>NC_141695.1:1458272274-1458872274 GCF_964263255.1 Lissotriton vulgaris | reverse complement strand
TATCGTGATGCACAAATAAGACGGCTAGAATGCCAGAAAACGGTCCTCGGAAGCTTGTTTCCGGTCCAGGGAAGACTTGGCTTGGCAGTTCGGGCTGGACTGTTCCCATGAGGCACAGGGTCAGACTGATTTCCATATAGCCATGTCTGAACTGGGGTGGCATAGTGGGCTAAAGAATGGTGATGGATTAAACCCAGATCTTTTGACTGGGTGTGAGTGTTTGATTGATTCAGATGCTCCGTCCATCACCACCCCCTTTTGTACCGCTTTTGGCTGCCGTAAGTGTGGCAGGGTATGCTCAGACGTGAGTCCCTTGCTCACTTTGCCACTGGATTCAAGTAAGCCGGGTTGAAGACGGCTGGAATGTCAGAAACCGGTCCTCGGAAGCTTGTTTTCGGTCCAGGGAAGACATGGCTTGGCAGTTCGGGCTGGACTGTTCCCATGAGGCACAGGGTCAGACTGATTTGCATATAGCCATGTCTGAACTGGGGTGGCAGAGTGGGCTAAAGAACGGTGATATATTAAACCCAGATCTTTTGACTGGGTGTGAGTGTTTGATTGATTCAGATGCTCCGTCCATCACCACCCCCTTTTGTACCGCACAAATATCTTTGACCAGAATATTGGGCCTGATTACGATGGCGGACCGACTTTAGTCCATGAGCCATCGATATGAATTTTGGCCAGGCCGTGTATGAGGCGGCCTCTCCACAATCCTGATCATGATGTGACCGCCACGACAGCGGTTGCATCACCTATATTTTGCATTGTGGAGGGGATGTGGTCAGAAGCCCCCGCCACAATGCAAAATAGAGGTTGCATACAAATCTCTGCACTACGGGGCAGGCACCCTGTGGTACCTGCCATACGGGGCTGGGATATGTAGGGGGCACCGTAGGTGTCCCCCAGGATACATGTCCCTGCACCTGGGATTAAGGGGGGCCCGCTATGGGCCCCCGAATCCGTTTCCGCCATTCGTTTTTCTGCAGTTTTTCTGCTGTAAAATGAACAGAGGCAAGGGATATCATAATCCCTACAGGCACCGCCGCAATGTGAGCCAATGTTTTAGTTCAGGCCGGTGGTCAGAAAAGGACCGCCTGGCAGAGCAGTGGTCTTTACGACCACCACACACCACCAACAATTTCCCCCGCCATCATAATATGGCTGGGGGAAAACAGCATTATGATGGCAGAGGGCCCGCCACCGACCGGCTGGCAGTGGCGGGCCCTCCGCCATCGTAATGACTCTCTTTATTTTTTGAGGTAAGTAATATAGTTGTACATGATATTGAAGTTTCTATTATTGTTTTCACCAATATAATGGTTAAAAATACCGTTTTCATAATTATTTTAATGTGTTTTTAGAAGGACCTTCTATATAATATTTTGCTGGGCATCTTTTTTGAGTGCAAAACAAACTTTATGTTTTTTACTCTTTTTTATAACACTCTCCTTTGAGGGTACAGCCTAACCATGCTGTTGAAACCTGTTCAGAAAACGGTGTCTACTCCCTCCTCTATATTACTAGCCTAAAATGTTGCTTTGCTATTGGATATTCTTCAGGATAGCTAGTTGCATCACATACACACACTGACTCAAATCTTAGCAAACACATTACCTAAGAAAAAGTAAGAGCTGCTGGATTGCCAATGCTCGTTTATCACACTCTGTTTTTTTGAGTTAAAAAAGCAGAAATAATGGTAAGAGAGGCAGAAAGATGCACAGTTTTCATTCTGACTCACATTCATCCAAAACTAGTGAGCTGCATTCAACTAACTTTGGGCTTAGTGACCCTGGGGATGCGTCTTTTTCTACATCCCTGGGGAACTGTAGTATTATAGAAGACATTTGTGCGTCCTCAACTCTATTAGAGATAGCACCGGTACACATAAAGTGCAGATGCTATCATCATGTGGTGAACCTTCATTAGGATGAGGGTGTGACCCGATGCTAAGGAGGGAAATATTTGGCCTCTCTGCTTGTGCAGTATTACAGACATGGGCACAGAGGCAAAGAGGCAAGCACGAGCACAAAAAGATGACACACAGTCAATGCGTCCCATGAGTGAGAGTACTGCAACCGGGAAAGGGGCCTCATGGACCCACCAGAAATCCCCCTGAGTACAGTTGCTCACTGAACCTACCTACAGGGGGATCTCTTTCCCCTCTTTAAAGTGCAGGCGGGAAAAAGACGGAGCGGCTGATTCAAACAGCAGCCCTTTATTTCCCTAACGCACTACCCTCTGGGTGCATAGATTTGAATGGGATTCACTGTTGTGTATGCACCCAATACACCTGTTTAAACAGGAACATTGCACCCATTACATAATACAAACTTAGGTAAGGTAACTCTTCCTCTTCCCAGTCCATATTAATGAGGTATATCAAGGCAGAGATGTCTGTAGGCTAACCCAGAAAAGTGCACTGACCCATTTGTCACAATAGGAAAACACTGTAACCTTTTTTAAGTTCAAATAAAGTTTTATTAGGGTAAACAAAATTGTCATTACAAAAAGTGATATGTAATACAACAGTAACCTTTTTTCTGTAATAAGATTGTGTGGATTCATGGAACAAAAGGTAAAGTTCACAAAATTTCGCCCAACCCTGCCTAAAATTAGTTGGCATACACTAATTATTTAACTATAGGAAAAAAAGAAGACCCATTTTTACTAACATTTGGTCTCACGATTGTGCCACGCTTTCGGTTCAGCTATGACGCCAAATGGTATTTGAGGTTTACAAAGCCACTCAAGGGCTGATTTGCGTTGCCTTGTGTGACTTTGTAAAACAAAATGTAACACATTACACTGCGTAGGGTAGACGTTATGTTGGTGGAGCATGGGTGTTCCCATGCATCCACCCATGTATTTGGATGAAAACCTGGGGTTGGGTCAAAATGGTGTGTTTACCTAAGAGAGGTGTAGCGAGGAGAAAAATATATTCATTTCTCCTTCTTCTTTCCAAACATAAAAAGCGGAACATGCCTCTAAGTATTGTTTTTGTGCAGAGAGGTATCCCTTTCAGCACAAAAATAATCCTGTAATGCAGCTACCCTTGCACAACGGTGCAAAGTTGCCTGCATTGATGCTACGTTGCCTGAAGAGCACTAGTGCTATGAGAGAGCAGATGTGCATAAGAATTTAGTAGATATGGCGCATTTCTGCTCTCTCCCTTTCAAGCAACGCAGCAAGCAAGTTGCCTTTCTGCATTGTGCAAAAATTCAGTAAAGTGGAGCTGTGATGTTATGCCCTACATATGTATCCTAGTAAGGTTTTAATCTCTTCTTTGTATCCTACAACGATTGCCGATCCTCCTGTGAAAAATTAAAATACATCCGCTAAAGTGCTATGATTACACAAATGTCAATATTAATGTTATTGGATCTAGCTACGTAGAAAAAGTAAACTTACTTGGTTTACCCTGTTTCCCCTTTGAGAGGTGTAATAAATCCTCTTAATCTGCATAAAAATACAAAAAATCACTAATAAATGCAAGTTTACATCATGGAAACAAATCTAAAAATGCAGAAAGAAAAATTAAAATTACTCAAACATTAGCACATGGTATTTCCTGGACATTACCTGACAATAGTCTTCAGGAGACAACTTTGCTAAACTTTCACGCATTACAGAGCAGTAAGCAAAGTTGCTGCATTGCATGAATGGGTCAGAACTGAACAGCACCATATCTATTAAGAAATGGCATTCTTCAGCTCTCTCCCTGCGCTGGTGCTCTTTAGGCTGCCTACCGCCAATGAAAGCAGCTTCCACCATGGTGCAATGGTGTCAGTGTTACGGTCAGTATTGCTTTTGTGCAGCAGTGAATACCTTTCTGCACAAGAACAATCATTAGCAGCACATTCCGCTTTCCACGTGTGCTGCGGAATTAAGCACACATGGAAAGAGGAAGTAAAGGCGAGAAATAATAATATTCCTATTTGTTATGCCTCTGCTGAGTAGGTGCATTATTTTGATGAAAACCCAGCTTTACAAATCTTTGTAAATATGGGTTTGCATCAAAATGCATGGGTGGATGCATGTGTACGCCCATGATCCACCCATGTAATAATATCCGATGCAAAGTACCTCAAACCGATACTATGCACTGCCTTGCATTACTTTATATTTACTAAACCACTCAAAGCGACACAGATCAACTTGTATTGCTTAGTAAATAGCAAAAATGATTTTGTATTGGGCTGTGACACAAAAGTTACACCATCTGTTGCAAAATGATGGTAAATCTGGGCCCTGTTGTCTTTGTTCATGTATTTCTCAGTACGGGCTCATTCTAAGCCCTGTAGTACATGCAAAATGATTAGTTATTTTTTTTCTGAACAGGAAACTTTGATTCATGTGGCAAGCAAGGTTGGTATGCTGCATTGCATAAACAGGAGATAACTGAACAGTGTTGTAGCCATCTTTCTTGTATGATACCAAATGCTGTAAGATTTTAGGCCCTGCTAAGTTGACATAAAAAGCAGCGCACAAAATGCTTGTACTTTTCCATTTGCTTCAGAGACATAGCTTTTGTAACACAAGGTTTGATCAAGAATAATACGTGACAGGGAAGATGCTCAAGTAGACACAGACATTTCAGCATAGCACATTTTGCAATATGTCTGGTCCTTTCTATTATGTTGCAATAATTAACTGGGAAGTTACCAACGTTGATAGATTACATTAAGGTGGAAAGTCCCCTTAGCTGCCCACTTGGGACAAGTGGTTAGCAACAGTATATTTCGGACCGTAAAAGGTATAGCACAATCTAGGCCTTTGCTAATTGGTCAAATGGCTAGGGCTTAATTTGTGCTACGTATGTGATGATTCTGCATCCTTTGTGGGTTTGGCCTATAAAAGCTGTCATCAACATCACATCTTTGGGCATTCAGTATCTATATTGTCTGCCTCTGTGCTGCACGTACTTTTGCATTCTTTGGTATTACCCAATAATTCTTGCTAACAGTTGTGCTGACAGAGACTTGCATTATTCCTTATTATTTCTTTTTCAACTTCTACAACAGTTCCTTATCTATTAAGATATGGCCCTTTTAGCTCTCTCCTTGCGCTGGCCCACTAGAGGCTGCCTAGCGCCATCGCAGACCCCTTGTACCATGGTAATCGTAAATAAAGGACCACCTGCATCACTAGGGTACCAAGGCATGGAAAATACAACATATTAAAGAAAACCACCCGTCTTCCCATAATATACTCATGCAATGTCAGAAAATTATTTTATCAGAAAGCCTCATTCTTTACATATTTTATTCAGTATTCCTTTTCAAATTAATTTGATACATCACAAATATTGCACAATTTACCTCAGATAATATTATAGAATATATCTCCCAACATATTACAATAAGTAGTGAAACGTTATCTGCAAATCACATGCCAACGAATACACCTCCGTAAGACCATTACATCACACTCACTGTCATTCATCCTACACACACACACTATCACTCCCATTCATTGCATCCTTGCATTCTTATAAAAACATATGCATCAATTATATAACACATTTCTCATATAACAAGAGTAAATGCAATTGAACTACAAAGTTATTTCAATATTCTTTCTCATTTGGGAACTATTTCCTTTAATGGCCATGGACCACTTACATTCATTCAGTGACTACAAGTTTTATTTACTATTGCCTTTAATGGCTCTAGAACAAGTGTATTCCTTCCATGGCTACAAACGTTTATTCACAAAATTGTATTCTAAGAATGTTTTGGCGGGAAACGCCTTCATCAGGATAGTCACTTTGTGTTAGACCAAGGCTGGTCTCCAAATGACCTGCAGAAATAAAATATGAGACCCCTCTGAGCAAACACAAACACTGCTGTTTTATGGACATTGAGTATGATATACCGATAGAATCCTCCGACTATTGTGGATCACAGTTTCAGTGTGCAAGCGGGCATGGGGGTTTGATTAACACAACTAATGCATGTTAAGTCAGAGCTGACGACCTTGGAACTGGGGAAATGGGTTCTAGTCTAGGCCCAACTTCCTGTGATTCTGGACAAATCACATAATCCCCCATGTGTAGTAGAAAAAAAACAAAATGTAAGTGTCCATGTGAAATGCAACTGGTGCTCATGTAAAGCACTCCAATACCTTCGGGTTGAATTTGTACTATAACCCCCCCCCCCTCCCTCAAATAAAAGGATTGTGTTACAGTTGAAAACAAATTGAGCACTTTGCCTGAACACATGGGGTGCTGCACTTTAAAATATAACAATTGGGAGATGGGGCAGGCAAACAACTAACTGTAAAGCAGCGGCAGGGGTCAGTGGATGATGCAAACAATGGATGGGCAAGCAATAAAGGAATGAGGGAGTGGTGGGAATGGTTTGCGTTAAGAACTGCAAGCGATTTTGACCTGCTGTGACATTTCTTAAGGTTGGGGACAGTGAGATGGCACTGTCGGCACCCCGGGGCCACAGGTAGGATGTATAGCCTTCATTGTTTGCATGGACCTTTTGCCTCAGCTGGGAGTGGAGTGTATTGCAGAGGTGTAGAGAGGAATCTGCAGCCTCTCCCAACCTTGATCTTGCCTGCCAGGGTTATTTTTGATCCAGTTTTCTTTCGGGGAATGGGTTAAGCAAGGGAGGGTTGGGGAGAGGTCAGTGGACCACGGATGCGAATGGTGGGAGAAGGAAGGGAGGGACCAATTAACAAGGATAGCATGCAGAGGGTAGGAGGGTGTGTGGATTTAGCACCAATGTAGGTCGACCTATCCCCAGATTAGAGTCAGAGTGGGTTCACGTCTAGTCTCCCCAAATCTGTGCACAAAGCAGAAAACAGGGTTCTTACTTTGGCAAGAGGCTGTGGGCAGTATTTGCTTCCAGCTTGCCCCATCAAGGGGGGGTTCCTCCTTAAGAAAGTATCTGACACACTCAAGCTTTGCAGGGGACATTTCCCTGGCGTTAGTTTATAGGAGATAGATGCTTGTTTCAACAGTTATAATAGTTTGGTTTTAAAAACTGAAAACGTAGAAATGAATCCAGTTGTATATCATAAATAATTAGGATGGTCAATAAAACACAACAAATATACCTTGCGAATTCACGATAAACCACAGACTACAAAAGGTGGAAATGTGCTTTCACGTGTTCTGCATTAACACCAGTTAATGAGCCTATTGACATAGGAGGTGGGCGGGTGATTAAACAAGAAAGTAGAAGGAGGGTGGGAAAACAATGGATAGTGCAAGGGGATGGGGCAAGGGTGAAGAAGAGGGAAAAGTAAAAAAAAAAGAGTACCTTCACAAGTTTTAGCCAGTTGAATGTTACTGGCTACAAGAAGCAGTACTTGGTCCAGGCTCCAAGGCACTATGACAGCGGCGAAGAGGGGGTGTTGACCAACAAAGAAATGAGAGTCAAGTGGGAGCCACATGGGAGCCAGCCAATGGCAATTAAAGTGACTTTGGAGCAAGGTGTGTGCCAGCCGACGGTGAGTAAAGGTAAGTAATGGGCGGGTCTAAGCTCCTTATATTTATTTTGTTTAATACAAGAATTTTCTCAAGCACACTGCAAGTGCTGTGCAAATGAAACCTAAAAATTGATTTAGTGTTGGGCTGCACCACAAAAGTGACTCAACTTCGACACAAAAATCATGGTAAATCTCGGCCCTGGTTCATTTATTTCTCATTACGGACTCATTCTAAGCCCTGTAGTAAAGGTAAAATTATTTGTTATTTCATTCCTAAACTGGAAACTTTATTTGAAGTGGCAAAACAACCTAAGTACTAATGAAACAATATATGGCCCATTGTTTTTACAGCCTTTCTAATGGCATACTCAGAATGAGGGACTGAGGGGAAATCATGGCATATGTATGCCACCTTGAAGCCTTCCCAGAAAAAAATCCACTTTTTTTGTGTCCAAGAATCTCATCATTCCAGTCCAAAAACCAATGCTGGACTGGCCATTATTCTTACCGGGCATTTCCCCAGGGAGGCTGGAGCCATGGGAGACAAGAATTAAGTCAAGGGTCTAAGTTTCTGTCACTTCCTCCAGCTCCCCTGAGATAATGGCTCCAGGGGCATGAGAGCCCTGAGACGAGAGAGAAAGAGTGGGGAGAAAAACAGCGGAGCTCGTTTGAACATTTCTGAGTGCTGTTTTTAATTCCAGATGCACGTGGAAAATCACTGGGTTGTAGAAGATGCTATGTGGCCTTAGCAACACCACAATGTGCACCAGAAAAAAATCCATTAATATAATAATAACAACTCGAAAAAAAGGCGATTGCTTGATATATCCCAACGACCCCTCAAAATCTACAAATGATGAAGTCAGCGAGTAAAAGTAAAATACTGTATTGCAGTCAATGCGTGGAGTTAGGTCATATATTGAATTAGGTCATCAAGCGTCAAATCTACAAGACAAATTATAAGTTTTAGATTCAGGTAGGGCAAAAGTTCAGTTCACAAACTTTATTCGGATAAACATTGTATCCATAAAAGTGCGACAGTAGTTAAAATTAACAGAGAAGAATAGCAATACATAGTAGTAAGAATTACAGTTGTATAAGCACAATATCATGAAATTTAGATGGCAAATGGAGACAACAAAAAAAATCATCAAAAATAAATAAATCACTAATATATACAACCAATCCATTCGGTGATTATGAACTGTCCGTTCATGATTAAAACCCAATGATTAAGCATTGTCTTGTGGGCCCTGGTAGGGTAAAAATATTGGGCCTCATTTATGAGTCTGTGCGTCACTTTTACGCTGCCGGTGCGACACTTTCTGTGACGCACCAGTGGCGTAAAAAATGCACCTTGTTACGCCATATTTACAAAGTGATGCATCTAGATAGATGCGTCACTTTGTAAACCCCTGCGCCACATTATACCTGCGCCAGGTATAATGTATGCAAGGGGGGAGTATTGACGCAAGGAAGGGTCGTAGAAGTGACGCAGTGAAATCTATGAGATTTCACTGCGTCACTTTAAGGACGCTGTTGCGTCAAAATCTTGCGCCTCCCTCACAGCAGGACTAAGACTGATGTAGGCCCTTTCACCGCATTGCTGGAGTTGCTTCACTTTTGTGACACACTCCAGCAATGCATCACTTTTGCGCTTACAGATACGTCAGAAATACTGTCGTATCTGTAACTCCTTGCGTCATGATGCGTCATACATTAAATATGACGCATCAGGAATGTCGCAAGGAGTGCGCTCTGAAAGTGACGCATCGCTGCTATCATGCAGCGATGCCTCATTTCTCATATTGAGGCCCGTAGTGTCGTCTTTGGCTCTCCTCCCACACAATTTTAGGCTACCAAAAACCAATACCAGTGGTAATGCATTTAAGCTTGAAAGGGTCTTAAAATTAACCAAGAAATCAGTGTCTTGTGCCTAATGCTCACTGAACAACTCGACCCCTGTATTTCTTGTAAACACCTACACTGTGCTAATAAAAATTCCATTTGACTTAATCTTCCAGCGCACTGCAAGCAATCAACGTCATTAGCTGAGTTTATTAAGGCGCAAATGGAAAGCTTTTCCGCCTGTCCGTGAGCACACTAGAGAGCTCTCTGGGGGCTTTTAGCATTTTTCGATGACTTAAAGTGAGTGATAAACGTGATAAATAACAAGCCGTTCAGTCTGAATGCAACGCAGAAGCATTTGACTTGCTCTTTTGAAAGCCTTGGCGACACGCAAATCCTTTAGAAAAGATGCTGCCTCTGAAAAAAAAGCCAATACAGTGACTGCTAGCTGGACCGACGAGAGATTTCGCTCTATAGTAGGGCCCAGGGGCCACATGCATGAAGCATTTTTGCCCTCGCACACGGGCCGATCCGCAGGATCAGCCCATTTGCGAACGCAAAAAGTCCTTTTCAGATGCATGAAATGCTTTGCATTCGCAAATAAGGTCATCGCAATTTTTTGTGATGACCTAAGTTGCGGATGCATTGAGGAACCAGCAATTTGTGATTCCCTAATGGCGATGCATATACGGCCACATGCATCAAAGTCCGGTTTTGAGATTCCTTATTTGCGATTTTTAGGGAATCGCAAATAAGGAATCGCAAAATGGGATGCATGATTTAAATTGCATAATTTTTGCGATTCGGTAAAAATCGCAATTTTTACCGAATCGCAAATATTATGCGAATTCTAATTTGCGATTTCGCAATTCCCATTGATTCCTATGGGCCAATAGGCCCATAGGAATCAATGGGAAGGCATTGACATTTTGCGAATTTCAAATAGCAATTCGCAAAATGTTAATGCATTCCATGGGTGCAGGGGGGTGGTCCAAGGGACCCCCCCTGCACCCCTGAAATGCATTTTTAAGTGCATGTTACACACACACATGTCCTAAGGACATGTGTGTCTGTAACATGACAGTGTTTTAAAATGCCATTTTGAGCATTTTAATACATTTTCGCAAATTACCACGAGGTTCACCCTCGTGGTAATTTGCACCCCCTAATTGCGAATTTGCAATTTTAAAAGTAATCATGCATTGCTTTTAAGGAATCGCAAATTTGCGATTCCTTAAAAGCAATCGCATTTTTGGAATTCGCTAAAAATAGCGATTCGCAAAATGTTAATGCATTCCATGGGTGCAGGGGGGAGTCCAAGGGACCCCCCCCTGCACCCCTGAAATGCATTTTTAAGTGCATGTTACACACACACATGTCCTAAGGACATGTGTGTCTGTAACATGACAGTGTTTTAAAATGCCATTTTGAGCATTTTAATACATTTTCGCAAATTACCACGAGGTTCACCCTCGTGGTAATTTGCACCCCCTAATTGCGAATTTGCAATTTTAAAAGTAATCATGCATTGCTTTTAAGGAATCGCAAATTTGCGATTCCTTAAAAGCAATCGCATTTTTGGAATTCGCTAAAAATAGCGATTTTTTCAAAAATGTTTGATGCATCCCAAAAACCTATTTAGGAATCGCAAACGGCCGAATTTACCGATTCGCACCGTTTGCACTTCCTAAATAGGTTGATGCATGTGGCCGATAGCCTTTCCTAAATGCAAACTGTGCATTTAGGAAATGCTAATTACCATCAACTTCATGGTGATGGTAATTTGGGCATGCTTTGAAAAATGCACAAAAGGGGCGTGCAGTGTACACGTTTGTGCTGCACATGTGCACACTTACCTTTTTGGTGAGATGCATCAGAGGGGCCTTAGGCCCCAGGGCACCCTTGCATTTGCATTCGCAATTTGCGATTACCAATTTGGTAATCGCAATTTGCAAATGGATTCCCATTCATTCCTATGAGCCTGGAGACCCATAGGAATGAATGGAGGCATATTAGCTAATAGTGATTTGCAATTACCGAATTGCTATTAGCTAATGTTTAGGAATCGCTAAATGTATTGTGATTCCTACATGCATAGGCATTTGCCATTACCAAAACACGATTACTTGGAAATCGCTATTTGTTAATCGCAAAACCTAATGTTAATGCATCAGCCAGCTGATGTACTAAAATGTGCAAATCGCGGCGCTATTTAAAACCAGTAGTGCTGCGCAAAACTAAGGGTAAAAAATTAGACTTTGCTGCGTTTACAAAGAGTTACGCGCTAAATATGTTAACAATGACCTTTGCCCAAAAAAAGGTATTGCATTCAACCACGGAACATGTGAGAGTGAGCAGTATTGTGTGCAAGATTTATTCTTAAGAGACACGCTCCAGTACACATGACTTCGAACATACAACCACCATGTGTAAATAAATCACATAATAAGTAACTTTTACTGAATAACACACAATTTTCATGCCGCCATTGCTTGCTTCTGCTTTCAACTGTCACTTGGAAAGTACGCAAACAAAAGTTGGCCTTTTAGAATCTTACGGGTGTTTGCTCTGCTCCAATGCATCTTTTATGTACTTTTATAACGTTTTTGCACTGCGTGACAGAAAGCTGTTTTCTGGTGCTGCAAAACTTATTTGCACAACAAAGTTGACCACCACTGTTGTTTGTGCCACTTTTCATCGTGCAGTTTCTTACACAAAATTTTAGCGAATCTGGGTGCACATCTTTTACTGACAGAGACATGTAAAAAATACTGTATAACCTGTTTGTTCATAGCGTTATTCATGATGTAGCTGTCACACCATTTACGGCATGCCACAAGGCAGATGGGGACTACTGGGCCTTAGCCAATGGTGGTTGAGGTTGTTTGCCACTGGTGCCCTGGATTCCGTCCTACTGTGGCTCTGTAACTGTGTCAAGTAGACTTTCCCTCACTTAAATCTCAAGGTAGTGAGGGCCAGGAGCCAAACTATTGTCAGGGAGGTAGATTGATTCAAGTGCTCTTAACTCATGTCAATAAACATACGTAATAAATGTCTTATCCAGCCCATTGATTGTCTTGGTAATAAGACAGTAATTTTGCGAGAAACTGGATTGTTGGATGGCTGGGTTGTGAGTCCTGGTCAAGCAACAGCCAAGATCCCTTGCAGGGAGAACCCTAAAAAGTCACTAAATTAGCTTGTGCTTCACCCTGGGTAGCTTGGCACAAAATACAGTCAGGCTTAATCAGTGGCAATGTGTAAAGTATGTAGCACACAAACCGTAATACAATGAAAACACAAGAAATATTCCAGCCACTTTAGAAAAATAAAGTGAATGATAATACATTATTTGACACCAAAATGACAAAAATCCAATTAGTAGAAGCGCAGTTATGAATTTTAAAAGGTTTTAGTAAAAACTAGCACCTAAAATAACAAAGCACCAATCACAGACCTCTTGTCATGATAGACCGGGTCAAAGTAAAAAAAATACGGCAGACCGCAATTGAGTGCAGTTTGGATACAAGTGGATTGGGCCCAGTCAGCGCTTACTTTCTGACTTAGACGGAATTCTTAAAAAAATATTCTGAGATGGTAAGGTTAAGTGGGGCAAGGCTGCAGTAGGTGCCCGAGGAGGGAGTGTCATCATTGGGTCATACACGGTCACCGTCTGGGGAAACCGACCTCACCCTGCATCTCGCTGCAGTGCTAACATAGGAGCATCCAAAATGTATCCCACTGTTTCCTGTATTCAGACTCATAAAGCAAACATAATCATATTACCAAACACATACTACATTCTCACTGCATACACACACACACACACACACTCGAACACACATTCAGCATGCACACAGAATGTCAGGTCGATGGCTTGAATTTCACAAAACAAGGGAACTTCATATAAAAGGAGTCAGTAGACTGCACTCTTTCTGACATATAGAAAAATGTATTTTCTCACACTAAACATAAAAAAATGGTACATTGCCACCACCTCTTTAGGTGAGACGTGATTGCAGGGACAGTAGTCCAGTGCCCAATATAAGAGAACACTTTGTGCACCCCTCAGGATACAGAACAGGTTCCGGCCCTTGCCTTACCTGGGTTTGCCTTAGCTGGGATATGCCCATTATATTAGTGTGACCACATTGCCTAAGTCAGAAGTCAGGATTCCAGTTTAATAAGCAGATGGCCACACAGGGCAGGTGTAGTTCCGTAGTTTGTGGGTGAGATTTGGTGGTTCTGAACCCGTTCAATAAAGATCATCGGAAATAGCCGATTTTGGTGTCAGCAGACCGCAAATCACGAGTGTAGTGTGTATGAGTTTTTACGCATTAATCGATCAATGAGAACACTACGTATTCAGGGATTTTGTTTGAACCTTCGGGTTCCATTTTGTGTACGGCAGCCATTTTGTGTGGTTGCCCTCACATAGGCCGATGACTGCGACCGAACGAGTCTTTGGGACAAGTACACCTTAGCTGACTTCTGAGTGACCTGGCCGAACTGACTCCTTGCCCGAGGCTGACCTCGTTGAGCCAGTTCCTTGTTAAGCAGCTGGTCAGATAAAGATCAAAGAGCAGGGCATGCCGAAGTTTATGGTACCCTGCATCCACCTTTCTATCTTGCTTCCAATCTGTTTCTGCTCCTTCCTTTACGACATAATCACTGATTTTTGTTGAGAGTTTTATGATGGGATTGTCCGGCCTGATCGAACAAGAATATTGGAATGTGCTTGGTCATTTCTGGTGGGCTGGACAACGGAAAGTGGGATTGTCGTCATACGCTACTTTTGAATTGTC
The DNA here is from genome assembly GCF_964263255.1 of Lissotriton vulgaris. Taxonomy (NCBI): domain Eukaryota; kingdom Metazoa; phylum Chordata; class Amphibia; order Caudata; family Salamandridae; genus Lissotriton; species Lissotriton vulgaris. The sequence goes on along the minus strand of NC_141695.1, from coordinate 1,458,858,181 downwards.
ACATTTCTATTGGTCAGTTTGTATGAACCCAATGCTAATTTGGAATGTTGCCTGAGGCTTGATTTTTGGCATAAAAGACCATGCTCCGCTCATTGAATTTGTGCAGTCTCTAGCGAACCGCCCGTGTGTGCTTCGTACACCTCTGTTCCTGGTTGCAGCCAATAAACTTTGGTCTTTGACATCATCAAGAAGTGTCCTGTGTCTCTGTTTGCCAAGGCAGGGGAACTCGAAGGCATCGGGCGTTTTCCCTGACGCCGCTGGGTTCTAAAACCCGGTCCTTCAGTTGGCGCCCAACATGGGGCGACTTCAGCGGTACCGGTCCAAGCCCGAAGATCGTGAGGAGCTTCGTGTGAAAATTCTGGAGGAAGGCAAACCACTTCACCGACCCCTGTATGTCGTCGTGGTCTGAAAGTCTTTGCTGCGAGGTTCCCCGCTTTCGGACGGCTACGAAGGACAGCTGCCCTGACTGTCGCCCTGTCTTGGAGCCTTAGACGTTTGTAGAGCGAGACCATTGACGGGTCTTCTGGTGATGCCATCGACATTTCAGTTAAGTATGAGTGGAGCGTCTCCTAGTCCTTAGTTTGTTTTGGTATCCCTTTAGTGAATCGCTTTGATTTGGTACCTGCAGGCCCCAAAGCCAAGGGACTCGTGTATTCGCGAGACTATCATTTTGAGATTTCCCTTGTAGTTTGAAGCTAGACTAGTGAGCAAGATGCCTGGTCTTAGCAGATTTGGAAAGATATTTGGTTGTGGTAAGGATTCCCGGTTAGAGGATTCGTGTCCGGTTCCTCCAATTGGAACTCCTACATATGAATTGTACGTGAAGCATGGTGTGGGTCCTATTAGTTATAATGAAATCTGGGTAAAATATACACGAAAAGACGGTGTCCCACAGTGGCCCCGTTATGGTAGTTTTGAAACTGAGATTTTAGACAATCTCGAAGTGAAGCTGTTCGAGAAAAAAGCCCGGCCGGCAATGTTTGACTTTTTCTGCATATGGCGCAAAGAAGCCAAACAGAAAGAAATTAAATTAGCGAAGAAGAATAAACGAGAACGAGGTATGTCAATGGTGCAAGCTGCTATTGCATATAGGGATAATGAGGAAGAGCAAGAGAGCGAACAGATACTTAGGGTGAAGAAGTTAGCGGTAGACAGATGCTACCCAGTTTTGCCGCCTAAAGAGCAGGAAGAACAGAAAGATCTTGCGAAAGATCCTTTAATGTCGCATCTACTGAGTTCGCAACCCCCTTATGCACAGAATGCTACAGCACCACCGCCACCAGTTGTGGATGTGCAACCTCCAGTTGTTGTGCCACCTGTAATTCCTCCACAGCCAGCTCCTCTTCCGTTGGCTACTGTTCCTTCTGCGCAGCCTCTCAGGGGCCGCCAACTTTGCCTTCCCCTTTGTCTGCTACCCCTACGCCTGTTTATAATACTCCTTCTGTTCCGATTTTGGATTCTTCTACCATTGTTCCGTCTTCCCTTATTCTTCCATCTTCTCCTTCTACTAGACAGAGAATGACTGCTGCAGTTTCTGGTTTCTTTTCTCCTTTGTTGGGACAATTGGGTATGTCTCCTGTGAATGAGCGTAGACAATCACGTAGTCAATTGCCCGATACAGATGAATGTACAGTTTTGGATCATATGGCACGTAGATGGGTTACGTATACCTCCCAGTATGATCTTGAGGGTATTATGGATGTTTTCCGTCAATGGAAAGCACCAAAGCAACGGTACATCTTTGAAATGATGTGTGTGTTCCTCCATGAACAATGGATTGACGAAGTAGGTAAAGCTCCTGAAGAATTGTATCGAGTGCGTTCCGAGTTTGCGAAAGGGACAATTGTGAGTCTTCTCGACATTGAGAGAGCAGTTGCGACGTTGTTGTCATTCTGTAATAACACTCCTTCTGAGCGATTGTTTGAGCCTGATTCGTCAGTTAGGAGAAAAGCGCGTCAATATCCGATGCATGAGGTTCCTCCGGTGTGGAAGGAAGCAGTTCAGGCTGTTGCTGGGTTGGGTATTGTAGCTGCGCCTGCGCACTTTCAGCGAGTATGGGTACATGTTCCTTGGAAGCGTGTTGAAGTTTTGGCGATTAAGCAGACTTTACCTGATCCACGAAAAAATCTGGCAGGATATTATAAAGAGCTCACTCAAACCGTGGGTTCCTGCATCATGAATTTAGCGGACATAGACATGTTGTTTGGCAATGTTGTACCACAGCCTATCTGGAATGTGATTCGACATACGGATCATGATAATGAATTGGGTGATACATGGGATAATATTGTTGCTGCGAATGATAGACAAGTTGGAGGTGCTAAGCCTGAAGATCTAATTGCTCAACTCCCTGGTAGGATTATTAACTATATGAAGACTTTGATGCCCGAAGTGCGTGTTAATTGGGACAAGTTGTCTGCATGTAAGCAGAAGAAAGACGAGACTGTGTCTGGCTTTTTCACGCGGTTTGAAGAGACTTTTGTAGATCATAGTGGTCAGGATTTGGCTGCCGAGGGTGGCCAGAGATTGTTCATTGATAAGTTCGTGCATAATTTGCTTCCCGAGTTGTGTACTAAGTTGAAGGATTCCAAGAGTGCTTGGGCCGTTTCCACGTCAGCACAGATTTTAGCTACGGCCCAGTACTATGAAAATAGGCACAAAGATGAGTTAGAGAAAGCGGATAGGAATACTAAGGAATTAAAGACTAAAGTTCTTCTACAACAAGCTTATCCACCCCGTACAAATAATCAGAGCGAATATCAGCAACCTCAGCAATATTCGAGAAACTCGCAAAGGAACGAGTCTTCTCAACAGCGTTTCCCGTATGGGCCTAATCAGTGTGCGTATTGCAAAGAAGAGGGCCATTACAAGAATAGTTGTCCGGTTTTGTTACAGCGTACGAATGGTGCTTCTGGTGTACGAGGTCGAGAAGCTCAACAGGCGCCTAGAGGTAGAGGTCGCGGACAGAATATGCGTTCTTTGCCTCCACAGAACTCAATGAATAGTTTTGATCAACAGCAAGGTTTGTCTGGTAGGACAGCACAGTACTATATGGATGATTACTATGTTGAAGGTGATGAAGCGAATGGTGATGATTGTTAGGACAGACATGGACGAAGAGAGGGAGTTGTTTCAGTTCCAGTAGATCAGAGTGGACCCTATGTTGAAGTGATTGCATCAGGTGTGTCAGAACCTTTTCTGTTAGATACTGGTGCTACAAAGAGTTCTATTATGCACTCTAAACTCCCTGGCGCACCTTTGTCTGGCTTTGATAATGTTTCTGTAGGTTTTTCTGGCGCCCCCGTTACAAATCCGATTTCAGCTCCATTGTCTCTTTCTGTTGGACCTTGTAAGTTCGAAGCACCCCTTCTTTTGACTACAGGTTGTAATGAGAATCTGTTAGGATTGGATTTATTGAAGAGATTGTATGCGACGCTGTATTGTTCTCCATTAGGAGTACATCTTACCTTGGGTGAGAGAGTGATCTCTCCGAGGTACATGTCGAAAGATAGTCTTCCACCTGAATTGTCTTCTTTACCAGATTCATTGTGGGCTACTGGTCCGAACGATGTGGGCCTACTGGAAATTCCCCCATATGTTGTGACACTGAAGGGGAATGCTAAGTTACCGCGCATTCCACAGGATCGTATCTCGAGTGATGGTGAGCGTGCACTTTTAGCGATTATTTACGATCTGATTGAAAAGGGTGTCATTGAGGAAACGAGAGGTAATGTGTGCAATAGTCCCGTTTTGCCTGTTCTGAAGAGAACTGATTCTTCAAAGCCTCCTGTATATAGGTTTGTCATCGATCTTCGCGAAGTGAACAAGATTGTTGTTCCACAGTTTCCTGTTGTGCCTGATATCACTGCCTTGTTGACTCTGATTCCGGCTACAGCCACGTGGTTTTCGGTGATCGACTTGAAGAATGCTTTCTTCAGTATCCCGATTGCCATAGAGAGTAGGGATATCTTTGGATTCTCTTTAGGAGGAGGAAGTTTCCGCTTTAAGCGCGCTCCTCAAGGTTATTGCGAGAGTCCATCGATCTATAGTCAAGCTTTGAAGACACAACTTGATTTGTTGGTTTTCCCGGATGGTGCAGCCCTTATTCAATATGTTGATGACTTGCTAGTGGCCGCTGATACTGAAGATATTTGTTGGGAAGCCACTTTGCCGTTGTTACGTCACTTGTCTGATTGTCATCACAAAGTTTCTCTCTCCAAGTTGCAATATTGTCGACAAGAAGTAACCTACTTAGGTCACCTCTTATCGAAGGAGGGAAGGAAACTGACCCCAGAGAGAATTCAAGGTATTGCGAAAATGAGTTTGCCTACGACACAGAGAGAAGTACGTGCGTTTTTGGGTATTACATCGTACTGTAGACAGTGGATTCCTAATTTTTCTTTGTTAGCGAAGCCTTTGATAGCTCTTACTGTTAAGGATACTCCAAATCCTATTCCTTGGACTGATGAATGTCAAAAGAGCTTTTCTGAACTACGCAATGCGTTGTGTTCGGCTCCTGTGTTGGGTACTCCCGACTACAGTAAGCCTTTCATATTGTATGTTCACGAGAGAGAGGGATGTGCATTGTCAGTGTTAACTCAGCAGTTTGGTGATAAGCAACGCCCATGTGCTTATTTTTCATCGACTTTAGATCCGGTAGCTAGAGCGTTGCCGAGTTGTTTGAGAGCTACAGCAGCAGCAGCTGTTTCAATTCGACAGTCTGCTGGTTTGGTTATGGACAATACGTTAGTGGTAATGGTTCCACATGCAGTGGATACCTTGTTGAACCGTACGAAGACACAGCATTTAACTAGTGCTCGGTTGCCGCGTTACGAGTTGACGTTGTTAGCGAGTCATGTGCACATTAAACAATGCAACAATTTGAATCCAGCCACGTTGTTGCCAATTACAGTTGAGACAGATATTGAAGACCAACATGATTGTTTTCTGAGAACTGAAGAAGAAACGAAAGGGAGAATAGACTTAAGAGATACTCCTCTTCCAGAGTGTGATGGTACTTTGTGGGTTGATGGTTCGTGCTTTTAGTTGCCGAATGGTGATACGACTGCGGCATATGCTGTTACGACTTTGCATACGATTGTTGAAGCTGCACGTATTCCACATAATTCAGCACAAGCAGCGGAGTTGATTGCATTAACAAGAGCATGTGTGTTGGTGAAAGGAAAACGAGTGAATGTGTATACTGACAGCCAATATGCCTTTGGCATGGCTCATAGCTATGGGCGTTTGTGGCGTGAACGTGGGTTTTTGACTTCGCATGGAACGAAGATCCAACAAGGACAGTTGGTAAATTAACTTCTTGAATCTCTTACTTTGCCATTGAAAGTAGCGATTTTGAAATGCAGTGCCCATAAGAAAGTCACGGATGATGTTGGCCGCGGATATGCGTTTGCGGATGATGTCGCGAAAGAAACTGCGAGGAATGTGATGAGTCGAATGTATGTTGCCGGTCCGGCGAGATGGGTTCCAGAGAAGAGTATGTGTGAAGATACGATTGAGAGTGTGAAATCCATTCAAGCTGAAGCTACAGAGAAAGAGTTGAATGAATGGAGAGAAAGTAAGGGTAGATTGGATTCGAATGGTTGTTGGACTGATTTGTCCGAGCATCAGAGATGGTTGTTGCCTGACGCGTATGTGCTTGCAGTTGTTACAATGGCTCATGGCATGGCACATAGTAGCGTGAAAGGGATTTGCAAGTTGTTGGCTCCGGTTTGGCAGAATGCGGGAATTCCAAAATGTGCAGAGAATTTGGTTAAGAACTGTATGGTGTGTTTGATGTATAATCCTGGTAAGGGAACTCCAACACCAGCTGGTCATTTTGCTCCTCCTACGTATCCGTTCGAGGCTTTGCAGCTAGATTTCTAGAAGCTTATCCCCTTAAGGACAATACTGCCTTGTCGACAGCGAAAGTCCTGATAAAAGAATTTTTCCCTAGATTTGGAATGCCGAGATTTATCTGGAGTGACAATGGGAGTGAATTTGTGGGTCAAGTCATGAAGAGAGTGTGTGAGGGAATAGGTATCCGGCAGAAGTTCCATGCTGCAAATCATCCCCAATCAGCTGGTTTAGTCGAGTGCTATAATGGCACTTTAAAGCTAAAATTAGCTAAAATCCAAGCGAGCACTGGTTTACAATGGCCAGATGCTTTGCCTTTAGCGCTTTTGTCCACAAGAATGACTGTGCATTTGAGAATGGGTCTGAGTCCATACGAGGTGGTCTTTGGTCACCCAGCGAATGTTTGGGGTGTGCCAAGGCCAACCAGGTTTAGTGAAATTGAGTACCCTGTGTTGCTTGATTACTTGAGCGAACTGATGACTAAATTGTGTGTTTTACACCAACAGGTGCATGATAGCCTACCACAAGCTTCTGAGGATCCAGGCCACACTATTGAACCTGGAAACTGGGTATTTTTCAAGAATTTTCAGCAGAGCAAGAAAGATCAGCCCCGCTGGACGGGACCCTATCAAGTACTACTGTCGACACGTTCTGCAGTTCGAGTGCAAGGAAAGAAAAACTGGATCCACGGCGTACACTGTAAGCGAGCACCATTGCCCTTACTGTACGATCAGTGGGTCCAGGAGGGACTTCCAGACTCTGAAACCGAAACTGTTCTATGATTTTTGCCATTCAGCGATGCTCGTCTGATTGGTACGATCTCTGAGAGACAAAGTGACGATCTTTTACAAGAAGCTGTGCCTCTTTCGAATCGATTGAACACTACTGAGCCTGAACTCTTGTTTAAAGATCAAGAATTGCCTGGGAAAAGCCGCTATAATTTGTGACCGAGAGTCATGGACAAATAAAAATAAATAAAGTTTTTATGATTTTTCTGTTTGCAGGTTAACTCTCCACCGAGGATCTACTCATTTTTGTTTTTCGAACCGCCATCCGGGTTCAGATGTAGGGTCGCGGTTGCCGAAAGTCTTTGGAGTGCAAGCCTGAGACACTAGGTCGAAGGTTCTGGTTGGCCTAAGGGAGTTGCCCTGGGTTGACAGAGGCATTCCTTAGCATAGAAAACCCTACCATCGCGAGCAGCATATTTAGTTAAGGATGGATTTCTTCGAGTTGGAGAGACCTGCAAGGACAATGGTTTTTAAAAAGAAGATATACAAACTGATGTCAAAGAAGAGTTTTTTAATACCGTGTTTATTTTTGCTATTGAGTTTAATGATATTCATAATTGGGTATGTGACATTCTCTTTTAAAGTGACATTTGTTCCCACTGTGCAACCTACACTTCCACCTACTATTTCTTCTCATTCTTTTCATCCTTTGCCTGAAAATGAGGTAGTTAGACGATTGGAATTTGCCAATAATTCCTTTATTCAACTTTTGCATCAACACCAGTTAGTGATGAACACGACAAACTGTTGGATCTGTGGTCTAATGCCCCATATGACTGATAAGGGTATTCCGTACTTAGTTTTACCTTTTAGTTTAAATGGTTTGATTTGGGCTTACAGAACGATGTTTATTTATGCCCATAGTGTCTATCCCCAACGCTCACCGAAGGACAATCCGAAGAATAGTGCTGTTGCTAGAGGCATAGTCGACATGGTAAAAGGAACTAATGCCGTTGAAACTATTCCAATAGATGAGAAGCAACCATATAGTGGTTGGAATATTACTGGGTATGGAGTTAGTCTGAGTGTTCACCAGCGAGCGAAAAGTTCTCCACCGATTTGGATAGTGTCCCATCAGGGTCGCTATTGTCTGCAGGGTAATGGCAAGAATCTGTGAGCTCAGCTAGGGAAGAGTGTTTGTACTGATACTTACGTATTTACGTCCCAGTCTTCCCCAGCATTTTTAGCTGCTAAGGGTACCTACTTTGTTTGCTATGACAAAGCTTATACATGGTTGCCCCCTGATTTTTTGGCACATGCTTTGTTTCTTTCCCGTTGCCTCCCACTTTTACAGCTGCAGCAGATTACCATAAAACGAGAGTTGCTAGAGGTGTCTTTAGTCAAGAAGACACTGCAGGGCAAGAGTTGGGAGATTTCTTTAAGGGTTTTCTGCCATTCTGGGGACCGATGGCTAACAGCAGGAATATTCGCCAGTTGACGAGAGTGGTTGAGTCCACCATAGTCGAAACTGCTGGTGCCCTTAGTAACTTGACTGCTGAGCTCCAGTCGGATAGACTTATGACACTTCAAAATAGAGTTGCCCTTGATGTCATACTAGCAGATCGAGGTGGTGTATGTAAACTTATTCAATCGAGCTGCTGCATTTTCATTCCAGACAACGCTCCGTCAGTCTTCCAGGCCATTTCCAAGCTACATAAGATCTCCGATTCTGTCCATTTGGATAAAGGAGATTGGTCATTGATGGGATGGTTATGGGGATTGATATCCACTTGGGGTTGGAAAATTCTGATGGTCATTGGGATGGTTTTGGCTATCCTTTTCCTGTTCTGTCTCTGTGTACAGTGTGCTCCCGCTATTTGTGGCCTCTGTGCTACTTCGTGTGCAAGGAGACCTGTCCAGAGAGAGGTACTAAGTAATAGGATGATGCTACAGCAACACATCGATGATCTGATGAATATAGATCCAGATTCAGATTGACATGGGTTTGCCTATGTAAGGGCAAAAGGAGGGCCTGTAGTTCCGTAGTTTGTGGGTGAGGTTCGGTGGTTCCGAACCCATTCAATAAAGATCATCGGAAATAGACAATTTTGGTGTCAGCAGACCGCAAATCACGAGTGTAGTGTGTATGAGTGTTTTCGCACTAATCAATCAATGAGAACACTACGTATTCAGGGATTTCATTTGAACCTTCGGGTTCCATTTTGTGTACGGCAGCCATTTTGTGTGCTTGCCCTCACATAGGCCGATGACTGCGGCCGAACGAGTCTTTGGAACATGTACACCTTAGCTGACTTCTGAGTGACCTGGCCGAACTGACTCCTTGCCCGAGGCTGACCTCGTTGAGCCAGTTCCTTGTTAAGCAGCTGGTCAGATAAAGATCAAAGAGCAGGACATGCCAAAGTTTATGGTACACTGCATCCACCTTTCTATCTTGCTTCCAATCTGTTTCTGCTCCTTCCTTTACGACATAATAACTGATTTGAGTTGAGAGTTTTATGATGGTTTGTCCGGCCTGATCGAACAAGAATATTGGAATGTGCTTGGTCATTTCTGGTGGGTTGGACAACGGAAAGTGGGATTGTCGTCATACGCTACTTTTGAATTGTCACATTTCTATTGGTCAGTTTGTATGAACCCAATGCTAATTTGGAATGTTGCTTGAGGCTTGATTTTTGGCATAAAAGACCATGCTCCGCTCATTGAATTTGTGCAGTCTCTAGCGAACCACCCATGTGTGCTTCGTAGACCTCTGTTCCTGGATGCAGCCAATAAACTTTGGTCTTTGACGTCATCAAGAAGTGTCCGGTATCTCTGTTTGCCAAGGCAGGGGAACTCGAAGGCATCAGGCGTTTTCCCTGACGCCGCTGGGTTCTAAAACCTGGTCCTTCACAGGGGTACATGCATGTTTACCATACCGGGGACATTCCTGTTCCAAGAGGTGCATTCTAATATTCAGTTGCAGACACATAACTTTTTTGCCATTTGGAAAAAATGCTTATGTCTGTGGGACAAATGTTGTCTTTGGTATCAGTGCTTACAGTTAAGTAGAATTAAAATATCAGTGAGTAAAATGGGTAGAATATCATTTATTTAGTTATCTCTTTATTTTTAAAATACTTTGTCACTTAGGGAGCACCATGGGGCTAGGAGATACCTGAATAAGGCATGATGGAAGGCTAAGCACTGCACACAGTCAAAGAGCTTTCAAATAGGATAGGTTTATACAGGGGTTCAGTGCAATGTTTGGTCAAAGGCCAGCCCATATGCTTAAGTCGTGTCGTTGATGTCGGTCCCACTGACATCCTAATCAGCCCCTAATTCCCTTAGCATAAAAATATTTTAAAATAAACAATCTATCCAACAAAGTTTCACTGCACTGTTTCCTGCCGATTCAAGTACAAAACATTTGTTTGAATAAAAACTTAGGGGCAGATCTACAAGGACTGGCGCATCTCTGCAAATCAGCAGAGATGTGCCAGTAAACTTGCGACACACAAAACCCCCCTAGCGCCACTACGGATGAGCCACATTTAAAATGTGGCTAGCCGTGGCCCAAGGATAGACAGATGCGTGTCGTATCTGCCGGCGTAAAGTTGGCGAAGTGCTGGAGTCGTGTTGCGGACGAGATGCAACTCTAGCACTGTTCCAAACCAGCCTATCTTTAACATTCTGCTTCACGCCTTACGCCTGCTTCGAGCAGGCTCAAGGTTTTGATGCAGCGGCGTCGGAAAAGTGACTGGGGTGAAATCTTGTAGATTTCACTCAGTCACTCAAAGAAGAGTTCTCCCAGTATAGTTTTAGGTCCAGAGGAGGGAGAGAAAAAACCAAAGCTAAGGGGGTACCTCTGATAAGACCTATATTACTTTTTCAGTGGTGTTCTTCACAAATAATTTGGGAAAGGATGCTATATGTAAGAAAAAGTCATGTGATTTATTCAAAACATTATTTTTTATTATTTTTCTCTTTTTGCCTTACGGTTTATATATTTATACATAAATACAAATTACTTTGTTAACATGCAAAAGAAATTTTAAATAACAAATTATCTGAATCCAATTAAACAAAACATAATACAATTAAAGCAAAAGAACCCCAAGCAATTCATCTTACCCTGTTGTCATTCATTCCATCATACATACCACTACACTCACTACCCAATCTAAAAATACAAATATGGACATAATTAACAAGAAATCACATTGGACTAACACAAAATTGTTCTGGAAAGACCTCTATAGATATTGAGAGAGAAGTCCTAAAAATTAATCACATTTTGATTTGAACATTATTTACAAAAGAGTCCTTCTTTCTCTGTATATGTGACAAGTTAATAGTGCATATGAGGGTCTTTGATGCGTACGGCCTACGTACGTTTCGGTGAATGCTGATATTTAAATCACCTTCTTCAGGGCCAAAAATAGGGAAAAACAAGTGGACAGAAAACAAGTACATACACCAACGACTAAAATACGGGGGTTCTTCAATTTCTATATTTAATAATAGCAATGGGTCCAAGGTCCCCTGCTGTATAGATTTGAAGGAGGAATCAGTTTATCCATATAATAGCTGCATCTGTTAGGTAATACGTTCTTTCTTTATCTTGATATCTAGATATTGTATGAGGGCCAACTGCTCGCAGAGTTTACAACTTAATGTAGGTGTTTCAGGTGATTCTACCTGGTATTTATTCGTGTGCTATCGGAAAGGGCAGGGTAAAACTTTCCTTCCTGTCCCTGTTGTAAAGGTAGCCGATGACAATAAGTCACATCGCCATCAGTTTTGTATGAATTTCAATCGTCTGCAGGGGGTCCTCCGGTATGCGTGCCGCTACATTTCACTCAGTCACTTCTCCGAGGCTTTCCTGCGACGGAACGCCCACACTGCGACGGTACACCCACATTATACCTGATGCAGGTATAATGTGGTGTAGGAGTTTACGGCGTGACACGTCTCCCTAGATGCGTCTCATTGTAAATCCGTTGCAGCGTGGTGCTTGCTTTACGCCGCTGCTGCATCACATAAGTGACTCAGCGGCGGCGCAAATGTTGCGCACGGGCCTCGTAAATCTACCCCATAATTATCACATGAAAATAATGGCGCATAATATTTCCCTTTCCTAGTTTTCTTTCATCAACCCAAAAGTGGTGTAAATATAAGCCGCATATGTTCTTTAGCATCAAAGAAAACTATACACCTGTTGTTAACAACTTCATCCTGGTGTAACTTAGAAGAAAGCAAAAAAAGAATCCAGGAGGGAGTAACTGGATTTTTTCAGGTATCAGGTATGTGAACTCTTTCAATAAGGCTCATTTTGGTGTCTGTAGTTATGTAATTTTTACCATTTATCATTTTGTTCTTAACTGTAATTATACTTTAACACTGCGTTTGGTATATTGATTATTTGTTTTTAAATGAATTGTCATGTAGTTAACTCTAATATGTACCCTCATGTCTGATTTATTTTAATTGCCAATACTGAGCAGAACTCCAATATCTCTTTATTAGCTAGACCCAACGAATAAACCATATAGGTCCATGTTTTTGCTACACCATGAATTGGTTTATTTTACAGCTCGCTTAGAAATCACCTTAACAATAAGGCTTTATATACATGTGTATCAGTAATGAATACAAAACAGAGGGAAAAGCTATATACAAAAGACTACATTAAATCATACATGATGCCAACAAACACTCAATGCACACCATCATACATACATCATACAAATTTGGCCAGACACTAATCACACACACTCACACTATCCAAACAACGCACCAGAGCGGGTAAAAAACACTTTTGCATGGCCCAAGAACTGGTGGTCAATACTCTTAATCCTAACGTCAAACGACACAATAGATCATGTATACTCCTAAAAGGATGTAGAGAAGATTCAAAGTAATCACAATTTCCTACATCAAAAACCTAAATTATTACATCAAAAAGACAATTGTGTTGCATGATTTGTTTGACACGGGACACGCAAAGTCAACGCATTTCAAACCTGACTGTTCATGGGGTTCTCATCAGGACAGAAACATTCTAAAAAATAAAACAAAAACACACATTCAAATTTACGAGACCTCCAACCACAATTTAGAAGACAACAACCAACGGTGGAAACCACCTACCTTTTTTCCTTAGTAGAACCTATCAGTCACTTCAAAACTTTGAGGATATTAGTATTCTGCAATGACAAACACAGGACAAAACATACTCTATCATTCTAATGTCCAAGTCAGGCAATTAACTTGCGTTTCTGGCAGCCGCGGTCCGTGGAGGGAGTTCCGGTGGGGCAGGAGGGCGGGGCAGGGGAGGGGCAGGGTGAGGGATGATAAACACCGGAATATGGATGATTGCAGGTAAGTAACCAATTAAATTAATAAAATGAATTTCGTTCTGTGCCCTGCACCACAAAATGCCCCACCGGAACTCCCTCCACGGACCGCGGCTGGTTTCTGGAATGCTCGTTGTAGTGCGCTTACCAGTTGTTGGGCTTGACTGTGTAATCCCTGTAAATATATTGCTGGAGTCAGGGTCACCTGTCAAAAATGGCCAACTGTTAGACCATGCAACTTAAACAACTGCAGCATGTTAGTTAAACTTAAAGAGGTGGGGCACACCTCTAATGCACGTCGGTGCAGTCCGTCACCGCTGAAGTCGGTCTAACCGTTTGTTAGTGGCTGTCAGGGGAGAGAAAGAAAGAAATCCATTCAAATCCTTTGCAATCCATCACAAGGACAGGTACATTGTTGAAAAACCGCACGCCGGTTACCTTAAAAAATCTATGTCCCTCTCCACAGCCGCGTACACGTCCTCCGAGTCTATTGTGTATCACGCAATCCCGCAATGAATGATGGGATAGCGGGCCATAGGGATACACTGACTGGAGTTGGACAAGCCCCCCCCCCCCCCCCAAAGGCAAGTCATTGTAATGACTTGCATGCTAAAGGAACACAGGTAAACGCTGCAGTCGGAGTAGTGACTGCGAAGTAAGGGCATATGTGCCCAGTCCAGTCAATGGGTAAATACTGCAAAACAGACTTACCTTTTGGTGGCAACAAGTTAATTTTCTTCTAATCAAGCAGCTGCTTTGAAGGGGGCCCTGTAGAACGGGATCCACATGGGAGACTGACGGGAAGAAAAATAAATGGGTGAGTTTGCACCCCAATTCCTTCGATTCCACTGACTCGAAGTAGGGGGGCTTCCCACCATGGTTGGACCAGCGGAACCTAAACTCGTAATTCCAAAGGTAGTGAACCTGTCTGTATCACCCTCCACAGCTGCTTTCCCCATGCCACCATAAAGGTGGGTGGCGAATGGCTGCTGGTGGCGGCAGTGCTCAGGTGGTCTTTTGTTATGCAGACAGCCAACATCGTAATACGGTGGGGCAGATTTTATTTTTCTTTCATTAAACCCCCTGTATGTTTTTATTATATATTTGGAAGGGGCGTGTTTAGGGCGTCCTTTCCAAATAGCGAATCCTAACAGTATGCATGAATATTTTGTGACCGTGAATGCGGTCGCAAAACATTCTTATTTTACCATCTACTTCAAGTAGATGGTAAGAAATTCGCAAATGGTAAGGGGTTCACCAAGGGACCCCCTTCTCTTTTTGAATGTTGGTAAAAGCATTTTTTGGAGCAGGGCAGGGTAAACTGCTTTACAAAAAAAATGATTGCTTTATTTAAAAGCAATCACATACATGGTGAAATGCTGTGCTCCGTTTTCAGACTGTGGTGTTCCACAGCCTTCTTCTTATTCTTTCATTGCATAGAGAGAGAGACAGGGGTCTGATATTTCTCCCAAACGGTAGCATGCACATGAGTTTAAGTTTATTTTAAATTTGCATAACATTTGGTTTACATTGAAAACATTGAGGTGTGCAGTCACATTCTCCTCATTAGATCTGCTGATCTCAGCAGGCCACCAGCCCTGTGATTTTGGCGATTCCTAGGGGGTTGCAAATTGCGACCTACCTCATTGATTTTCATGAGGCAGGTCTTTTACGATCCCTTAGGAATCACAGAAAGTGTACTGCACACTTTTATGCATGCCATTTTGCGATTCCCTAATTGCGAATCGCAAAGATTCGCACTCAGGGAATTGTATAACTTTTTTTTATGCATCTGGCCCATAGTCTATTCTTAAGGTAGATTATTGTAGGTGTCTCCACTGGGCTTGATTAAAAAATGGAAGAAACATCCTTTTATTGTTATTGAAGGTTATAGTTTGAGGAGTGTTTGTACTATTGAATGTCTAAAATAATTAACAGATGTTGGGGATAGTAAATGTTAGTTTGTTCTTTAATTATTGTTAGTATTTTGCGATTTGTGTTCCTTTGTTTATGGGCTAAGAATTCATAAATTAGTGGAATATTAGTACTTAGTGCTAGACATGAATTGTGAATAAAGGGTAGTCAATGTGATTTAAATTTGACATCAATTAGCTGGATGTTGCATTGTGTTTAGATTAGTATATATTGTTAAGTGTGTTGAGAACTATCAGCTAGATTCATGAAAGAAAAATCGGCTCGCAAAGGGCCGGATTCTGCGAATCTGGCCCTTTGCGAGCGCAATTTTTGCATTTGGGATTCATCATCCCAAATGCAAAAATCGCTAATTGAGAAATCGCATATTTGCGAGGAATTGCATTTAAGGAATCTCTATTTGAGATTCCTTAAATGCAATTCATTATCCATTTAATATTTGCGAATTCGCTATTTCTGGCCGCTATTTCCCGCGAAGTGTAACTTCGTGGTAAATAGCGAAAACTTAGAAAAATGCACTTTAGTGCATTTTTCTAAGTGGTATGTTACACAAACACATGTCCTTTGGACATGTGTGTGCGCAACATCAGCTACATTTACATTTCAGGGGTGCAACAGGGTGTCCATTGGACACCCCTGCACCCTTGAAATCGCAAAATCAAAATGCAAATTGCTAATAGCGATTCGCACATTGATATGTTTTCCCATTCATTCCTATGGGCCTTTAGGCCCATAGGAATGAGAATGAATGGGGAGTTATTTCTTATTTGCGATTAGCAATTAGCTAATCGCAAATAAGGAAGCTGTAGGAATCACAATAAATATTGCGATTCCTACATGATTCCCATTTTGCGAGTCTGTAATAGCAATTCCTTATTAATCGCTATTACAGACTCGCAAAACATGCCGATGATGAATCTGGCTGTATATTACGTTTTTCTTCTTAATGCAGTTATATCTTGTCTTCCTGCTCGTTAGGCTCAGGTAATTACCATTTTTAAATTTGGAATGAGGGTAACTGCTCCATTACCTTGTCAGGCATGTTAGGACTGTAGGACCCAATTCACAATAACAGATGTAGATCTGCTCACTTGTAAATCTACACCTATGTTAACTCCCCACTTTTGTGGTACTCACGAATTCCAAGTAGAGATTTAAATCTAGGTGTTGATTTAAGAGTTTTCACTTTACCTTCTATGTAAGACATTAATTAAACTGTTATTTATGTTTACAGGTTTGATTAGTGTATACTTTTGTCTTTTAGTCCATTCGTATTTGTAATTATTATGTTTTTATTTTTTTTAATTATATTTTAGTTAATGTTTTGGTCGTCAATATTTCTATTGCTTTACATTTCTTATGTTTTCTCAAGTATATTTTGTCGGTCTGTATTTTTGATATAGATATTGTATTTGGGATAGTTTTGTTAACAATATTTTGCCAACATTTTTGCTATTTTAAGTGTTTAATAAAGTTGATATGTTGCTAATTGTTGTTTTTGCTACAATTGTTTAGTCTAACAATATCTTTATAGTTGATGAAAGTGCTGGCAGAAGTACTCATGTATACCCATATCTTATTTGTGAATTTCACTTTTTACAGACAATGTTTAATTTCTGTGGAAAGCAAAATCAATTGTTATTCTGTGAATTGTTTTAACATACATGGATTATACATGCTTTGCAGCTCACTGCGCCACATGAAAACCTAAAGATATTTTTATTGCGAGGCTTTGGAGAACCAGGGGGCATATTACCAAGCAATAGCGATAATTTTCGCTATTGCTTGGTTAGCGTGAAAAAATTAACGCCCAGCTGCGGCGATTTTTATCGCAGATAAACCTTGGTATTACCAAGGTTTATCGCAAATGCGATAAAAATCGGCCGCAATGCATGAATATCGCTGAAAAGTCCGCGATATTCATGCATTAGGTAGCTAATGCTCTTAGCCATGTTATCCACCTCCCATTGGATAACATGGCTAAGAACTGCTCAGGGCAGGTGTTAGCTTTTGGAGATATTCGCGCTTAGCGCGAATATCTCCAAAAGTTGGTAATAGGAGATAGCAATGTTAGCGACTGTTTCCAGTCGCTAACATCTTGGCATGCCCACTTTGCATGTCATTAGTGATAAATATCACTGACATGTAAAGTGGGGCCCAAGATGGTCGCTATCTCCTACTAGCTGTCGCTAACTGGTGTTAGCGACAGCTAGGTAATAGGGAGATAATTTTATCTCCGCTTTCTTGGCTTTTAAAGCCAAAAAAGCGGAGATAAACCCCCTTGATAATATGCCCCCAGGAGATTAAGGGCATGTTTTAAAGTTATTAGCCCTACATAAAATGCTGGATTGCTGACATGACAGCTAAAGTCTCCTGGGAGAGAGTAACTTACACAATGCTATACAGAGAGCAATATTTTCACAAGGGATGGGCGAACTACATGCATGTAGAAGATTAATTGTTAAATGTATCTGTCATCATATGTTGTTGTATCTTATTATTTTCTGTTTTGTTTTTCTGGGTTTTCCTTTTTGCTGATTTTGCACCTCCATTCCTTTATTACTTGCCTGGCCTTATTCCTCCCTAACTAACATATTCTTACTGCCACATCCATATTTGTTGTATCCGTTTAGTGTGATACTTTTCAACGCATTGAATGTGTATAATATCAAAAATAGCTAAATGTATTATTAAGTATAAAATCGCTAAGTGTTTCAACTTGGGTAATGGGGTAGTTATGTCAGGAGGCATAGGAAAAATGTGATGTTGGCTTTCTGATTTTCCCAACTTGGTAATTTGCTATTGATCCTATTGCATTGCTGCAAAGTCAACCACAAACACATTTTTAGCTAATAAAGAAATATCAGGCAAGAACATATTTAGGCATTTAAGAAATAGTCCCACATTCTGCGATATAAATTACTCTGAACCTTTCATAACTGTGGATTTAAACTTGTTGTAAGAGGGTGTTTTTAATAACCTCTCATTGATTTGCCAGGGGGTTATTCCAAAGTTTAACACTGTAGGAGAAAGAGTCTTATGATACACTATTTTACAAAGTGCACAGTTTTCCAGATTTGGGAATATTCCTCTGGTAAAATTATTTCCTTTGAAAAGTAATTCAGGATTTAGGCCATTCAGGCTCTACCTGTAAAACCTGATACACCATTAGGCCCATTTCTAGGTTAAACATTTCCTCCAGTGCAAGAAATGCAACACCATGACAATCCCTTCACTTCCTTAAAGAAATGTTATAACGTACACAATTGTATACCAAAATATATTATACTGAATTTTTTTCTGGCATAAATATCCCTTTCTAAATATATTTTGCAAAAATATTCTCTCAGTGGGTTCAAATGTTATATTATAAATCCCAGTTGAATAACATTTTTGTAAAAAAAAACTTCTAGGACTCAATATGTATGTAAGTCGTTATTCGAGCAACAATATTCATTTACGTACCACAACAACCTTTGAATTTATTGCTATCACACAAGCGGTATCTTGATATCAAACATGCTGTAGAATTACAAATATTATAAGTAAAGTATACCTTGCCAAATCATATATATATTCCTTCCATAAGGACCTGAATTTGATTCAACTATTATTCCATCGATAACAGTGTGTTTCCAAATGTGCAACCACTGCATGGGATTATTATTCTTTTTTTTACAGTAGTACCAATAGACATTTATGTTCGACTTCACCAGCTGACCAAATTATGTGCATCTTAACAAATTGTTTATTTCCCTATGCATTATTTCTCTTGTATAAAAAATGAGGTTTAACGGTTAATCATCAGTATTAAGGGCCTTATTACGACTTTGGGGCAATGCATCGTCCACTGTAAAATTCACCAAAGCCGTGGTCGTACCGCCTGTCAGATTAGGAGTTAAATCCTGATCTGGCGGGCGGTGCTGCGGCGGTCTATGGAGGCGGTTAGTCAGGGTCATTGAAGAGCCTGACATGCAGACCGCCATTCCCAGAGTGCCGACTGCACCTTTGTGCACGGTGTGGCATACATGCCACACTGTTCAGGAACTGGGAGTGCAAAACCAGTGGGGCACTACATGTGTCCCCACACATGCACCCCCAGACCCAGGAGTGGCAGGGGGCGCTGTTAGGGTCACCTGTGTTGCATCCCTGCCACCCTTTTCATAGTAGACTCACCGCCATGAAAAGGGCAATGGACAGGTATCTCCTAATATCCTTCAAGGTGCTGCAGCGGCACTGCCAGCATATTAGTGCTCCTGAGTGCTGCATGACCGACACAGGATCCTTGATCCCGGTGGTCGCCGCGGTCCTGTGATGGTCCCACTGCGGACAGGCTGGCAGTGTGACGGTGGTTGGATGGCCACCACAGGTTCTTTGGTCCTGTGGATCATCAAACTCGTAATAACGCCCTAGGTGTTGTAAAGCTGTTGTATTTTACATTATTCAGAGATGCCTGTATGATGAAAAAAAAACTATGATGTCACAGAGCTATTGCCCATCCAAAAGCAAAACATATCTTTCAAAATCCTCTATATAAAAAATGAACTTCCATAATAATTCCAAAACTCTGAAAAAGGTCAGACAGTTATAATATAAAAAGGCAGAACAATGTGTAATTATATAAAATATGTCATTTAAGGGGACCAGCGTATTTTGGCCTGACTGTCTTTTCAATATACGCCTTGTGACGATTAAGGCGAGCGTCCACACTCTCGGCATGCCAAGTCTACGTTACCTTTCCGCTCTAGAACATTCCTCTTTGAAGCCACGTTTTACGTCGGTCGTCCCTGGAGACGAATCGATCGACTCACAGCTGTGAGAATTTATGAGTGTCATGAAAACTGCAGCTGCGGGACCGGGGATCTCATCGCGCTGGGGCCCCCGTGTCTGTCAGGCAGTCGTCGTTAATTGTAAGCGTTGTGCACATTTCCCGCTTCAGCGGTTAGCCAGAGAGGCAGCAAATGGAGTCAGCTCCAGGTCAGAGAACATGGGGCCGCCGACTGATGCTCTCTCCCTGTGCAGAGGAGCTGCGAGGCCCGGCGCATAATCGCTGGCATTAGGCGGGCTAGGATACACGCACATCAGCTAGGGAGGCCCCCCCCTGCAGTATCTTGGCTAGAGCACGTGCTCGGGGGGCGTCGGAGAGTTGGCAAATAGCCAAAAATGTGCGTAGGTCGTTCTATTGTATCCGTGGCTCGTGACGCTTCATAACAAATGTCTCTGCTTGCATCCTACCCGGCAAAGATAAATGCACTGCGTTGAAGTGAAGATATGTCTTCAAGATGAATGGCACATAATATGTGTTGCGAGCTATTTACATAAAGATGCATAGACGAAGGAAGGGGGACCTGGGCCCAAATGCAAACAAGGAAAAGGGGCCCCTTACTCCCCACCCACATGGCCCACGTTGGGAAGAAAAGGATAGGATTGATCGGGAATCAGGTACCCCTTCCGCACCTGGGGCCTCATTTATGAGGCTGTGCGTCACTTTTACGCCGCTGGTGCGTCACTTTTTGTGATGCACCAGTGGCGTAAAAAATGCGCCTTGTTGCGCCATATTTACAAAGTGACGCATCTAGGTAGATGCGTCACGTTGTAAACCCCTGCACCACATTATACCTGCGCCAGGTGTAATGTATGCAAGGGGGGCGTATTGAAGCAAGGAAGGGTCGTAGAAGTGACGCAGTGAAATCTATGAGATTTCACTGCGTCACTTTTAGGACGCTGTTGCGTCAAAATCTTGCGCCTGCCTCACAGTAGGCGTAAGACTGACGCAGGCCCTTTCACATGGGGCTTGCCCCATGTGAAAGGACGCATTGCTGGAGTTGCGTCACTTTTGTGACACACTCCAACAATGCTTCATTTTTGCGCTTACAGATACGTCAGAAATACTGACGTATCTGTAACTCCTTGCGACATGATGCGTCATACATTAAATATGACGCATCAGGAATGTCGCAAGGAGTGCGCACTGAGAAGTGACGCATTGCTGTTTTCATGCAGCGATGCGTCATTTCTCATAAATGAGGCCCCTGGGGCCCCGGTGCCACACACCTGCTGAACTAATCGTGGCTACCTGTAATGAGGTCCCCCCGACGCCCAGCTCTTGGTCCAGGTCAGCAAAGCCCTCCTTCCAACCTAAACATTCCTTCATAGGCTCTAAGGCGGAGGACCCAAGGACACAGAGATGAAGGAATATATGATGCACAGCTTTTCGAATCACTCTAAAGGCCACTCTTCACGTAACATAGCTCCTTGCACTGTCTCACTATCCCTTTCCTCACATAGGCACTCAATCATCCTGTGTGCTTGTTCGAAACGCAGCCTGCTCAGCGATCTATTCGAGATGCTAGCCAATTAAAGTTACACAAACAGAAAGCGCGAATTCAACACAGGGCCATATCATGATTTCACATCTTGCTGCACTGTGCTGTGTGAAAGAGAGTGGGAGGAATGCACCACATCGATGAAGATATGGCGTATTCCTGCTCTATGTCAGAGCTGGCACACCAACGGCTGCCTAGCGCTAATGCAAGCACCCTTGCACCACGGTGTAAGGGTGTCTGCGTTGTCGGCAGGTTTGTTTTTGTGCAGGAAACCCTCCAAGACTATTTCCTCTTTCTACGTATGCTGCAGGAGCACACATAGAATGAGGGAAAAACTAAAAGAAATAAAGATATTTCTGATCATTACGCCCCCTTCTCCCCGGGAAGGCGTAGCATTCGGATGCATTCCCAGGTCTACCAGTATTTGTAAATCTGGCAAGTCCTGGGTGGATGCGTAAGAGCACCCATGCTCCACCAATGGAATGGCTCAGTGGGGCGGAGTAACGCAAGGCTAGGACTTGCGCTGCCCTGCATTATTACAGAGTAACCAAGCCACACAGACCCTGCATTGCATGATAAATCCCATTATAGGTTTTGCTTCACCCTGTGCCACCTTGCGTGGCTTAAGGGTGGTGCAAATCCCTTGATATATGTGCCACACGGTGTCTAAATCCTTGGAGAGGTCTTTCAGGAAATGAACAGCTCCCACTGAGATCACATGGTGTGACTTCTGCATGCTGCTGTGGGAACACGCTGTGAAATGTAGCAGAAAAAATATTTTCTGTGCTTGTTTCCCTGTCAGGAAATCAAGAATTATTCATGGAATAGGTAGTCCTAGGCTCGATGGAGTCAATGCAATGAGCACAAAGATGTTAGAGTGCAATAGATGCAGTGACATGTTTTATGAATGTATGGCGTTACAACGCATACATTCACAACGCATACCATTACAACAAAACTTTTACAACGCAGGATCCATTACAACGCATGCCATCACAACGCATGCCATTACAACGCAGATGCTATTACAACGCATGCCATTACAACTTAAGTATGGGTAAGTATTTTTTATTTTAATTAATAGGAATGTAATAGTAGTGTAAATGTTGGATAGTGTAGGGGTTAAAATTACTATTCTAACTCCAGGGGGGTGTAATAGTAGGGTAAGTGTTGGATAGTGTAGGGGTTAAAATTACTATTCTAACTCCAGGGGGGTGTAATAGTAGGGTAAGTGTTCGATAGTGTAGGGGTTAAAATTACTATTCTAACTCCAGGGGGGTGTAATAGTAGGGTAAGTGTTCGATAGTGTAGGGGTTAAAATTAAATTAAATACTTACCCATACTTACGTTGTAATGGCAGGCTTTGTAATAGCATCTGCGTTGTAATGGCATGCATTGTAATGGCATGCGTTGTATTGGATCCTGCATTGTAAAATTTTTGTTGTAATGGTAGTGCGTTGTGAAAGTTGCATTGTAATGACTGTTTCCCTTTTTTATTGACCTATTTTGTTGTCTTATTTCCCAACATCACATCCTATGGCTCTCGTTTACGTGGAGGCTTTTAATACGTACTTAGATTCACAAGAATTATGGAATTTTTCAGCGGTTTCTGCAGAACTATAGATTTGTATAATTTGCCATATAATAAAACTTCTGAATAATCTGTAGATTTCAACAAAAACATTGTTTGTAGCTCAAACGGATCAGAAGTTACTAAAGCATGATGACATTTATTCCACCATTGTCGAAAGCCCTATGCAAAGATTGGTTCTCCTTAAGTTGCTTATTGCTGTATTTGGCTGTTAAACTAGTACTAATGAGGTGAAATCTTTGCCCACCCAGTGTTACCTTGTGTATAAATTTCAAAATAATGAAGTGACTATCCCAAATCATGCCTCATAATGTCACATAATTTGTAGAGGTGGGTGTAACTTACACTGTGTGGCATAATCATAAGATTATGCAAGAGAAGTAGTTCTGTGTTTAGCTAATCAGAAAATACAAAAAATATCCTGCGGTCAACACCCAAAGAAACAAAGAACAACTATACGACTGCCTAGACTGATAAAAAAAATAAGCAAAATTTGTACGGATTCCCATCATTCACCGGACCCGGTGACATGCTTCATCATCTGAGTCTCCTTTATAGGGCTAACACTCCACCCTAGTGATGGAGGAGCCGCAGGATGTTTTCCAAAGTATTAATCAGTACAGATGCGAGCAAATAAGATGTATTACAGGATATTTCTTATATTTTCTGATTAGCTAGTATTGGGGCTGTATATCCTGCCGAGTCGGTAAACTTTGGCCTCTGACCCTACTCCAATTTTGATGTGTTTTGTTCTGTGTTTAGCGCCAAATCGCAGTTCATAAATATCCCCTTGCATCCATTTTGGATGCTACAGGGCATTTTTGCACTAAGAAATAGCACTAAATGCAAGAGACTACATTTAGCGAGCCTGAGAAGCCTCTCGCACTTGCTAAAATGCATTTGGGGTAGGATGTTCCCTCAACTAACTCCTGGCCTTTAGCACTATTTTGTTATGGGTACGAGATTGAATTATGCAGTAAGCAATAGCTCTAAATGCCGCAGAACATAAATAGCAAGCATAGCAGATGTTCGCTAAATGTGCTCTCGTTCTAGGGTTTTCTCTCCATAAGTTATGCAAGACTGAGTAATTTTCTAATTATTGGTAGTTCCACGTAATTGAAATTACACCTGGGCCTAATAATTTGCCTTATCTTGAAGCGTAATTTGGACCTTCCCTACTGCAAATTCCAGTAGCCCTGGGTGTACCTTCCAAGATCACTGGCTGTTATTATTACACATACATATTATCGGACACGTGGCCAGCTCATTGCAGAAGCAGAGAACGTTAATTGTGAAGATAGACAGCCCAGCTCACAATGATTTTGCTTCAGCTTAATTTTCTAGTACTTGGGATTTGCTCCATATTTTCAGGATTAAGCCTGGAATATTTTTGGAATTCAGGAGTGAGACAGATTTGGATAAATCCCTCCTACTCAGCAAAATCTTTGTGAATGAGAGCAAAAGGTATTTCAGGTGCTAGATCACTCTCTGAAAGATCATAGACTATGAACTTGGCATATAATAAACTATCAGCACTGCTTAGTAGCCATTATGGCACAGTCTTTGAAAGTCACTTGGAGGGCTATTGCAGAGGCTAGCAGCGCTATGCAGCAGCAGATATTGTGGGCCTGATTCACACATATTTTGATATGAGTTACTTATATAGTATCTAGGCTTACTTCTGAATTCCTGGATTAAGACAAGCGTTCAAAATCCCAGGATTAGGCCAGCATTATTCCGGACATGCAGAGGCAAGCCAGGTTTAGTGTTGGAGTAAATCACTCCTACTCCTTTGAGGTGTTTCACTAATCTCTGCAGTTGGACAGTATTCTTCATGGTCAGACGCTTTGAAACTCGCTGCAAGTGTATTTTCAGCACCTTTACAGCTCCCTTCAATGGTCCAGGCTTTTTCAGCCCTTGGACAGCTCCCGTCAATGGTCCAGACGTTTTCAGCACCTTGACAGCCCCTATCAATGGTCCAGGCTTTTTTCAGCACCTGGATAGCTGCCGTCAGTCGTCCAGGCTGTTTCTGCACCTGGACAGCTGCCGTCAATGGTCCAGGCTTTTTCAGCATCTGGACAGCTCCCGTCAATGGTCAAGGCTTGTTCAGCACATAACAAATTCCAACGCGGTTCAAGCTTTTAAAGCATCTAGACAACTCCCATCAATGGTCAAGGCTTTTCCATCACCTAGCCAGCTCCCATCGCGGTGCAGGCTTTTTTCTTTTAGCACTTCTACATCTCCTATCAGGCGGCAGCCGTTTTCAGCACTCGAAAAATGCTCAGCATGAGTGAGCACTGTAAGAAGCCGTCTTTCAGCACATGAAGTGCTCCAAGTGGAAGCGTAGCATATAAATAAAGCGCTTTCAGCACCTGGACAGCTCCGCACAGGAACAAACAGGCTGGGACAGCTCACTGTACGAACACAGGTTGTGGTTTGTATAAACACAGGGCGCGATTTATCATTTAAAAAAAATGGAAACAATCACCTGCGGTTTACATCCTATTATGCATTCAGATGTTCGAGTTCATGAAATTCACAAAGGTGTCCTAGAGTAAGTCTAGTAACTTGGGCCGGTTTTTCAAAAATACTCCTCGAAAAGTATTGTGAGTACCGACTTAAGACCATGCATAGGTATTTCCATGTGCATCTTTGTTTACAGTGTACAATTATGCTTTGGTAAGTACCTTCCAATTTGTACGATTGTATTTCTGCTATATTTTCCCTATAGATAAAACATTCCCCGTTGGACCTCCTCCAGTTTTTGAAGTATTCCATTCCCATTGCTCCCTCGCAAAATTATTTACTCCTGCCGCAACAGAAGGAAACCCCTGAACAATTTCCAGCTTTAGAAGAAGTCTCAAAGAAGTTCATGAATATTCACAAACAATTGTGTTATTATCTTTTCTACCGAAACCTTCCAGAACCTAACTGCACTAAACACCTTCTTGATACCTTAGAGTGAGATTTACTCATGTGCAGTATTACTCCGTCTTGGGGTAATAATTTGCATGAGTAAAAGGATTTACCTGAAGAAGATCGCATTGTATGAATTCGTTGCAATCGTAAATCAAGACACTTGCATTTGTAATTCGAAAGTACACGTTAAAAAGGCTTTGTAAATCAGCCTGAAATTCTTTTACTGCAGGGGCCGCGTACTGCTGGAGCAGAAACTGTAAATCTTCAGTGCACAACTTTTCATGAGCTGAGACTGTCCAGGGTTACACTACAATTTCAAATGAGATATGAACAGTCCAAATGTTTCATTCAATAGTCTGGGATGGAGAAAATGTAAAATGAAAATAGAAGCAAATATGAGCATAATATGCTCTTTAATTTTGTATCACAGGAATTAGCACACAGTCTCTCCAAATGCAACCAGTCGCGGGTACCATAGATGAATGACATTATCAAGATCGGCATCGACCACATTAATGTCCTCTGTGAAGTCCATCCGCTACTCCTCCTAATACAGAACATGTCCTGTGTAAAAGCAATGATCATCTCTGGGATCCAGTGCAGAAATTGATCCTACAGGATTCTTCCTAGCGGGATGAAAACATGCTCCACTGGTACCTCGACAATCAATTTACTAATTTCCAGACCTTACACCTAGTTCACTCGGCCTTCCATTGTTGCACGCAACCAATCTGATGACACAGTAATGTTCAACCAACCTCTAAATGTTGACCACTCAAAACAATGTTTTTCCACCCAGCAAAATGCACTTGTTTTTTGGGGAAAGTCCACTACAAGTACAAGGCTCTTCTCTCTGAAACTTGATGCTTTAACCTCTTCATCTCAAAACAGCCTTTCTGAGATCAACAAAGCTGTCAATATATAGTCTGTCCTGGCTATTAGAAAATATCATAACTGTTTGTCTCTGAAGCCGCAAACATCTACTAGTATATAATGTGGCTGAAAAGTTTAAGGTCATGCCTTCTGGGATATTCTCCTGCACCTCATAACTAGTGGTTGGCGTAGCCCGTGAAAATCTGTATAGCATTATCATGGGGAATTATCTAAGAATTCTGTGAGAGGATGTGGGATTAAGCAAGAAGACTAATTATACATTAAGTGCTATTTCTAATCACAAAAATGCCCCTTGGGTCCAAAATGGATGCAAGGATACATTTTGCATTAAGCAGTAGTGTGTAACAGCATGAATAGCGAGCGTGAGCAGGGAGTTGTGCCTCATTAAATGTGTTCTTGGGTTAGGATTTTTTCCCCAATTTACTCCCGGCATTTAGCGCCATTTTATTCGTGTAAAAAAACCTCTTGTATCCAAAATAGATGCAAAGATACATTCTGCGCTAAGTAATAGCGCTATATTCAACAGAGCATGAGTAGCGAGCATGAACAGCCTCTCACGCTTGCTAAATGTGCTCTTTCTGTATGAATTCCCCCCCAAATTACTCTTAATTACGCAAGTAATCACATTGTCATCAGCAATTCCGCATCAAATAGTAATGCAGAATTACTGAAATTACTCCAATTACTCTGCCTTAATTAAATTCTACCCAGGCCTATTCACAACTAGACGCAATTCCCTTTCATGTAAAGTTGACAAAAGAAGCTAGACATTGGTTCCATTTTGAGCTTGCTGATCGCTCCGATTGCATCTTCTTTAAGTCTGCACACCAAGAACGCCTACGAAAAGTTCAAGATCAAGCTTCTTAGTGAAATGAGGAGCAGCCTGTTAGGTTATCTACAACTCATAAGAAAACACTTATTTCTTTAAAATCAAATGATCTTTTATACTTGGAAATCATTATTGCTGATCCTTATCATTGTTTCTTCTGTGGTGACACCAAAATGTGTCTCCTCTTTAAACTCACAACTTCGTTGGCTGCGGTAAAAATCAAACCCCAAATCTCTAGCCCTAAAGTGGCCACTAGCAGCACCACCATTATCAATACATTCAGCTCCGACTAACACACCAGGCTAGCCCTAAATCTATAGAAAATGGATAGGAGTGTCACTACTGATTGCAAAGAAGTGGCATCACAAACCAAATGCAATGCAAAATCAGGTTCTTCCTGAAAAATAAGGGACTCCCTGATGAGCTTCACCTTCTGTTGCACTAGGAAAAAATACTAGAAAGTATATAAAGGAAATGTTATCAGTAAACTGAATGCATTGCATCAGCATCATCCAAATTGACCCCAACCAAACTAAAAAATATTGTAATTCGTGTCATTTTAAAGGTAGTCACTGTTTGAGCCAACATTGAGTTAATTGTTATCTCTTAGTCCATAAACACCAATCGAGTGGCCTTCTGCCCCATACCTCTCTTTGAAGTCACTGCTCTTCAAAAGACTGATGTATTCATGAGGGACTTAAACCCAATGAAACCGCCCTCTGAAACCTACTAGGCCAAAGTCATGAAGCAATTTGATTCTTCCCTCAAGCTCCTCTTTATGTAGTTCAATGATGGCTCAATCCCCAAAGGGATGCCTTCATGTAGCCCAGTCATACATCTCTAATAACAGATCTCAATAAAATGAACTCTGATCTTGCGTCCCTAGACTAGTACAGTCCCACTTCTGGCCTACTGTGGTTACTGATGTTCTAGAGAGCGACGAACATCCGATTGCCTACTCAACTAAGAACAAAATAACTGATCTAATGATATTCAGTTAAAGTTTCATCTGCATGAGGCAAAGAGACTGAGTAGGAGTGTGTGATGCTATGTTGAATGACAGCTCACAAACCCACTATGCAAAATATTTAGGTATCCATAGCCTAAAAAAATTATGGGTATGCCTAGCAGCATGCATAGTGTTGCTTTATTCGTCTGCCAATAAATAATTTGATACACAGCACAGCCATGCCCTGCACACCCAACCACACCCTTTATATCTCCCAACATGGTCCTTTTACCATTTGCTGGTGCCTGCTGGTGTTCAATAAGGGCTGCAAAAGGAGATGATGGACGGAGCGTTTGAGCAAATCAAACACTCACTCCCAGTCAACTGATCTGGGTTTAATCCATCACAGTTCTTTAGCTCACTCAGCCACCCCAGTTCAGACATGGCCATATGCAAATCAGTCTGACCCTGTGCCTCATGGGAACAGTCCAGCCCGAACTGCCAAGCCATGTCTTCCCTGGACTGGGGGTGAGTGTTTGATTTGCTCAAACGCTCCGTCCATCATCCCCTTTTGTATCACATAAGGGCTCAGCCTTCATATTGTGATTGCCGATCATTGTTTCAGACCCAAAGAAATCCTGAAGCAGATAATAGCAATAGAAACGGTAGGATTGTACATGTGCATTAAGATAAGATTGAAACACTCAGGCTACTACCAATAGGCTTGAGTTTTCCATTTTCTCCCAATAACACATCTGTAATGATAATTACACACATCCCTAGTTCAGATCTTCCTTAACCTATTAGTGGAGGTTGCAATGGTAATCCATAAATTCTCCAAATCGAGGCCATTGCTACCTGTAATCTTGTTAAAACAAACTTTAAATGATTTTCCTCCTTCCAGTCTGACCAATACCACTTCATTAAATCAACCCCTATTTATCCACCTCGACTAACATCATTAAAGTGTTTTACAAAGTCTATAGGTGTGTCATACACAAAATACATACGGATTGCGCTTAGCAGATATCTTTAAGAATTTAAATGATGGTCACCATACATATGCATATGCATAAAATACCCATTTTCTAATAGGACTCTCTTAAAACCTTATGCACTCGCATCAAATTATGGACTTTCTGAAAAAGATCAAACTGAATGCATCTGAACTGGGTGAGTCGAAGAACGAGGTTCTGATATTAGGTGCTGGTGATCCCTCCATTTTTCCGAATGACTGGCCATTAACTCTGGGTCCATGACATCTTCTCAATATGTTACTAACTTGATTATTTCCTGATGCAAACCTATCTCTGATTACATAGTTAAGCAACACTGACATGATCCTTTTCTACGTTGAGGCCTACCTTGAATTCTTCAATTGCTGCTCTCACCATAAACGAAGACAGTTGTTCAGCTGAGATCCTCTCCAGCATCTATTACTACAATGGAATCAAAGGGAGAAAAGATTTCAAGGTG
The DNA here is from genome assembly GCF_964263255.1 of Lissotriton vulgaris. NCBI lineage: Eukaryota > Metazoa > Chordata > Amphibia > Caudata > Salamandridae > Lissotriton > Lissotriton vulgaris. The sequence goes on along the minus strand of NC_141695.1, from coordinate 1,458,828,325 downwards.
AACGGTGAGCTCCAAGGAGCACATAATCATGCTGTTCACCTTATAGACCATATGCACCAGCATTCATATTACTTCATTGTCTACCAGTCAAACCTTGGGCTGAATTCAAGATTTCAAGGCTATTGTATAGGGTCCTTAATAGTCATCAGTCCTCTTACCCTTCCAACTTGATGATATTATGCAGAAAAGCCCTAGACTCTCTGTCGACCTGGTGAGATACAAAGTAATTGGGTGGGGGTAGAGTGCTAGGTGAACAAGAGTTTCTTTTTTGTTGTTTTTTTAGAGTTTTTACTTAGCGCAAACTAGACCCGAAAAGATCAGGTATCAGAGCGCTCTACATGAGCACCAGTTTCGTTACAGATGGACACATTCATTTTTTTTGTTACACACAGGGAGATTAAGGGCCTCATTTATGAGTCCATGCGTCCCTTTTACGCCGCCAGTGTGTCACTTTTTGTGACGCACCAGCAGCGTAAAAAATGTGCCTTGTTGCACCATATTTACAAAGTGACGCATCTAGGTAGATGCGTCACTTTGTAAACCCCTGCGCTACATTATACCTACGCCAGGTATAATGTATGCAGGGGGGGCGTTCTGATGCAAGAAAGGGTCATTGAAGTGACGCAGTGAAATCTATAAGATTTCACTGCACCACTTCAAGGACACAAATGCGTCAATTTCTTACGCCTGCCTCACAGCAGGCGTAAGACTGACGCAGGCCCTTTCACATGGGCTTGCCCCATGTGAAAGGACACATTGCTGGAGTTGCGTCACTTTTGTGACACACTCCAGCAATGCGTCACTTTTATGCCATACAGATAGATCAGAAATACTGACGTATCTGTAACTCCTTGTGCCATGATGCGTCATACTGTAAATATGACGCATCATTGGTGTTGCAAGGAGGGCGCAGTGAAAAGTGACGCATCGCTGTTTTCACGCAGCGATGCATCACTTTTCATAAATGAGGCCCTAAGTGATTTGCCCATAATCACAGGATTTTGAGAGTCGTTGCCGAGACTCAAACCCGGTTCCCCTGCTTCGAGGTCGACGGCTCTAGCCGTAAGGCTACATCCATGCTTTCTCCAGTTATCCCTGTAATGCTGTCTATCCCTACACCTACAGCCGTGTGATATTCAGAAAAGACCTGAAAACACGTTTTGCCCAAAAGGCTCCAAAGCAAGGAACTCTGTTGTAGCATCATGTCAATCTATAGGTATTTGATGAGCAAAAATAAATGTGTTCATGTCTATGCCATACTCGTGCCTACACAAAGAGATTTGAAGCATCCTTGGTTAACATCAGCTCAACTGGCTATTTACTAATAAACAAAAACAGAATAAAAAGAAACACTGGAGAGCCTTCTTTGATTTGTGCATGGAGAATAACCACAGATGAACTACAGGACAGTTTCAGCAAAGACATGACTTTGTGGTGAGCTCAAACTTTTTGCAAGTCTTTCTTTGGTCTCTATTTTGAGGTCCACGTATGCAAAGTCTGTGTGTGCTTCTGCATGAGTGCCTGCATGCCTGCCCAATTCGACAATGGGCAGACAGAATTTCTGATATCACTATGCATAGCGCCGGGAAGCCCTTTTTGGGTATCTGTCGCGCTCAATAAGCCCAATAAATAAATAAAATAAATAAATAAATGCATACCCTACATTATTTTTTAGGTGTAACCTTTCATGTAATAAAACAACACACATGTGTTATCTGGGTACAGCAAAAGAAACCCATGTAGTGTTTGGGGGTATATAAAGGGCAGGAATACTGATGTGAGGGCAAAGCAAGCAGCCGCTCGTAGCATCCCTGACACTTTTTTAATATATTAAAGCTTCCTCACGCTGCCAGAACATAAGAATAGTCGCACTCAGGATTTGAAATGAAGAGCTTTTAAGTATTTATTGACTGACGCGTTTCGACAGCACGGTCTTTGTCAAAAGTCATATATATATATAATGTAAACTTCACCCAAACCGTACAGAGCAATTGTGCATAAAACAGAGCATAAAATGTTACTATGCATTGGCTGTGGGGGCATAACTGAGATATTTTAACCTATTGCTGAATTATTTGTCATTTTTAAAGAGGTAAGTTAAATTACTGCCAGGGAATGGAAACATGTGGTAGGTAAGGGATATATATAATATGTCTTGCCTTCTCATCACCATAGAACTCAAGTTAGCAGCAGTACATTGATCTTCCAAAGCAGTACCAAACATCAAAATGTTAACAACTGAGATCGTGTATTCATATGGTACAGGATGAACAAAACAAAAATGACAGTGCGAGTGTGAGGAGGCCGGCAGTCAGGGGAAGAACGTGTATACATGCACAATACAGTTGGTAATAACATACAAAGGCACAGACAGTAATCAAAGATAAAGAGTGGCTAATAGCACTATCCCTCGTGACAATGGGCATTTATTTTTGAAGGCACAGAAGAGGGAGGCCTTTCTGTGGCATCAAGAAACCTGCATGCATCCTTCAGAAACATGCATTATGATGTATGATTATTTTTGTTTTTTTGTTGCTCTTTTTCTAAATTTATGTGTAGGCCTCGGGAAAAAAATCTGTTACGACAGCGTAATCTTGCGTAAGATCATGAATTTCGTGTTATGATTGTTTACCTAAATAACATCATTACGTCACGTGGTGGTGAAATGTTAGCACGGGATGAACTCCAATGGTCTGTGTGCGAAATGGCTGTTGTTCGCAGCACTTGTGGTTTTGTGCTACTTATTAAGTGCGAAATGCAGCCTTACATCCAAAATGGACAAGAGGCGAATTTCGCCCTAACACGTAGCAGTCAATGCGACATAATTTCGTGCCCTTTTGTTAGAACTGCATGTAAATATACAAAATCCAATGACTCGACTTTTACACAACCCGGCGGCCCGTGTGCTTTGAACCTGCAAGAGCCAATCAGGAAGAGGGGTTACTAATAAACCACTGATGCCAATTCTAACATTTTTAGAATAAACGGTTCACCCATTGGAAATAAGCAGATGCGGCCATGTTTGTGGGACCGCGGTGGCTTTGATTTAATGAACTCGCGGTATCAGTTTTTCCTTCCACCCCTCTTTGTCTCGTCATCCTTCACTTTTGTCATGTAATTCCCTCTCGGCCAGATGCAGCCTGCTCCTATCCCTTTTCCTATTACACACTTGGCTGAGCCGAGAACGAGCGGCCTGGGTTTCGACGAGAAGGTAATTAATTGACTCTCTACTCTCGTTGCTATGCGGCAAAGGGTGGGCGCGGCGGCAGCAGGCCCGGCTCGGCTCAGACGCCGGCAGATTAGCCGTGAAACAATATCATTATGTACATGATGATCTGTCCACATCGTTCAGCGTCTCGGGCTGAGGGGGCGGGGTCAAACTGGCGCATGGGAATTTGAAGGAAAGAGTGCTGTGAGACAAGGGGCGAAGCTTCAGTGGGGTGTTTTGTGATAAATAGGTACAGGTGCTTTCAGTCGGGTATGGTGAGGTATCTGTCAGATTTTACCAGAATATTTTACACACACACTCTCTCTGTTTGGGAACACTTAAAAAATGGTGGTTATTTCACAAAATAATGTGCTTTCTTTCACTTTGGACCTCTACCAATCTGCATCCCTCTCCCTTTCTGCTGCCCCTTAAGCCCCTCTCTGCACCCTGCTCGTGTATAATTAATTTTAATATGAGATGGCAGGGTGATTGTTGGAAAAAAGGAAGTTCACGCCCCCAGCCCAACCTTACTGACCAAGCTACACCCCTACGTGTGGCAGCAGGATAGCAACAGTGGCGTAAACTCAAAACGAAGGTGCCACCCCGTTGCAGTATGTGGTGAGGAACTCCCACGATGCACAGATATTCAAAGACCTTATGCTGAAAGGGGATCTCCTGAAGTGAGGGGCCCCTCTGCCTTGCGGGCCCTTTCTGACACTCCTGGGTGGTTGCAGCATGCAGGATTTGACCATGGTGGCATTGCCCCTGGTCACCACAGAATACCAGTATCCAGTCCTGAAATTACAAATGTCACCCCTTGGCTGTGTGTGTGGTGTAGGACTTGACTAATGCAATGAGGCCTTTTGCATGTCTTAATGCTGTCCTACATGAGTCAGTGGGTGACTTACAACTTTGCAGAGCAGGCTTTTTTCCTGCTTGTGTGTGAGATTTAAGACTCCAAGACACTGACTATGCCTTTGTTCTTTTAATTTTCCCAGAAATAAAGCTTTTGGCAAGAGAGAGTACCAGGTTTGGACGGGTGTATGAGTGTGTGTGTGGTTGCAGTTCCCAGTTGCATAATTATTGGCTTTGAGCGCGTGTGTAAGCAGAGGTTTTGGTTGACTACCTGTGTGTTTGTGGCTTTGTGCCTTTTAAGACTCCCAGAAATAGTTTTTTTGAGCAGTGTATGCGTCTGTCTGTGAGTGCGACTAAAAGTCACAGAAGGAGACCATTGGGATACATGGGCACCTGAGTGCGTGTATGAGTGTATATAGGCGTGTCGTGGACTGCATGTGTGTGTAATTGCCCACTCCAGGGCTCTCAGGAGGAAAAGGTTGAGTCTATACTCTGGGATGGTTGTGTGCATCAAAACACCCATAAATAACTGACCAGTAAACTAATTACAGGGTCTTTTATTCGGTAACACTCACTTCTCAGTCCTGAATGTAGACAACAGGTCGCTGTTTTCTCTTCCTGAAGGCCCAAAAAATAAACCCTCATATGTTGGTGACAATGAGCACTATTAAGCTTGGTAACAGCAGGAAAGTACACCTCGCATAAAAAAGCACCTGGCAGTGTTACCACAATACTTTATGGTCTGCATATTTAATTAAGACACACAGCTTGGCTATGGTACCAAAGCATGAGTGAATGAACTAGAGGCTTACATTCTTCCTGTGCTTAGACCAGTCACTTGCAAGCGCCTGGCATTTTCAGGTCAAGTGGAAGAGGTCGGTCCAATACAAAGCTGACCCATTCTTGGTATCTTTTTACCAGCTACACACATCTCTATGGTTGTTGTGCCATCTGACTAAAGATGCACTTCACTTATGAGACACAAGGGGAAAAGCACTATGGGGCCGCTTGTGGTGTTTGCTGGAGGGGGAGTAGCCTGACCCTTCTGGTTGGACTGTTCCTATTGGATGATGACACAGTCTGTTTTGCATGTAGCTGGCTCCCTTCCATAGCACCATAGTGGGAGAACAGACCGCATGCCAGCTTGAGGAATTACCGGTGGCCGAAATTAATTCGAACAGGTCACCTATTACCTTTGAAGCCTATGTACGGAAGCTTGGATATCTGTTTGTCCATCTGACACAGACACAAATATATTTAAAATGTTTACAAATGTATTGCTCGACAACTTGTATTCCTTTAACACAGTGTTGAGAAGGTCTATACAAATGCAAAGTAGCTGCCTATGTGAAAGGGGTTTTGAGTTTTCTAAGGGGAAGTGAGATCAAGCCAATCACATCAGTTTACTGTTCTTAAAACCCCATTAGACACTGCTTGCTTATGTCATTATAGACGTGGCTTTTCACTAGTATGTTGTATAAACACAAACCTCCCCGCTTTTTATATAGAGTAGCTTAATACTGGGGCTTTGACACTTTCAACTTTGCCGATAAGGGCAAAGCTGTTGTTTCAGTCATTCAATTTCTGGTTCACTTCATGCCTCTTTGTACCCTCCCATACTGTATCATATTATACCCCTTAAACATTTCACCCATCCTCTTTGACAAGGATCAGGTTTGAACGCTGCTCTTCCACAAGTGCACCACCTCCCCCAGTAATATAATTTATTTATTTAGGCTTGACACCAAAATGTCAGTGAACACCAACTTTTAATTTAGCCCCTCTCCATAACCCTCTCATCTAAGCCTACTTCTTTGGTTAGACTGCTTTCTCCCATCTCATTTCCTCCATACGCCAAAATCTGCTCCCCTCCAGGAACCCCAAGTTTCACCCCAACAGCCCCACATTCCGTTCTACCTTCACCGCTACAACCGCAGCTTGTGTCTTCTTGAACTGCTGCTGTGTCTCTGGCTCCAAAGCTTACTGGCTGGTAGATGGGGCATCATGTGTTTTTAAAGCATTTTCTTTAGATTTTCACATTCCCAAACACAATGGATTGTGAAACCATTTAAGGAGAGACGTCTCATTTATAAGCCAGGAAACCCAAAGTTGGACTCAATGTCAAACAATCATAAGCAATATGTACATCTTCGAAAATGTTCAAAAAGATAAACATAAGCGGAGGGGAAGTGTTGGGAAGGAGAAGAAGACCGAAATGCACAAACAGCACAATGTAAATATATTTACAGTATAGATGAGGGTACATCACGGATGTCAGTGAAGAGAATCAACCATACTGTTGCATCGAGGAGAGCTCAGAAATCTCAGATCAAGGAAAGGTCGCGACCTTTGAAAATAGAGGTTTACGGAAATGATCATGGAAATAAAGGTAGTCCTGCATTCTGTAAAATATTTTAATGGAGGATAGCATGTTCACCATTCCTACTGTCCTTTCTTGATGTTCCCACTTTTGAGGTTTTTTTCTAGGCCTTTTCTACAGGTTTTCGTCATTTACAGGCACGTGAAAGACTAGAGGCGAAATATGTCTACCTGGACGTCATGGAAACTGAAGGAAGCCAACCAAATTGTGGGCCAGTAACTCTCTAGTGTAGGACTCAACCATAGGACATGACTTATGTCACAACTCAGAGGTCTGCATCTCCAGAACATCGCTTCAGCAGAAAGGGTTGCTGTTTTTATGAAGGTGATCATCCAGTGCTGCGTATGTAATATTTTGAATATCTAATCTTCATTCATGCCCCTCGGAAGCCAATATTTTGTTCAACAAGGGGAACTGGCTCATCTTCATTATCATGGGGTGTCGAATGGAGCATTTAGAGCCCTTTGTTGGGAAGACTCTTAGGGCCATATTATCAAGAACAGCAATAACATTATCGCCGCTTCAGCGGCAGGAAACTGCTCTAATGCGGCGATAAGGGGCTTGATAATGTGCCCTTGACAATTTCCATAGAAGCCCAGGTTCTGGTGTGAATCTGGGCTTCTATGGGAATTCACCAGGGCATATTATCAAGCCCCTTATCACCGCTTTAGCTGCAGTTTCCTGCCGCTAAGGCAGCGATAATGTTATCGCCGTTCTTGATAATATGGCCCAAAGTCCGCAGGAGCAGAAGAAGCACACTCCTACTGTCTGTCCTCAAACAAACTCTGGCACTGATTATGAGATAAGGAAATATTTATCACCTCTGATAAGTAACAATGCCAGGGGGTATGTTATTTATTGGGTGTGATAAAGAACTATTGTGGAGAAGTGTGGCTCAATGGTTAGAGCAGCAGACCCTGATGCAGAGGTCTAGCCCGGGACCAGGGATCAATTCCCCTCCTCGGCGTGTCTTTGGCTCAAAATTCCATGGACCTGATAATTCTCGCCTCGGTGCCTATTCTAATCCTAGAGTCCCACTCTGCAACTCTGGGCAATAGCTTGCTTAATCTCCACAACGGCCCCCACAACGCTAAGGATGACTGGCTTCCACCCTGGGGGTGCCCAGCAGTGGACGCCTCACAGGGAAAGCCAGGACGGGTTCCACAGCGGTATTCGTACAAGCGCCTTGAGACCCTTGCGGGTGAGTAGTGCGCTATACAAGGACCAATTTACATTTATTACGAGTCTATGGAGATTTACATGCCGATTTTTTGTTTAATGCACAAAAATACACATGATACAGTAAATACCGTATTTTTTCCCTGTTAAATTTCGTCTGGTTTGACCTGCCAGAATGTAATGAAGCTTAAGTTATTTAACCCCTTCCATGCTCGTGACGGAACCATTCCGTCATGAGTCACGGTTGGGCTGTGCTGATGACGGAATGGTTCCGTCACGACCACGCCCGCGATTGGAATGTCCAGCACAGGGCTGGAATTCCTGCCGCACGGAAGCGGTTAATGTATCTGATAATTATTCTGTTAAATATCTTCAAACTCATAATTCCGACCCATGTGTAAATAAAAGTTTACTCATGGGTCGGAATTTTACGAGCAACTCATGATCAGGCCCTTTGTGGAATCTCTCTAGGAGCTAGAGAAAGTAAAGGAAAAGGAAGGGAAACATGAAGAGAAGTCTTCCAATATTTTTTGGGCTTTACTGTTATCTGGGAAGAAATCTGCCTGGTCCACTTCCTCATCCCTGGATTCCCCAGCACTCTCGTGTTCATTAAAAACATAAAATAAATGAGGTCCTATCACTTAGGTCATCTCTGTATGCCACTATCCTCCAACCAACTTCCTTAAGCTAACCGCATATGTTAAAATGAAAAGACCTTCTATCCCAATCGGAATTGAGAATGTGTTAGTGCACTCCATATCGTATCCACTGCTGCCCTAAGGAAATCTTGATGAGGACATATATGTCTCTCAACATTGTCTTTTTTATGTGTCGAGTGAACATCACAAATATATATTTATATCTTGGACAAACTATCACTCTTTCACTTGGATCTTGCGCCATAGTAAGAATGGCAGTTTAGACCACATCAAAAAATGAAAGGTGACATTTCTTTTTTTTTCTTCTTTTTTTTTTATGACAGAGGTTGCAAACTGCAACTCACTCCAACTGGAGGCCTTTATTTATTTATTTTTTATTTTAAACAACTCCAATACACCAAAAGATATACTTTATACAAAGATTAGATACATTGAAAATAAATGCAAAAACAAGATCATACGTTAATACCTGACGCCTAAGAGAATGGTAAAAAGAAAGAATAAATGCTTTCACAAGGAGAAAAAAAAAAAAAACAACATAAATGAAGGAGAAAGTATAGGGATCATATATTGTCATAAGTGAAGCATATTAACAGAAAATTAAACATTCAATTAGTCCTAGCTGCGGCACTCCAGGCTATGATAGGGGACCAGATTTTTTCCCCTCGTCTTTTAGACTTCAGACCCCTGGTGGCATAGATTGCTGTCTCATGATTATATACGCCCAGGAAGCGGGTTAGCCACATTTGGAAACTCGGAGGATCTCCATCATTCCATCGTGAGGCAAGTATGATCCGGTATACAGCGGCTCCAATGAAAAGGATAGCTTCCTCATTAGGGTTCAGATTTAGCGTAGAATCATACCCAAGCATACAGATAGTGGGAGACTCCGGCAATACTCTCCCAAAAACCTCCTCCCAAAATTCCCATATCATTTTCTTGAACAGTGTCAACTTGTCACATTCATAAAACATATGCAATAACGTGGCAGGTCCACAATTACACCTAGGGCAATGGTCATTGTTTCTTTTCCCCCATGAGTATAGTTTTGCTGGGGTGTAGTAAAGATTATATATTGTTTTGTAAAGTTGCGCTTTTAGATTAGTAGAGAGCAACATTTGTGACATCAATGCCAGAACCTTATCAATGTCTATGTCTCGATTACCGAGTCTATTTGTCCATGACAGTTCAGTGTGTTCTATGTCATCTGGTGATTTTTCATGAAGAGAGATATAAATTGAGCCAATTCTGGTAGATGGCCTCATAATATCTTCGATGAAAGGTATTCTGTTCCAGCTTATAGTGGATAGCTTGGGATTTAAGATAGTTCTTACTTGATAGAATTTTAAATAATCTGTTGCGGGCATATTGAATTGGTTTTGAAGGGTGGTAAAGCTAGCCTTCATGTTTGTGCCTAGGAAGTCTTGAAGGGAGATAATACCCCGTCTTTCTCAGCTAGCTGAAATCATATCATTTATATTTTGTGGAAGCAAGGATGAATGCCAAAGTGGGGTATAGTGGCTTAATTTAGGAATTTGCAAACGTTTTGTAATTTTGGACCAGATTTTCCATGCACCAGAAACAATCTTAAATTTAACTTTTTAAAATAGCTAGGCTCAAGTTGCCTTAAAAGTAGTCCTCTGGTTTTATAGCCAAGGGCTAATTCATATATTGTCGGTATGCCCGACCCCTCGCCATTAAATGCAGGGTTGACCATTGGGGCAAATTGTTGCAAAAAAGCTGCCCAAAAATATAGAAGTAGCTGCGGAATTGAGAGCCCCCCTCTATCAAATGGCAGGGATAGGTATTTAAGCGATCTCCTAATCTTACCGTGTTGCCACACAAATTTGGAGATCGGGGAGTCAAGGGCTTTAATAAAGTTGTCTTCGACTAATAAAGGGATTGTGCGAAATAGATATTGTATTTTAGGAAAGATAGTCATTTTGACATAATTCGCCCTCCCTATAATAGATAGATGGAGGCTATTTACTCTTGTTAGGTCTTGTTTAATTGAACCAATAAGAGGTTCATAATTAATTTTAGTAATGTTTTGAATCTCAGCGGATATGCAAACCCCTAAATATGTTGCTTTTTCTGTTCTTCTGATATCAATACAGTGTAAGTTTTCTGTGCATAGTATGACAGTTTTGCTTTTATTAAGAGAGTAACCTGAATGGGATCCAAACTGGCTCGTGATTGCCTCAATCTCCATTATAGCTACATCGGGGTCTGGTGTTAGAATTGCCACGTTGTCAGCGTAAGCTAAAATTTTAGTTTTCTAAGAATCCTGTCACCACTGGTTTGATTCTGGTGTTATCTAGGATTTTTAGTATCAGAGGGTTGATGTAGAGGGCAAATAAGATCGGGGCGCACGTGCAGCCCTGCCTCGTTCCTCTTGAGATGTTAATGTTGTCCCACTCGCACCCCATAACTTGGAGCTTAGCCTTCGGGTCAATGTACATGGCTTTGACTGATTTAATGAAGCTATGTCCAAAATTATAGTGCTCTAGAATAGCCCACATAAATTCCCATGACACTCTGTCAAATGCCTTCTCGGCGTCAAGAAGAATCATTGACATCTGGCTGCCCGTTGCTGACAAAATATCAAATAATGCGATGGCTCTGCGGATATGATCGGTGGTACCTTTCCCTGGAATAAAGCCATGTTGCCACGGGCTAACCAGATCTGCAATGACCCCCCTTAGCCGATTTGCCAAAAAATTTTCGCGTACAGTTTTGAATCTGAATTAATCAATGAGATTGGACGGTAAGATGATGGGGAGTCAGTGGGTTTTCCCTTTTTAGCAAAAATATTAATATTAGTATCTTTCCAGGATGCAGGTGTATTTCCTTTCCACTGTATCCCAAGAAATAGATCTAATAACAGTGGTAGTATAGTTTTACCTAGAATTTGATATAGCTCCAACGGTATCTTGTCGGGACCTGCCGCTTTCCCCGAGGCTAGCTCCGCAAGTGGAAGTTCAAGTTCCGCTATTGTTATCTCTTTCTCCAAATCATTTTTAGTGGTATTGTCTAGGCTACTGTCTAAGCCGGTTGTAAAATCATGGATACATTTCTTTACACCCTCCCCGTTAGGGTCGATATCATTCCGATATAGGTTTTGATAATACCTTTGAAATACCTTCACTATATCTTCTGTTTGAGTGTATTCTTGGCCATTTACCTTTATAGATGTGATTGCGTTGTGAGAGCTTTTTGTCTAGTTCGTAAAGCTAATTGTTTCCCGACTTTTTCCCCATTCTCGTAAATGTTTCTCTAATGTGTTCTAAATGTTTCAGCAGATTTCTGAGTTAGCCCCTTGTTTAGGTTGGTTTTGAGAATTAAGATCTGGCGAAGCAAATCCGACCCATCTGTCTTCTGAGCAATTGTTGCTGTGTGAGCCGCTTCTAGTCTAGCTAGTTCAACTATTTTCTTACTATACACAGAGGTCTGCTGCTTCTTGAGTCTGGCTACATAACTAAGGGTTTCCCCTCTAAGTGCCACTTTAAAGCAATCCCATACAGTGTTTCTGGGGGCGCTGTAACAATTAATATCAAAGTATTCCTGAGCCCAGTTCCTGATAAAGTTTATATAATCACTATTGACCAATAGTTTTCTATCGAATGTCCAGGCAGAGGATTTCCTAACAATGTGGGTAAAATTAATAGTGAGAGCTAGGGCGTTGTGATCAGAAATTAACTTAGGATATTTGATAATTGTTGTTTGAGCCGAAATGTCTCTAGTAGTAAATATATAATCAATCCTGGTATATTTGCTATGGGGGTGTGAGTAGAATATGTAGCCTGGATCCCCTTGATGGTTAAGGGACCAAATATCAAACAGGTTATGGCTGGTTATAAGTGAGCTGATTGCCTTGAATACTCTAGGTTTCCGACCAGAATATGTTTGTTTGGCTAGGTCGTTACAGGACGAGCCAAGTGCAATATTAAAATCTCCAGTAAAAATCAGTGCGCCGGACCAGCCCGCCAGCTCCAATTCGAGGCTCTCAAACACAGAAGGATCATCTAGGTTCGAGCCGTAAACTGAGCAAAGGGTTAACCCACAAGCGAGTTCTACAATTACCCATCTACCATGTTGATCTAGGGCTTGGCGAATAGGTTTTCCTAGGTGATTCTTGCCTAGTATGGCTACCCCCGAGTATTTGTCGTGTGGGTTGTGGTTGCCAGAACGTTGTACCCCTGAATTTTAAGTAGATTTCGCTTTTCCCACGGTAAGTGCGTTTCTTGAAGACATATAATGTTGAAAGCATTCCGCTTTATTATCTCGAATAGCCTCCCCCGCTTATCTCTGTCGTGTAGCCCTGCTCCATTCCAGCTGCAAATAATTATTCTCCCCATGAAGCTAAGTAGTCTGATCCCTTGCTTACATTATTAGTTATATTTGCATTCCAAAGCGTATATTTTTTTATTCTCTGTTTGTTTTGGATTCTTTGGTTTGGAGTTGTTTGTATTTTTAGTATTTTGTTCCCCTTCCCACCCAACCACCCCCTGCCTAGCCTGCCCATTCCCTCCCTCCTTACTCCCAAATTAAGGCAAAAAGACTCCACTGGAGTCTAAAAGTGATGAGGGTGCTACACGCAAGCAGGTCCCAACCAATATGCTATAGTGTAAAAAACAACAACAAAAAAATACAGGAAAAAGGAACATAAAAGAGCTAATTTGTAGAATAATATCAAACATTATTACACTTAATACTGGGTGCTATCATTCGAAATGCAAGCCTGGTTATTTCTATGTGTGTGACTCACAGCTCGAACAGTGCTAATCTTTAGGAAACCCACCAACCCCACACAATATCAACAATATTACTAGTGATGAGTGACCATACTGTTAGGCAAACTCAAGTGATCAGGCTAAAGTTAAATCACTTCCTCAAATACTCCTGTTTTTTTTTTTTTTTACAATAGTGATTTGAGTGATCATTCTCGCCACTCCCTTTTTATAAAGTTATTTTAGACTATTAAGGTATTCCTGTGCAGCAAGCTCGGAAAACGAAAAACTTAGTCTGCCCCCCATATATAACCTTGAGACGTGCTGGGTTATTGAGATAAACAGTTGCTTTTTTGTCTTGAAAGGGTCTTATAAGTTGGTGCAGTCTCCATCTTCTCTCAACAGTGGCATGGCAAAAATCGGGACGTGAAAAGTATGTGATATCTTTGGAGGTGTGCTTAGCTTCGGGCCTTGCTTTCTCGAATATAGCCTGTCTCAGCAGAAAATTACCAAAATAGACTAGGATAGCCCTCGGATATGCTCCGGGTTTAGCTGGGTTTTTTAGGGTGAGTGGCATGCAATGGGCACGCTGTACTTCTATGTCCCAGTTCCAATTGGAAAACTCAGGTAGGGAGTCCCGGAAAAGGTTTATCACGAAGGTGCGGGTATCCTCCCCCTCGGATTTCTCGGGAACCCCCAAAATGTGCAAGTTGTTTCTGCGCTGGCGGTTTTCAAAATCCTCCAATTTCCATCTGATATCACCTATCTGCGCTTCATTTGACTCAACCCGCTCTTGGATGGCGACAGCTTCGGCCTCGTTAGCAAGGGTCCGGGTCTCAACCACAGTCAACCTATCTCCGAAAGAGCTACATGTTTTGACCAGCTTCCGCACTACACCTTGTACTTTGCGGAGGGCCGCTTGTGCCTTACGCCCATCCTGGGAGGTCTCTTCGCGATGTGCGGCTATCGCCTGTAGGACCACATCTAATGATGCTTGTGCAGGCACGGTTGAAGATGCAAAATTTACTGTCGTTAGCTGTTCGGTGTGGGTATGGTCCCAGTCTAGACCTGACCCATGAGGTTTTTTCCCCTTTTTGCTGGTAGTTTTTTGTTTTTGTTTCACCGTAGGGGGTTCCGCTCCCGCATCTGTCGAACTGTCAGACCCATCAGACTCATCGGTTAAGTATGAGGCTGACGTTTCACCCCATTCATCTCCCAATTCCGCCTCGTCAGAAAAGGAAAAGAAATCACTAGCTTTTTTTTCTGGGTCATTATGTATAGTCTTGACGTTATCGGGGTTACCCGAAATGTCAGTTGATGTGCAGTTATTGGCAATATTCAAATCATGGTCTTTAATTAAATCTTGGCTGAGGTTGGTGGTTATAGTCACAGATTGTTTAGAAATGTCTTGCTCAATCATACTAAGACCAACCTGCAGCAATGCTTGGTCTCTGGCTGATCAACACCTTGTGTCTGTGCCAGTAGTTGTATCTGAACCGGAACCTCCATCCATTGTAAGAGGCATCGCATTATCATAGATCGTGACAATATTACTATTTGTACCAAGTATTGCGGTTGTGCTCACCTCGAGGGCTGTTGGCTCCTGTGGTGAAATCATACCGTCAGTCGCTGTGGCAGCGTCATCAGCTCCTCCAGCTTCAGTGACTTCAGTAGTTTTTTCTCCTCCTATCATTGTTTGGAGAGCTGGGCTGCTTGGGAGGCTCAGTGCGAGGTTGCTTGTGTTACCAGCATGCGAAAGCTGCCGCTGCCTCCCCTGGCCTGGAAGCGTATTGGAGCCTCTCTGCATTAATTCTACAACTGTCGGCCCTGCGGCGTCTTTCCGCGTGTTTGTCTTCCTGGTCACGGTCCCCGATCTGGAGGAGTCGGGAGCTGTTGATGCCTCAATCCTGCTAGGCTGAGTGGGTGTATCTGACTTTCCTGCCTTCTCCTGTGCAGGAGTCAATCTCTCACCCCGCGTTGTTCTGCTGCCTCCCGCTGAGCCTGTCTCGCGGCTCTCGCACGGGCTGCTGCCGATAAGGTAGAAGGAGCGGCAACTTTCGGAGCCATCTCCGCTGGAGCCTGCGTCCCTTCCTCGCTGATCTCCGTGGACCCTGTGTAGTAAGTGCTGCAGACTGGCTTACTCTTTGGTGTCGATGAGCTTCGCAAGATATGCCTTTTGACTGCCCTGCCAATGTAAGAGTAGCAAGCCCAGATTGTATGGCGTGTGGTGGGATTCAGATCCATTCGGGTGTGCTCACGGTTATCGGTTAGCCTGCGCCGATTCACATACTTCCATCATCCAAAATTGTCCAAACATTTACTCCACCTGGTCTCCGATTATCATCGCCATAGAGAAAAGTATTTTCGGGAAGTAATTAGCTCGGTCACTCAATCATCCGCCAGTTTCCGATCATCATGATAGCGAGGTCAGAGATCTTTTCAGCATGACTGGTCAGGAGCCTGATGCGTGACCACTGCGATCTGAGTCAGATCGCCATCTTGCCCCTAGGTGACATTTCTAAAGAGTGGTTTAAGTTAGTCTGGTACTAGGCCGGGGCGGAGTTCAGAACAAAACTCTGCAGTGCTAAGTGGAGTTCTGCAAGTGGCAGAGTGCATTAGGTCGTGACATTTGTGCAGATTTTTAGCCTCGGGTGTTTGTTACGCATTGGAAAATAAACACGATAGGCACCATGCGTAGTGCAAGAGGACGCAGCTTCTTTCTGCTGCTTGAGTAGATGTTCTACTCGAGTGGCAGCTTCCTCAACATGAACCAAAGGTTTCACAATGCAAGTAGTAGCGCCCACCCGAGACCGCATGCATTGAGAAATCTCTCCGGGAGGTGGGCTGGAGTAAGATTTTCCTTGCTCAC
Source organism: Lissotriton vulgaris (assembly GCF_964263255.1). NCBI lineage: Eukaryota > Metazoa > Chordata > Amphibia > Caudata > Salamandridae > Lissotriton > Lissotriton vulgaris. The sequence goes on along the minus strand of NC_141695.1, from coordinate 1,458,812,445 downwards.
AAACTTAATTCTGGCAACAGATGATAAAACTCCGCTCTGCTATGCAGTGCAGGGATTTTCGGAGCTACATGGACTGGGAAAAACTCTGCAAGCGGAGTGGAATTTCACACCCAGGCCTATCTGGTACCATGGTCTTTGCACCACAATTCTATTTATTACCATGATATTTAAAGGTCCAGGAATGTCCAGATAAATATATTCTCCACACGAAAAGCACTTGGAATATACTTAGCCACTGATAAGACCTCACTCTTGCACCAGTTCGCTTTACAGCAAGATAAGGATGCCAAAAATAGATAAAACAGAAATCAGAGTTGGACTAAAGACTGCTGGGATACCAGACTGAGCAAAATATTGTATCTAGAGCATTCTATTTTTCTCTCTTTGAACTGTGAAACAACAGTATAATGGCTATCATCACAGTGTTATGGGCCAGGAGAAAGAGAATGGGAATTAGTGGGGATCTTGCGTCATTAACCACCTGAGATTAACTGTATCAGACAGGAATCTAGTACACTTTATTTCTGTTTGTGGGCCAGCATACATCCACTTGATTTTGTTCATAAAGTTGTTTATATGTCCCATTCCAGCATCCTGACCAGGTGTTCTGGTTGTTTGTCACAATATTTCTGCTTTAATATTGCCTTCCTATAATATCCTATTTATAATACTGACTATGAACATCAAGGAAAGTATATGTATATATAGGGAAGTATTAATTTACTGTTCTTCACTCCACATCTACTTAGATTGACTATTAGTTGATATCATGGACAGTTTAACAGGTCAATATTAACACTACACTATTCTGCAAAAACGTAACTATCCCTACTCAACTTGGTCTAACGGTTTCTCTACATCCAAGGAGAGCATTCTTTTCTCATCTCACCTACGCTAGCTAGCTTATAGAAGAAAGTGCACTGATTGCTTCTAGTTGATCACCCAGGCACAAATCGGACTTGTTTGCCATGAATGAGATTGGGGATGTGTTAGAACTGGGCATCTCTAGTTGGCAGAGGTAGGTACCTTTGACCAAATAGAGACCCTGGCTTCTAGTCAGGGTAAAGGGATACACTCTTTAGATAACCCCTGCTCACCCCACTGGTAGCTTGGCATGAGCAGACAGGCTTATCCCAAAGGCAATGTGTAACGTATTTGTTCCAACCCTCAAAGTAAAAAAGTGAAACCATCACAAATGGACACCACGCCAGTTTAGAAAAATAAAGTATCTTTTATCTAAACTACACAAGACCAAAACAACAAAAACCCAACATACACAGTTTAAAAATATGACTTTAAAAAGGTTTCAAGAACTTGTGCCATAGAAATCTATGAATGCGTGACTTTGCACCAAAGTACCTGGCGATGCGACATACGTTCCCAAGCCAAACAGCTGCAGCGTCAAAAAACAAAGAGATGCAACACTTCTGAGACCCTGAGGAGGCGATGTGACAGCCCCCCCGCACGCAGTAGAGGGGTTACGTTGAGTCCGGTCTCTAGGGGGAGCGATGCGTCGAGTCTTCGTGCCAGTTCCGGTTTGCAGGGGATGCATTGGAAAAGTGTCTTGCACAGGTACGATGCGTAGATCTTTGGGATGCGACTGCGATTAATGGGGTGGCACTCCGCGGTGTTGGTCCTCTTCAGCCGCAATCCCTCGATGTGTCGGTTCTTGCAGTGGCGACAGGCACTGCGATGATCTTCACGGCGGCATGGTGATGTAATGGAAATCTTTTCACACTGCCGAAATGTGCCGGTGAAATGTGCCGTAAGAAGAGCTATGCAACGGGTTTTGCAGTTCTTTTCACTTTTCTTCTTCTTCCAGCTCCCAAACAGCAGCAACAATCTCCAGAGGCCCCACAACTGGATCAAGCACTCTAGGCAGGTCAGAACTCACACAGCAGAGTTCAGGGGGAGCTGGGGGCGAAGTCCTTTTGTTCCTGGGACTTCAAAACAGGAGGCCAGCTCTCCTAAGACCCTAGGAGATCTTCTTCAAGCAGGGGATACAGCACACAGCAAAGTCATTCTCCTTTCCTTAGTAGAATAGCAACTGCAGGTTAGCCCCAGAACACACAGCAAGGGCAGTCCTTCTCTTCAGTTTCTCCAGCTCTTCTCCTCGGCAAAGGCTCCTCTTGAATTCCAGGATGATCTAAAGTTCAGAGGTTCCAGCTCTCATATTTATACCCCAAAATTCTTTGTTCTCTAGGTGTAAGGGGTCCTGGACCCAGTCCAAACCAATTATGGGTGCACTCTGCCAGTGCACAACTTCTTCCTTTGTGAATGTGGGCCAGGGTCTTCAGACACACCGCAGGAGGTGGAGCCAGCATTGCGGAAGGCAGGTACAGCCCTATTCATGCCCAGGTGCTACTCCTCCCACCACTCCAAATGCAGATTGGTCTATTCAGCCTAATGCTGACTCAACCAGACTCCTGGAGCCACCCCAGCTCCTGTCACTCTTAAACCAGACAGTCAATCCACAAACAGGCAGAGGCACACAGAAAAGTTGAACAAGAAAAATAGCCACTTTCTAAAAGTCTTATTTTCAAACACAGAATTTAAAAACCATCTTTACTAAAAGATGTATTATTAAATTTTGAGCTCAGGAATACCAGACTCCAATTTTCTATCTCACTCCTATGGGAAGATATGGAGGTAAACATGTTACGCAGAAGTCCCCATTCTGGCCTACAGGCAAAATAGTCTTTCAATAGTGAAAAAATAAATTGGCAGTATGTCACTATCAGGACATGTTACACACACTAGTACATGTCCTATCTTTCACATACACTGCACCCTGCTCAGGGGGGTATCTTGGGCCTACCACAGGGATGTCCTATGTGTAAGAAAAGGGAAGGTTAAGGCCTGGCAAGTGGGCGCACTGGCCAGCTCAACATGCCAGTTAACAAACTGTGCACAGGCACTGCGGTGGCAGGTCTGAGACATCTTTTCAGGGCTACTTATGTGGGTGGCACAATCAGTGCTGCAAGCCTACTAGTAGCATTTGAGTTACCGGCCCTGGCACACTCAGTGCACGTTACTAGGGACCTACTGTTAAGACAAATATGCCAATCATGCATAACCAATCACAATAACAATTTACACAGAGAGCATATGCACTTTAGCACTGACCAGCAGTGGTAAAATGCTCAGAGTTCTATAGCCAATATCCACAGGTCAGGAAAAACAAAGGAGGAAGAAGCAACAAGTTTAGGGATAACCCTGCAAAAAGGGCCATTTCCAACAGGATGACACTACGAAGTCTATCTGCAAGAATTGAACCAGTATTGTCATATCAGTGTTGATTAACCCCTTCCACGCTCATGACGAGCTGGGCTCGTCATGGTGTAGCCTCCTCGCACGCTCATGACGAGCCCAGCTCGTCATGTAACATGGGTTTTTTAAAATCTCAGCATACGGCCGTAATTACTATCGCGCCCATGAGGTTAAATAGATGTGGTAATAAGAGTTGTTTGTCTGAAGAGTCAGAGGTGGTTGGGTACCAACTATAACAACTGATGACATTTACCACTGGTGTCTTGGACATGCAATTTTGTGGTATTCCAGTTGACTTTCCAAGTACTACCATTCATCACTTGACTCTCTTGTGGTAACTAGAATGAGAACTATAAGACTTACTCAAGGAGGCCGAGTGAGTTTACACAGGGGCCTATGGGCAATGTCAGTGTCTGGACGATAATGGTACAGGATACCTTGGTGCACCCAAGGCAATGATTGGTAATGCAGATGCTGAATCAGAGTTGTTCATAGAAACACTTCAAAGTTCTTAATGGTACACTTCAAAATCAAGGTTATGGTATAGTGTTTGATTTTCACTTATTTTATTTCAATAACTGGACTTTCCATGAACCAGTCGCCCAAAGAATGATGCTCATCATCAAGTTTGGAAAACAAATTATCTTCTATGGACTGCCTTTTGTGGAGACTGATGTCTGCTCTCTGTTGCCCGGTTGATGGCCCATTCCATTGGAGTTCAACAGTCCAGAAGCAGCTGGAGCACTAGTTGGCAACATGGCAGAGGGAAATGTGGCTACTTCAAAGTGGTTAGTGGGTTCCCACCCCACCCAGACCATTTGTCTGTTTTGGTAAAGAGACAAGGGATTGTGTGTGTTCAGGGCCCCAGGTTAAAGATGGGCTCTGAGTAGCCCTATAGAAAGCCAACCATCATTTTGTGTTACACACATGTGAAGTCAAATGGACTCCATCATTCACTGAGCCAGACGCATACGAAACAACACCCACACACCCATAACCACATACACGTGTCAACACACTCCGCAAATGTGCCATACATGATGGAGGCAAAAGGACCCAGTTTCTACAAGAGGATTCAGACTTAGTGTACTGTAGGCAAACACATGTTTGGAGGCACAAAAAACACCTTTAGGCAAGCTTAATAATACTCCTGCTATAACTGTCAGTCTAACAGAGCCTGGGAAGAAGGGATAGTTATAATCTTCGACTGGAGGAAATCACTTTGAGCACCATTTCAACATCGGAGTCCCTATCTGATGCTTCACACAATTGAATGGAAAGAGCTCTCAGTGACCTTGCTTGAATGTTGTTCTCCTGGAGGGAAAAACAGCACAGAGATAGCCAAAAACACCTGAAAGCAGGGCAGCACAGCTTTATCAAGGCATTCTCTAAGGACATTCATCCCCACAAACGGTTCTCTCGCGGGCTTCAGAATAGGAAATATGGTTGTCTTATTGAACTCAGTATAATGGAAATAGTTGGTCTTGTTTCCAAAAACACCCTGCGCTACAAGGAAAACAATCACAGCCTGTCTATCTTTTGAAGTTTGATAGGGATTCCATTTTATTTCATGGATTTTACATCGTATTGTCACAGTTGACCCCCATGATTACCTGTAAAAGGATACTGTCTGCTACATTTTTATGAGTGTCTGTTGGCATTCAAGTCAGTTTGATTAGGTTGATATATGTGCATTAAGTTTTATGTAGTATCCTAGTGCTCTGAGCGGTGCAGTGTCTGCAAAAAATGTAAGAATGCCCCTGTTGTTTCTCTAAAGTATATCAGGAGTTGGCCTGGCCTTTATATTTCACAATGCTATCCAACGTTAGGCGGAATATGCAAACACAACAGGTGATGGACCGAATGTGGATCAATGTCACACACTCAACCCAGTCCAAAGATCTGGGCCCAAATCCATCGTTTTTTGCACTCCACACCACCCCGGGTTAGACAATGGCGATATGCAAATCAGCTCTGACCCTGTGCCCCATGGGAACAGTCCAGTCTGAACTACAAAAGCCATGTCCTTCCCAGAACGGAATCAAGCATCCGAGGACCGGACCCGTTTTGAGGTAACACCTCTCATCAGCCCGGCTAGCTTGACTCCAGTGGTGTGGAGTGCCTGGGGCCCACGTCTGGGCATCCCCAGCGCACTTAGGGCGGAATATGCAAACACAACAGGTGATGGACCGAATGTGGATCAATGTCACACACTCACCCCAGTCCAAAGATCTGGGCCCAAATCCATCGTTTTTTGCACTCCACACCACCCCGGGTTAGACAATGGCGATATGCAAATCAGCTCTGACCCTGTGCCCCATGGGAACAGTCCAGTCCGAACTACAAAAGCCATGTCCTTCCCAGAACGGAATCAAGCATCCGAGGACCGGACCGGTTTCGAGGTAACACCTCTCATCAGCCCGGCTAGCTTGACTCCAGTGGTGTGGAGTGCCTGGGACCCACGTCTGGGCATCCCCAGCGCACTTAGGGCGGAATATGCAAACACAACAGGTGATGGACCGAATGTGGATCAATGTCACACACTCAACTCAGTCCAAAGATCTGGGCCCAAATCCATCGTTTTTTGCACTCCACACCACCCCGGGTTAGACAATGGCGATATGCAAATCAGCTCTGACCCTGTGCCCCATGGGAACAGTCCAGTCCGAACTACAAAAGCCATGTCCTTCCCAGAACGGAATCAAGCATCCGAGGACCGGACCGGTTTCGAGGTAACACCTCTCATCAGCCCGGCTAGCTTGACTCCAGTGGTGTGGAGTGCCTGGGACCCACGTCTGGGCATCCCCAGCGCACTTAGGGCGGAATATGCAAACACAACAGGTGATGGACCGAATGTGGATCAATGTCACACACTCAACCCAGTCCAAAGATCTGGGCCCAAATCCATCGTTTTTTGCACTCCACATCACCCCGGGTTAGACAATGGCGATATGCAAATCAGCTCTGACCCTGTGCCCCATGGGAACAGTCCAGTCCGAACTACAAAAGCCATGTCCTTCCCAGAACGGAATCAAGCATCCGAGGACCGGACCGGTTTCGAGGTAACACCTCTCATCAGCCCGGCTAGCTTGACTCCAGTGGTGTGGAGTGCCTGGGACCCACGTCTGGGCATCCCCAGCGCACTTAGGGCGGAATATGCAAACACAACAGGTGATGGACCGAATGTGGATCAATGTCACACACTCAACCCAGTCCAAAGATCTGGGCCCAAATCCATCGTTTTTTGCACTCCACACCACCCCGGGTTAGACAATGGCGATATGCAAATCAGCTCTGACCCTGTGCCCCATGGGAACAGTCCAGTCCGAACTACAAAAGCCATGTCCTTCCCAGAACGGAATCAAGCATCCGAGGACCGGTTTCGAGGTAACACCTCTCATCAGCCCGGCTAGCTTGACTCCAGTGGTGTGGAGTGCCTGGGACCCACGTCTGGGCATCCCCAGCGCACTGTTGCCCGGTTGATGGCCCATTCCATTGGAGTTCAACAGTCCAGAAGCAGCTGGAGCACTTGTTGGCAACATGGCAGAGGGAAATGTGGCTACTTCAAAGTGGTTAGTGGGTTCCCACCTCACCCAGACCATTTGTCTGTTTTGGTAAAGAGACAAGGGATTGTGTGTGTTCAGGGCCCCAGGTTAAAGATGGACTCTGAGTAGCCCTATAGAAAGCCAACCATCATTTTGTGTTACACACATGTGAAGTCAAATGGACTCCATCATTCACTGAGCCAGACGCATACGAAACAACACCCACACACCCATAACCACATACACGTGTCAACACACTCCGCAAATGTGCCATACATGATGGAGGCAAAAGGACCCAGTTTCTACAAGAGGATTCAGACTTAGTGTACTGTAGGCAAACACATGTTTGGAGGCACAAAAAACACCTTTAGGCAAGCTTAATAATACTCCTGCTATAACTGTCAGTCTAACAGAGCCTGGGAAGAAGGGATAGTTATCATCTTCGACTGGAGGAAATCACTTTGAGCACCATTTCAACATCGGAGTCCCTATCTGATGCTTCACACAATTGAATGGAAAGAGCTCTCAGTGACCTTGCTTGAATGTTGTTCTCCTGTAGGGAAAAACAGCACATAGATAGCCAAAAACACCTGAAAGCAGGGCAGCACAGCTTTATCAAGGCATTCTCTAAGGACATTCATCCCCACAAACGGTTCTCTTGCGGGCTTCAGAATAGGAAATATGGTTGTCTTATTGAACTCAGTATAATGGAATTAGTTGGTCTTGTTTCCAAAAACACCCTGCGCTACAAGGAAAACAATCACAGCCTGTCTATCTTTTGAAGTTTGATAGGGAATCCATTTTATTTCATGGATTTTACATCGAATTGTCACAGTTGACCCCCATGATTACCTGTAAAAGGATACTGTCTGCTACATTTTTATGAGTGTCTGTTGGCATTCGAGTCAGTTTGATTAGGTTGATATATGTGCATTAAGTTTTATGTAGTATCCTAGTGCTCTGAGCGGTGCAGTGTCTGCAAAACATGTAAGAATGCCCCTGTTGTTTCTCTAAAGTATATCAGGAGTTGGCCTGGCCTTTATATTTCACAATGCTATCCAACTTTAGAGCACACGTTTCAATTGAACAATAGAACATTTCCTAGCTTTTGTAACTAAAAGTTTCAATTCTATTAAGGACATAGGGATGAGGATTATACCTCCTTCCTTCACTTTTATTATACATTACTTCAAACAGCAGCCATGTGCCAAGGCCCTGTGTTTTGACATTAGCCCCTTGGGCCCCTATTCCTGGTCAGGTCCTAGAGTTATCCAACAGATACGAGGCATTTAGTGGTTTGGAGGATTGCGATTGATGCTCAAGGTGTATAGAGGGTGTTGGGGGGACTGAAAATGTTTTATGTACGTCAAGGCCATATGATGAGAAGGGTCCCTGCCGCCAAAAGACAGGACCACGTTCTGTTGTAACATATGCTGACACAAACAGTCGTTTGCCAGTTGTTTTACCCACAGTGTCTCATGGGAAAAACAAGTGTACTTCTTTGGCCATATTTTATACGCGGTCAGAAAGTAGTTCTTCCATAAGAGGTATTGAAGAGGGCGTATGTACTGTAGGTTACCATGCAGACCACCCTAGTAATTCACCGCTAACTTTGGATCCCCGTCCAAAAACGACAACCTCCATGTTTTGCCTGTGGTCCATAATCCCACCCTGGCTGGGCATGCTCTGTAAAATAAGTGTCTGTCATAATGATAACCGGAACATCCAGTTGATTGATTTAAAAAAAGGCAAGAATGTATTGACCCTGGTTAACTTTTATAATGCCAATGGTGGTAATGGTGACTGTAATATTGTGTCCCTAAAAGAATCATTGAGAAAAATTGTATGTACCGTGCCATGGAAATTGATGATAGTAGGTGATTTTAATATTCACCCCTGTGGCAACCCAGTCTCTACTCCAATGGGCTCTCTGGGTTGTAATAACGTTGAAGGTTTTCATTTTGCTCATACCAGGGGAGGCAAGAACCTAAATGATTTAATGAGCGAAAATAACCTAATTGCAGCTATGTCTATGGTTCCTGATACAAAATTTTTTGATGTCCCAACCTTCAAAGGACACGGGCAGGGATCCTTTATAGATCACATATTAGTATCTCTTGATCTTGCAAATTGGGTCTCGAACTTTACTATCCTTTTAAGTGTCTATAGTGATCACAATCCCTTAGCTATTAGTATAGGTGGGTCTCTATTCACAAAACGAATGCCCCGTAACGACCCAGGCATGACGAGCTGTATAAATGGCAGATGCCGCATTAAGTGGACACTGATAAATCAAGACAATTTATATACTAAAATAAACAGTGCATGCGAGGAGGAGCTGTCGGCATGTTCATCTTTTGATTCACCCCCTGTGAACACCTTGACCGGTTTCGCAGGGGTAGTAGCTAAAACTGGCCTCATGCTAACAGCCCCAGCAAAGGGTCAAAACGGAAAAATCTATAAATGGTTTGACCACAACTGCTCAAAGGCAAGTAGAGATCTGAAGAATGCCTTAAAAATCAAACCAAGAGACTCTGATCTGATAAAAAATCTCCGCCTGATCTATAAGAAGGCATTAGCAGATCGGAAAAAGGAAATTAAGGCTATCACTATAGAATCCCTCCTTGATCCCTCAGTGCTGGGGAACAGTGGCAGGTTCTGGCAAATTATCAACAAACCTTTGTTTGATAACCCCAATGATATAGCCCTTGGTACTAATATTCCAGAGGGGGAGTGGGTGACTCACTTCAGTACAATTTTCAAGAGTAACGAGCACCGGGCAGAAAATGCTTTTTTAACCCCATCTGCAAACCCATTGTGCTTTTCAGTTAATGAGGTTGTAAGGGGTATCCAGGGCCTGACTAGCAATAAGGCCTCGGGCCCGGATGGTTTACCTCCGGAACTTTTTAAGTCTAATATTCCCTTTTGGGCTCCCATTCTCACGGCGGTAGTGAACGCAGCTGTGATTACAGGGTGCCCAAAAGCGTGGGAGCTATCGACCATAGTGCCTGTTTTTAAAAAGGGCGATCGCAGCAGCCCATTATGTTACAGGCCGATATCTCTAATTAATTCAGTGGCTAAAGTGGTAGGGGGGGTAATTTTAAATAGGCTAACCACATGGGCTAAAGATAGCAGTATTCTTTCATCTATACAGTATGGATTCAGACCCGGTCACTCGACCATTACACAGTGTCTGAACTTATATCTGATCTTAAGTAAATACACCCTGGCTAGACAAGGAACTGTTTACATGGCATTTATGGACTTGTCGTCCGCTTTTGACTGCGTGGACAGAGGCATATTGTGGGCTACATTGATAAAAATGGGCGTTGAGAGGAATCTTGTCAACTTCTTAGCCGATCTGCATTCGGATACAAGAGCTAATGTCCGGTACACCCAAGATCTTAAAGTAATAGATGAATTTAGAATAAATCGGGGAGTACGTCAAGGATGCATTTTGGCCCCATTCCTCTTTAATTTGTATATTAATGAATTGGAAGAATTTCTTTTAAACACTGAAGCAGACTACCCCTTTGTTGAGCGCAAGGGGGTTCCAGTGCTGCTTTATGCAGACAATGCTGTTCTTATATCCAGAACAGCAATCGGTCTCAAGAAATTATTAAATTCCTTTTATAAATTCATGGAGTCCCGCGGCCTAAGCATTAACAATTCCAAGTCCTATGTCATGAAAATAGGTAAGGGTACACGGAAAATGAATTCCTTCAGTATAAATGGGGAGAAAATCCCTACTACTAACACCTTTTCATACCTTGGGGTCCTCTTAGATCATAAACTATCCTGGGGCCCTGCAGTCTCCAAAAAGAAGGGCGAAGCAACACGGGTAAATGCGGCCATACTTGGCTTTGCAAAAAAAATTGGGAACTGCCCAATGGCCGCTTTGCTCAAATTATATCAGGCAAAAAGTGTCGCTGTCGCCTGTTATGGAAGCGAGCTCTGGGGCTACTGCAAGACAAAGGACCTAGAGGTCACAGAAAATATTGTTTTGAAAAAAATACTGAGGTTGCCAAGGGGTATCGGGAACTTCTCTGTACACGAAGAGTTGGGGGTTCCCTACTTAAGTGATAGAATAGCAGTAAACTCGGTTCTATGTTGGATGAACTGTTGGCTCAACTCCGATATTCCGCTCACCCACGCTATTTTGAAAGAAGCCTTAACACTAGATGGGAGGTTTAAAGTTCCGTGGTTGAAGTACATAAAGGACTGTCTGACGGCAATTGGCCGACCTGATCTGTTTTTTGCTCCCAACTTGATTGCAAAACCCGATGTTATCTTGGTAAAAAATGCCATATTATTATTAAGATGTACAGACCGAGAAGAGATTGAGATACAGAAGGTCAGTGTCAGGAAACACTTACTACTTAAAACCTACCTAAGCATGGAACCCTATCTATCATGGCCTATGACTGGCTATGAACGCTTTCTTCTGACAAGGTTCCGCTTTGACCTATTTCATCTCCTATTGGCGGTCCCAAGTGGGGCTCAACGGGGTGAAGTGTTGCCAGCTTGTGGCTGCGACGGGAAGTCTCCTCAAGACTTGGCACACTTTCTTTTTATTTGTCCATACTATACTATACCACGGAAACTATATCTTAAACCGTGTCTCAAAAAATTGCATTTTGCACAAATCAAACCCGCACTTTACTACCTTCAATTACTGAACTGTGACTGCACTTTATTTGTCTGTAACTTTTTTTAAAAAGCCATCTCTTTCAGGAAAAGTATGGATGGTTAATTATGCTGTGAATGTTTTAGGTACTTTTAATCAATATAGTAATTTATGTTTTTATTACATACTGAATATTGGTCTTGTTTATATTGCCCGTTGCTCTCCTTTTTCTATCTTGTACTGTATGTTGTGTCTCTTATACGGTACATGAAATGAATTACCTGGACTGTTTTTAACTGATTACTTATGTGATGTACTTTTATGATTGTAAAACCTACAATCGAATAAAGATTTTGAACTGAACTGAACTAGTATCCTAGTGCTCTGAGCGGTGCAGTGTCTGCAAAAAATGTAAGAATGCCCCTGTTGTTTCTCTAAAGTATATCAGGAGTTGGCCTCGCCTTTATATTTCACAATGCTATCCAACTTTAGAGCACACGTTTCAATTGAACAATAGAACATTTCCTAGCTTTTGTAACAAAAAGTTTCAATTCTATTAAGGACATAGGGATGAGGATTATACCTCCTTCCTTCACTTTTATTATACATTACTTCAAACAGCAGCCATGTGCCAAGGCCCTGTGTTTTGACATTAGCCCCTTGGGCCCCTATTCCTGGTCAGGTGACGCCTGCACCAGAACCTGCAAAGCAGAGACGGAAGTGGGAAGTGGAGGTGGACCGCAATAATAATAATAACCCACATTTGTAAAGTGTGAACAATCACCCGTTAGGGTCTCTAGGCACTGGGGGCCATCGGGAAGATTAAGCAAGCTATTGCTCAGAGTCACATGGTGCTGGGCTAATCTGTCGCTGGCACCGGGGATCGAACCGTGATCCCCAGATTCTAGCGTCAATCGCCCTGGCCGGGGCACCACACCTCTCCATTTGGCCGGCTAAAGAGGACCTTCCTAGCTCATGTTACGCCACTCAACGCGGCACCTGCCCCTGACTGTGGGTCCCTCAGGGCTCCCCTACAGGTTCCCTTCCTCTCCACCCACAGACAATACAGAAGGGGATGACCCTATGATGAATCCAATGGGGAGGAGGGACCCTCTCGTCCTTGCCGTCCTACTCCCGACCCGCTTTCTGCAGGATATGTTTTCTATGGGCTGCTGTTTGAAGAAATGTAGAATAAAAGTGAAGGAAAACAGCGTAATCCTCGCCTCCGGTCCAGACATTGAATTAGCAGCCTGTCCTGTTTATAGTGTCTCCATTAAAAGTGAGACAATGCATTTCTGCTTATTTTGGACATTAGTAGTTATTCTGAGCAGTTTCTGTTTCTTCAGTGATGTCATTTCAGACAGAATGGCTTCTGTCATCTTGTTTCCTAGAAGAAAGGTTTACCTAATGCCTAGAAAATTTTGCTAGAGTTCACTGAACCTTTGTTGGTTTTTAAATAAGTTTGGCAGTTGGGATATCCAGTTTTATTATATCATATTGCACTTGAACATGGTGTGCGGGATATCCGTCACACTGCTTGTGAATGAGTATCTCATCCTCCAAACTCTAATTGAATACCTTAATTTGTTTAATGCTATTTCTCCAACTTTTCACAAAAAGGGAGACGAGGCCAGTTCTAGTCATAGTACAATTAGTATGTAATTCAAAATGCTTCCATCCAGTACAACACACTCCAAAACGTTGGTCAGCAGGGAGTCTGAAGCAATAACATTTTCAATCCTTATGCATGTTCCATGGATTAAATAATCAAAGGTGAGATCCAGCAGAAGGGTGTATCAGCAAGTCCTTGGGAGTGTCCCTATTAGGTTCCCAAGCTGCATCTGGCTTCCCTGTCGGCCAATCATCACACAGGGACTGTACCAGGTTGAATTTCGTAAGTAGTTTGGACAGTTTGGAAAAGAAGTCTGATTGTTGCAGCTTGGTGCATAAACTGTGCCTATCAAAAGATTAATACTTTGTCAATCTTAATAAAACCGTATCAACCATCAATTTCTGTCGTTTTCAGAATCCTAACTGATAATAATCTGTAGGCGAGAATGAAAACCAAATACCACCTGGTACTTTGGGTTTTTTATGGACTGATGGAGGAGGTCCTCGTTTAGCATATCAGTATCAGCGCAGAGCAGATTTGCCTCCTGTGTCAGTGCTATGTTAGGGTTTTGGAAGCAAACATAGTCCAAGGCTGCATTCCTGTCAGTGCTAAACACCAGTTCGTTATAATGAAGGAAAAGATTGATACAGCCCTGGACCTCTCTGATGATGTTGTCATCGTCTTGTGATTTCCCATCACCCATTTGCACAGGAAGTGACATCACTGGATTTCTCACCATCCATTTGCACAGGAAGTGATATCACTGCTTTGCCTCCCACTGCACAATTCCTCCCTCCCAGGACCTACTTAACTGTGGCTGCAGCATGGACGCGCCACTGGTGTGCCAAAGGCAAGCCCATCTGCGCCTGGACCGAGCCCAGCGCCAGGAACCCATGCTTCTCCCCCTAACCACAGCTACCCTGCCATGTTCCTCAGTGCTCTCAACCCCAGCTGCTACTCGCTGTACTGCTGCTACACCATACCGCATAACGTGAAAGGAGTGTTCACATGGGCCTCCTAAATGGTATTATGCACTTTCCTACATTATACACCTTCCACTTTCACACCAGTCACACCCAGCACCCACCCACTCACAATCACACAGACCAAACACCACCACACAACATGCCACACTTGCATGCATGCTCTTCAACACCGGTTTTCTCACCAAGCGCACCACAGAGGTATGCAGCCTACTGCACAACCATGCCACGGACCTGCTCTTCCTCTCGGAAACATGGCTACACCAAACTCCTGCACCAGACATCGCTACAGCCATCCCTGGAAAATACAAGACCACCAGGCTAGACAGTCAGCACATACCCGGAGGTAGAGTCACAATCATATTCAAAGAGGCCAGCAACGACCCCACCTATACGAACACCCCCACCAGCTACATGGAATGACTCAATCGACATCACAGAAAACTTCTCTCTGGGCAGAGCCGTTGTATTCAGACCACCAGTACCTCACACCAATTTTGCCAGTGACATCACAGACTTCATTGAGCACCCTCATCATCAACACCAGCACCTTTTTCCTCCTTGGAGATCTTCATTTTCACTTACAAGACTGTGCCGACCGAAACTCTTTGGCCCTTCTAAAAAACCTCCAAAGCCTTGGCCTCAATGAACACATCACTGAACTCACCCTCACCTTCCGACACCTAGTGCACCAGATTTTCTCCTCAATCAGCAGCATTACAGTTGACAAGCGAGCAACTATGACCTGGCCAGACCATGCCTATGTCGGTTTTACCATACCTATCCCATACCACCACAGACGTGTCACCACGGGACCACCCACTGCATCTGGAAAATCATCACAGAAGAGAATTAAGCTTCTGCCCTCTCTAAGCAATGGCTCGAGCACACCAGCAACTTGCTGACAGCCATCAAGAACCTCAACTGCTGGATCACCACACACCCTGACACCCTGGAAACCATTAAGTGCATCCCAGTGGCAAGAGCTCAACATCAGACCAACTGGTAGACAGAATTCAGGATGATGAAACACCGCTTCAAGCAACGTGAGTGCTAATGGAGAACAAGTCAAGACACCACAGATAAAGACATCTTCAAACCAGCTCTAAGATGCAATCAGCTGTATAACACCAAGTGCACAGCTCTTGCATATCGCATCAGCGCAGGCACTAATTGTAGCAAGGAAATCTTTACCAACATATAAGGTTTCGCCGTGCCTCCTGCCACCTTCAGCAATATTACCCCTTCACCAGACCTTGGCAACAAGCTCAATGAATTATGGCGTAACAAAATCACCTCCATATGCAGTAACTCTAACTCTCAACTGGATCCCATCACCATATCAATTGAGGCCATGCACTCGGGGGCTCCATCTGACCCTTGCCCCACCACATCTTCACCAAAGACTCCTACTGATCAGCCAAGCACTAATACTCATCCTTAATGCATTCATTGACTCAGCCACATTCCCGAACGCCTGAAAACATGCCACCATCATGCCCTTGCACAAGAAACCATTGCCTGACCAAGCCACGCTTTCCCACTACAGACCCACCTCCCTCTTACCATACCCAGCAATGGTCTTAGAGAAATAAATCAGCACCCCACCAACCACTTCAGCAACCACCAGGTCATCGATGCCATGCAAGTCTGGGTTCAAGCACAACCGCAGTACAGAAACAGCATTCATTAAAGCCTCAGACGAGACATGGCACCTCTCATTCCCCTGGTCCTCTCTGCAGCATTTGACACCATTTCCCACCCCAACCTCATCAAACCCCTGCACACGATTTGCATCAAAGGACAAGCTCACTGTTGTGTCTACTCCTTCTTAATGGCTAGAACACAAGCTGACATCCTGGCACCTTACTCCTCATAAGCTCACAAACTAATCTACAGAGTGCCTAAAAGTTTATTGCTCAGCCCCAAACTCTTCAACATATACATGATAACATGATATACATGATGTCCAATGTCATACACACACTCAACCTCAACATCCTCTACTACGCCAATGACATGCAACTCATACTATATTTCCCAGACTGTAAGAAGAAACTCCTCGCCTCTGCTGTGAGAGCGTGTATAGCGGCTGCTCCTCACTACTTTCTCCCTAAAGGCCGCCTCGTCCATTAGCAATCGGCAAGTGGTGGCTCACCTCTCTGCCTCCTCTGCGGTGGAGAGGCATGACAGCATCCTTTTCTGCCACCATCTTGCTTCCGGCCTGTTATAGTGCAGAGATCATTCAGAAGGCTTCTAGTATAAGCTGCATGCAGGAAAGAACAAAGGAATAAGCCTAGTTAATTAACACCTTGCAGTGCTATGCCTGACATTATTTTTCAGTTGTGTTACTGGCTTGTTGATTATTATTTATATTTGCTTACCCAATCATAGATGGTCGAACCTTTCTTTGAATTGTCTCACTTCCTGTTCTTCACTGTCTAAGGGAGTCCCCCAGGAAGACTAGTTGTGTTGCAATTGTTTCTTCATTGCTTTCTGTTGGTTTCAGTGGACTCTGCAGTCTCTGTTTTTTCCTTCTTCCTGGGATGTTTCCTCAAGCAGTTCTGAACTCTTATTAACCACATCGCTGCTGCACATATTCCCCTCCGGTGCTGAGGGATATTAGCAATGGGTGTGGTCACGACGGAACGGTTCCGTCATCAGCACAGCTCCACTGTGCCTCATGATTGAACCGTTCCGTCATGAGCATCGAAGGGGTTACAATCTGGCATCCGCTCCTGCCTCTGGAAATAAACACCCATATGTTCACATGAAGAAGTCATCACCAGCGTCACCTGGATGACCAGCTCTTGGCACAGATAAAAAACCCCAACACAAGAAACTAGTTACCCTCTGCATGACCAAAGTCACTAACTGGATGAAAGCAAACTGTCTAAATCTGAACACTGATAAGGCAGAATTAGCATTCTTCTGCAAGAACACCTCCAACTGGTGGCTGGCTGAACTCAGACCCACACACCACCTACACCAGGAACCTCAGAATAATCACCAACAGGAAAGTGGATGTGATTGCACAAATCAGCACCTTCGCTGCATCCTGCTTCCAAATTCCAAAGATGCTGAGGAAGATCTTCAAATTGCTCCCAAGCACCACTAGAAAAAATCTCACTCATGCCCTAGTCATGCCTTAGTTACCTGGAAGTTAGACTGTGGGAACACCTTCTATGTAGGGATCACCAAGCAACTCACTAGAGGACTACTAACCACCCAGTACGTAGCAGCCAGACGTATCCTCATCTTCCCACACACAAGACCACACCTCTAAGAGTTCCACGGGATCCCGATACAGAAAGTGCTCTGTTCAAATACCTCACACACAAATTCAAGGCATTACACAACAGTCGGATCTCTGTCCACCAACCACCCAGACACCTAAGCACCACAGGATTCCTGATCCCACAAATCTGAAGCATACGCAAAACCATTTCATTTTCTTACCGTGCTCCTAAAGTGTGGAATGGCCTCTACCTCTACCTCCACACCAGAGCCTCCTCCTCTCTTCTTGAATTCTGTGAGAAGCCGAAGACCTGGCTTTTCCATTAACCAACCTTCCATAGGCAGTGCTAGGCAAACACACATGTTCAGTGCCAGGATACATTGCAGGTTATAATGCACTTTATAAATGCACATAACATAGCATATAGGAATCTTGGGGTGTAAAAAGATGAGCAGGGAGTGCTCTGATGAAGGATCTAGAAAAGTTATAAATTTGTGCCGGAAGATGGCTGTATAGGCCTTGTGAAATAGACCTGTGAGTTCTTAACAAGGCCAGATCTGAAGCTCTAAATGCTGGAGGGATACTGTCTGGTGAGCGTGAAGTAGGCTGAGGTAGGCAAAAGGGTGTGCTATCTCTTGACAATTGTACTTTTGTATGGAGTCAGTTCAATGAGACTCTGGGTGCCCTTGTTTATGCAGTGTATGACCCATTAATATTTACTGCATCGCCATCTCTAATGTGGTTGACATCAGAGGGTCATTCACCAAACTGATGATCTTTCACCAAACTGAAGAAAAAAGAAAGTCAGGATGCGAGTAAAGAGCTCCCCTTTTGTCCTGAGTTTTCATTGTATGCGTGTGATGACCAACATACTGGGTGTGCTTACGTCCCAGTTAACAAAGTTAAAATGCACACCACCATTAGATGCTGTCAGCTATTAATTTAATTTGTTCTGGAGGAGCATACCTCGGTCCCCAAACACCAATCTGTTTGGGAGAGGTACCACTGGAAATGGTACAATATCCCTTTTCTAGTGGTACCTCTGCCAAGTGCATCAATAGGAATTGCACTGGGACCAGGACCCCCAAGCACAGATCCACCAACTGGATACAAGGGACATCTTTGGGGGGAACGGCTCTATGGACCTGGGCAAGTGCTACCCCCCACCCTGGGCACAACAGACTTTCTATGCCCTTGGGGTTCAGGTAGGTAGGTTTACCTCCAAGGATAAAGGGAGTGGTTGAGCCACCCTGGCATCAAGACGTGAGGCCACCCCCAGCCCCCTCAAGGGTCAATACAGTGTTTTTGCCTGTCTTGGGGTGCATAGAAGTGGAGGTTACCCCCAAATCTGTCTGATCCTTCATTACTCCTGGGTGACAAATGAGGGAGTTTAACTCCAATCTGAACACCGCGAGGGCAGGACGCAGAAAGCGCACTAGCGACCAGGGAAAAATGACCAAAAAAATAAAGGTGGTAGAGCCTGTCCATGCATCAGACATGTCCACCCCAGAATGGGCTCAACAGTCTTTGTTCCTACCTGTTGGAAGATAGAAAGATTTGTGCTCCAGAGAGGGCACAAATATCACTGATGCTAGGGATGTTTGGCAAACAAAATGGAATGGGGACTGGCCAATAATGACATTAGGCAACCCCCCTACCCTAATGTCCCAACAGTCTCTCTGCCACCATGGAGACTGGAGCATCCCTAGCCCTGTGGCAAGCCGCTAGAGGAAATGAAGGTACTTTTGAGCCTTGTTTTGAGAGTCCTAGCCACACAAGTGAGGTACCATTTTAATATGGAAAAGAGTGCTAAACCTGGATGATTTAAATGTTGTGTATCCCCACAGATTCCAGAACTTTAGCACACAAAAATGTGCGTCTTTAGCCCATGTTTAAGGTTTGTAGAGCATTTGGAGTAAGAAAACGTATTGCGTTCCACACATGCCAAACCACCCTGCTCTTCCCTGGTTGTCCGTTTTTGAGCAATACCTGGGTTTAGTATTTTCTCTAGGTGGCAACTGAGCCAGAGCCCAAATACTGCAGCTACCCACATTGGCAAAATGTTTTCAATTTGAAGACAAAAAAAATATTTTCACACTGCAGGCTTGTCAATATCAATTGAATTTCTATCCATTTTTGGCTTCCAAGTATAAGGAAGTGTGCTAGACAAAAATGCACTTTGCAAAATTCCCTTTGAATAACATGATAACATGGGTACACCCACATTTAGAGTTGTACAGATCTCTTCTATATCTAAACTAAGTATGTTGGACACATTTAAAATGTTATGGTTTCCCTTATATCCATTTTTCATTCATTAGATTTTACTACATGAAATGAGGCATAGTCAGAACACAATGAAGAATCAATATAAGCTGTAGCTCAGTTCTTGGCTCTTGGTATCACATGGTTTGAATAACCATCAAACATCTCTGAAACAAAGGGTCTTACCAATGTAACAGCATATTAATGGCCATTGAGGCAAATAAATACAGATGAAAACATTGCCGACTATATTTTTAACAATATTTTTTATTTTAATGACTAGTTTATTTGTGTAAACCATGAGTGGTCTATGCAAAAGACCCATTGCTGAATTAAAAGTTGTGTCTTTTTTTCAGAAATGTATTGCTTTCCAAGTTCACCGCTTTCCCCACAAACTGCAAGTCAGTTGATACCCCAAATAAGAAACAAATGACTATTATTTGAAAAAATTGTGAATACTGTGTTATAAATATGTTTTTTACAACTGTGATTGTTTCTAAAAGATGGGAAGACAGTGATGTTAGCACAGTAAACTTTTTGTTGGTACCATTTTTAGAAAGAAAACATGACCTTTCTTGCACAGCACTTTTTACCACGTCTACAAAACAAAATGTTGCTATATTTAAGCTACTTTCTCAGTTCCCTCCAGTGGCATCCACAACCCGTCCATACAATTCTCAACATTTGGGAAAAGGGACACGAATTTGGTTTAGATACATTTTGTGGCAAGAATGTTCTGAAGTGCTCCAAACATCAAAAAGAGCTCAGCACTGGGATGGTAAAACCTCAGTATCTGAGCTGAAGTGGTGGGCTGCATTTCCAGCCTTCTCATCTTCACTCTTTGGCAGAGCTGAAAGAAAAAGTACCTACCAGGATCAGGGAAAGGTGATGAAGATTTGTGTATGTGAATGGATATCTGTGAGTGCAACAGTTAATGAGATTTGGACACTTGATGACTAGATTATACAAAAATATGCTCTATAATGAGGTTGGTATCAGAGGAGTGGGTGGGCAGAAACATGTCAGTCTCCTATACTATTAGTGGGGGTGTTTCTCCAATGTAGTGGCCTACAATTCATTTGCCTAAAGTTTTACAGAAGGCAACTGCTATTTTGCCATGTCTTTTAAACTGCCACCAGCCCTTTCAGCGGTCTAGTATCTCCCTCCTTTACTGGAGAGCAAGTCTTTTTCTGTCTTTCTACTTCATCTCATTATTCTTTATATGTCTGTTCACCCACCATCTTGGATTCCTTCTGTCTAGAGCTGAGACCTGTCATGTGTCTTTAGGTTGTCAGTCTCCCTCCACCTGCCTACGCCTAGGATCCTGTAGTGTGTCATTTGAAGAGAAGTCCAGGGGCAATAGACACAGCTTCATTTCTCTGGGATAGGTGTACTCCCTGGTTTCGCTATTGTTGCAGCGCAAGTGTGGTAGCATTTTATTATACTCTCTCTTTACTACTCTAACCATACTGGGCCCTTTATGATTAGACAATCTGCAGCATTTCCATTTACCACAGAGGCAATCATCCTCTGATTTTTCTCCGCTGAGTGGAGGGGAGGAAACAGGGTAGCCAAAATACCCAGTTAGCTGTCCTCTGATGATCATTAATTGACAGCTAATTTACAAATTGGAGATCAGAATTAGGTACACCACTCTCAAAACCATGCTGTAGAATTAAAAAAAGAGCAATGGGAAGACCCAACCTCCTGAAGAAGTGAAGTTGGGCTAGAATTATGCTGACTAAAAGCTATGCAAAATCAAATCAGAAAAAAAGAAGTAATACCTGATGTTCTGACAGAGCTTGCTGATTCTTCATACAACGCATTTTAGACATCAGTAAAATAGCACAGTTTAATTGGAAGAACCAACAAGACTAATTAATGGACTCAGACAGAAATGTTATTGATGTGGCTGTAGGGCGTTCAAACCTGTGCGCTTTTACACACAGTGCTTCCTATGGAATGGAAAGTAAAAGAAGCATAAAGGTAGGTACTGCCGGTTTCAGGGGTTCACCTTCAGGGTTCAGAGTTGTAGTGGGCCAAGATCTAAAGTACTATCAGTGGTTCTTCGAAAGCGGCCTGGGTTTCACCCGGAGCTGGATGTTGGTGAGGTTGTAGCTGGGCACGCTAAGGTGAAGGGAGCCACCTGAAAATAGGCTAAACATTGGGACTTGCGGACAGGTCCGAGAGCTTCCAAAGGTAGACTAGATTGCAAGGGGTCTTGGAGCAAGGGGGCACAGCTGGTTCTTTGGGACTCGGGCCGGGTCACTTGGGTGCAGAGGGGTTAGGGCGGCTGGGCTGGTGCGCAAAAATGCTCATTGTGATTCGGAGCAAAAAGTTGGCAGGGGCAAATTCAGGACAGCTGTGCCACTCACAAAGTGGGTCTCATTAATGCTGACATCCCTCGATGGCTGCTTGGTAGTGGTGCAGTGGGAATCTGGACTGGACTATCCTTGTTGGTGTTTGGTGCAGGGTGTCCAATACCAGGGAGTTGGTATTGCATGGCTTCAGTCGGTCTTTGTTTCTTCACACTCAGGGGAGACAGATCAGATCTTCCAGAGTACGAGTACCTTCTCCTGGTTGTCAGCGGCAAGGGTCGGACCAAAGAGCTGGAAATTGGTGGACCGGACTCTGTTTGACGTGCCTGCGGACTGCAGAGAAGTAGCTACTCTACTCCAAAGGAAACTGCAGGTGATATTTTAAGTTCTGGCAGGCTACCCAAGGCTTTGGCAGTTCTCCAGCTTGCAGGACAAGCCAATCTATTGTGATTGTCAAGAGAGGGCTGAGGACAGGCAGGGTTTTGCTCCCAAGTCCACAGGTCTGCTGCAGTTCTCGTCGGGTAGTGAATCTTCCTCATCCTTCTTCTCTTGATCTTTCGAATCTGGGTTCTTAGGTTCAGGTGTGTCACCTAAATATTCATTTTTGGCACGTTTAAGGAGAGTGACAGGTAGAAGCCAATGGGCTACTTTCCTTTAGGGTGTTGATACCCTCTATCTGACCACTTCCTATGGGAAGTGGGCATAACCTTTACCCTAGAATGCTAATTCCATCCAAAATAAGATGGAGGAATCTGAAAAGTGGAGTCCGCATCAGCTGGCCCGCCCTAGGGTGGTCTGGCTGAATGTGGGCAAATCACCTCATTTTACCTATTTTCCTGCGTGTCTTGCTGCCAAAAAGTGGGGTTAAGGCAGAGGGGTGGGAATCACCACTATCTGGAGAGTCCAGAGTCACATAACAAAGGTGGCAGGGCCTTTTAAGCTTCCCGCCCTCAAATGTAAATCCTGCGTGGAGGAGGTGTGAACACCTCGACCCAGAGCATGCTTTGTTCCTGGCCTCCGAGACCTCAGGAGGTCAAAAACCTGTCTATGGGGGCTGGCTTGTCAAAACCAGTTAATCAACACACTAATAGTCGGAAGGTTTTAAGGGGGTACATCTAAGGTGCTCTTGGGGTGCATTTACTAATAAATACAGCACTAGCATAGTGTGTGTTTATCAAAGCGAGGTTTTTGGTACCAAACACCTTGGGGTACAGTGAAGCCATCATGTAGCTGGGGAACTCGTAATCACGAATTTAGCCCATGTACTCATCATGTCTTCCCTGTGCACTTGTGATATGTAAGGTTGAACTTGGATATCACAGGGACACATCCACTCCAGCAAATATGCCCATATATGGGTATAGTGCACCCTGCCTTAGGGCTGGAGGGCCTACCGTAGGGGTGACGTACATATACTATATGCAGTGCTTGGTAGGCATAGCACACAGGCATGTGTGCCATGTAGATTTTTCATTTTTCTCTTCACTAAGACACGCAGACGGCAATAGGAGTTTTTATGAGCTTGGTGAGGGGTCTCTTAGGGTGGCACAATTTGTGCTGCATCCCGTAGGGACCCTCTTTAGTTCCAAGGCCGTAGGTACCAGAGGTACCACTTACTACAGACTTACAGAGATCCTAAAGGGGTGCCAGTTGTGGAACAATGGTAAAGTTTAGGAAAAGAATACTGGTACTGGAGGACCTGGTTAGTTGGAACCCATTACACTTTCAGTCAAAGTTGCACTAGAAACCAGTCAAAAGGAGGGTAATCATGCTAAAACGGACATTTCCTACACAGAGTTAGATTCCCATTACCATTAAAGCCAGAGGATAATTCATTTGTCTAACAGCTCAAAATCTATGTTGAAGAGGAAAGGATTCAGATTTAAAGTCCATTAAGGCTGAGCCCATTAGCATAGAACAAAGAAATAAAGGAAAATTAAATAGAAATGGTTTGACAAAAAAGGGTTCAGTCTATGTGCTACCAACTGTAGCATCAGCAAAACAGTCCAAAATAAAGAGGTAGGTAACCATGAAAAATCAATAGGCATAGCATGCTCTCACAAGTGGAAGAGAAAAAGTATGGTGTTGCTCCTCCATTGGGGTTTCTTCTTTTATAAAGTCTCTAACAAAGTTCTAGTGATGTAGCATCACACCACCATTGAAAGGCTGTCATATGCTCAGATTCACATACTGTCACCTAGGACACTCGCAACAGTAAGTTGCTTTCCCATGCTAGTCATGAGAAACTAGAGATTCAGGAGTCCACACAGGCCTAACATTGGTAAAAAGAAATACAAAGTAACCATCTATAGCAACCACTGAAATCCAGTTCCCACAGGATTATTTCAATGTGAATGTTGAAACATTTAGGAATGTCAAACGTTAAACATGTACTGAACAAATAAAGCAACATTTCACTGGTTGTAAAAGGAGATAGGTATTAGGAGGGGAAAGGTCAGCATTAGAGAAAAGGCCTTTTCAAAGGAACCTTTAAGTTGGCATTATACATTTTAAATGAAATAAACTCTAAATCAAATATAAAAATAATGCAACAAACTCAAGTCAAATAGGGAATATGTAGAACTTTCACCAAACATTATTACATGGAAATAGCTAACATTCTAAATACCCTACTGCATGGGTACTCACAAACTTTCTCTCTGGGGCCAAATTTACAGTGTGGTGTGTGGCCAAGGGCCACACCGGTGACGGTGGGGTCAGTGGGGGGTGGGGTCGTGGCTAGAGCAAAACAAACTGTGACCATGAGGTGGAACACAGGCCCCCTGCAGCAGACGCATTCGTCCACTGAGCCACCAGACCCGGCAAACACACATCTATCTCTCTATCTTTATCTCCCTCTCTCTCTCTCTCTTTATCTATCTCTCTCTATCTCTCTATCTCTTTCTCTATATCTCTCTATCTCTATCTCTCGCTATCTCTCTATATATATATTTATCTATCTATCTATCTATCTATCTATCTATCTATCTATCTATCTCTCTCTCTCTCTCTCTCTCTCTCTCTCTCTATCTCGCTCTATCGGTCTCTGTCTCTTTGTCTGTCTCTGTCTCCATCTGTCTCTGTCTCTATCTGTCTGTCTCTCTCTGTCTATTTCTATCTGTCTCTATGTGTCTGTCTCTGTCTCTATCTGTCTCTGTATCTCTCTCTCTCTCTCTCTCTGTGTCTCTGTCTGTCTGTCTCTATCTCTCTCTTTGTCTGTCTCTGTCTTTCTCTGTCTTTCTCTGTCTCTCTATCTCTGTCTGTCTCTGTCTGTATCTGTCCATATCTGTTTCTACTGTCTCCATCTGTCTCTGTCCCTATCTGTCTCTGTCTCTATCTGTAGTTGTCTCTATCTTTCTCTGTCTGTCTCTGTCTTTATCTGTCTCTATCTATCTGTCTCTAACTTTCTCTGTCTCTATCTCTCACTATCTGTCACTGTCTGTCTCTCTGTCTCTGTCTCTATCTGTCTCTGTCTGTCGCTGACTTTCTCTGTCTCTATCTGTCTGTCTCTGTCTGTCTCTCTCTGTCTCTATCTGTCTCTATCTGCATCTCTGTCTCTGCCTCTATCTGTCCCTGCCTCTATCTGTCTCTGCATTTCTCTGTCTCTCCAAACAGGAAGCTTCCCAAAAGGCCTTTTAAAAGTCAGCTATGAAAGCACTTTTAAAGGGCCTATTAGGAAGCTTTCCGGCTGTGCCGTGAGGTCACAGAGACCGGCAGTAAACATAGAAGATGGCTGCAGGAGCATAAGTAGTGAATTCCTATTTAATGCGTAATCACTACCTATGTTCCTGCGGTCATCTTCTGTGTTTACTTTGGCCTCAATAGAAATGTAGACACGGCAGGGCAAGGTCTGCGGGCCCCCAATGAAGGCCAGCCGGGCCGCTGGCGGCCCGTGGGCCGTACTATAAGTACCACACCCCTATTGCCACAGTTTTTCTCAATATTCATATAAGTATATCATTTTCTAAATTCATACTACAAGATTTGTTTTTCACTTTTCATAAAGTGTAGAATCTCGAGTATTATTATGCGAAATTGCAAGATTGTACCTCGTTTCCACACGTTTTTGCACTGACTTTTCAAAGAAGCCATTAGAAACCCTAGGTCACTCTATTAACATCACAATTTCATCAGTAAATCTTAATAAACAACATGTTCTTAAGAAATTAATTAGTGCAACTAATTTATATGTATTAGTATACTTTGTATGTATGTATTTCTTCATCTTACATCTCAAAGCACGCTTTTACGGTGCTTCTACTACACTTGTCTGTTTCATCTGTCACTGTGTCTAATATGTGCAAAGTGTAATTTCAGCTTTTCGTGCCTTTAATCAGTAAATGTGTTGTGTATTATGATTTTCAAAATCTTCCACCTTCCCTATCAACTGTGATTATAATAGTGGCATGGTTCAATAGGATATAGCGAATGTCCAATTTGTTCAATGATGGCATCAATGCAAGGAATCGCTTTCTTCTTTATGACTGCGTCCTGCGAAATGTCCACTGTATTGTACTACCTACATGCATATAACACAAGGTTTTCTTCCTGTGAATAGAACCTATCTTGCCTAGGCCTGGGCAAAATATGTATAATTTTCTTTGTGGAAATAACATTAAATGCCCTAAAAATTACAAAACCTTACATCTTCATATGTGAAATGCCAGATTTGTCATTTTTACCTTTTTTTGTAGGAAATGGGTCCTTGTGTCCAATTTTGGCACAAGTGTAAACTTTGTGCTAAAGCAGGTGCAAAATTGTGTGTGACGCAAGCAAGAACCACTCACATTTGGTTTGTTTGTCTTCTTCCCATGATCCAGCAATAAGATTTTTACTCAAATGAAATATCAGTTTCGGGGCATAACATAATGGCATAATCTCAGGCATTTCACTTAACAATTGTAGGCAAAACACCAGAATTGAGGAAAGACCGCACTGGTGTGAATGAAATTTGGTGCTAGAGAAGTCACAAAATAATGGGAACAGTGATTTCTTTTTGGCTGGAGTGCAGGAACGGATCAAATAGGCCTCTTGGAATGCGAATGGTGTCCTAAAATCTATCTCAAGCCGCATTGGTAGAATATCAAGTAGGAATATCGAGAATGTTGCCATTGTTCAGATATCCAAGGAATTCAAAAAATCTAAAATTGTCTCTTCAATTTATATCTGCCAAATTCAGTATTATTCGCATGGATATTCTACAATTCCTGACCCAATTCTAAAGAATTAATCAGTTGACCTTCCATAGCTTGTTGATTCTTCTCCACCGAATCCAAGCATTGTTGAACATTGGAGATGTTGCTGTATTAACAGAATTAATGTTCCACAATTTTGAGGTTAAAATATGCTGATTGAACAGTACCTGTTTTATTTTTTTATAGTTGTAAATAACATTGAAGCTAAAAATGTATTGTACACAGATATCCTGATATGGAATAAAGTGTCAATTATTATTGTTGTCAGTTACTATTTTAGATATAAATGTATTTTTACTTAGTCGTTAATAATAATTTATTCTATTTGTGGGGTGGTTTTTTAGCACATAGGTGGGTGGTGTTGAATATTGAAATATTTATCATTAGAATAATTTATTGTTCATATAATTAAATGTTCTTTTATAGCTTTTTAACATCTTTACATTTTATTTATTTGTTTTTTTCATACTTTTATGTTGATTTAGTTTGGGATATTTTTTATTGAGTTTTTATTTTTTTTACATGGGCAATGGTGTTTAATGGGTGATTTGTTGTATTTTAACAATTGATAAGTTAAAATATTGTATTATTATTTTTTTATTTTACAATAACTAGAAGAAGAATAACTTTAAGATGTACTTTAAAAAGGAACAAAAGAAAAGGAGAGGAGGAGTATGCCACTATCAGAAACCAGGTATTGCGATCAGAGATATCTATACTAATACAGTTCTTCTCAACAGAAAGATTGATATCTGTCTCCAAAGTATGGATTGGAAAGCACATCTGTTACAGCATACTTAAGAAAAGGCTACATTTGCTTTATTTTCTGATTGATAGAATGTTACGGAAATACAGTGGGTTCATTGGTTGAACGCTAGGGGAAAAAAACATAGAAAATATACAAAACTTCAAAGAAGATAGCAGACAACTGGTGTATGAACCTTTGCCGATACTTGCACAATTTCAATTCATTTCTTAAAAACGAACTATTGACAACACATACTGTTCATTTGCTTACGTTGAGCTATATAGCAAGCTGTCACCTATAGAGACACTGCTCCAGAGATGTCTGCGGATGACAGCGTTCTCCTATTACCCTTAAGAAGAATTTGATTGTGATGATTGTGCTTCTCAGTAGCAAATCCAATGAGGACAACTCAAGACGTATCGATTTTGTAAGACCTTTGCATTGACTTTGGCCCAAGCATTATGTAAAATCATCAATGCTGTATTCGTTGGTGTGGATACACCGCCATCATAGGATCATAATAATGATTCTCTTAAAAAAGAGAAGCAGAAAGAGGATAAAGTGTCCTACCAACAAGTCTGTTTAATGCGTTCAGAGATCCAGGCAATGAGGCTCGGTAAAGGAATTGGATGAACTGATTGCCAACAGCACACTGGCTTTGAGTTTGGTTGAGGCGAAAACTGCACACAATATGTCTACAACTTTATTGGAAGCTGCAAAAGGCTTGAGGACAGATTTAATTATCATCATCCTAAATGGGGAGAAGATATTTCACAGGTCCCACCAGTATCTTTGTGTGGTTGGGCAACGTATGGGTTTTGGTAAAACAGTCATCAGCAGGCTACAGGTGCTATATGTTGTGCCATGCGTCAGCCTTGTGATAAAGGTCATGGCATTGGACCCGGTATGAATCCCACCGGAGGTACACACTGTAGGTATCCTAGCTCCGCTCTTAGTTGCTCTCTATTTGAAGTTCAGACTGAGACAGATTATGGTGAAGAAAAATATGCAACCTGTTCAATTTTAATGAATCAAACTGTCAGCTTATGTAGACGAGCTTGGGCTATATACAATGTTGGTTAATGTTTCTTTATTGGCCATTGAATATGAGACTACAGAAGCAGAGGGGTGCAGCAGCAAGAGTCACTGTTTTCCAGGAGGGCACTATGGATGTTTGTTCCAACACTGACTGTTGGAGAACATTTTGTCTAGTTGTGTGCACCCTCTCCACCGCCATACTGTAAGTCCTGCTGGGTGAAAGGGGTTAAGATAGCTTGGAGTGGGGGCAGGGGGTAGTGGGGGGTGGGTAAAGGAAATGGAAACTTTACCATTTTGAGCATGGCCAAAATCCACCCTCTAGTGAAGCAAGTATTGAGCATTATGTGGATGGGAAACGGGTGCCTGTGGTGTACTTTGAGTTGTTTGAGCCTAGCATACATGCTAAGATCTTTAATTAATCTGATCATTAGACACTCTTCAGTAGAGTCACCTGGATCTCAAGGATTCCGGCTAGAAATTTCCTCAATCAAAGTATGTAAATTTGTTATGAACTCTGGGCCTCATCCACAAGAAAATGGTGCAGCACAAAGCTGCAAGCCATTTAGCTGGCCCTGCTGAGTCATATTTAAAGCACAGGGATGCATCGTATTTAGAACAATACAACGCATCCCTGTGCTTTTCCCTGCACTGGCGCACAACTGGCTGCCATGCGCCACCACCCTTGCATCATTTTGCAAGAGTGCTTGCAAAGCAAGGATCATTGTTTTTGTGCCGGAAGGGACACCTTCCGGCACAAAAACAATCAGTAATGGCATTTTCCTCTTTTTATGCATGCTGGCAGCATGCATAGAAAGAGGAAAAAAGAAGGAGAAATAAAAGTATTTCACCTTGCTGTGTCATCCCTATGCCTTCTCTGGGGAGGAGTAGGATTCTGATGAATTCCTAGTTTTACAAAATGTTGTAAATCTGGGTATGCGTCAAGTTCCATGGATGTCGTGTGGGAATACCCACAGAACACCAATGGAATGCCTCTTTCATGCAGAGTAATGCTTGAAAGGGGCCCAAATTTACAAGGCCATGAAAAGTCAAGCAGGGTGACTTTACCTGGCCTTGTAAATAAGGGCAGGCTCATTGTGCCGCTGGTGCATCAAAAAAAGTTACACACTGGCGGTGCATTGGGCGTGTAATTAGTGCCCTCTGATTCCAGTAGGATGTGCTTCACTCAACGGAACATGGGCAGCTGATACCAGGAGGCCATCAAGTGTGGAAGTGAAGGGTCTTATATTATCCTGCGGCAGGTCTAACTTGGGTGCTGGGTTATGTCCAGTATCAGGAAGGGTTCAGTGGCTTCAACAGACAGTTTTAAAGTGTCCCAGGAGAATAGCCTTATCGACATAGTCTTGATAGTAGTTGAATTGGTAATGAAGAAATATAGCACAGGGAGAAAACCAGTCAATAGGGATGGCTGGCAGAGGAGAGCTAACGAGCTTGAGAGCCTTAATCCAGTCTAAAATAGTCCCTTGTGGACTTTGCTGGCAGGTGCGGCTCTAGGCTCATGGCGGCCCTGGGCAGGGAACGTAGGTAGGGGACCCCGGAAGAGGGGGTCCGGGCGGGGCTGAGCCCGGAGGCCAGTGAAGAGGGGGGGGGGGTCAGGGTGTTTAGAAGTGGAACAGAGCTAGGGGCCGCCGCCACGCAAATATGTATCCATCCTCAGAGTATTATTATATTAAGGATATATATGCGTGGTGGCCCTGTGCAGGTGCACAGCTTGCACATGCCTAAGGCCCCCGGGTTGCTGGAGAGACTTGTACATAATCAATGCGTTTTAGGTGCTTAGTCAAAGAGCAAGCCAATCAGGCACCGCTGCACCAAAATATAATGTATAATGCCCATGAACTACAAAAACATTTGTCATGCTATTAGCACCTGCCATAATGACATTTTCATAAATCCCATCAAATACTAGGAGGGTGACAGAAAGGATCTTGTGGTGGAAGGATAGCATCTGGCAGTGACAACTTCAAAGGACACTGCTTGTGTAACCCCATGACCGTTACTCCAACTTTTTGTGCCTCTTTTTACAGAAACAGGACATATTCCATCGGTGGAGCAAAGGGAGGTAGGAGGTCTTGCATCACTTTATAGCTGTGTCTCGGTAATGACTGCAACATTGATCAGTACAATGATGAAGATCTACTGCATGCTTTTCCAGGGAGAGGTATTTTTATCAGAGCCCTTGGGTTGGTCTGATGCACCCTAGGGGGGCTGAATGGAAGCCTTTCCACAACATTCAAGGATTCAGTGGTCTTGCAGCATCAATTTATGTAGAGAGAATAAGTCAGCCACAATGAAAGTGTGACATAGAAAAAGTCTTTGGCGAATATAACCCACATGACCATAAAGGAGCGGCAATCTCCTGACCAATGACTCGTATGTAGTCAGCTGTAATCTTGGGCAATAACAGTTACTCTTGGCTCAGCTGCATTTAAATCCTACAAACTGTCCCAAAAGACCATCTACATGTGTGGCGAGAGCAGTAGTTGGTTGATTATACCATGTCTACATATTTGCCTCAGTATTAGGTGTCCTAAATGTTTATGTATGGGCTGGAAGCTGCTCTTCCCGACACGTCATTGTGTGGGCACCGGGGTAACAAAAGCACATTTACATTCGATTTAGATTGATATTTTACTGATATCAGAGAGCATTATATGATGGCATACATATATAGACTCTCCTTTTGAGTGTTCTGTGTTTTAGTGAAGCGGGGACCCCAATTTAATAAGAGTCTCATTTTTGATGTTGCATTACCTTAGGACCACTGTGTGGGTATATGGCAGACTAGCCTATCAACGTGCTGAAAACTCCTTTTCACTCAACAGTCAAGCCATAGTTGTGGCACTTGATCGTGGTACAAAAATGGCGGCCATCTTTGGTAACTCCTGCTTCAAGCAACCTCAAAATGGAGGCCTGTGAGGAAGACTGTCGCTGAAATCACCCTGTCTCTGCTGCTCTTTTTCTCGCCCCCGGGTCCTATTGTTCCTTACAGCTGTTTGGTGCCAGCGTCCCAAACCCCCCCCCCCCCCCCCCCCCCCCCCCCCGCGCCCTCCAGCTGCGCTGCCCCCTACATCCTCTCTCTCCGCATGTTAGTAGTGGCTGGTAGGGGAGTGCATTGTTAGAGTCCCCACACGTCCACCTTTCCTTTCGTGACTGCTAATCCTTTCAGTGACTCCTTTTGATGCAAACAGGTGCAGCGCTGTGATCCTGCCCTACTGTTTGCCATTAAATACTTATGAGTACAATGTTTGCGGGGAGTGGCGCGTGCGGATGCGAGGATACTGCCGGGCATAACACGGCACGGTATTGTTGGGATAACAAAAGCAAAGAGAAACTGCGGGGCGCACTTAGTTAAGTCCCTTCCCTAACATTGTCGCTTTTTTCTTGTTTGCTTTCTGCGTTTCAGTTTTCCTGCCCTTTGCTCTCCACAGTCTGTCTCCTGTACCCTCTAGACATAATTCAAACCCCACTGACCTGAGATTGTAGTGATGCATGCTGTTGGGTCTGGCTGAGCACACATTTTTTGAACCAGGTCATTTGTTGCTGTGAGGATGGAAAAACGCATTTCTGCAGAGCACTTGAAAACTGCTTACTCATGCTAGAGTACCAAAAGTCCATTTTGGCGAAATAGAAAAAGAAAAATAGAAATAGACTGAACCATAGAAATGGAACACAATCCTCACTTAGTGATCAAAACTGTGTGTGTACATATTCACCGAAAAAATGATTAAAACGATGTTATAGTTCGGAATTGAAACAAAATCTTACTCAAAATTAAAGAAAACCTTGGAAATTCAATGAAAAGACTAAGGGCCAGATGTAGGTAATCCCAGATTACCGATTCTTAAATACCGAATCATACCGATTCGGTATTTAAGAACTGGCAATCGGGATGTAGGTAATTTTACCGATTTAATTACCGAATCGGTATGATTTGGTAATTACCGAATCCGATTCGGTAATTGCCATTCATTCCTATGGGCGTGGAGGCCCATAGGAATGAATGTCAATTACCGAATCGGTAAATACCGATTCGGTAATTGGGGGAAACATTGAAGGGTGGCAGGGTGTCAGGGTGTCACTTTGACACCCTGTTGCACCCCTCAATTGTGCATGGGTGGGCATGTATGTCTGCAACATGGCACAAGCAAAAGAAATGCTTTTTAAAGGGTTTTCATAATTTACCACCAACTTCTAATTGGTGGTAAATTAAGAATTCTTAAACCCCTGCAGCACTGATTACAGTGCTACCTACATGTCAAAATACAGATTCGGTAATTATACCGATTCTGTATTTTACTGATTCGGTAAAATTACTGAATCTGTATTTTAACATGCCCCTACATCTCAAACTCCAAATACCGGTCGGTAACGGCCAAAATCGGCCGTTACCGACCGGTATTTGCCTTCCTACATCTGGCCCTAAAGGTTAAAAAATATTATTTTTTAGTTGAAAAGGTCAGATAAAATACACTGGGGTTTATTTACAAGCCCCTTGCGCAGCAGGTACGTCACTTTTTCCAATATTAGAAATGACACATCAGCCGTGGTAGGAGCTTGCAAATAAGCCTAACTATTTTAAACAGAAAAAAACGAAAATTCACGAGTTATGGTTTCCTCAAGTACCTATATCTCATGCTTCAAGTAACTATAACTTGTGTCCTCGCCATGCACAATTTAGTAATCTATTATGTCACTTCAGATGTTAAGTGATGTTATCAATGATGTCATAGAACATGTCATGAGTGATGTAATATGTGAGGTCAGTAACAGTGCATGGTGAGGGAGCGAGTTATACTAACTTTAGGGCACACGTTATATTTGCTTGAGTAAACTACAACGAACGAGAGCAACTGGAATTCTGTAATTGTGTGGCAAGTACATTTTTTGCATAGTTGTGGATTTGCTGCATTTGCCACATAATCCATCATCTGTTGCATAATCTGCAGATTCTAACAAAAAAAATTGTTTCTAGCTCAAACAGTTCAAAAGGTACTAAAAACGCCGCAACACTTGGTGCCACACAGTGAAAGGCGATTTGCATAGATTGACTGGTCACCTTTCTGTTGCCTATTGGTATATTTGGGTATGAAACTGGTATTAATGAGGTGTAATTTATGCCTAGACAGTGTTAAAAAGTGTAAAAATGAGAACATTTAGTTATGCTATCAAAACATTTAGCGCATTGTTTCGCATAATTTGCCTTTTCTTGTCGCACATAACTTGGACAAACCTGCTGCATGATTTGGCCCTCTTCTGCTGCATAAATTATAGTGACCGTGACTATAACCGTTGAATTTCAGTGGCTTGGTTCTTTCATAATGATATGTTTTAACTGACATTTCCATCTAACTATAACATCCTTTTAACCTTTGGCTTTGCTTTCGAATATCTAATTTTTTTAAATGTAAAGTAAGATATTATTACAGTTCCTAACAATACAATACTGTCACTTTGACCTTTTTTTTTCAGTGAATGTTTTTTTTAACATAAAGTCCATCAATGTGTAAGTCGTGGTGTTGGGCGTAGAGCCCAGCTGTGCGTTCAACCCAGCACATCAGCCCAACCCTCGCTGTGCCAGACCTTTGGCCATACTCACTGTGGGATTGGGTGCAATCCCTGATGGGTGCTTTGCCTCCTCAGTGCGTGGCCTTCGACTGTGCGGTGAGGTGTTGGGGACTGGGCTTGGCCGCAGACTATGGGATATAACAAAATAAAGGGTGTAATTTTAAGTAAGGCAGACCTACTGGCATTTTCAAAGGGTCAGAACACCAAAATATTTAAAACAGGCCTATTGGCTTTATCAAGCGGTCATCCCATCAACATATATAGAACAGGCTTATTCTCTCTGTCAAAAAGTCACCAATAACTAAAATCAAATTAATATTTTATAAATTCACATATTACAATGTTTAATAAAACTGACTGTCATACAATATCTTCAATAAAGCCTTGCTTAAACAAATCAACATGTCTTTGAGTCTTTTTAAACATTTTCAGGCCACAAAATACAACCCCAGAACACACCACAATGGGTCTCCCACTCCCATGGAACAGAACACAGCTCCAGCTTGAACTTCTTTCAAAATAATATAGTAAGTTCTACTGGGGTCATGGATTTAATGATCCACGAGAATTAATGTGTTTTTCTATAATGCTAGGGGGCTGCGGCGCTCCCTGAAGACTCCTACAAAAACATTTCAAAAGGGGTTGGTGGGTGCCCTGTCTCTTCTAGGGGGACCACCAGGATGAAAATATACAGTTTTCAAAAGCCCTATGGCATTATGGGGCACTCCTTCGGGGAGCAGAGAATAAAAAATGAGCAGCTCCAGGACCCCTGCGGCCACTGCTGGCCCCTTACTTTTTGGTGGGTGTCCTGGTGCCCACCTGGGGCACCCACACATCTGGTCATATCATTATTAGGCACCTGCTGGCGAACTGGGCCTTCCGGACAGTTCATAATAGACACTTTTTCATGAAATATGGAGAACAGCCATGTAGAACCTTATACATGAGGCAGAATGCTTTGAAGGCCACTGTTTCTTTTTACTGAAAGCAAGTAGAGGGTTTTCAGGGCCAGTCCAATGTAATGTGACCGCGATATTACAACTGGAACAACAGGTAAACTGTGTCCCTTTGGACTGTCTGGTGTTTTTAGAGCGGTGTGATTGGAAGTCCAGTATATGGGCTGCGGCAGCACTTGTTGCTGGATAAGAATTATGGACACTTTGTGAGCGCAATGTAACATCTGTAAACCATGGATATATGTCGCAACCATGCAATCCCCAATCACACATACCTGAACGAAGCAGTCTTAACAACCATATCTTAACAATGCATGCCTTTACCACACATGCCTTTACAACAAATTTAGTAGTAATGGCATAATTGGTAAAGGCATATGCGTGATTAAAGTTGTGCCCTAGCCCTCGCCTTGAGTCCTAAAACCCAGCCACCTGCCCTAAGTATGAGCCTGGCCACCGCCTCAAAAACACCCCAGCCCCCCGTCCTGATTCCTAAAAACAAACTTCTACCCTTAAAATGAACCCCACCCCAGCCCTATAAACACCCCAGCCCTCCCACACACTGAGCCCTATAACCCGCCCCAACCTTGAACTCTTCTCTGACCCCCCCTTACTGCCCTGAGCCCTCAAACCTTGACCCCAGCCCTAAAAAACACCCAAGACCCCTGCCCTGAGCCCTAAAACACCCCCCAAGCCGTAAAAACGACCCCGTCCCCCATCCTGTAGCCCTAAAACACGGCCCTGAAAACAATCCAACACCCCCACCCTGAGCCCTAAAACTAGCCTTGCGCTCTATAAAGTACTCTAAAAAGTTCCCTCATCCCAAAACGCCCAAATTAAAAAATAATTACTCACCAAGCCGTTCCTTGTCCAGGCTGGAAGTCACCTCTGCCCCTCCGCCCAGTTTGCAACACCTCCGACCCTCTGCCCATTCACTCGAGTCTAGAGCGCTAACAACCACCAACGTCTAAACAATGCATATGTGTAGTAAAGGAACATGTGTATTTTAGATGTGCGTGATTCTGCCTGCGCTGTTTAGCCACACATAGTTTAGGCTGTGCGGTTAAGGCTGTTTCCCGTAAACCATGCTTTAGCGGAAGAAAGTAGTGGAACATTGGGGCATATTTACAAGCCCCTATTGCCACAGGAACGTGGCAATATGGGCTTCACCATATTTACAAGGCCGCATTAGGACACTTAACGTGACTTCATGCTGCCTTAGTTGTAAATAAGGGCCCCTTTTACTCTTTACTTAACGTGAAAGGGGCGTGCAATGGGTGTTGTGGTGGGCGTTCCGCCGCAACACCCATTGATTTTGACACTTCCCCATACTTACAAGGGCAGCGTAAATATGGGTCAGCGCCAAAATTAAGACCAGGGAAAACCTAGTCTTAAACAGGTGGAAAGAGGTGAAATGTTTCGTTTCTCCTCTATTTTGCTTTTTCTATGTGTGCTGCTTTGTGCAGCACACATAGAAACAGCAAAGGCCATTGATTGTTTATGTGCCGGAAGGTGACCCTTCTTGCACATAAACAATTATTAAAAAATGACGTTTTGCAATTTATTCGTGTGCTGCATTAAGCAGCACACATGGAAGTTTGAAAATGCCATTTCAGATTGTTTAAGTGCAGTAAAGGTCACGTTCTTGCACATAAACAATTTTCCCCTCCAACGAAGGCGCACTTGCACTATGGTGCAAGGGTATCTGCGTTGGCGCTAAGCAGCTAAAAGTAGCGCCAGCGCAGCGGGAAACGCAGGGCTGCACCATATCCTTGTAAATATGGTGCAGCCCTGCGTTTTGGAAGTGGCAGAGCGCAGCGTTAAGCTGAGGTGGCTAACGCCTTCCTAGTAAATATGCCCTGTTGTTGGGAGACCATATTGATTTGAACGTAACATAGAGAACTCCCAAATTGGGGACGATTCCAATGACGTTAATGAGGATCCCTAATTCGTTGCATGGGTGTTTCGGAGCTTGGAGGAATAATCCGACTAACGCAGATCCCTTCCCAGCTCCAGCACTCTTTTCACGCTCTTGAGCTGTTAACCCCTTAAGTGCTGCCGTCGGCCAACGGTCGTCGCGAGCACTACCTTGCCAGTGCTGCGCACGACCGTTGGCCGACGGGCCAGCATTCGTTCTTCGAACGTTCAGCACTGGGCGCTGAACGTTCGACGCTCCTATGAGGTTAAATAGAATAGAAGGCAGGGATCCCTGAAATAAACATGTGTTATACATTCTCAAAGCTGTGTTTAAGTAGAAAGAGCTAAGAGGCGCTTTTTCATTTCCCTCCTATGACATAGCCGATCTTCTACCCTGCAAGTGACCTCTGCAGGATTCTAAAAAGCCCTCATTCAATTTTGCTACGATTGATTTAGCAGTGAGGACATGATGAGGTGCTTGGACCCCTCTTTTGGAAGCTACATTTTTCCTTAGATCCCCTGTGGAAGGTTTCAAAATGTCAAGTCAACTTCTGCTCTGTGCATCAGTGTCAGCTTTAAGACATGGCAAGCTCAGTCGCAGCTCCTGTCCTTGTGGGGTCATTAAACTACCGCAGGGGGCAGGACAGACCCCGTCCCCCCATCCTCTGTCTGGGACTATTTTGCCCTACGATGTTGTGCCATTGAATGAATGGGCCATCAATCACTCTAGGAAAACTGGCTTTCCTCTACTATTCTGTGCCTTTGACCCGCGTCCGCTAGCTTTCACTGGTCAAGTTTAACTAGAGTTTTATAATATTTATTTTTTTGACATGTCCTTCAGCATTTATCCATATTTATTTATTTGTCAACTTTATCTGTATTTATCCATATTGATTATGTGTTTTGTAAAAAAAATAAAGCTGAAACTGATATATTTCCACATTTATTTAAACCATAAATATGCAGTCATTGTTGAATGCCTGCCAGTTTTCAGTGATATGAACACGCGCAGAAGATAAAACAATGCACTCATATGAAAATATGAACATTTCGGTATCAGCCTTATGCATATCTACTGCTGTTTAGCCTCTTTACTAAAATTCCTTTCTTTCTTTTTTAAACCCCTTACCTATAAATCCACACAGTTATTGGCCTGGCAGTCATGGCACAGCGTATTTAGAATCACTCAAAAAACACCCAATTTCCGTTTTTATCCACATTTAAAAATAAATACAGACAAGAAAATG
The DNA here is from genome assembly GCF_964263255.1 of Lissotriton vulgaris. Classification (NCBI taxonomy): domain Eukaryota; kingdom Metazoa; phylum Chordata; class Amphibia; order Caudata; family Salamandridae; genus Lissotriton; species Lissotriton vulgaris. Next base: position 1,458,773,900 of record NC_141695.1, on the reverse strand, counting down.
TCTGTATTTGTCTGTAAAAATCAGTAAAAACGGAAAACAGGGTGCCTTAACTGTAACATATTAAAAGGCCTATAGAAAAGGACATGGACTCACAACAGAGCTTTTTGATACTACACTAGCGCCCAGACACCCCATATGGCTCCCTAACATAAGTCTAGTGCCTTCAGAGAGTATTCACATTTTTCAATTTGTAAACGACGTTTTCTATTCTTTATGTACCATTTCAATCTGTGTTACGCAGTACACAACGCATTGATCCTCGGGATGTCTTTGCACGGATTGACCTTCTGAATGTCTGTGCACGGATTAACCCTCGGGATTTTTGCACGTTTTACATTTAGGAATATTTTTGCACGGATTTTTAGTGTTTTCAGATTCCTGTGCATGGGCCTGGTTCACTATGACATGTTATGATTCATAAGTACTAAAATACGATCCGAGCAGTACAGTGACTTTTTCATTTACCCAGGCCACCGGATGTACAAAGATCCCTATACATGAATCATTGACCCATTAAGCAACACCTAATGGGATCAGTGGAGGGATATTTTACAGAGAGCAGGCTCGTTCTATCCTAAATAGCGCTTATAAAAGACATGCCCGTAACGCACGCGCAACCACAAATACAGGCACGAGCTAAAAACATCCGTCACCACTCTGGCAAAGCAGCAGGCTTCCTTCCTTCCAAACACAGCCCTCTCCTCTCCCTCCCACTTCCCCCAAAAAATTCCCAGCTCAGCCCAGAGCTATTAACCAGGTCACGCTGGCTTGTCCCAATTCAGCAGTTCACTTAATTGCCTTTTGATAGTGTATTGTGCAAACGCTTCATTATTCTGTCATATTTTCCCTCCCAGGCTCGGAGTGTGGCGCGGGAGAGGAGGGGGCCGCTTTTCTGCGCCGCGCGGGTGACGTGCATCTTGGAGCAAGTGGGAGGGGGTGCGCGGTGTAGATGAGTACTCCTGCTCAGCGCTGAGGGGCAGATTTACCAGCCCCCTGCGCCACCAGTACGTCACATTTCGTGAGGTACTGGTGGCACAAGGGGCTCCTCCATTTTTACAAGGACAGGAAAAGCCGGCATGCGTGACTTTTCCTCTCCTTGTAAATACGGCCCCTTCACAAGCAGCACTTTGCGTTGAAGGGGCGTTCCATGGGTTTTGCTGTGGGTGTTCTCACATAACACCCATGGAACAAGACACATCTCCAGATTTACGAGAAATCGTAAATCTGGAGATGCGCATCAATGCTGCGCCACCCTAGAGGTGGCGTAGTGAGGCGCAACGAGGAGATAAGTTGTCATTTCTCCTCGTTTTTCCCTCTTTCAATTTGTGCTGCATTCTACAGCACGCATTGACAGAGGAAAATGCCTGTAGTGATTGTTTTTGTGCAGGAAGGTGTCCCTTCTTGCACAAAAACAATCTCCCCACGATGCGCGCATCCTTGCACCATGGTGCAAGGGTGCCTGCACCAGCGCATGGCTGCAGTTTGTGCGCCAGCGCAGGGGTAAGCACAGAGATGCGATATATTCTTGTAAATATGTCACATCCCTGTGCTTCAGAAGTGCCGAAGCGTGGCGCACCCAAAGGGCTTGCTGTGCCACGCTGCGGCACTTCCTTGTGGATCTGCCCCTGAATCACTATTACGGGAGGCAGTGCCATCTTAACAATTTTTTGGTCTCGGGCCAAGAAATAATATGGATCCATTTGTTTAGAACAACTTTAAATGAATTGCCCATTTTAAACTGATTCATCCCCTGTAATGCCATACAGTGTCGAATTATAGGCTGGGCAATGGAGATGAAGCTTGCGCCACCCGTACGTCACTTTTCCCATGCTAAAATGACGCAAAAGTGGCGCAAGAGGCTTGTTAATAAATCCGGAAGTGTTAAGAGAATTGTGGCGAAGGAGAGAGACTGAGGTGAGTAAGAGAAAGAGATGAGGCTAATGCACAGTAGACAGAGGGTTAAGTAGAGAAAGTACTGCGGCAGAAAGAGGTAGAGTAGAAACAAACACAAATATAGAAACAGGAGGTAATGAAATAGAATCTGATAGAATTTGAGAAAGTGCTAGTAAGAAAGAAGTAATGAATAGAGAGAGAGAAGAGAGATAGAGAGAGAGAGAGAGAGAGAGAGAGAGAGAGAGAGGGAGGGAGGGAGGGAGTGGGGGAGAGGGAGAGGGAGAGAGAGAATACAGCTAGCGGAACAAGAGTTACAGAGATGGGAAGTGGGGAGGCAAGGTAGTGAATGAACTGTGAGGTAAATTGAGAGGCGAGGTAGTGAGAGAGTTTGTGGTGACAAGGTGGTGAGAGATATGAGATAGATAAGTGAAGCAGAAAGTTGTGTGGCAGAGTGGAGAGACATAGAGAAGAGAGGTATAGAGATGGAGTACTATGGAGACGTGATGGTAAAAGTGAGAGAGAGAAAGAGAGAGAGAGAGACAGAGAGAGAGAGAGAGAGAGAGAGAGAGAGAGAATATAGCTAGAGGAACCAGAGTTAGAGAGATGGGAAGTGGTGATGCAAGGTAGTAAATGAACTGTGAGGTCAATTGAGAGGCGAGGTAGTGAGAGGGGTTGTGGTGACAAGGTGGTGAGAGATATGAGATAGATAAGTGAAGCAGAATGGGGATTTGGGGGGGCAGCCGACCAGCGGGAGGCTTGCCCCACCCGGGAAGTTTGGGGCAGTAGGGGGGGGGGGGGGGGGGGGTCAGAAGAGCACTCTGGGCTTGGCGTGTTTTGGGCTGGTTGGGCTCCTGGTTGGGCTCCTTTTGGGCTGGTCCAGTATATAACCGGACATTTTGTGTCACTGCCCACCGTTTGTGGTGCTGTGCCACAGCAGCCGGGGGATCTAGGATCGTATTTTGTGTGAATGGGCCTGAGGTGTGCGGCGGCGGGCGTGAGAGGCTGGTGACAGGTCTCGGTTTGGAGGTAGCGGAGTGAGGTACGGCGGTTTTATGGCGGGTATGGCGGCTTTGAAGGACCCCAGGGTGACCGAGGCGTTGCGGTTGTTGGGAGAGGCGGGCCGCATAGATTTGGTGCGGCCCGATCACCAGGTAAGGCCGCCGCGGCGCGCTGCCAACTGCGCTGCAGCAGCGGTGCTGGCTTGTGAGCCGCCGCGGTCTCGACCGCGGCCGGCTCTGAGTAGCGGGAGGGGGGGCGGAGGAGCGAGGGGCAGGGGGAAGGGCGGTAAAGAGGCGCTGCGGAAGAAGGCGCGATGAGGGGCTGGGGGGACCAGGCGAGGGGGCACAAAGAAGGCACTGTTTTTTGTGGAAGGGGTGGGAGGGAGAGGGGAGGCACCTGGGGGGACCGGGTATGAGAGGACGGGCCGAGATGAAGATCCGGGGTTGGGGGGGCATGGGGGGGTGGGGGTGGGTCCTGGGGGTCAGGCGAAGGTGGTGGAGGGGGGTGCGGATGGTGGGGGTGTGGGACTGGAGGCAGGGGGAGGTGCTGGGGCAGATGGGGGGCAGGATGCGGGGGTTAAGCAGTGGTCCCTCGGGAGGAGCAGGGGGGCAGGGGAGGGGGAAGACGCTGGGGGGGCGAGCTTCCCTCTGTCTGGGGGGGAGTGGCGTGCCTGGGGGGAATGGCGGAGACAGGTGGGGAGGTGGGGGATCAGCGGAGGGGTCTGGGGAGCCGCAGGGGGTGCGGGCCCAGTTGGGGTGTGGGGGGACCGGTGGGCTGGGGATGGGGTCAGGTGGGCGGGGGATCCCGGCGCGGCGAGGTGGTCACTCGGCGGGGTGGGGGCAGGAGGTGCAGCGGGAATGGGAGAGTGGTGGCGTGTGGGGAGGGGGGCCGCCTGGGGGGGAAGGCGGGTTTTTCCACCCCGGCATGCTGGACTCCACTTTTTTTCCTTGGCAAGATCTGTTAGTGAGGCGCTCGGGTGAGCAGCATGCAGCTCCGCACCACCAAGAGGATGGGCCGACTCTGTCTAGTACAGCTGGTCGAGCTCCAGCGAGGGACCTGGCAGGTGACCGGAACAAACGGAGGCAGGACACTTCTCCGCCCGCCCCCCCGAAGGGTCGCTATGGCCGCCGGGGGCAGGGGGGTGATGGTGGATGCACATAATTCTGCTTTTGGTGCGAGCGTGGCGGATGGGCATGGAGGGGGCGTGGATTTGGGTGACTTGATGCGGGTGTGTAGGGAGAAGGCGGGGTTGAGCCGGCGGGAACCCCTAGGGGGTGGCCGGTGGTGCGTGGATGTTGGTGACAGGGAGTCTGAGGAGGAGGGGGAGATTCGGGAGGAGGGGGGCGAGTAATTTTGTTGGCAGTGTGTTACAGGTTCCGGCAAGGCAAGATGCGCCCAGAGTGACGACCCCCTCAGCTCCACTGGTTAGGCGGCGGGATCCGGCGAGGATGCCGACCTTGACGCCAGGTAAGGTGGGAAACGGATCGGGGAGTGGCAAGCGACGCTGCGTGCAGGTTTCGGTGGGGACTGGTTCGGGGGAAGACGGGTGGCGTCTAGTGCGAGGTAGGTACGTGCAGGACGCAGGAGTGGTTACGGACGGCGCGGCGGCTGGTGGCGACGGGTCAGGTGCGTGTGGCAGGTCGGCGGTGGTCGGCGCAAAGGACACGAGTTCCGGGCGCGCATGGCAGCCGACCCGGAGACGAAATGGGGGAAGCTGGACTCAGACTTATACCAGCAGACGAAGGGCGGGGCCAAGTTTGGCCGCACCATCTATACAGCCAGGGGTTTGCCGCTGGTGCCGCCCCCCTTTGCGGCACGCCCCACCCGTGGAGGGGTGGGGCAGGGTGAGTCTAGCGGCCAGGCCATGGTCGGGGCCTGCTGGGACTTCAATAAAGGAACGTGCGGGCGGATGGTGTGCCGTTTCCGGCACGAGTGCTCAAAATGCGGGCAGCATCACCCAGTGCTGCATTGCTGGGGGTCAGGGGCCCCCCGGGAAAGCTCCCTGCCCAAGGAAGTGCACAATCTGGGGGGGCAGGGGGGCGGGAGGGGGGGCAAAGGGGGGGAACCGGAGCTTTGGGAAAAGGCTTGTACGCCGGTTAAGATAGAGCGGATGAGCCCTGGTTGGCAGTATATCCGCCGGTGGAGGATGCTGCGGTGCTGCGTTGAGGTTTTCGGGAGGGATTTCGGTTGGGCTATGAGGGCCCCCGGATTGCTCGCTGGGTGGACAATCTGAAGTCAGTGAACGCGCACAAGGGCATCATGCGGGAGAAGCTGTTCAAAGAGGTCAGGGAGGGCAGGATTGCGGGGCCCTTCTCGGAGGCGCCGATGCCGGGCTTGATCATCTCCCCCATCGGGGTGGTGCCCAAGAAGGAGGCAAGGCGATTCCGGCTGATACGACACCTGTCTTGGCCCGAAGGGGAGTAGGTGAATGCCTACATTTCAGAGGACTTGTCTTCGGTAACCTACTCGTCGGTGGATGTGGCGCGGAGGCTCGTGTCAGTGGCGGGAAGGGGCGCACTGATGGCAAAATGTGATGTCAAGTTGGCTTTCCGATTACTCCCAGTCCACCCAGCAGATCACCAGTTGCTGGGGATTCAGTTTGATGGTTTCATTTTCGTGGACAAGGCGCTGCCTATGGGGTGCTCCATTTCGTGCGCGTTATTTGAGCGCTTGAGTTCCTTCCTGCAGTGGGTTTTTTCCAGGCGCACAGGCTTGGAGTCAGTGATGCACTACCTAGATGACTTTTTCCTGGTGGGGCGGCCCGAGCGGCGGACTGTCAGCGGCAGCTGGATGGTTTGGCCGGACTGATGGAGGACTTTGGTGTACCCCTGGCGCCAGAGAAGACGCACGGTCCCAGTACGGTGTTGTCCTTTCTCGGTATTGAGCTCGACTCGGTCGCCATGGAAGCACGCCTACCAGAGGACAAGAGGTCGGCGATGTTGGCCTTAGTGGATGGAATGCTGGCAAAAAGGAAAGTGACGGTGCGGGAAGTGCAGGTGCTGTTGGGGCATTTGAATTATGCTTGTCGAGTGGTACGGGCGGGCCGGACGTTCTGCTGGTGCTTGGGTTTGGCGTTGTCCGGTTTGACCTTGCCTCATCACCATGTGCGTCTGTCGGTGGGGATGAAGGAGGATCTGTGCATGTGGCGAGCATTCCTGGCACGTTTCAATGGGGTGCCCATGGTACCAGCGGAGGACTGGGAGTGGGACGTCACCCTGTACTCTGATGCGGTGGGCGGCAGTGGTTTCGGTCTGTACTGGGATGGAAAATGGTGTGCGGAGCAGTGGCCAGCGCAGTGGCAAGCAGGGGGGTGGAGCATTGCCTTTTTGGAATTGTTTCCGTTGGTGGTGGCGGTCTCGGTTTGGTCGGCGGAGCTGGCGCACAAGCGAGTGTTTTTCGGGTGGACAACATGTCTGTCGTGCAGGTTGTGAACAGGCAGTCGGCGCTGGACCTGCAGGTGTTGAAGTTGATGAGGGTGTTTGTGCTGCGATGCTTGGAGAATGACATCCTGTTTCAAGCGCGCCATATCCCAGGGGTGGACAATGACATTGCGGATGCTTTGTCTCGTTCACAGTGGCAGAGATTCCATGGGCTAGCCACAGCAGCGGAGGAAGTCAAGACTCCGGTACCGGAGGAACTGTGGTCGGTGGGCGAGGCCGGGTCTTTCAGCTGGTGAAGGCATCGGTAGCAGTCTCTACTTGGAAGGCGTACGAGCAGGCGTGGGAGGAATTTCTTCTGTCTGGCGTGGTAAGGCGAGGGGACAGGTGGCAGCGCGAGGAGCAGGTGGTGAAGTTCATGTTGGCGCTTATGGACAAAGGTTTATCACGGGTGACGATTGTGGGCAAGCTGTCGGCGGTGGTGTTCCTGGGGAAGCTGTGGTGGGGATACCCCCCGTCGGCGGGGGAACTGGATACCCGATTGCTGGAGGGGTGGGAGAGGGGTGCAAAAGTGCAGTTGCGTCGACCCATCACGGTGGTTTTACTGGAGGGGGTCATTGGTGCGTTGCCAGCGGTTTGCAAGGATGGGGGTGAGACGGTGTTGTTTTCCACCCTGATGTCCTGGCTGTTTTTTGGTGCATTCCGAGTGTCGGAGTTGGTGGGCGCGAGAGGGGGGCGGGGGTTGTTGTGGGCGGATGTGGAGTTGCGAAAGTGGGAGGTGGCAGTGCGTTTGCGCCGCTCTAAGACAGACCAACGGGGGTGGGGACTTGGGTGGTGTTGGGCCCAGGCGGTCAGGAGGAGGTGTGTCCCGTGGCATGGGGGAGGAGGCTGGTGGCGAGTCGGTGTGTAAGGGAGGGGGAGGTTTTTGGTCGAGTTGGCGGAGGCAGAGTGACGGCGGCTCAGGCATTGTGGGTTCTGCGGCATGCCCTGCAGTACATGGGGTAGGACCCACTGGCTTTCGGGACCCATTCCTTTCAGAGCGGGGCGGCGACTGAGGCGGCACGACGGGGGTGGGGGAAGGAGGAGATACCGAGGCTGGGGAGGTGGAAGTCGGACTGTTACCGGACGTACGTGAGGATGCGGGAGGCGGATGGGGGGATTCTGAATTGATTTTCGCCTTCTGATATGTGTGTCTTTGCAGGTGCTGTGGCGGGGCCGGAGGTGGCAGTGTTGAATGTATACATTGTGGGACACTCATTTGTCAAATGGGCAGAGCAGGCGGAGTGGGACAGACATCGGAAACTCAATTTGGGACTGGATGAAGGATTGTACTGTTGTCATTGGAGGGGAAAGGGGGGTAGGTGTTGGCATGAGTTGATGCCTTTTTTGAATACGGTGATCAGGGGGGTGTGTGCCCACATGTGGTGGTGATACATTTGGGCGAAAATGACCTGGTGCAGTGTAAGGGGCTTGCATTGGTCAAGCAAATGAAGAGGGACCTGAGGGAGATCAAAAAGCAATGGGCGGGCTGCCACGTGATTCGGTGCGAGTTTATCCCCAGGCGGGTGTGGAGGGGAGCAGAGTGCCCAGGGGCTATTGACAGGGCTCGGAGGAAGATTAACAGGGAGATGAGGGATTTCTGTGCCAAGGAAGGGGTAGGTAGGATGGAGCAGCCGGAGTTGCACCAAGTCCTTGTTTTAGTGGGTGGTGTCAGGCTGTGGAGTGCAGTGGCATGGAGTGGACCTGGAGGTGTGACTTGTGCATGGAGGAAGGCACTGGGTTGGAAGACTTGAAAGGTCTGGAGATTTTGCCATTGGTGTATTGCCTGTGGCAAGAGAAGGGCACTTATTGGAGTGGTGTGGCTCAGGTGGTTCAAGTGGAGTGGTGTGGCTCACTGGTTAGAGGCGGCAGACCCGTAAGCAGAGAACGGCCCGGGACCAGGGTTCAATTCCAGACGCAGCAAGGTTGAGGACCAGGGTCAAAACGGACTCGATAATTCTCGCCTCAGTGCCTACTCTAACCAGGGAAAACACTCTGCAACTCTGGGCATTAAGCTTGCCTCATCTCTACAACGGCCCCCCACAGACGCCGGGGATGCCTGGTCTCACCTTGGAGATACCCAGAAAGGGACCATCTCACAGGGAAAACCAGGACATGTTTCCCAGCGGTCTTCAGCGCCAGGATACTCCATGGAGTCGCAGTGTGCTTTACAAGTACACCCACATTTACATCAAGGAGGTGATCAGTTGCTGAAATCTGTACTAGTAATAGGCAAGTGGATATGCTTGCACGGAAGCTGTGTCAGTGGTAGATGCATGTCTCTAGTAAGTGGGAGTGGCTGAGGCAGAGTAGCGATGGCTGACAATCTGAAAGTCGGGTTAAAAAAAACAAGACATCCTCAAAAGTTTACTGGTGCAGCTGATGTGCAGCTGTCTTATTATCAACACCCTGCCACACCACCCCTCCCTCACTCTCAGTGACTCCAGTGCAAGGATCTGGCCTATTAAGGAATTCCGGGCATCGGGAGAATAGTGCAAAATTTCCACAATAAAAAATAAATAAATTATGCACCTCTACCAAATAAGACTGCTTAAATGAAAAATGATATAACATATTGATACTCCACTCTCTGAGAAAATTGTTAGCAGCAGATAATCAGGGAAACAAAAACAAGGAAAAAAAGCTCTTGGATAAAAAAAAGTGGTTGATAGCACAGGAGGATAAGAAACTGTCTGTCAAGCAAGAAAATTAACTTTTTATAAATTTGGAAGCATCAGTAATGAGACAATAGAAATGCATGGGGGAGAGACCAAGTGCAGAGCCTTTGGAAATATAAGCTGCTTGGAGATATAAACTGAAACTGATAACCAAGGGGCTGCTGCAACACAAAAGCAAAGAGAAAAACTAGCTACAAAATGATTGGCAAGATGATGAAAAAAGTGCTGATGCCAGAACCAATAGGGGTAGAGGAGATGTGAATTGATGAAGGAGCTTGGCATTGATTCCTGAATGGCAATTATGGGAAATTAATACTGGAGCAAACAAAACATATAGAACACATTTTTTGTGTGTGTGTGTGTGAGTTTTAAAAAGCATGAACTAGACCCGAGGGTATCTGAGCACTTTACATGAGAACCAATTGTGTTAAAGACAGACACATACATTTTTGTTAGTCACAGGGACATTAAGTGATTTGTCCAGAATCACAGGATGTTGAGCAACCCTGAGGGGACTCAAACCCAGTTCCCCAGCTCCAGGTCAACTACTTTAGCCATTAGGCCACATCAAATGTGCAGGAACACATATTGAAACCACAAATGTTTCTGGAGCACAGTACATTAAATTCAAGAGGTCAGTAAACTATGCCTACCTACAACTTAAAATCAACACATTATTGTCCTGAGGTGTTAGGCAGGATCTCTTTTTTTCAGAAAGGAATAATAGCCAAGAGATAGGGTGCAGGCTAAGACAACTGAAGTCACACAAAACTATAAAGCGACAAGAGGCCAGGGCAGTATATCCACGCCTTTAAACTAAGATATTTGTGAACTCTCAGAAGAGGGGAGTGGGAACTCAGTCATTCACTATCCTTCAATGAAGATGTGATAAACAGGAGTTCAGATAGCTCTCTCGGATTAGATGATACAGAAGGAGATGTATAAAGAAAAGATATAGGAGCAGAGCAGTCCGCTTAGCCATGTGCTGCAAACTATGCCTAAAGAGGTAAGAAAGACAAACCAGTCACAAGAATATTTTCATGAGAAGCTGTGAGAGTTTAAATCAACTGGATTCAAGCTAGCCCGTTCCCAGGATGCTTGCTTCCGATCCAGAGAGGACCTGGCCCGGCAGTTCAGGCTGTACTGTTCCCATAAGGAGCAGGGTCAAGACTGATTTGCATACGCTGGGTTGAAACCGGGGTGGCATAGTGACCACTAGAACAATGGATTCAACCCAGATCCGTTAACTGAGCATGAGTGGTTGAAATGTTTCAGCTCTCCGTCCATCATGTTGTTGTGTTTGCAGTGTTAAAATCAAACCTGGTGGATTGTACCAGAAACTGCAGCAGTTCTCTCAGGCAATAACAGCAGTAGAGGGAAGATTGGAATGTGCAGACAACAACTTCTCCACCAGAAATAAAGAAAGAAATAAACAGATGTAGTCTTGAAGAATGTACAGGTTCAGGCAGAAAATTTAGACAAATGAACCTGTATGTTAAACTTAAGGTTTCTAGGCCTTCCAGAGGAAGCTGAAGATAATTCCACAATGGAAGACGTCTGCTCAAATCTTATTAAATATACTGAGCTTGTAGACTCTGGCACAATCCTTGAGGATCTAGCTATCACTAGAATGCGTAGAGTTTTCTTTCTGATACAGAAAAGGGACGGCCTTCCAGATAAGTGATTGCTTATGTTGAAGAATTTAGGAAATCATTTTGATTAAACCTAGAGAGGTAAATCCAGTGAAAACACCATTGGGGTATACTTTTAAGGTCTTCCCTGATCTTTCGTACTAATCGGCCCAGAGAGGCAAAAAGATGAGAAATATGGTGCATGAGTCCAAGATGCAGGAGCTTTACCTCAAATGCAACAAAGTAAAATATGGATCCTCTGGAACAAAGAGCTCATTTTAATTAAAGATGTTTGTGAGGCAGAGGCGCTCTTGAAGAAAAAACAGATGAAGCTAAAAAAACAAAAAGCTTGAGAAAATCATTTACTTGCTCAAAGGTATGCTTGCAGGTGTAGTCAGGCGATAAAATATAGAACTGATCAAGTATTGTTGTCTCAATATGTATGAGAAAACACTGGCTAAACCAAAGTGATTAAAGTGGTTTAAAGAATTGCTGGTATTTTGGGAAGACTGAAGAGTGAGAAGACTGATTATTTGAGAAACATGATAACTCAGCCCAATACATTGCATGCATCTTTCATGAACACAGGTATTCAGGAGTTAGGAGGGAAATATTCAGTCCCTGAGTAATCGAAAGGGGGTCTGGCATAGTCCAGCCAGGGATGGGAAGGGAGGAAGATTGTGTCAAAGTGGGGAAATCAGACCGAGGTTGGAACTGGGATTGGATCGGTAGGGTGTAGGGAGGGCCACATTGTGCAGGGCAATGGAAAATACGAGAAAGTAGAACTATTGTTAAACAAAGTTGAAAAAAGTTTGCTCTGGCAAAGAGAATGGGCTAACATTAAATGTGACTGGTGAATTAAGACATGGAAAGGCAATATGATTATGTACTACCTCGATCAGTCTAAAGCAGAGGTATTTGTTTTTACAGGAGCCACGTTTCACTGGTAAAAATCAGCAGTTCCTTAGTAGATATTCTTGGATGTAGGAAACGTGGTAATCAATCAGTTAATCAATCAAGAGACTGTATTTGATCTGTCTTGAGACCATAAAAGCACAGAAATTAAACAAACATCCAAGTAGCAAAAGTCACAAACAAGTGCCTTGCTATAATTAAAGATTTCTGCAAATTTTAAAAACATTTTTAAATGCAACAATTAACACATAATCATAGCTAACCTCAAAATGAGTCTGCTATACTCCATAGCTGAAACCGAAGACCCCCTAGTCGAATCTATATAATTAAGCTTGGAACTTGAAGTCTGTAGTCTGAGTACCTATAAACGATCTACATTAAGTGCAGAAATGTCATATATCTGGTTCAGAAAAAGAATAAACCAATAATACAACTTTAAATAAAGAAAGTGACCAGTTTAAAGATGGGTGATTTTAATTTATTTACGTTAGTGGAGGATCTCCTCGGACCTCCAGAACCACGATAAGTGTGGTGTGTGATGCTTTTAGGCCATATACAAGAGGCCTAGTGATATGAAAATGTTGTGAAAGGAAGAGTGAGGAAGCGAGAGTCTCACAGGAAAATGAACCGCAGTTAAAATTTCAATGAAAAGTGTAGCATGTGGTCGTAGTGATGAGGAGGTAAATACATTTGAGGCAATAATAACTGAAGTTAATAATTTTCTGCACAAAAAAAACAGAACAGTAAAGCAATGTCCAAACAGATGTATGAGAAGATAATAAGGTGGGAAGATTCAATGATTGGAAATGAATGTCTTAGAAGTAGAAAAAAAACAAATTAGTAACATCCAGGATGGGGAAAAGGGGACATTGATGGAAAAACCAGAGATAATACCTCATAGCTTAATAAAATTATAGAGCAATCACTACCAGGTGTCATTAGCTTCCACACCTGTAGAAATACAGGTTTTATTAAAGAGGGCTCACTTGAAAAACATAACATCAGACAAACAGCAGATATTCAAGAGGCAGTGGGAATGGGACTCTGCACTCATCTGCCTCCCAAAATGTCTTATTTTCTGTCCCTTCCTTCCTTCCTGTTGGGAAGGTGCCCGAGGGTGTGTTCCCGAATCCTAATCCTTTTGTATTGGAGGCCCACAGTGAGCATATGTGATTGTCACATTGAATGAGGCAAGCATTTAAAAACCTGCCAGGACATACCATGACTTTACAAGTAGTTTAAGTCTGGGCAGTGGTGCATACTCTCCAGAGCCATGCAGGGACATTCCCATCCCATGACTGTCCAAGAACATTACAACAGAAGACAAACCAGTTTTGGATGTGCACCGAAAATGTCCATTTGCCTAGGATTTATTCAAAAGCATATTATAAGCCAAGGACTCATCGTCCCTGGCCTGCTATCTGGCTGTTCTTCCAGTGCCTGTGCAGGGTTCAGCTGGTCATTTCTGTGTCATCGCTTTGAAGTCACAGTTCAGTGAGGGGTGACTTTAGATGTGAAGGGGTTAGAAGTGGCTTCTTTTCCCACCACTTTTTATTTTACGTATCTCTTGTATTACATGGAGGTAATTTCATAGTAATGGGCTTTTAGAGTTATGTTATGTTATTTTCATTTGTAACATGCACAGATACTACAAGAGTGTCCCGGCGCGAGCCTTGAGAGATTGAAAAAAGAGCCGGATTTAGGGAAAGAGGAAAGTTGTCAGCTTCTTTTTAAAGTGAATGGGATCCTGAATGCAGCAGAGAGCAAGGGGCAGTGCATTCCAAGCTAGGGCGGCTTTCACAGCCAGGGAGCTACTGCCCGTCCTTTGCAAGAGATAGCGCGGGACATGGGCCAAGAGTTGGAAAGTAGAACGCAGGTGTCTTGCGGGAGTGTAAAAGGATAGCTTGGCCCTGTGGAGTGCAGAGCGCGATTGGCGATAACTAAGGACTTAAATGTATACCGCTCCGCTACAGGCAGCTAGTGTAGAGCACGGAGATGATGTCTCACGCTACATCTGTCAGGGATGATCAGGAGAAGCATGATGGCCGCATGAGTGACTTTCCTTTCCCTTAGTTGCTCTCTTTACTTCTCTTATCAGTAATTTCTTGGGATCAGAAAGGATGATGCAGTGTGTTTGGTCTTTAACATGTGGGGTATATAAAGCCTATAGATCTGCCAGTTATGTATTACATGGGGACTTGAATATTCACCTAGAGGACCCTTGCTGCAGCATTGATCAGACCTTAATTGAGGACCTTGTAACATTAAACCTGAGTCTAATGAATCATACTCCAACCCATCAATCAGTCTTTTCTAATATAAGAAATCTTCCTTTGTTTGCCAATCCATCCTGAAGCCTCCAGGGAATCGAACAGACCCCAGAGTAAGAGGAGGGCATGGTCAAGGCTGGACATCAGGACTCTCAACAGCCACCTCAGAAACTTGATTCCTAATCTTTAGGAAGAGGTCAGGTCTGATCAGCAGCATATTGATGACTGGCTTTGAAGCTGTTAAGACCACATTCTGCCCTCAAAAGTCCGCTATATACCAGGTTTTACCCTCTGACCCCACGGTTTACTGAGGATTTGCAGGCAGTAAAAACAGAATGTAAGTGATCAGAGAGGGCCTGGAGGCGTAATTGTGACAAATCATCGAAGCTTACACTTAAAACACCCCTGAAACATTATCATAGCCGTTGTAGAATGGCTTGAGACACCTTTTAATCGGATCAGATCACGGCAGCCCAGAGTTGCTCCAAAATGCTTTTCAGAATAGTTGATGAGCTCTAGGACCCTAGTAGGCTTGTCCCCGCAGTTATGTTAACACAAGTTCAATGTGAGGAATTGGTGCTTTTCTTTGAGAGCAAAGTACAGGACATCCAACATTCTTTGAGGGAGGCCAGGGAGGAGCCCTCTCAGCATAATACTCACCTGTCACCATCGGCTTCTGATAACTTTACCACTACAAACCCCCCTCCTGCCCACCAGGTACTGGACACATAGGATACCTTGGACCTACCTCTTTTTGGGTCCCTGGCTCAAGCCATAATATAGTGCTCTCCAAAAGACCCTCTGCCCCTAAACCAAGTTCTGCGTCTTGGATCCTGACGTCATGCTTCCTTTAGTAAGACTCCTCAACTGTTTGTTACAGGAGGGGGTCATTCTTCAGCCTTGGAAGCTTGCCACTGTCTTTCCCATTTTGAAGAAACCCAATCGGGATCCCCCCATCTGGTCCAATTATAGACCAATCTCTCTGCTCCCCAGCCTGTCTAAACTCACAGAAAAACATGTTTGCAAACAACTATTTACTTTTGTGGGGGTCACAAAGCGTTCTATATGACCCCCAGTTGGAGTAGAGTTTATAGTAGGGCACAGAACTGAGTCTGACCTCCTTGGGGTCACAAAACATCTCAGATGGCTCCTAGATGAGAGCAAGGCAGCAGCACAGATCTTACTTGATAATATTGCTGCCTTCGATATTGTCTCCCAGGATATGACAATTTTGAGATTGCCACAACTGGGGCTCCAGGGACCGGCTGTTGACTGGATGTCTGTTTTTTTAAATTACAGAACCTTCCAGTTTTCCTCAGGCAGCACCATCTCCATGTGTCATGCTTTACCCTGTTGGGTCTCACAAGGATCTGGTCTTAGCCCAGCGCTTTTCAGCATCTATCTTCACCCCCTAGCCGATCTGGTGGAATGCTGTGGTCTCACATTATTTTCCTATGCGAATGATACTCAAATCATCTTTTCCCTGTCATCCACTCAGGACCACAACTCTGGGTTGCTTAACTCTTGCCTGGCTCATGCAGCCTCATGAAAGAGCAACAACTCATTGAAACTGAACAGAGAGAAAAGAGAGGTACTGGTGCTGGGAAAGAACCTATCCTTGTGGGGAACACAAAACTGGCCGGATGCCCTGGGTGATAACCCGGTCCCTGGCCCCAAAGTAAAGAATCTTGGCTTTTTAGAGGCCACTTACCTCTCCATGAAACTTCAGGTAGCAATGGTATCTGCGCCCTGTTTCGTAACTCTGGAATGGCTACTGAAAAGTATCTGAATTCTTCCCATATCTGCCCAAAGAACTGCCACACGTCACCTATTTTGTCCCAATTGGATTATGGAAACATCCTTTACCTAGGGGTTGATAGAGCGTCCATGAGATGTTTGCAAGTGGGGCAGAACGTGGCAGCCTGGTTGATTCATAGACTCCCTAAACATTCATGAGCTACTCCTCTCCTTCGTGGGCTTCGCTGGTTAAGGGTGGAGAAATGTTTTCAATTCAAGGGCTTATGTTATGTCACCAAAGCAAGGGAAGAAAATGAACCCCACCATTTCATTGACCTGATAAAACTGCATCAACCCGTTTGACCCTTGTGCTCCAGCAACCTCTCTCTGTGAACTTTTCCCAGGATCAAATGGACTCGCATGGGAGATCGCTCCTTTGCGTTCCTTGGCCCGAAGCTTTGGGACGCTTTACTGGCATATCTGAGATACTGCTTTTCATAGATCACCTTTTGCAAACAGTTGAAAACATGGGGGCATATTATCAAGACAGGTGATAAAATTATCGCCGTTTTAGCGGAATAAAACTGCCGCTAAAACAGCGACAATGGGCTTGATAATATGCTCTATTGAATTCCAATCGAATCCCATGTTAGATGTGCTTCACATTTAACATGGGCTTCAATTGGAATTCCATAGAGCATATTATCAAGCCCATTATCGTCGTTTTAGCGGCAGTTTTCTGCCTTTAAAACGGCAATAATTTTATCCCCTGTCTTGATAATATGCCCCTTGGTTGCTGTGAACTAGGTGGACCTGATTGACTGTTTCTGCTGCTAAAGTGCTGGGAAACCTCAAGTGGGTATCTGTTGCGCTATATAAGCTTCTTAACTACGTTTAACTTATACAAAGTGCATGTATAGGGAATGTCTGCCATTCCTAACCCTGTGTGCCCTATTTCAGAATATCCACAGTAACCCTGAACATATTTTTCCATAGAAATGTGTCCCCTTGTTTCTTAATATTGTCCTTTTGGCATTTAATCCAGCAAATCATTTTGTTTAGCTGCTGCTGTTTTACTCTCTCTCTGTGTACCATAAGTAGGGAGGCATCTGAGACTTCTCCATATCACACTATTTTTAGAATAGCTTTACATTGAGCAAGTAGGGCAAGATGGCAATGCAGCACAACCAGGAAATGGGTGAGGATCATTGGAGTCTGTCTTATTGGGTCTAAAGTTTAAAATCCAAAATGGGCCGAAATATTGGAGTAAAAACAAAAAGGGATACAAACCACATTGAAAAAAAAGCTAGACGATCTTACAGAAAAGGACCAAAACTCCAGAAGATTCAATAGTCAGGATCAACTAAGTGTTAGAAAAAACACGACTTACATTAGATAGTTGAAGTTGCAAAATCAAACCCTGAGCGAAGATCTAGAAAGAATGGAGAACCACTCCAGGCAGAACAATATAGGAATATTAAATGCACGTGAAGGAGTGGCGGAAAGGGACCTAGAAGGTTGACATAATATCTCTACTGAGGGAGGGATTACCAAAGGGGCATCCAAAAAAAAAATTAGAGTAAACAATCTAGAGAATCCATCCATAGAGACTCCTTCAGGCTCAACCCGAACCGGAATAACCTCAGGAAAATTCAGTTAAGCTGTTGACATATACTACAAAGGAACATATACAACAAGGGAACAGATTTTAGGCTGGCATGCAAAGCTAAAACCATAACTAGCAAAGACATTACCTTTAGCGTTCGATCTGACATATGTAAGGTGACAGAATAGCTGCAATGGGAATTAGCAAGAAGGATGAAAGACCTCCAGAAACTAGGTGCTAAGGAGCAACTAAGATGTTTGGTTATGATCAGAATTATGTGTAGAAATCAAGTGCATAATCTAAGCAAAATAGAATATGTAGACCACACAAAAGGCCAAATAAAGGGACAAAATCTTAATTATAAGATATTGAATTACATTAGCAGGTTAAGGATTAGAAGGAGGGTGGGTAGGGAGCAAAAGCACTCAGATTTATCCGTGCATAATATAATACCTCCTCAAATGGCAAAAACTCTAATAGGCTTACAGAACATGCCTAAGAATAATGGGAGAGGTCCCTGGAGGGATGTACAAAAAATCCTTATGTTTATTGTGCTTAACGAAGGAACCCAGGAAAGTATTGAGCATAAGTCTTAGTTTCTCAAGGCAGGTAATACACAAAGGAGAGCTAAAGACAAGGACAAAATATGTACATTTTTAATATGGATTGTAAATAACCTCTGTACTAGAAGAAGACAAAGATACATTTTGTAATATCTAGAAGAATGTGAAGCAAAAATTCTCAAAGTAAGCAAAACGTATCTGACTCTCAAGGAATGCAGGGAGTTGTTTGGCAAACAAAGATGGGTACACTATATGGTATGCACTGATCAGTCCTGAAACCCCAAGTGGTCATCCTTTATAATAATAAAACACATATGCATACAACTATTAGATTACAAAAAGTAGCTTATGGTCAGATTGAACTACAAATCTGGCGTCCCACAAAAAGTAATTCGATTTCTTCAGCACCCAATAAAGTGCTAAAGAAAAAACGTAATTCTGCCCCTTTCAAAGATCTGGAACCAAATGCTATTGTGACTTCACTGTCATTCTGAATCTGTTTCCACACAGTGCCTACCCCTATATCGTCCATCACCACCCCCTTTTGTACCGCTTTTAGCCCTATATCGCTGACATCTGTGATCATAGGGCAGGACACATCCGGAATAAAGCTTCATAGGCATTGTGCTGAGGCAAGACTGTTGGACCTGGCCCCCTCTCTGCAGGGTCACCCCCAAACTATTTGCCCTTATTTTTCAATTCTTCCTGAGTTTTATTTGCTGGTTTTAGGACTTTATGCACTTTGCCACTGCTAACCAGCGCTAAGGTGCTTGTGCTCCATCCACTAACCATAGTAGAATTGGCATATAGTCAATTGGCATATTTATTTTACTTGTAAGTCCCTAGTAAAATGGTACTACATGTACCCAGGACCTGTAAATGAAATGCTACTAGTGGGCCTGCAGCACTTATTGTGCAACCTACTTAAGTAGCTCTTTAAACTTGTCTCGGGCCTGCCATTGCAGCTTTTATGTGTAGTTTTAGACTGCCATTTCGACCTGGCAAATTAAACCTTTTGCCAGGCCCAAACCTTCCTTTTTAATACATATAAGTCACCCTAGGTAGGTCTTGGACCGCCCGGGATGGGTCCAACGTAGTTAAAATGTTGCACCTGTAATTTTAAGTTTCTAGTCCGAGTAGTGAAAAACTCTTAAATTAATGTTTCACTTCTGCAAGTATGTCAAAAGACAATTCCCTTTGGGTAATTCAACAAAAAGACAAAAATTCTTACATACTACTAAACATATGCCATTCATTCATCAGGACCTACCAATTGGAGCAATGCAAAATACAACAAAACAGTTCTGTAAAAACAAATAGATTCAGTATGCACAGTGTATTCATATATATAAAAAACAAGTTAAAAACAAACAAAAGTTAAAATAAAATAAAATTTGGGAACACAGACAATATAAGCACGGAACAATTCATATACACAATCTAAACCTAAGTAGTTCCTAAGACTATTAAGGGAGGTGCAAAATGAAGGTAAAGATTCCACAACAGTCAGAATAATCCTTGCTCAATGTATATTGCACTGCTCCCTTTGATTCAACGCGTTTCAACGGACATTTAAAATATAGCCGCCTTCCTCAGGAATATATTAGCTGTCTTCCCAAAATTAATTTCTTAATAAGAGGGCCGTCCTTCTTTCAATGATAATCGTCAGTCGCAAATAAGTCAACCGCAATTATGTGAATAAAGTGGTATCTTAATATCTTTTGCTTATCAGCAATATACAGAAGGCCGTCCTTCTTGCAGAAATAATCATCAACAGCAAGTAACTCAGCCGCAGTTAGATGGGTAAAGAAGTATCTGAGTATCTTTTGCTTATCAGCAATATGGATCCAATAGTAATGAAGATGTTTATTCGATGCTTAACGATAAAAATAGGACTTTTAAAGAACATAAAAATTTGGCTGGTTTGTCTTTTGAAGACGTTTGGGACGGCACGCGGGACGCTTCATGCTGCTACATCAAAGAAGCTGAAGTCACAAACAATATATAAATCTGGAAAGTGGATGAGGCACCCAGATTTTGAAGTACGAATTTTTAAACTGATGGAAGGGTGGATATTTATGTACCGCGTGCAGAAACATTTTTATGTTCTTTAAAAGTCCTATTTTTATCGTTAAGCATCGAATAAACATCTTCATTACTATTGGATCCATATTGCTGATAAGCAAAGGATACTCAGATACTTCTTTACCCATCTAACTGAGGCTGAGTTACTTGCTGTTGATGATTATTTCTGCAAGAAGGATGGCCTTCTGTATATTGCTGATAAGCAAAAGATATTAAGATACCACTTTATTCACATAATTGCGGTTGACTAATTTGCGACTGACGATTATCATTGAAAGAAGGACGGCCCTCCTATTAAGAAATTAATTTTGGGAAGACAGCTAATATATTGCTGAGGAAGGCGGCTATATTTTAAATGTCCGTTGAAACGTGTTGAATCAAAGGGAGCAGTGCAATATACATTGAGCGAGGATTATTCTGACTGTTGTGGAATCTTTACCTTCATTTTGCATCTCCCTTAATAGTCTTAGGAACTACTTAGGTTTAGATTGTGTATATGAATTGTTCCGTGCTTATATTGTCTGTGTTCCCAAATTTTATTTAATTTTAACTTTTGTTTGTTTTTAACTTGTTTTTTATATATATGAATAAACTGTGCATACTGAATCTATTTGTTTTTACAGAACTCTTTTGTTGTATTTTGCATTGCTCCAATTGGTAGGTCCTGATGAATGAATGACATATGTTTAGTAGTATGTAAGAATTTTTGTCTTTTTGTTGAATTACCCAAAGGGAATTGTCTTTTGACATACAGTCAGTTCTGGTACCCTATCCCTTTGGTTTGGGGTCCCTCTCTCTTTTATTAGAGAATTTGTGTACGGTCCTTTGTGGCTGGAGAGTATTTACTATTCACTACTGCAAGGCCTACCTCTCCCATAGGCTAACTTTTGACGTGCTTTATTACACCTAATATGTGGTCCTTTCCAAATGGGAGCAGTTAACCAGTTAATAGTTGGTGTATTTTGAATTGTAATGAAAAAACTAACTTGTGATGAAGTTGATTTTTAAATTACAATTTTAAAAATGCCACTGTTAGAAAGTTGGCATTTTTCTGCTTATCATTTGGTGCCAGTAAGCTGTCCCTGGGTCACATAACTGGGTGTAGCTGACAGTTGTGCTTTGTGTATTTCTCCTAGACAGCCACACACATTAGAGGGCTTAGGTGTGCCTGGATGGGCCATCACTGACAGGATGGTAGGGTAGAGTTGGACACAGCCCTGTAGTTAGTCTGGAGCTAGGACAGCGAAGGCAGGATGGCTGTAGGCTTCAAAATTAAACCTCTAGAAGCTTTTCCCACCATCCAGAGGAAGGGCATCAAGTATGCGTATTGGACCTCAGACACCAACTCTTCAGTAATCTTCTGGATCTATGGATTCTCCGCCAGGGAGAAGGACTGCTGTGCTGCTGAAAGGACTGTCACTATACTAGATTGATGTTCTGAAGGACTGCTGCCCTCCCCTGCTGACCTGCTGGGTGCTGTCCTCCTTTCTGGGTGATAAGGACTGGACCTGCATCTGCTGATTTCAGTTACTGATAGTGTGCTTGAAAATAATACAAAGAGAAATTGCTGTTTTGATTTATTGTTTCCTGATTAGAGCCTTAAGGACAGAAGACTTCGAAAACCTTGTACCGGGCAACTGGACTCTATCATCTGTGACTCTTCCTTGCCAAGTGATGCCACCCCAGTCCTGAACCTTTGGAAGTAGGCCTAGGGGTTCAGACAGCCTCTGTGGATCCAGCGGATTGGATGCATCATCCTCTGCTGCACTGAGCAACCCCACTAACAGAACAAACACATCACGGCTGCTCCATGGATCCATTCCATCGCAAACACCCGTATCGCATTGCAGCCTGATTCCTTATCTAAACTGCTGCAGTGGAATGCATCCTCGGCACAGGCCCTCACATCCCTCATTGATGGCAGCCTCATTGATGCAGCCGGACTCTGCATCCCAGCCTCGCAGCTCCTTGAAACCAATGCATAACCCCTACTGTGCTCCGCATCCTTAACGCCAGACTTCACATCGCAGGCACTCATCGATGAGATCCTCAAAAATGATGCAGGACCTGGCCCCGCATATTTGCTACCAGTCCTCTGGCTTCTTTGCTAATTATATCAAAGGAAGCAGAATCATTCGGTTGTTTTTCCAGCTACAAGCTCAATCTGTCCAAAACTCAGATTATTTTGAACTTCCAACCACAAACCCCGACTACAGTAGTTGTTAAGACGGCCACATACTTGGGCATTCGGCTGAGTGGTTTAGTCAAGGGTTTTTTTTTGCTTAACTATGAGCCACTGTTGAAAACTGTAGTCGCAAAATTACGGATGTGGCATTGACTACCTCTCAGCATACTGGGGCATTGCAATGTTATTAAAATTAATACATTGCCTACATGTATTTATTTATTTCGTGCCATACCTCTCCAGGTCCCGCATTCTTTTTTAAAATGCTTGGAGGGTATCATCAACAGCTTTATCTGGGGGTATAAGAGAGCAAAGCACGCTATTAAGTTTCTTACATTTCATTATAGGCAGAGGGGATTTAATCTACCAGATTGCAAACTATATTTCTGGGTGCATTTGCTTGGTGAATACAGAAGCTTCTGACAGGGATTGAGGTTGGCATAACCATGTTAGGATATCAGTTAGTGCTAGTTGCGGATATCAAATTTATGCTCCATAAATTGCAATATCCTAAATAATTCAAAAGGGTTAGATTCAAGGTAGTGAGAGACATAGCCCTAATTTGGTGGAAAATTAGTTCTACGTACTTGTGCCTGTTTTACTTGCATATAACCCCCTATGGGATAATCCTATACTTCCAGATATTTTTCATGATAAGGTGGAAAAGGCATGGCAAGGAAATAGGGTACATAATCTTTAGCATTAAATGACTCTCAAGGGCTTTGGACCTTTACCTCACTGCGGGAAGAGTACGTGCTCCCACATGATTTTTTCATCAAGTATCTAAAAGTAAGGGCTGTAAATAGACAATTGATCATGAACCACCTGAAATCCTCATCTGCTTATATCTGACAACCTTGTAACAATAAAACAATGTCTCAACCGGTATATCATACGAGGGGACAGAGTAATGTGTGCATCAATCACCAAGCACAGAAAAGGTATACGGGAGACGAAGTAAGAGTGGAAGGGTTATTATTTGCATATAGGAGCACAATGGACAACTAAATTGCAGTAACCAGAACAACCAAATGTGCACTGGAAGTATTACAATGAATAAACAGCGCAGGGACACAAGTGATAAGTAGAACAACGTGAGGCGGCAATAACAAAATAGTGGATCAAACGAAAGTATTTACAATCTCAAAACATGATTTCATTATTAGCATGCCGCAAATAGCATTGTCGAGTCAACGGCGTTTCGACCTCTGTTAACTTGAGGTCATCATCAGGACGAGGGTTACACGATTGCGTGCTCTATAGGATCAGGAGGGAAGGAAAGTACAGTCAGATGGAGTAAAGCCCAGACAAGGGGAAGGGGAGGGGTAAGGGGAGGTGGGGGTAAAAGGGGGGGGCGGGGTTTGTGGGGGGGAAGAGGGGGGAGGGGAGTGTGTTAGAGATAAGAGACGACAGGTATAAGGAAGGGAGGTTACCTGAAGGCACTCAAGAGGGCAAAGGCGAGCGTACAAGTGATGAAGGCCCCTTGTGAGGGCAGCGCAGAGGGGCGTCCACTGGGGGGAGGCAGCAATAAATGGCAGGGTAGGTACATGTTATCAGCAACATATACTACAGATACGCGATGACTGTTTAATGGGTTTCTTGCTCACATTTCGGGGCCCCTTGAACGTACCTTCTCTCCTATGACTCGTCCCCTTGGGGCACTACAACTACTCTAATGCCTTTACCCTCTAGTTTTTTCTTATCCACGTGCATGTGTCACCCTCCCCGTGACCTGGCTGGCTTCTTTATTTCCGGGTTGTCACCTGCACACTGCTAGACGCTTCATTCATCCTAGACCCCCCCCCCCCACCCCGGATTCACTCCGGTTCCCTTGATCGTCTGCCGTCCGGACCGAATTCCCGCCGGACTCTAATTCATTTCCAAGGTAAGATACATGGCTCCTCCGTGCTCTATAATTTGCCATAGATTCCCTGTCCAGCATTGGGGCTCACTATGCTTGTTTCCTTTGCTTCCAGAGCACTACCTTGTCACCTTTATGCTACCTCCCCTGATGTGGCCTTTGAACCTTACTAATCGGTAAGCAGCATGCGCCTGCCAACCGTCCCCTCTGTGCCCCCGGCCTCCATCTCATCCCCAGCATTTACTGCTATTCCTCTCCTCATTCCACACCTTAGATCGTCCTCTCTTATCTCTAACACACACCCCCCTCCCCCTCTTCCCCCCACAAACCCCATCCCCCCCTTTTACCCCCGCCTCCCCTTCCCCTTCCCCTTGTCTGGGCTTTACTCCATCTGACTGTACTTCCCTTCCCTCCTGATCCTATAGAGCACACTTCCAATCGTGTAACCATCGCCCTGATGATGACCTCAAGCTACAGAGGTCGAAACGCCGTAGACTCGACAATACTAATCGCTGCATCCTACGGGTCATTCGCTAATAATGAAATCATGTTTTGAGATTGTAAATACTTTCATTTGATCCACTATTTTGTTAGCGCTGCATCACGTTGTTCTCCTTAACTCTTGTGTCATTGCGCCGTTTATTCACTGTAACACTTCCAGTGCACATTTGGTTGTAATGGTTACTTCAATTAAGTTGTCCATTGTGCTCCTATATGCAAATAACAACCCTTCCATTCATACTTGGTCTCCCGTATACCTTTTCAGTGCTTGCTGATTGATACACACATTACTCTGTCCCCTCGTATGATATACCGGTTGAGACATTGTTTTATTGTTACAATATTTGCCTGATCTTAGCTGGGATAATAGGTTTACTCCTGTTTCTGTTTACTTATATCCGACAACCGGGACATTAACCTTAAGTTTATTTTATCGGGAGATTCTCTCATATGCCTCAGATAACAGTTTCAGGATAGCTTCAAAGTGGGCTCAACTTTTAGCAATTGAAGTGTCGGTCACATAGATTCAGGGGGCTATAGTTGTATTAGATCAATCATAGGTATCTGTTGATCTTAACTTTCCGCAATTAAAAAGTATTTATGTGATGTATTATACACCTAGCGGGATCTCTCAGTGAGCGCGGTCCTAAACCTCAGAGAAGTCATAATGTCCAAAGTGTCATCACTTTGCAGCCAATTTATCCCATATGTTTATGGAATGCCCCTCGCTGAATATTTACTGGGGAGCTGTGATCCAACTGTTAACAGACCGGCTCAGGTGCAAGCTTCGAATGAGAAAAAAATATCATCATCAAATAGCTTTATTCGGCGTTTGGCCATAAAAGCAACACAATAAAATACATACACGTTAAAAATAACCCAACATAACATTGCCTAGTTAGAAGAAAAATGAGTTAAGACCCAACTAAAAATAGTTTAGCATAAGCAGTTCTAAATAAAAACCCCATAAAACACAGAATCCCCCTTTTTCACCCGCAGTTTTTGTGATTCGGTGCTCGAGGACCAGGGTAAAAGTCATGGAGGTCCCAAATACGAATGGAGCCATCTCCAAGTATTGGCTGGATAGATCGCAAGTAGGGGGCAATGTTCCTGTCCTTAAACCTCACCAGAATCAAGTCCCCCGGAACATTTTTGGGCAGATGACCAAGCCACCCCACCCTTCTGACGCTCTGTATCCCACCGTCTAGCCAGGAAGGTAATGGTCTATTCTTTTGGAGCCAAAAAATGGCTTTGTTCAGTAGGTCCCGATGCAGTTCGCGTTTTCCAGGTCTGAGAGCAGGGACCCCAGAGAGAATGGTGACATATGGGGCTGCTACGGGGGGTAAATCGATGCTTCCATCTAGTGTGATCACAGGGGCTCTTTGTGGGGCATGATCATGAATACGGGTGATATTGTGGTCACTTTGGATAGGTGGTGTAACAGGGGAGTCACAAGTTTGCAATAACCTGGGTGCATTGACCGTAGGCCTTTTGTGGGTATTAGTGGGGGAAGAGCGTGTGGGGGTTACAGTGTTTCTAGTCGGTGGGTATGACTGTGCTACCGTTTTTTCAATCCTGCACAGTCTATCTCCCAAATCATTTATTTTAGCAACCAGTGGAGAGAGAGCAGTATCAAGCAATAGCTCGATTTGGGCCAGAAGAGACGATTGAAGGGGGGTTCGAGCCTCAGCCTTATCCACAGGTGATGAAGCTGTACTGGGTCCGGGTACAGAGGGGCTGCATTTATTAGATGGAGGGAGGTTTGTAACGGAGGAAGCCTGGGGGGAGCAGATAGCTTGTACAGTGTCTCGAGACACTATGGGGGGGGATAGGGCATCCGGAATGTAGTGTGTGCCACAGAGGGCATTCAGCTCTTCCCAGACGGACATTGAAGTTGGGTGACTAGGATCCAGTTATCCTGGTAACAGCTATGAGCAGCTCAAGGCAATAGGGATGGAAGAAAAGGAGCTTGACTGTACCTTCTCCAAAGCTGGAGCCAAGAGTGGTGGCCCGTCCCGTCCTCCTAGGGCCTCTGAGGGCCGTAGAGGGCCCGCCCTTTGCCCGGGCTTGGCCCGGCGCGTCCCGCGCGCGTCCTCGCGGGACGAGAGGCGTTCCGCTGTTTAGTAGCGCCCCCGGGCGCAGGCTGTGGTGTCACCGGTGCGCCGGTGAAACTCCGGGGCACCTGGGAAATGAAGTCCCTGGCCGTTGCCCTCACGGCGCTGCTGGGAGAGCTGGTGTCGGTGTCTTAGCCGTTTCCCTCACGGCGCGGTCTGTGGCCTCTGCTGTCGGGCTTGCCTTGCCCCCCACTGAGCGCTCGGCGCTCCGCTGTTTAGTAGCGCCCCCGGGCGCAGGCTGTGGTGTCACCGGTGCGCCGGTGAAACTCCGGGGCACCTGGGAAATGAAGTCCCTGGCCGTTGCCCTCACGGCGCTGCTGGGAGAGCTGGTGTCGGTGTCTTAGCCGTTTCCCTCACGGCGCGGTCTGTGGCCTCTGCTGTCGGGCTTGCCTTGCCCCCCACTGAGCGCTCGGCGCTCCGCTGTTTAGTAGCGCCCCCGGGCGCAGGCTGTGGTGTCACCGGTGCGCCGGTGAAACTCCGGGGCACCTGGGAAATGAAGTCCCTGGCCGTTGCCCTCACGGCGCTGCTGGGAGAGCTGGTGTCGGTGTCTTAGCCGTTTCCCTCACGGCGCGGTCTGTGGCCTCTGCTGTCGGGCTTGCCTTGCCCCCCACTGAGCGCTCGGCGCTCCGCTGTTTAGTAGCGCCCCCGGGCGCAGGCTGTGGTGTCACCGGTGCGCCGGTGAAACTCCGGGGCACCTGGGAAATGAAGTCCCTGGCCGTTGCCCTCACGGCGCTGCTGGGAGAGCTGGTGTCGGTGTCTTAGCCGTTTCCCTCATGGCGCGGTCTGTGGCCTCTGCTGTCGGGCTTGCCTTGGGGTATAAATGGGGTTTGGATAGATATCTTGGCTCATTAATTGCAATTGCAATTGTTAGTGCTTGACTATGTATCGCCCGCGCAAGGATTGATCACAGTCCGCCTAAGGTGGTGGGCGTTATTACTGCAAATATTTGAATGTGAACAAGCAGTTACTAAAGCTCCTGGCCATCGTTCAGTACACAAATTTGAGAAAATCTGAACAAGGCTTCAATGGGTCTGATTTGGTCCTTTTGTGATTATCACTATCTGGTTTCAAGCAAATGTATACTATTAGTAACTTTTCAGTTCTCGTTCCTTTTTGTCTGTTATATGTTCTTTCCTCTTTTTAAAGTGTTTCAAGTGCTATGAATGTGAATGATGTTGCTTTGTGGAGTGGTGTGGCTCACTGGTTAGAGGCGGCAGACCCGAAAGCAGAGGACGGCCCGGGACCAGGGGCCAATCCTCGACGCGGCAGGGTCGTGAACCAGGGTCAGCGGACTCGATAATTCTTGCCTCGGTGCCTACTCTAACCAGGGATCACACTCGGCAACTCTAGGCATTAGCTTGCCTAATCTCCACAACGGCCCCCCAAAAACGCCGGGGATGCCTGGTTTCACCTTGGAGATACCCAGGAGGGAACATCTCACAGGAAAGCCAGGACGGGTTCCCCAGCGGTCTATAGCACCAGGACGCCTCCGGGTAGCAGTGCGCTTTACAAGACACACACATTTACATTTACATTTGTGATCGTCCCAAAAGAAAAAAAATCAACAAAAAAAAGGCCCTCGCACCGCCGCCTGACCGCAACTGAGAACTGACACATCGCTTTGGCTGCGCGATCCATCTTCAATGACGGAACTTGCAACACTTGGCAAACCAGGACTTCAGGTACTCCATCCAGCGGGCTTAGCTGGGTCCCTGTAGCTAGCCAAGGTTCCATCCTGGTCAGCCTGAAATTGTGACTTTTTGCTGGTCAGGCACGACTAGATACCCACAGTTGGTGCTTTGTGCTTTTGGCACTAGTTTTACTGAAATCTTTAAAGTTGAATATCTCTGTTTCTACAGAATGGATTTTTGTTGTTTTGGTTTTGTTTTATTTATAAGCAATTGCTCTAGCTTTCTAAACAGGTGTGGAATCATTTTGTGGTGTGCCTTCACGGTGTTACTGTTTGAAGTGTTGCACAAATTATTTATAATTTCTTCTGAGTTAAGCCTGACTGCTCTGTGCCAAGCTACCTGAGGGGTCAGCACAGGTTAATTTAGGATTTGCTTTTGACTTTTTCCCGAGATGAATTGTTATTGCTGCTTGAGAAATGTATCAACCCTTCAACCAGTAACCCAATTTCTTGCAAAAGACTCATTTTTATGTCAGCAAATTCCTCCCAACACTCATCAAACCAAGTCAATTCTCAACCTCCTATTTTAGTAAATTCCTAATTTTAGAGGAGCACTTGGCAACATTTGGAATAAAATTGGCATGCAATTCAGCATCTCTAGAAAAGCTTGCACATCCTCCTTCTTGGTGGGTTGGGCTAAATTGTGGATAGTTTTGACCAGATCATCCAATAAACATTCCATATGGAACATACCAACACAGCATAACAGGTAGAATAGAGTACACAAACATGCCACCAGAGCCCAATATAACAATACCACAAGGCTCTATAGATCTGGAAACCACTTATTCAAATCCACTGACTATGGCCACATAAGATGCCACCAAAGCTTTTGACAGAGTGAAATGGGTATATCTCTGGGAGGCCCTAACTGCATTTGACAAGCCCTAAATGTATTAACTTTCTACAAAAACTGTATGACTGCTTCTCCGCACAGATGCTAGTGAATGGAAATCTATCAGGGAGCATTAACTTCATAAGAGGGACAAGACAACTGCCGGCTTTTGCCACTACTCATCAACATGTACATCAGTACTCTTGCCCAGACCTTTAGATCAGATAAGAACGTCATTCCTTTTGTCTTATAAGGCTTCACCAATACGATTGCCTCATATGATGTTGACCTAATGGTATATACAGCTGATCCAAGTAAGACAATGCCCCAACTAGAGGAGATCACTGATAACTTTGGAACTTGCTCAGGTTACCAAATCAATACATCTTAAATTGAGATAATGTGCTGGGATCTAAACTAAACAGAAAGAGATGTTAAATCTGGGGTCAGATATCTCGGCCTCCCTATTGTACAAAATCTGGACGAGATTCCTACAAAAAACATGAGTAAAGTAACCAAAGAAATAGCAATCCTGATGAGTAAATAGAGAAATAACCCTTTAAAAGTTTATGGGTGAAATAATCAGATTAAAATGTCTATCTTTCCGGAAACAGTGTTTCTCTTTAATACAGTCTCACTGAAATTTTATAGAGATAGCATCACAATATTCAAAGCAGCTTTATCTGGGCATCAAAAGGTATTAGGATATTGTTGAAGAAGCTCAGAAGGATGCTAAATAAAGGTGGACAAGCACTTCCTGTCATACTGCTTTATTGCTATGTGTTCCTGTTTAAAAACTCTGAAATGTCTCTTGCAATTCCAGATAACTCAACCTGTGGGTAATTTCTTTCAGGTATGGTAAAAGATTCTGGGCATGAAGTCTTGTTATGTAAATTTGTATCCCCAATTTTTTTTTAAAGTTCATCTTGATGTGCTGAAGGCAAATTGTAGTGCTGCTTTAGGAACCTGCTTGGTATCGGATACTAATCTAAATCTAGTCCTGTCTAGAACTCCCAGGGCATCCCAGAGTTAGGGGTTAATTAGGATGTTGATCGGAAAGCCTTTGACTGCTGGTTGGAGGCTTTCGACTGACATCCCTACTTTGACTTCCGACCGCATTATTACAATTACGGCAGTCGGATTTCAAACCAGCTGGTCAATTCGGCAGACGTCCATCAGTCGGAAGGGGTGCATAATCCCATGAGGAAGGCATCTCTGTCGTCTGGATTATGATGACACTTTATGAGAGCAAATCCATGTCAGCCTTTCCAACATGGATTTGCTGTCGAACATGCCTTTAGGGCCCCTAGCAGGGCCCTCTTACCCCCTAGCCCTCTGGTTGGGGGCATCTTTGGTGCCCCCTGTAAATCCCTGTACCATGTGGCAGACACCTTGAGGTGCCTGCCACACGGTGCAGGGTTTTACACAGGCTACCATTTCTCTATGGGAGCTTGTGCTACGGCAGGTTTATGGCAGCAGCACAAGCTCCCATAGAGAAATGGGAGTATTTCACTGCACCATGTGCAGTTGCATCGTAAGCGGTGTCGGGACCACCAACTGGAGGTCGGTCTGTCCCGAGACCATAGCAGTGTCGGGCGGACATGGGTCCACCCCACATCGTAATCATTCCTTTAATGTTAGAGAAACTGAATCTCACCTTCAAAAATGCGGAAGTAAGAATCTGGAGTCAGCTGTGTATAGTATGAGACTTGATAACATGGGAAACACTAACTGAGATCACAAAGGGCACAGAATCTAGGTTTAAATACCTTTGACTTGCATCATGGGAGGCAGTAGAAAAGAACAGAATGAAAATGGTATTATGTGGAGCGGGTTCAAAAAATGCAGCAGTTACAGAAAGAAGTCTCAATATGGTACTGCGGACTTATGAATGCACAAGAAAGGAAGATGAGGAATGCCTACTACATTTAGGAAGGCCATATGCTTATGCTGGAGTCACTAAAGGAATGACAAGTATATTTGAGACTTCTTTATTACACAGTCAAATCCACCACTTTAAAGGCATCACAACATCTGCTGAACTCTACACTGGGTAACAACATTTGAAATAGATCAAGTATCTCATTACAGAACTTGCGGGTGGATTGATGCAGATGACGAGCACATGTGTCTAACCTGCATATTTCTCCAGAGATTCTGGAACACAGTAAGTATTATATGAACTGAAATTCTAACTGTGAAAATCAAGGTTTTTTTTTTTTTTATTTAAATTTGTTTTTATTGTTGCAGTAAAGTATTTCAGTACAGCATAAACAGTCCGCCGGCGTGGCCTCAACATTCAGCCACGAACAGCTATGTGTGCAACATTTTCTGGCTACATAGAACTGGTACACATAAACATGACTTCGGTGAATCAGTGCAGTATAATCATGTAAAGGCTCCTGCAGGCTGAGAGGTGATGGGACGGTATTGCCATAGGGGTGATGAATAAGATCAGATGGGCACTCTCATGTCGTAACAGCGCCGGATCTGGAACTGTTCTGTGCACATAACAGTGTTACCAGTGAACAGGGGGGTAACAGAACTGTGGGAGGGAAGCATGTAGGCGCTAGCAGGGTCTAAGTAGGGGGATGATGGCGGCAGGGGGTGTCGAGGGTGAAAATCAAGGTTAACCAGCATTAGATTCATTTTGGAACTGATCTGACCCTAAACTCCAGAATTCAAACTTCACAAGTAAGACTTCTCTTTTTCATGATCCCGCTTTCTTGAAGAGAAACATGCATAAATTGGCTGCTACCAATCTACTCCTAATCCGTCGGTGTCTGAGGGCAATTGAACATACCTACGAAGTTGATATTGATTTCTGAACCAGCAACAACTCTGACAACATGGATATTGTATACTAGGTGGGTAAATAATACAAGATATTAGTTAGTGTACATGATTATACCCAATCATGCAGAATTGGGCCAATAGAAACCTGTTTTTCAGCCAAACTTTCAGCAAACCAAGAAGCAGATGGACTAGTGCAGGCCCTAATAGAGCATGCTCATATCTGACTGTGGCATGAAGACAAAAAAATCAACAAAAAACAAGTCTGCAAGTAGTGCGACACAGCTGTTTATCCTGCATTAAGGATATAAGTATTTGGTTCTTACTCTTTGGATGTTCTGGCTCAGATGGACATCCTCTTGTTTGCTTGAGACAGCGAGGAACTTCTTTGCGCATTTCTAGTCACAGGTCATGAAGTGGAGGGTAATAGTATATATGAGACTCACCAGGGGAGGGAAGCTGGTTCATGTCCTTTGTGCGGGGTTGATCAGTGAGAAAGCGAGTGGACATTACTGAATTTTAGGTGCATGGAAGGAGAGGATTTTGCCTCTGATTCAGCTGATGGAGCAAGGTTTCACATATTCCGAAACGTGCTTGTACTCAGCCCTCAATAAATAACTTATAAAATGTTAATCAACATGTTTTGTTTACCAATATTTACATTTCACAACATTTCTAGTATCTAGGGGAAGCTTTTCAATGTGCTTTTACTAACAGCAACTTTAATGTATTAAAATGGCCACCGAAAATGCAAGAAACCTTCTGCGCATGCGTCTGCCACACTCACGTGGTGTGACGTACCTCTCTGTTTGGTGGGAAAACTTTGCTTCTGCGCAATATTGCCAGAAATGGCTGCTTTAAATTTCACGTGCTAGTGTTTGTGCTGCAGCTTGTACTAAACTTGTTCGTTCTGCTTAATCATTAACGCACAAGTTAAAATAAAGTAATGGCGATAGAGTAGAGATAAGTGGTATACTGTGCATTCATTTAATTTTGTATTCTGATATGTTTCTTTTTGACTTTGCTACTAGCTCGTACTTTGGGCCTGACTACTGTCACATCTTCCATCTTGAACGATGCTGCGCACCCGCACACAGACTCTGAAATTGCTGAACCATTGGTATTGAATGATTGCTAACACCCTTGTTACCCACGATGTTCCTGGGAACCTGCTCTACTGACCTTTAAAGAGGAAGCAAGAAGACTCAAATAAATACAATGTATATGATTTGTATGCCAGTATTGTTGGGCAGAATAAAGTCATGGGAAAGTAAATTGTGGGTGGGGATTCAATCAATATGATTAGAATTGAAATTACATCATCTTAGTATGGTGTGATGACCTCTTCTCGTCTTTCCAACCAATCACTGAAGGGGAACACATAGCTTTGCAACATTTAGGGGTACTACATTGCCCTCAAAATGGTATAACTAAGGTAGGCTCAGGTAGTGATATTGTCTGACTTGTCCGAGTAGCTGACCTGTCACTGACCCAACACCCTCAATAGGCGAGAGCAGAGGCGCTGGCGGAGCACTCTGTCAGAAGAATAGATTACCCAATCGGGGTATTAGTTGGCTTTCCTAGAGAGAGGGATGTGACGCTGGCGTTGCACTTAGCTGAGGTCACCTGTCCTGATCCGCACCTGTCTTTTCCCGTGGGCACCTGATTAGTCAGGAGCCTGGTCTTGGTTCGTATTTTGCCCCAGCTCGTGGCCAGGATTGGTCATCGCACCATTCTAGGTAATTATAACCAATGTGATACGTCCATGTGCTAGTTCTCTTTCTCACCCTTCCCAGTTACCAATTTCTAAAGGGGTACTGTGATTTCTTACAAACTTTAGTCCTGCTGGTTATATTCCTGCTTTTAAAATGTATGGTCATTGTTAGAATTGGGGGTCTCTGGTTGGCACAGGTAGGTACTTGTGGCAAACAGGGACCCTCTCCTCCAGTCAGGGCAAGGGAATTACCCCTTAAGAATAACCCCTGCTCACCCTCTAGGTTGCGTGGCGCGAGCAGTCA
Organism: Lissotriton vulgaris; assembly: GCF_964263255.1. Taxonomy (NCBI): domain Eukaryota; kingdom Metazoa; phylum Chordata; class Amphibia; order Caudata; family Salamandridae; genus Lissotriton; species Lissotriton vulgaris. The sequence goes on along the minus strand of NC_141695.1, from coordinate 1,458,740,110 downwards.
AGGCTAAACTCAGGAGCGCTACGTCAGTTAAGCATTTGTAACCATGCACCGTAAAAACACTGATTCCCCCCACAAATGGACACCAGGCGGTATTTCTATAAAAATATGTAGACTTTATGTAAAAAATACTTAATTCTGCAGGATTATCACAAGACCATAAATAACGTTTCTGAGAATGAGGCCACACGGTGTAAAAGCAATGGCAAGTGTTCTCTTAAGTTTTCAAATATCTTCGGTTGCTTCCAGGTTGTTCCAATAACCTAACAGACAGTTCCAATACCCTCAGGGCAATACTTCAGGGCTCTGGTGCAAGGTTTGTTAGGGCTGTGCGCTTCGTAGCGCTTCTGCGCGCTTCGTTCAGGCGGGAAGAACAGGCCCTGCTGATGCCCACGCACCGTGCGGTACACCGCGTATGGCGCAGTCGATTTCACTGAGGGGTACGAGTCGTAACACTCTTGTGCGACTCGTACTCCGGAACGAACTGAAGTTCCTACCAGGGTACGCGCCTCACGCACGCGGCGTACAGCGCTGGTAGGCAGGAACAGATGAAGGCGCACAGTGTCTACGGGGAAAGAAAACGTTGCAGACCCTGAGTCCGTGACAAACACTGTGCTGGAGCTTACTTGGTGTCTCTGGGTGCGTCGATCCACACAGCGACGTCAGGGGGACGAGTCGTACTCAGCGAGTATGCACCGGTGGGGGAAGCGTACCTTGGGGTCTTTCTGTAGCGGGCGGCTTCCAAAGGGTAGGTGCGGCACGGGGCCTCCAGTGCGGTCCGTACTGGAGGGTTCCTTCTAGATGTGGCGCAACCTCTTCCAGAGGTCAGAGGGCAAAGCGGGGGGCCGGGTAGGATGCCACATACGGGCGGCCGTCCGAGGCGTAGGGATGCGCTCTGACCAGGATTCCGGCGGGAGGAGCGAGGAAGCACTCCACGTGCTCCAATAGCGGGCGGGGTGGCAGAGGAGCAGGCGGCTTGACCCGATGGACAAAGAGCGGCTCTGGCAGAGCGGGGCTCTCAGCGGGCAGAAGGCGGGCAAGCTCCCGAGTGTCATGACCCTAGGAGGGGGCGAGGGGGCGCAGACTCAGCTCCGGCGGGAGGAAACACACGGCTCAAGTTGCAGACGAGCCAAGGCACAATGAACCCACTGGTCCTGGGGTTCAATTTAGGGGGTAAGCTCAGTCAAGCCCTTGGAGATAGTTTAGAGCACAATAAAGCAAAGTCCTCTTTGGTCTTTTCCTCTCCTTCCTCAGCAAGGTACCACTGCAGGCCAGTCCTACAGCTTCTTCTTTGGTTCTTCTAGTTGGGCAGAGGTTCGTTGTGGTAAAACTGGATCAGATTTCTTAGGAGCAGGGCTCCTCTTTTTATACACAGTTTCTTTTGTTCTAACGGGCCAGGGGGAGCCTTTGCCTAATCCAGTCAGTCTCTGAGCACTTTGTTTTTCAGGCTCTGGCTTCTTCTTTCAGTGTGCAGGGCAGGGACATTAGCAGCTCTCCAGGAAGTGGAGCCGGCATTGTGGTGACAAGTACAGTCAGGAGCACTCTGTTGAACTCAGTGTTGAGTTCAGGCATACTAAACTTGACTTTCTACCATGCTCTCTGAGTCTGCTGGGATTATAGAGTGTAATAATTCCAGCAGCCCATTCTGGCCTATAGAGAGTAGTTAGCCTTACATTAGTGAAAAACAAAAATGGCTGTAATTCACTATTAGGACATGCCACACACATCAGGGCATGTCCTACCTAATGCGTACAATGCACCCTGCCCTTGGGCCTACCATAGGGGTGACTAATATGAAGTTAAGTGAAGGTTTAGGGACTGGCAAATAGGTGTACTTGCGCAGTCAGCATGACAGTACAAGGCTGCACGCAGGTTCTGCAACGGCAGACCTAGGCACATTTTACCAGGCCGCTTCTGTGGGTGGCACAACCAGTGCTGCAAGCCCACCAGTGGCATTTGTATTTACAAGCATTGGCACTCCTGGTGCACTTTACTGGGGTCTGACAGTAAACCAAATAAACCAATCATGGAAGTCAATTACATGTACACTTTTCACAGGGAGAGCATATGCACTTTAGCACTGTCAGCAGTGGTAAAGTGCCCAGAGTCATTAAACCAACAAAAACAGGTCAGAGAGAATATTGGAGGAAGGTAAAAAGTTCAGGAATGACCCTGCCAAGAGGGCCAAGTCCAACAGTCATGAGATTGTGGCCCTCTTTCATTTGACTCAGAAAATCTATCATAAATAAAAGTTTTAAAACTTTCCCCGAGTCTGTGATCATTATAAGACAAGTGTAATTACTATCTGTTTATGCTAACTCTCTGATTTACAGGACTTATAAGTAAGGAGACAAGGATTGATAAGTCATGGTTTACAGGTATATGTCCTAAATCGGACCTCTGGGCAAAATTGATAGAGTGATTAAATTAGTAATTTGGTTAGGCAGGACTGCTAGTTCAATGTTTGAATGTTGTATGGGCCCACAGTGAGTATGGTAAAACTGAGCTAGCCGGTCCCTGCGCCCTCTACCAGTATACTTTTCTTGGTAGCAGTAGTATGGTTCGGGATTAGTTAATAATAGGTAGTTAGTTGTGTATGGACTATTGAATATTGATTGTTTATTGATATTTTATGTACTAACCAATATCCTTTCATATTGTTAAATATTGTCTGGAACATCCCCGGATAAAGGAAGGGTGGTAAACAGAAGCCACACTGCAGTGAGGTTACTTGCCTTGAGGAATAGGTGTGTAAAGTTAGGTAGAACTTGAAGCACTAATTAGGGTTTAATTTTCCTGAGTATAATTGTGAGAGTGATTGGTAGCAAAGAAGTTCTCTGGTGAAACTTTGGGTTTATATCACCTAGAAAGGGTAATTCTGAAGAAGTAACTGGTTCTTTTTGCTTAAGTGAAGAGTAAACGGAAGGTTGTTTTACTCGCAGGGTGTGAAGAGTAGACAGAATTAGGTTTACTCGTTGTGAACGAAATTATCTTTCCTTTGAATTTAGTCATTCAGGCACAGTAGTGAATGTTTCATGTTGTCAATTAATAAAATGTTAATTAAATTTTGAAGGAAATTGAATTGTCGTATTACCTTGCAAAGGAGGGAGTCAGTCGCGGGTGCAGCACTGACATCATAGAGAGCTGTGCTGGGATTGGTAGAAACAGCGGGTGTGGAGTTGTGAGAAAATTGTAAAGGAGGGATGAGTGCAGAGAGTTAGATTCACGTCACAGAAAAGCCGCACAATCATTGGTTACCACTACTTGTAAGTCTAAACTTCATTGGTCATTTAAATTAAGAGACGTGCTGGTATTGGAGAATTATTTCTGCAAAGTAAACAAAATGAGTTAATTAAATTCATTGACATTACGTACAAAATTTAATTGCAGTATATGTGTAATTTAGATCCAGCAGTTATAGGAAACCGCCCTGATAGAAAATATTTAGGATTTGCAAGAGAACAATAAATTAGAGGAAGGCCTTATTTTATGTACGGAAAAAGAAGAAAGATGTCGCTTTTCAAAAGAATAAAGAATTATTTAAAAAAAGACAAACTTATTAAAACTAGAGAAGGGATTATTATTCCACCAGCAAACAGGCCCGCATCATACGTGATGGTAGAAAGGGGCTACCACACCTGTGTGTGGTTAGAAAACTGGATAGAGTATACTAAGGAAGACGGGGTTTTGGCATTTCCAGAATATGGTACATTTAATGGTAGAATTTTGTACAACTTGAGAAATCGCATGAATAAATTAGATCCCAGACCAAGATTAACGCAATATGAAGTCCTAGAAGAGTGGGTGACAGAGGCATTTGAGCAAGACAGGTCCAGAAGTGACAGTAATTGGAGTATGTTTTATCCCAGATTCCCAAAAGAGACACAAGATAAGCAAAAGAAAAGGTGAAAACAATCTATGTTAGTATAGGGATTATATCCTGTTTTTACCACAGAGGAACCGTCCGGAAGTAAAAGTACAGGGAAAACGAAAAATGTAATGATTAGTGGTAATTAGGATGAGTTATTAGATGACTTATTAATGAAAAATCCGCCACCTTATCAAGAAGACACTCAGAGAGTTACTCCTAGTGCTTCGTTTTTACACCCACCTTTAGTTCCGCAGGTTATACATGAAACCTCATCAGAAAAGGTACTTCAAGAGAGAGAAAAGGAAGCATTAAATAAACAGCGAAGTGAATTAATTCAGAAAATCTCCCAATTAAATACAAGTCCTGAAGCCCTGACAGTACCTGTAACAATAGGTCCTGTAGTTCCTTTGTTTGGAGATAAGCAAGTTAACTCTAAAACTCCTGTTCTGACTACACACATAGTACAGCCGAGAAAAGAAACCCTAATAGTTGATGATCAAGCAAGTGAATGTGAGTTAGTAATTTCCTTAATGGATTTACCAATATGAGAAGCAGTAAGTGACTCGATTATGAAAGTTAAACCCCCATGTTCAAAGGAGGTACAGATTGTAACATCCTCTGGAACAAGGCAGGCAACTGTAGTAAGTCCGGAAGAGTTAGACAGATAGATTTGATACATAGAGAAGCCTAAAACGCTTCGAAGGTATTGGACATATTTAAATTAAGGGTGGAATTAGAGGAAATGGTAGCGGGAAATGTGGGATTGGACAGACTGAACTCATTTGATGAAGACAAATTATTGCTTATATGCAGAAGTATTACTCGCAATGCAAAAATATATCATGAAAAACTAATGAATTTGGCTTTGGAAATGGGAATTGACATTGGAAAATCAAAGGTATTGCAAAAACCATATAGAGCTGAATTTTCTGACAAAGATCTGGAAAACATGAATGTGTCAGGTCGTAAATTGCAGATAAAAGAATAGTTGTCGTTGTTGCAAAAATAGGGAGATCTAGACAAATGGAAAGTTAGATGGACTAAGAAAAAGGAAGCGGCACAGGCAAATAAAACATCTTCTGAATACTTATTAAAAGAAGCAGAAAAAGTCAAAAGGTTGTGTCAGATGAGAGAAGTGCCAGGAGGAGGTTATGTACATGTCCCATGGTCCTGACAGGATATTTTATCATTTGCTAATGATTTCCCAAAACTGAGAGAAAAACCTGTAGAATGGTACGGGCAAGTGGAAAGCTTTGTGAAAGTGTTGAAAGTATTGTTGAAATAATTAGATGGTTTATTTGACATTGTTGTTCCAGCTGATTTATGGTCTGAGTGCAAGATCACTGCAGATTGGCCTTTGCGAGGAGTACCCTAGAGACCAAAGGACAGGAGCTCCTTCAGGGGAGGTGATAAGGAAATATAATCAGGTGATAACTTAATTAAATGAGAAATTTCCCCCTAAAGAAACTGATTGGACTAAAATAGACAGAACTACCCAAAATAAAGATGAATCTGTGCCTGCATATTATGAACGCCTCTTGCAGGTATTTAAACAGTACAGTGGTTGAGAAAACATTGATAATAAGGACATGACACATTTTATTTATCGGTTTGTGTCTGGATTAAAACCTGAAATTTCCCAAACGATTAAAGTGCATAAATTGTGTTGGCAAGCGAAGCCTGTCGATAAAATTCTCAAGTATGCAAAATACTGTGAGGGTGAAATTGACAATAAACAAAAGAAATTATAAGAAATGGTAATGTAGGCTCAAGTTAAAATGGAAGAACAACAGGAACTCCAGTTAAGTCAGAAAGCAAATAATCAGAAAAAAGGGGAAGGCCAAAGTAAAGGAAGTGGGGGCAAACCCAGAGGGAAAATGAGTAGCGAAGAGGCAAAGAAAAAGTATCCTTGTCATGGGTGCGGAAAATTAGGGCATTGGAGAATCAAGTGTAAATTAATACAGAATAATAATGTCCAAACTCAAAATTTAAATCCACAGATGCAGAATGAGGTGTCAATGAGAAAGCCGCAACAGGTAATACAGAATCAATTGCCTCAAGCCCCTATGCCAGATTTCGTGGGTCAACCAATCAATCAATCAATCAATGACACTTATAGAGCGCGCTACATACCGTAGGGTCTCAAGGCGCTGAAAAACAAACAGTGTGGACAACGGATTTCGGGAGGGAAGTGGTAAGAAAAATACAGTAACACCACAATTTCTTTTGCAGGATAATTTTTTTTAATTTGAAGATTGACGGTGCCTGAGAGGGGGGGAAGAGGATTGCATACTTGTCACATTCTTACCGGTAGATCAGTCAGGTCCATACATTGAAGGGAAAGTGGAGGGAAATTATGTTACCTTTTTACTGGACACTGGTGCTACCCGTTCTACTGTGAGAACAGCAGACATCCCAAACCTAACCTTTTCGGGAGAAGCAATCCAAGTAGTGGGCGTTTCTAATCAACAAATTAGGACCCCTGTTACAAAACCTATGGAAGTTTGTATTGACAACTTCAGAGAAATGCACAGATTTGCAGGGCCGTTTCTGCCATTAGGCAGGACTAGGCGGCCGCCTAGGGCGGCAAAATGGTGAGGGCGGCATTATGTTGTGGCAAAAAAAATCATGCAGTGGAGTGCACTGTGAAAGCGCACCTGCTGCTTGTGACATCATGTTGCGCAGTTTAAACTTTAGAGCCGAGCGGCGAGCGCACACCCTAGATTAGTGGCTGGGGCGGCGCGCACCCTAAATTAGTGGCTGTGTGGGTCGGGACGGGCACACTAGTGCTAAGTGTGGGTCCCCAGGGCCGTCAATCATCTAGCGCTGGATAGTGCTACCAATGACGGCCCTGGGCAACATTTTTGGCCAATCCGTGAACAGTGCTTCAGCCAGGGAGGGCAGCCCAGTGACGGTGACGCGTGACTCGCACGGTGCACCAGTGCCACCATCGATCTCTCTCGGGGCACACGGGGGACTGAGTGTGTGTGTGGGCATGGTCGGCTGGCGCCAGCTCTGGTGCCCATGCCCCTTGGCTGGCCCCTGTGTGAACAGTGTGATGGCCGTGAATTAACCTGAATTTGGTCAATCATTTATTACTAATACTGCAGCTGCCACACAGTCTTGTTGTCCCGTCTGGTCCCGACTCCCGGCCCTCTTCCTACTGTCTCCCCGACAGTCCGACTTCAGCACAGCCCCACGAGCCTGCAAAGTGCAAACAGCACAGCCGTGGTGGTCATGGGGACTTACGTGACTTGAGCAGTGCACCGGTTAGTCCGCGCAGTCAGCGAAGGCCGCTGGCTGCGAAAATAAATATAAATATATATATTGGATGCAATCTATGTTGTTCACTCAGGCCTCAGAGGCCTGCTAATGTTAAATGAAAATGAGGCGGCGGCCTGTAAGTCAGTGAATCATTATCTCTGAGTCCAAGACTCCGAGCTCGTCCTCACGGTCACAGCCGGACTGGCGAAAAACACTGCGTGAGAGCTGGGTTACTTGGTAGCAGCACTGTGAGGGGTGAGGTGACGGGCAGGGTGTCTGAGTGAGGTGTGGCCCGTAGAAAAATGGAGGGGGCGGCATTTTTCAATTCTCACCTAGGGCGGCCAAACACCTAGAAACGGCCCTGCAGATTTGTAGTGTGCGATTCTAGCCCTGTAAACTTGCTAGGAAGATATCTATTGTGCAAAATGAACTGCACAATCTTTTGTACACCAAATGGTGTTGAAATCCAGACTCCAGATGCAGATGGAGTATATAAAATGATGCTGGCTAGACAGGAAACAGAAGTTAAAAAGATGTCTCTAGAAGATTTTCCAGGAGAACTAAAGACCTTTGTAAATCCTGATGTGTGGGATTTTACTGGGAAAGAAGTAGGCCTAATGGCAGATGTCAATCCCATAAAAGTGACAGTGAAAGAAGGTGCAATTTACCCAAACATTCGACAGTGCAAAATGAGTCCCAAAATAAAAGCAGGAGTTGCACTAGAAATAGGGTGTTTGGTTGAAAAAGGTATTCTGGAAGAAATAATGAGCAGTCCTTGTAATTCACCTATAATTGGCATAAAGAAACCAAACAAAAAATACAAGGTGGTCCAAGACCTCCAAAAGGTAAATAAAATTGTCGTCCCATGTTGCCCAGTAGTACCAAATCCAGCTGTGATTCTGTATCAAATACCATGGGGAGCCGGATGGTTCACTGTAATTGCTTACTTTTCCATCCCGCTGCATCCAGATAGCACATTTTTATTCTTGTTCAAATTTGATGACCATGTTTATGTTTGGAATCGTGTCCCTCAGGGGTACACAGAAAGTCCATCCATCTTTAATCAGATTCTGAAAAGTGCCTTGAATCACTGGTGCTGCCTGGAAAATCTGTCCTGGTGCAGTATATCGATGACCTATTGCTGGCATCGAGGACAAGAAATGACTGTGTGATCGACTCTATTGCATTGCTGAACCATTTAGCAAATGGTGGACATATGGTATCTCCAGAGAAAGTGCAATACTATACCACCTCAGTAAAGTATCTGGGACACCAGATAGAAAGAGGAGTCAGGAGAGTGACATCTGAACGAATTAAAATGATTCAGAACATGAAATTACCCCAAACTCAGAAAGAAATCAAAATGTTTCTCAGAGTTGTAGGTTACTGCAGGCAGTGGATTGTGGGATTTGCAGTACTTGTGAAACCACTGATTCAAATGACAAAGAAACGAGCAAAAGATCCAGTCGAGTGGGATGATGAAAGCATGACAGCTTTCCTGAAACTGCGTAACTGCCTGTGTGAAGCACCAGCATTAGGGATGCCAGACTTTTCAAAAGAGTTTGCTCTATTTTGTTACACGAGAGACAATTGTGCACTTTCAGTCCTAACCCAGACCCATGGTTTAATGTGACGACCTGTGGCATATTTTTCTGCAACATTGGACTCAGTGGCATCTGCACTTCCAGATTGCCTGAAAGCAGTAGCTGCAACATACATGAGTCTCGTGCAAAGTGAATCGATTGCTATGGGACATCATGTAACAGTGTATGTTCCAAATTTAGTCCTGATTCTGTTAACTAAAACAAGCACTCAGCACCTATCGCCTAGTCGGATGACTAAGTATAAAGGAGTATCCTTAGCTCAGAAAATGTGACAATAGTGAGGTGCTATATTTTTAAATCAGCAACCTTGTTTCCTAATTCTCACTTTGAGAAAGTCAGAGAGGAAGTCGAACATGATTGTATCGACTTAACTGAATTCAGTACTAAACCTTGTGCAGATATACAGGAAGAACCTTTAAAAGACCCAGAGAATGAGTTATTTGTAGATGGCTCATGTATGCGACATGAGGAAGGAGTGCAGCTTATGCTGTATGTACATTGGGGCGGTCCAGTCGAAGCATCCAAATTACCAGGAGTCAAATCTGCACAAGTAACCAAATTGATTGCTTTATTAAAAGCGTGCAAAATTGGGAAAAATTGGAGAGTAACAATTTACACTGATAGCCAGTATGGTTACGGGGTTGTGCATGATTTTGGCCAGTTATGGATGCAAAGGGAGTTCATGACTTTTTTGGGAACTCCTATCAAAAATGGATAGTTGGTAAAAGAATTACATGAAGCAATTCATTTGCCTAAAGAATTGGCGGTGGTCAAGTGCGCTGCTCACCAATCTGGGCATGACAAAGTGACAGCTGGTAATCGTTATGCTGACCAAGTGGCTCAACATTGTGCCAAATATAAAATGGCAATAAACAAGCAAGGAAAAGAAAACAGGTGAGTGAGTGTTAATTGCGCTAGGAAGAAACACAAGTATTGGTCAATATCTGTTAAGCTCCAAGGATAAGGTCCTGGTCACCCACCATGAACCAAACAATGTGATCAAAAGACAAACCACAATTGTAAAACAGAGGAACAAATGGTATATCCTGAGCTAAAAAGTCAATATCATAGTCCATCAATTAAATCCAATGAATCAAATTGTCTTCGTTTCATCTTCATTTATTTTCCAGTTCATTTATTAATCAAGTCTTCACCAAGAGAACATACATTAGCCGCTACCAACACGTATTTCGTCTTGGTCTGGTGACCAAAAGACTTCTTCAGGGCTATGGCTAGAATCAAAGCAGTACAGAGAAAGACCGTTTTCGATCTGGTACAGACGCCGACTGTACCAGATCAAAAACGGTCTTTCTCTATACTCGGAGGAAGCTGCTTGACCTAAACGCCATTACGGGTCTTTTTTTATATATCTAAGCATACTTGTGGCACAGAAATAATACCTTGATTTTGGAGACCGGCTTTTTATATATATTTGAAAACTTTGAACCACCGTTTGGAATGTGGAAATACAAACGAATAATTATATTGGTGGATGCCGTGGATCTACGAAGGCACACCTTTTGCTTCCCTAGTCTGCTTTGATTCTAGCTATAGCCCTGAAGAAGTATTTTGGTCACACACGTTGGCAGTGGCTAATGTATGTTCTCTTAGTGAAGACTGGAATAATAAATGAACTGGAAAATAAATGAAGATGAAACGAAGACAATTTGATTCATTGGATTTAATTGATGGACTATGATATTGACTTTTTAGCTCAGGATATACCATTTGTTTCCAATAAACAAGCAAATTGAAGCATGTGGAAACAGCTGCCAATGTATGCTTTTGTGTGGTGTGAATACATGGGAGGAAGGGAGGGATGTACAAGGTGAAGCAGAGCTCAAAGAAAAGGAAGACTGGCAGAAAATAGGGTGTTGAGTGAGACCAGAAGATGGCATAATAGTCTACCTAGATGGAAGACCGGTGTTACCTGACTGTATGCTTGCACCAATGACTAGAATGTACCATGGGGACACACAGGTAGAGATGCTATGGTGAGGTTGTTTAGACGAGACTGGTTCAATGCGAAGTTCAGGAACATAGCAGAGAGTCTTTATCAGAGATGCCTTACATGTCAACGATTAAATCCTGGTAAGGAAACTGTTGTGTGCCCTGGGAAAATTGGGAAAGCAGAAGGCCCTTTCATTAGACTACAAATTGATTTCATTCAGTTACCTGCTTGTCGAGGGTTGAAGTATATTTTGGTCATTGTTTTCAAAAAGGGTAGAATCATACCCTACTCGCAGGAACAATAGCATAACAGTAGCTAAACATTTCTTGCGGGAACTCATCCCACGGTTCGGTTTTTCAGTAACGATTGAATCAGACCGACGAAGGCACTTTAATAATGAGATAATCAGTCTAATCTGTGAAGCATTCAAAATTGAGCAAAAACTGCACTGTGCATATCGCCCAGAGGCTTCTGGAGTGGTAGAAAAATTAGATGGCACAATGACTGAATGAATGGATGTCTTGTAATGGGCAAACTTAACCTGGAGGGCATCAAGGCACAGGCAACACACAGACAAAAGTAACAAAAGGCAGATACCAGAGAAATTAATACGCCTGGGAGAAGAGCCAGGTCTTCAGGAGTTTACGGAAGATCACAAGTGAGGGTTGGCTGGCAAGTTCAGGGGGGAGCGAGTTCCATAGTTTGGGGGCCAAGGTGGAAAATGGCTCTTCCTCCCCACTTAGCCTTTTTGAATTGGGGAACGGCGAGCAGTTTTCTAGAGACCGAGCGAAGGATTCTGCTTTGGGTATAGGCACTAACAAGGGAACTTATCCCTTCAGAAACTGATCCAAAGACTGCCCTATGGGCCAGGCAGAGGAATTTGAAAGAGATCCTGGCTTGAATAGGTAGCCAATGGAGATCTTTCCTGGCCAGGGTTGCCGATGCCCACCTAGGGAGGTTCAGGACCATCCTGGCTGCAGCATTTTGGACTACCTGGAGACGCTGAAGCGATTTCTTATTAATGCCACCATAGAGCGCATTACAATAGTCGAGCCTGGAGGAAACCAGGACGACTGTTGACTGTTTGCGGGCCTCAGGCGACAGATATGGGGCAATCTTATTCAGCGTCCGGATGATAGCACAGCAGGTGGCCACTGTTCTATTGACCTGGAGATCAAAGGAGAGGGCTGGGTCTATGAGTACACCCAAATTCCTAGCCAAGTGGGTAGGATGGGGACACTCCCCTAAGGAGGAAGGCCACCAGTCCCCCGACCACAAATCCTGGCTCCCTCCGAATACCAAGACCTCCGTCTTATCCCCATTTAGTTTTAGGTGGTTGCGTATCATCCATTGCGAGACTGCCTCCATGGACGCTCGGAATTTGAGGGTAAGATTGGAAAGATGTGTGAATCTGCCAATTTGAAATGGCCTGATGCTTTACCTCTTGTTCTAATGGGACTAAGAAGCATTCCAGACAAGACAACAGGCTTGAGTCGACATGAGATACTCATGGGAAGGGCAATGAGATAAGCATGTATGCCAGGACATCAGCTGTTAACTATATCTGATGATTTAGTGTTGGAGTACTGCAAAGAGTTGGCTGACCAAGTGTGTTCTATCTCTCACCAGGTTGGGGATGACGCAGAAGCCAGACATTCAACTCCAGCACATGACTTGAACCCTGGAGATTGCGTTGTGATAAAGAATCATACTCGGGAATCTTGCCTAGCACCACGGTGGGGAGAGCCACAGCAAGTGACATTGGTTACTACCACAGTTTTAAAGTGCAAAGGAATCCCATACTGGATCCATGCAAGCCACACCAAGCTATTAACAGAACCTGACGAAGTTGAGGCTGAAGGTTGTGCAGCTGAAGGGTCTCAAGACGTTGATCCTGAAATAGTTGATGAAGAGCAATCGAGCACCAGTCAGGATGAGTGGATCCCAGTGGTTGACATACCTGAAATCAGAGTGAGAACAAGAAGTCAAACATACTTAGATAGTCAGACTAATAGTGAGGACGAGATAGGCATAGAAGAACGTACTCAGATAACAGAAATCCAAGCCAATGGTAATCGTGAGGAGAACCAGATAAGGAGAGAGCAATATACTCAGACCAACGACACAACTACCAGAACTCCATTGCATGAGAAGGGACAGATAGATACTAGTCAAAATGCACTGGCGGAAGACAATCAAGAATCTGCAAGACCTGTGCAGGACCAGACAGGATTAGTCAAAAGGATTCAGGACGAAGAAAAATTTCCAGGCCCAACAAAGTCTTACCCTGAATCAGGTCATATTAGGATAGAAGGATCAGTACAGGCAGAAGAGTCAACTGAAATAAGCCCTGGGATAGGTGAGTTAGAGAGGAAACCTGAAGTTGACGAAAATCAAGTTGTGCCACAACTTAAAGAAAATAAAAGAACACTTGAAGAACCAGAAAGCACAGTGCCAGCTAAAAGACTCAGAAAAGGTGATAAATGGCCTGGTTTTGTTAAAAGACTGAAACATCGCCTGGTGACAATAGATGAAGAACCTTAACAGGTGAACGAAGTAACAAGTCAAACTGAACCATCCACAAGCAATCAAAGAAGGAGAAGTCCACGCCTGAAAAAGCTGAACAATAAATTCAAAGGCCCTGAATGGACATACATCATCCTTGAAGACTTCCAGAATCTAGAAATCAGTGATGACAGTGATAAATAATTGATTGTTAATCAAGATATTGGAGAAGTGAGACCAACTTAAAATAAAACACAGGAATATTCTGTAAAAATTCTCAAAGAGGGGTTAAGCCTCCATAGTAAAAAATGGCTGATAAAAGAGTTACTGGAAACTCAAAAAATAAGTTGTATAAAGACATGCTGTATGATATGCATATGTAGTGTATTGATAGTACTTGTAGTATGGCTAGGATTGACAATAGCAATACCGTACTTGATGGCTACTAAGCAAAATGACACTAGTATACATGGATAGATAGCGCACCACAAACAAGATAGAGTAGATCTAGAAGCACCAGATGAGATAGAATTACATCACATTAGGAAAAAAACGAAACTAAAATTAATGTATTTGCTAGTCTATTAATACATTATGTAGAGGCTATGCAAATTAGTGACTGTTATGTCTGTATGAAATTACCTACTTCTGTAGCTGAAGATGTTACCTAACATAATTGCTCCTGACTTATGGAATTTTCTGAAGCATATTAACTAGTTTGTTTTATAAAACTGGAAGGTTGCAGTATATTTAGTCTAACATAGATGTTATTTTTCCTGAAATTCCTATACGTAGAAGAATGAATCCTGTCCTTAGTGCTAAAGATGCCAATTCTTTGGTGAATTTTTCCTAACAATGAAAGAAATAGATATAGCTAATGCACACAAAGACAATCTAACATGTCGTTTACACGAAGAAGAAAGGGTATTTTTAGAATTAGTAGAGAAAAGGAGACAGGATTTCCATAGAAAAGCCACTGAAACAAAACCCCAGATACCCAAATGGGCTGAAAGGGAATAATTTATGACAACTGGCAAGCCTCATGCTGCTGTGTCTTTGCACTTTGAAAAGATGGGGAAAATCTGTCCCCATAGAAAGAAAACGGAGTATAACAATGTATTCATTGGTTCCAGTGAATGTGAACACAATTTCCTCATAATTGGTGGTTGGGGACTAAAAGAGGGAAACTATCCAGTATTTCCTTGAGTTTATTATATTTGTGGGAATAAAGCTTATTTTGAGCTGCCTGACCATTGGTATGGGAGTTGCTATTTCGGAATAGTATTCCCAAAAGTATACCATGTAAAAAGAATCACTGAAAGCAATGAACAAGAAAATGAACTAACACGCTATAAAAGAGCTAGTTTTGCAGAAAGTGTAGGTGATATATGTAGTGCATTGTTACCTTCAGTGGGAGTGGTTCTGAATACTCAAAGAATTTGCAAATTGTCTATAGTGGTGGATCGCTTATCGACTGACACTGCTGGAGGATTCTTATTGATCAATACCGAATTGGTTGCGAACAGATCTATGGTTTTACAAAATCGACTTGCTCTTGGCATATTATTAGCAAAAGAGGGCGAAGTCTGTAGAATGCTGAAAGCGCAACATTGTTGCACTTAAATACCTGATAAAAGTTTTGAAATTGGAAGGTATGGAAGGAACATTACTCATTTGGAAGAAGAACTGAAACCACTGGAAGTTGATAGTGGATGGAAGAGGCTTACTGATGGTCTCTCCGGTAGTGGTACTTGGATATGTAATGTAGGTAGAAGTATTGTAGGTAAAGTACTGATGCCAATAATGGGAATATCACTAATAATATTAGTGATAATGATTTGGTGCAAATGCTGCAGAAATAGAAAAAGGTACACTATTATAGAGAAAACAAAGGAAAACAAACTTGATGAAATTCAAAGGTAAGAGTCAAAGGGCAACATATATAAGCAGATGAAAGTTTATCAGAATAATGTTAAAAAGAAAACTCCCAAAGTAATGAAGAAACTGAACTGGGAGAATGTTGAAGTTGGCATCTGGTTCCTTAATTTGTGATGATATAAAATATCATCAAAGAGGGGATTGATGGAGCAGGGTTTCACATATTCTGAAACTTGCTTGTACTCAGCCCTCTCTAAATAACTTATAAAATATTAATCAAGATGTTTTGTTCACTAATATTTACATTTCACTACATTTTTTAGTATCTAGGGGAAGCTTTTCAATGTGCTTTTACTAACAGTAACTTTAATGCATTAACATGGCCACCGAAAACGCATGAAACCTTCTGCGCATGCGTCTGCCACACTCACGTGGTGTGACGTACCTCTCTGCTTGGTGGGAAAACTTTGCTTCTGCACACTAATGCCAGAAATGGCTGCTTTAAATTTCACCTGCTAGTGCTTATGCTGCAGCTTGTACTAAACTTGTTCGTTCTGCTTAATCATTAATGCACAAGTTAAAATAAAGTAATGGGGATAGAGAACAGATAAGTGGTATACAGTACATTCATTTATTTTTGTATTCTGATATGTTTCTTTTTGACTTTGCTACTAGCTCGTACTTTGGGCCTGACTACTGTCACATCTTCCATCTTGAACGATGCCTCGCACGTGCACACAGACTCTGAAATTGCTGAAGCATTGGCATTGAATGATTGCCAAGACCCTTCTTACCCACATTGTTCCTGTGAACCTACTCTACTGACCTCTAAAGAGAAAGCAATAATGGGAAAATATATTGTGGGTGGGGATTCAATCAATATGATTCGAATTGAAATTACATCATCTTAGTATGTGATGACCTCTCCTCATCTTTCCAACCAATCACTAAAGGGGAACACATAGCTTTGCAACATGTAGGGATGGTACATTGCCCTCAAAATGGTATAACAAAGGTAGGCTCAGATAGAGAAATTGTCCGACTTATCCAAATTACTGACCTGTCACTGACCCAACGCACTCAATAGGCGATCGAGAGCAGAGGTGCTGGCGTAGCACTCTGTCAGTAGAATCGAATACCCAATCGGGGTATTATTTGGCTTTCCTAGAGAAAGGGGTGTGACGCTGGCGTTGCACTTAGCTGAGGTCACCTGTCCTGATCCACACCTGTCTTTTTCTGTGGGCACCTGATTAGTCGGGAGCCTGGTCTTGATTCAGTCAGTCAGTCAATAAAAGCTTTATTTGGTTAGTTACAACCATAAAAGTATTCACTTTACATCTTATCCATCCGTTAAAAAACATGCAAATCAATTCCTAAAAAATATAGCACATGTTCAACACACATAAAATGACCTGTGTCCTATTAAAATCAATTACATATTATTCTAAAATTATTAAACCAAGTAGTTCATACATAAACATCCAATATTTCTGATAAACAAGTACCGTACTATTATCCTTTAGATGCACAATTCACGCATTAACGTCAGGAATCACATACATTATTTACTCAGTGCACTTGAGGAACACTTTGACCGTACACATAAATTTCCCCATGGCACAGGCTATGTCTAAGTTCATCATTTCCACTAAAAAATCAACAGCTTGCGTCCTACTCATAATTCCATATTTTTTTTTAATTGGACATAGAATCTCCTTTCGTATATCTAAAAATGTCATGCAATCAAGTAAGACATGTAAAATATCACAGGGGGTGCCCAAAGTGCAAGTGCATTTCCCATTACATCCAATCATAAAGTTTTTGACCCCATTATTCGCGTAACAGGGATTAATCCCAATTCGTGCTTTTAACACCTCACATCGTAAACGATGGCTAGGTAACCTTTCCACATAAGGATAATATTGGTCCTTTCCCCAAGCCAGGATCATGTGGGACACTGAAGTTTTTTGCGAGAGATACTCCCGATCATGTATACGGGACGTATCACGACCCAGTGACCTAAGGTTCTTCTTATCCATTTGTGGATGTCCTAGCTGCGGGCAGAGCCTAAAGCCTAATGCTCCATATGCTTCCCTTAATGAGGCTCTTGTCTCTTTCGTCCAGGTCAGCTCACTGCTGGCAATTTCAGCTTTACACCAATGGGAAATTTTATGGGGCTCTTCTGCTCCTAGGCGCTGCCAGAAACGTATTAGAGCCATACAGGCTGTTATGGCCCAAGAGGAAATTCCCAACTCTAATCTTACTGCTTGTACCATTGATGGTTTTAGCAGCGAGAACAAGCTTTTTAGAGTACTCTTTATCCAAACAGATTTTGCCGCTTAAGTAAAGTACTTCTACCCCATACAGAAATTGTGGGGGGGGGGCCATTGCTAGATAAGCCTTTATGACCGGCCTGTCGACATTTCTCCTTAAACACTGTTAAATCTTTTTAGTCCCTTCACAGAAGACCCTGCCCTCAATTTTAAAGCTTCCAGATAGGTGCAACAGTTTAAATTACTCGTGAACCACATTCCTAGATATCTGTATTATAATACCCTCTCGAGAGGTTCTGTGCCAAGATACCAAGAAAACTTAATTTTACTCCTCCAGAAACATAGAATTTTGGTCTTCTCCATGTTCACTACTAACTTTTTATTTAAACAATATTCTTTGAAAATGGTTAATTTTCTCTGGAGACCTATCTCCGTATGGTCCATAATCACCAGGTCGTCTGCATATAATAAGCAGGGTACATTGTTTCCTCCCAGTTTCGGATTAGCCCCTCTAGCCTCTCCCAGTTTTCGAGGTTTCGAGGTAGATCGGCTATAAATAAGGAAAAGAGTAAAGGGGCAAGTACGCACCCCTGCCTCAAGCCATTTCCAATCTGGATCCTCCCAGACAATCCTCCCTTCTTATCCAAGATTATCTGGGCCCAGTTTTCAGTATGTAAGGCCTGGATCCGAGCCAGAAGATTGTCCTGTATTTTTTACCCTGCCAGGGTTGACCACAGCTGTTCCCTGCCCACAAGATCAAATGCTGCGCGTACGTCCACAAAGCAGCAGAATAAGATACCCCTCTGTTCTATCAACTTCCGCGCAATGGACCAGAGAGCAAAACAGTGGTCAACCGTTGAATGTCCTTCTTTAAACCCACCCTGTTCTGGGGGTACTATCTGATAATCATATGCCCAATCGTTTATCAAACCCAGGATTACTTTGGAGAATACTTTTTCAACTATGTCCAGGAGATTTATTAGGCAGTAGTTTTTAGGGGAATTTACGTCACCTGTTTTTATGTATTGGCCTAGCGATCGCCCCTTTCCAACTATCTGGCAGGATTACTGTCTTTAGTATCCTCTGGATCATATTTGAGAAAAACTCGGCTCACCAGTCTGAATTTATTTTTATAATGACTGCTGGTAAATTATCTGGGCCTGCAGCTCATGTTAAGTTTAGCCCAGCTATTATGCTCCTAATATGACCTGGGGAGAAATACTGTTTCACATCTTCCCTGACACCTGGCCAGTTATTTAATAATATTTCCCCCCTCCTTGGCCATTTACCATAGATTTCTTTGAGATAAACTACCCACTTATCTTCCGGAACGGAGCACTGCAGGGTCCCTACAGCTTTCCCCGTACATTCTTGTATCATTTTCCAGAAGCCTTTGACATTTTTATCTTCATTTGCCTCCAGTAAATTCATCCAGCATTTATCTTTATAGGATCTCTTTTTATCTCTGATAGTTACTTTATATGTTATCCTTAATTTCTTAAGTTCATGTGATGATACCTCATTGTAACGACCTCTTAGGCATATTTCATGCCGTCTAATCACGGCCTTTACTTTCTGGCAATCGCTGTCAAACCATGGTTTATTATTGGGATATACCTTAGCTTTACTTTGTGTTCCGTGATTACCCCGTTTAATTTTTATCCTGAGGCATTCTACCAGTTGCTTTATCATATCCTCATACCAGGATATATCCTCTCCTGTTGGTAGATTTTCTAACCCCACAGTTAACTGGAGTGCACTCAGTTTCTTTATATATTCTTCACTAATCCTAGTTGTGAGATGCTTAGGGTATTCGACCTCTACTTGCATCGCTTTTTGTCTCTGCGGGTCCCTATTTACCTGTTTTCTATGAGCACTGGGTAGTGGTCACTGCCCTCTGCTCTGGCTATTTCAAAGTGATTGATTGATGGAAGCTCCATGCGTGGATAAATGCATAATCTATAGGGCACTTTTGCTGCCCTATTTTAAAAGTGCGCTTAGCGGGCCCATCTGATTCCTTTCTTCGATTAACACAGACCAGGACCTTAGCCCCCAACAGCTTACCAAGCTCCACATCTTGGGTTGAGCTGTCACACCTAGGGAATTTAGCAAACTCAATATTATATACCCTTAGCAGCTCCCTCTGCCAAGAGTCGTTTTTTTTGGGGGTTTAATCTTTGATTAAAATCACCCAAAAGCAGAAGCAGATCTCTAGGGTAAATATCTTGTAAGCCCTTCAAGTCCTTTTTAATTGTTCCAGATCCACTTTATACTCATTTATTCAACCTTTCTGTATTTACACATTTATAATGCATAGGCCTTCCCCACCTGCATTCTTATTTAATGTTAACACCCTACTACCTAATGCCCAATTACACTTAAGTACAAGAGGTTCTATATCTCTCGTAATCCTTGTTGAAACCAGTGTCCTCTGACCACCTGATGGCCTACCTAATATATTCTTTCTTGCGGGTTTTACATGGTGCGTGAAGCCTTCTGTGACGGGGGTTTTGTCGCACAGCCAAGTCTCCTGTAAACAGACGATATTGGTCTTCCTAAGAGTATCTTTAAAACTTTCGTGACCCAATATTATTTTATATCCATTGACATTCCAAGTCAGGATGGCTAGGCTGCGCGATTACCCTAGTTCCTAATCAACATTACTCAAATGCCTGTCTTCTTCACCATCCATATAAGCCAATTCTCTATATCTATTTCCGGCCAGAACACCTATATCTTCCCACCCTGGGTTTTTAGGAGTTATAGTGATTTTAAGGGCTTCTTTAATACCCCTTCC
The DNA here is from genome assembly GCF_964263255.1 of Lissotriton vulgaris. NCBI lineage: Eukaryota > Metazoa > Chordata > Amphibia > Caudata > Salamandridae > Lissotriton > Lissotriton vulgaris. The sequence continues at coordinate 1,458,719,970 of NC_141695.1, read as the reverse complement.
TGAACTGATCATTTTTATTTGCCTTTCTCCGAACCCCGCATGGTTCCTAAGGAATGGTTTCCCTTGTATATCCATCAACACATCCTCTCTTTTTATTATCCTAATTCCTTCCCTTTGCATCTCTGCTTCTGCCTTTTTCATTGCAACTTTTATTAATGCTGAATGGAATAAGACTTTTGTTATTTCTTCCCCTTTGGTGTTCATCAAGAACCCCACTTCTTTTAGATCTTCTGTGCTAACGTATCTTAGGCTAGGACATTTTGCAAATGAAGAGAGGAGCTGGGACCGATTTAGGGGATTTCATTTCTTAATTCTTTTCCCCCCTTGCCCTGTCCTATTGGTTCTACAAATAGCCAGGTATCTAAGAGCCTGACTGACTGCATATCTGGCGGTCTTTCCTCTGGCGTTTCTTCCCTTCCTTGGTAAGTTACTTCTTCTTTGCCTTTGTTCCTGCGCCTCATCCCAGGAATTGGATTACTAGGCCCTGCAACTCCAGCCGACTCCACCCCCCATTCTAATGCTACATCCTCCTTTTCTCTGGGGTATTTCCTCCTGGTACCCTTAGAGCTCTTTGCCATACTTTTTCCTGATTCCCACCTTGGCTGTCCCTCAGGTCTACAGGCACTCGCTCCTGTATCTGCAAAGGTTAGCTTTTTAGTTTCTGGCCTTACTACCTTATCACTTGGCCTTTGATCTACAATTAACCCCTTCCCTTTCTTCAGTTGCTTTATGAGTTGGTTTTTGGATGTAGCATTTTTTCCCCTGCTTCTCCACTGGGTATTTTGTTTTACACCCCTCCTTTCCCCATATCTCTTTATAATCATAGGACAACGGGATATATATACTGATGGTTCGTCCTCCTTAGGACAACTCACTCTTACCACATCAATCCCCCTATCTGTATTAATTTACTCCTGTATTTCTACTGATCTTACTAGAGAGGGCATTAGACTTTTAATCTGTGTCAGTTCTCCAATTATATTCCTAAACTGGGTACTTTGTCTTTTTAAAATTTCATTATTTAAAACAGAAACCTCTAAAATGCCCTACAAGGTTTTCTGCAGCATCAGCATGACCTCAAGCATAGACAGACTGGAGGAACCTGTCACATCTAGACTATGAGGCGGGAGGCCTGATAAATCAATTTGGGCAGCATATGGGATTTCCAAACTTGCTTTCCCATTCGGACTAACTACCCTCTGGGCAGACTCTTCCTCACACAGGGATTTACTCTGTTTTTCTCTTTCTTCCTCCACCACCTCTACTTCCCTGTCCTGAGTATATATCGACTGGAATGACCGTGGCGAGGAAGACAAGCGTGGTTCTATCGGAATCTCGGCAATATCAAAATTAGTCCGGTTCAAAGACTCCACGCTTATAGCTACAGCGTCCTCTATGACTTGTGTAGTCTCTACCACACTCATCTCCTTATCTGGCAACTCCTTTGGTTTAAAATGCTTGCCAATAAAGTCTTTGATGGATTTTAAAACTGCCGAACCACATTTTGCGCCTACGGTCTTGGAAATTGTCAGCGTTTTCTGTGGGCTTGCGCCCAAGGAAGGGGTAGACCCCCTCCCTGGTGTTTTACTTCCAGAGGGTGTCACCATGTTGCCATTCATATTGTTCGAACCCTTAGGTAGTTCAGACATATCCTCCATCCCAAGGCTTTTATTTCCTAATTTCTTTAGGTTTTTTGGGGCTTTCCGCGGTTCAGTTTTCTCTAGAGCCATTACTTCTACTTCTCTTGGCTCCTTCCTTCCGGGATATGTGATTTTTTGATGAACTGTCCTTCACTATCTTCAAGTTGCCCGCTACTCTTTAGGTGCACTACAACTCCAGGCTCCCTGTGCACTTTTTATTTCCCCTTGTTAATGTGCAAAAATGCTCAGTTTCTGGAGTTGCTTGCAAAGCACAAAATATACTTGGTCTAAGTTCTGAATCTCACTCTCCCCAAAGAGACCTGGTACCACAATGCACCCGCAAGTACGCTCACCTGAGTTTTGGGACAGACTGCGTCCCCCTTGCCTGTCTTTTCTTGTCTCTCGTCCTTGCAGGGAGGCCGTGCACCTTTCCGTCTCCCTGCCTCAAATAAGCTCCAATAATAGACAGGTTTAGCCGGGGCCTGAGGCCTGGTCGGGCCGAGGGTGCCGCTCCGAGGCTGAGGCCTAGACCCACGCGTTGCACTTGGCCGTGATCATGGCAGGATAACTCAACCACGCCTCCCTGGGTGCAGGAGCTGAAAAAAGCATCAGCTGGAAATATCAGCAGGGGTTCCAGAGAACCGGAGGGGGCCTAGGGTCATAAAATTCGGCCAAAGATAGCCACCGGCTATCACTGGTTACCACCCGCACCGTTATCAGAGCTGCTGCCGCTCTGCGTCCTCTGCTCTCTCTTGCGGCTCGCGGCTACTGGCGGTGAAAGCAAAAACACGGCCTAGATTTCCGCTCCATCTCAGGCACACGTCTCGTGGATGTCTCCCTGGTCTTGGTTCGTATTTTGCCCCAGCCCGTGGCCAGGATTGCTCATCTCACCATTCTAGGTAATTATAATCAATGTGATACGTCCTTGTGCTATTTCCCTTTCTCACCCTTCCCAGGTGCCAATGTCTAAAGGATTTACTGTGATTTCTTACAAACTTTATGTCCTGCTGGTTATATTCCTGCTTGTAAAATGTATGGTCACAAGATTGTGGCCCTCTTTTATTTGACTCAGAAAATCTATCATAGATAAAGGTTTTAAAACTTTCCCCGAGTCTGTGAAAAGTTTAAATACTATGGCCTAGATGTAGGTAATTTTATTTTACCACTTCTTAGATACCGAATGTTACCGATTCGGTATTTAAGAAGTGGTAAAATAGAGGGGGGGGATGTAGGTATTACAGAATGGGCTCATCTGGGTCGGATCCGCTCTACCGCTGCTGATTAGTTTTAAAAGCACTTTTAAAGCAAGACTGCTCGTAACTGTGTTTTATTATTTTTTTAAAAGTGTACCATTAAATAGCTTGTTTGTACTGTACTATAGGTGCTGCTAGTTACCGCCACTCACCTGCACTTTAAAAACGATCCCTGCACATCTCCCTTTGCTGCTAGAGCAGGAGGCCCTGCACCTTAGCACTTGTGGGCTGCCATCTTGGGGGAGGATGGGACATTTTACGGGTGCCATTTTGGTGAGCGCTCTAGTGCCTGGTCCTCAGCCCCGAGTTACTTAAGGCGGGAGATGCAAACGTGCAGCGTGCGCGCCGGTGGCACGCCGGAGGCTCGCCAGAGGCAAGCCCGTCTGCACCCGTCCGCGCCTCAGATGGCCCTAGGGCCAGTCACGCTGCCCATCAAACTGTAGAGGCCGGGAGAATATTATATTCTAGAGAAGAACTCCTGGAAGTAGGTAAGAGGGGAGGTCCAACGAAAGCTCTGCGGCATCCCCAAGGGCAGGAATTCAGAACTAATATGTGGGCTACTAAACACACGCTCGCTTGTAAAACATCACACGGAAGTGGCCTCCCTGTAAGAAGATCTGGGGTTAGACGCCCTGTTCCTAACCGAAACATGGGCTAGCGCTGATAATGGGGTAGGATTAGGGTTGGTCTGTCCCTCAGGGTATAATATCCGCCACATCCCAAGAGGGAAGGGAAGAGGATGGGGGGTTGGTGTTATCTTTAAGGAAGAACTGAATTGCACCGCCCTGCAGGTGGAGGAGGTTGTGGGGATGGAAATTATGGGCCTCGCGTTTCAGGGACGGGGGGTAACTTGCTCACAGGCCTGGTCTGCTATAGACCGCCAGGGAGTGCCACATCCTTTTCGGCCTTCCTAGATGTAGTGGTGAGCCTTGCTCTAAGCCATTCCAGAATGGTGATTCTGGGAGACTTCAACCTGTGGGACAATGGCGCGTTGGTGCCCCATCTGAGAGACTTATTGGATACTTGTAACAATCTAAATCTGGCACAATTGGTAAACTCCATGACTCATCAGGGTGGTCACATGCTTGACCTCCTAGATCGAACTACTAGATATCACTCCGCAAAGTTGGACGGACCACTACCTAATCCGCTTTAAAATCTTGGTAGGAGGGATAGTTGGCCCCATCAGTCACTCAGCGGCAGGCCGAACAGGCAGGGAGTGGGCAAAGTTGGATAGAATGGATGCCCATTTGACCCTCCCCAATGCCGACATGTTTGATCCCCAGGCTACGGTAGAAGGGAAATATAAAGCCTACTGTGAATTTGTCATGGGAGCTCTGGATAGGATGATTCCGATTAAAAGGATAAAAAGTACGAAGAAACCATCCTCTCCCTGGTACACGGAGGAGCTGAGAATGCTGAGACGGGTCTGAATTACCTAGAGGGGGAAAAACAGGTACTAAAAGCGGTACAGGGCAAATATAAGAAGCTGATCCTGGAGTGTAAAGCTGAGTACTACGCCAATTCTATCCTACAAGCCCCTAACAGCATGAAAGCTCTGTTTAAAATAGTTAGGGAGCTCTCCGCCCCGGCCTGTCTTGGTAATAAGACTACTGCGTCACAGGACCTGTGCAACAATATAGCCTGCCACTTTACAGATAAAGTGGCAAAGATTGTTGACCGGTTTCAAGGTCAAGATCCCGATGACCCTGTTCCAGCAGAATATAAGGAGGAACCAATTCCTCTCCAGTCAGCCACCTTGGATAGATTTCCTAGCCTAAATGACTGTACATTTAACAGCATGGCAGATAGTGTATCCTCGGGTTCTCCGAACGATCCTATGCCGGTAAAAGTCTGGAAAACATTTGGTCTTTTAACCCTCCCATGGCTACAACGCATCTGTAATCAATCCCTCGAGGAGGGATCGGTTCCGGATGGCTGGAAGCAGGCAGTGGTGACACCCCTGCTAAAAAAAAACATCTCTAGACCCTGCCAAGTCGGAGAGTTACAGACCCATTTCCCTGCTCCCCTACCCGGTTAAAATACTGGAGCGGGCAGTGGGCGGGTCAATCTCCAGCTTCCTGGAGGAAAACTAGAGGCTGGACAGAGATCAGTTTGGCTTCCGCCCAGCACATGGGACGGAGTCCGCCCTGACTCTGATGCTGGACAAACTGAGAATGCGGGCCGACAGTGGGAATGTCACAGTGTTAGTGCTTCTCGATATGTCGGCTGCATTCGATACAGTTAACCACTCTATTCTGCTAGGAAGGCTCGAGAGTATGGGGGTGCGGGGATGTGCACTAAAATGGATGAAGTCCTACCTCTCAGGACGACAGCAGGTGGTCACATTGGCACTCTTCTCTGCTAACAAAACGGCAATAGATCATGGGGTCCCTCAGGGATCGCCCATCAGCCCCATTCTATTTAATGTATACCTACAGCTGCTCCTCCCCCTCATTAAATCATTTGGGGTAGAGGTAGTTAGCTACGCAGACGACACGCAGCTGGCGTTCTCCCTGGAAGGGAAACAAGCAGTCACAATGGACACATTCCAGGAATGTATGCACCATACAGCCAGGTGGCTCAGGAAGAACTCCTTACAGTTCAATGGGGAGAAAACAGAGGTGCTGTACTGTGCCCCAGCAGGATTAACTAAGCACCTACCGAGGGAATTTAGACTTACCCCGGAGGAGGAGCCAGTGCCCCAATCTGACACTTTAAGAAATATAGGGGTCTTGCTTGATAAAAATCTACAAATGGAGTCACAGGCCAATAGGATAGCTGGCAAGTGTTTTGGTCTCCTACGGATGCTGCGCCGGCTCCTCCCGATCCGCCAGATGACAAACGGTCGCTGGTGGTGAGGAGCATTGTCCAGAGCAGGCTGGACTATTGCAACTCGTTATATATCTGGGGGCGCCTCAGTTTGTCATTGACAGGCTGCAGAGAGTGCAGTCGCAGCGGCAAAGCTGGCACTAAAAAGAAATCGCTGTGCCTCATCACACCAAGCCCTACGGGATCTGCACTGGCTGCCGATCAAGGAGGGGGTACTATTCAAGTCTCTGTGCATGGTATTCAAAGCAACGCATGAACAAGGCCCAGTCCCGCTGCAGGGGTGTTTCTCCTGGTAGCGGCCACAGAGACAACTCCGATCGGCTGATGCAGGTCTGCTGGAAGTCCCAAGAGTCAAGCGGGCTAGGCTGGGGGGCAGGGCCTTCCGGGTGGTTGCGGCCGCCTGTGGAATGAACTTCCCCTGAGCATCAGACGGAGTCAGTCCCTTATGAGTTCGAGGCGCAGCCTGAAAACTTGGCTCTTTCCGCCGGCTTGTTAGTGCTTCTCTGCGCCCATGATTCCTCTTCATCTGAGTCTGATATTGTAATAACTAAAGCGCCAGGATACCCATAGGGTGACAGTATGCGCGGTATAAAACCTTCATACATTACAATACAATACAATACAATACAATCTGGGTGTGACTGCGACTGGGTGCAAAGCATGTGTGTGAGCACAAAAGTTTTTGCATTGTGTTGTGGTCCGTCTTTAACTTCTGTGTTTCATATTAATCATAGTATGCATTAATATATGTGGGCATTTGCTATGTGTGTTGTGATCTTTCTTTACCTTCTGTGTATAAAGGGATCATAGTATTTAAAAATCTATTAGGCAGCCTGTTTGTACTTGATATGTGGCAGTTGCTGTGCCATTTAAGGATTGAGTGCACATTTCTTCTATGTCTTAGAGCAATAGAGCTACTTCCTCATTAGAGCCACCTTTTTCATGGCGGAGCCTACAACTCGTCACAGCAAGCGCTACAGTAGAGGCTGATAACGAAGCTCAACCAAACTCTCGGGCAAAGTTGTGACCTATTGTGGAGCAGTGTGTGGATGGACATATCCACCCTATTGAACCAGATTTAAGAAACGGAATTAAATTACATGCACTGCTTACAACTGACAACTCTGTTGTTTCACAATCAGACACCCATGGGACCACTGAGGAGGCTCCAGAAGTCAAGGCATAGGTTAAGACCCCTGCTTTTGGGGGAAGAGGAAACACACATAATCACCATCAAATTCTGCAGCAATACAGAAAGGAATGACCGCCACTGTAACAACAGGTCAAATCGATGTACGTGCATCTTTGGGAAACAATAAATGCACAGGAACTGTGATAAAAGGATGAAATTGACTTAATTCAGGAAGGGTAACTTGTGGAGCCAGAATCCATCAACTCGGGTATTACTGAGTGCTGGTGTATAGGTTACATGGGTTTGCAAGGATATTCTGAACCTCTGTTGTGTACACAATAAGGTATCTCAGTTAACCAACAGAGAGATGAACGTTTTAAGTTATTTTTGTGTTAAATTGTGCTATACTGACAGCTTAATTTAGTTAATGTCTGCATTCAGTAATAATATGTGTATATCATGGCTGCTGCCAGCATGACACAACCTCTCTCCTTCTTGTCAGAAGTGGAAAGATCCCTTCACCCCTGGAAGAGATGGATATAGCTCTTTTACTCACATCTGATTGCTGTAGAGAGGGCAGGGGATTCTATGGCAAGAAAGCAAGGTGGACTTTTGCACAAATTGGGTATAGATGGAAGAGACAAACACATGATAGTTTGGAAGCCTTTGCTATAGAGTAATGATGATGTTGAGCCCAAACATGATGTCTATTAGAATGTGAGAGGAACAACTTGGCTCTAAGATAAACACAGTACTTGAATCACACAATTATTTTGTTAAACGGGATTCAAGGAAATCAAAACACTTGGGGTGACAAATGCAAAAAACAACAGTTGATGGACAGAATGCAGAACAAAGTCATACATTCACCCCAGTGCAGGCTATCCTGGCTGATGACGGCTGATAGCCAGAAATCGGTCCTAGGATGCTTGTTTCCAGTCCAGGGAGGGCCTGGCTTGGCAGTTTGGGCTGGACTATTCCCATGGGGCACAGGGTCAAGACTGATTTGCATATGGCTGGGTTCAAACTGGAATGGCATGGTGAGCAAAAAACCTATGGCCCGGATCTATGCACTGGGGTTAATGTATGACATTGTTCTGCATTCTGTCCATCAACTGTTGTTTTTGGATTCAATTAAGACAGAAAAATTTGCGAGTTATTTAGCGATTTTAAAGAGTTTGGCTCACATTGAATTTGCTGACCGTAATCAATTGTTAACAACTAGTGTCATGTCCCAAAAATCTCAAGGTGCAAGAAAAGTTACTGGCAAAAAAAAATAGGATTGAAAGATGTCTTATCTATGGTAGAGAGTGTGAAATGCACTAAGTGATAGGTAAAGAGAGAATAAAGATATTGAAGTATCAGTAATGTAAGAATGACCAAGTGATCTGTGTAGTTAATGAGCGAGGAAGTAAATAAAATAATTATCCAACTGAGTGATGTGATATGCATTAAGTAAAAGGTGGGTGATTGATGGCAGGATACCCATACCAGAATGCTATGAGAGCAAGGGATGAAAAAAGTAATAGTACTAGCTAAGTCAAGGTCCACATATTTGCTGATCAGAGACAATACATATGAAAATATATTTATCATGGAGAACATAAGATTACTAGCCCTGGACATTAAACATTGTGGTCAGTGTTGTATCATATTGATCTGTTAGGGTACACTATGCTTGTAATTCACTTCTAAAAAAAAGAAAGGGTGGGAATGCCCCAGGCACGCCCCAATTGGGGTGCGCCGACAATTATAAGGGGACCAGGTGACCTTGCAAGATGAGGGGATACTAGTCAAGGATCTCCATGGTTGGGGCTGTGGCCGGCTGCATTGTAAGGTCTGTTCCCCCTCGATATTGTGAGCCTCCTGACCGCAGAATGGTGAGTGGCGGAGCCTTGACGGTCAATGGTACAAAATGCATGCAAGACTGAGGCTTGGCCTTTTGCCTGCCTCGTCTCATGAGGACCACCCATCGCCATGCCACAGCCTTCAAGGGAGGACATCAGCAGGATCTTTGGCAGGCAACTACCTGCTTTTGACACCCACCCAGGCCCCTTCTATGGTGGTTTGTGTTTTTGGTGTGTACTTTTAATGGCAGTAGGCGGGGCTCGATCTTTAGTTGCTGTGTTTTGCCTATAATGTAACTAACTTCCCTTTATCTTTGCAGGCTCAGTTAAGCATTCCAATGCCTTTTTTCGTTTTGGGGTAGAGTGAGTTCATGGTTGGTGGGGACTTTTTCCAGGGTCACCCTGTGCATTCCACAAAATATATTCATGTTATCAACATCAACAGGACTCTCAAATGGGGTACATGCAGGAGAGGATGTGGCGCTGTGGGCAGAGCTGCCAACACAGGAGCTGGGGATCCCATACGAGTCTCGGCGTCGGCTCTGCATGATTAAGGGCAAATCACTTAATCTCCCATGCCCATGGAGAGAGCCTGGATATGCATAAGCCATGCATATAAATCTACACATTTAGGGCCAGATGTAGGTGGCCAAATACCGGTCGGTAACGGACGGTTTCGGCCGTTACCGACTGGTATTTGGAGTTTTAGATGTAGGGGGTTTCAATTTACAAAATCAGTAAATTTACAGATTCTGTAAATTTACCGATTCGGTAAATCTAGATGTAGGTGGCACTTAAAACAGTGCCACAGGCCCTTAATAATTCGTTATTTACCACGAAATAATATTTCGTGGTAAATAACGAATTCCAGTGTACATGCACATCTGTGCATGTACACCTGTGCAATGTGGCACACATACATGCCCTAAGGGCATGTATGTGTGTCACATGGCACACAAGCCAGAATCAGGGGTGCTACAGGGTGTCAAAGTGACACCCAGTCCCCCTTGACAATTCGGTAATTTTACCGAATCGGTATTTACCGATTTGGTAATTGACATTGATTCTGAGGCCCATAGGAATCAATGGCAATTACCGAATCGGTAAATACCGATTCGGTAATTACTGAATCATACCGATTCGGTAAAAATTACCGATTTTTCCCCTACATCTCATTTACCGAATCTAGAATGCCGAATCGGTAAAATTCGGTATTCTAGAGTCGGTAAATGAGATTTACCTACATCAGTCCCATATTTTGTTAAAGACGGAGTAATTGGTGGTGTTGGTTCGGTCACTCTGCAGGCCCCTTTGCCCAGCCATACACATGCACATTGGTGGTTAGTGGCATTGGCTCTTTGGTGGTTGAAGGATGCGGTCTCTGTCAGGGGACTGAGGCATGGCCCGGTTGCCGAGAGTAGCTCTGTGATGGTGCAAAGGTACCCCAGGTAGGGTCGCTCTGGTGTAAGCAGGTATACTGCATGGATTTAAGGTACTTTGCTTCATGTAAATTGCGCTTTGGAGGCAAAAAGCATAAGGATTTCCATGTAAATGCGATAATCCAGAGGGGAGATCCGGGTGCCGGCCAACCATGAGCTCATAGAAGTCCGTTTTGGGGGGGGGTACAGGGGTTAGGTGACACGATGTATAGCTGACTCTGTTAGAAAAATGGGGCGCAATGTAAGATTCTTGTAAAAAGTTGAAATCGTGTCATAAAGTGTAATTGTGTATGGGTAAATGCTAATAAATATGGCATGATATTGTTATATCTCTAACCAGAACTTCAAGGTGTGGTCTCAGGCTTTCTAGACGATGTGCGGGAAAGTTGAGCTGGAAGGGGCCATGGGGAGCTCTTGTTGCAGTGATAAATGGGGGCTGAGGGCCTCGACATGCTCTCTGCCCACAAACGTTATGTTGCCAAGTGAGGAGATGATTTATTATGATGCAGATATCAGGGAGAACTAGGTATTAAGCTAAATCCCATCTCCCCTGAAACGGTCATGTTGAACCGGCGTCTCAGAGATATGACATTGTCAAGAGATTTCAAAAGCTTTTGTGGAGACTTCAGGCCTTTTGAGTAATTTCAAGCCCAGGATTGTTTTAAAGGGAATGCTATTACAGTGGTTAATATATATAGAAGAGAACTGAAACTTTTCAAGGCCCCACTAAAGAGGAGTTACATATGCTGTGGCAACAATGGGTGATTGCAGAAACTGAATCCTTGGAATGTCTTGCGCCAAAGTCCTGGCAGGCAAGAATTTGGTAAAAGAATCAGAATGTGTGTAGACCTATGCAATGTAAGTAGGAACATATAGGTAGACAGGCACCCTCTACCAAATCTTTCTGCAGCCCTGACGGTGCTCAGTAATTCTAACCTCAGATGCAAGCTTGAAGGGATTGGATGCAATCCCTTTAAAAGTTGAGGCTGAGAGATGTAAACTTTGTTTCACACTACTTGAAGGGTGTGGAGGAATAGTGATCAGTTGTAGAGTGGGCAGTGCTTAATTTGTAAAAAAAAAAAAGTAAGTGCCAGGGCCCTCGTCAAGAAGCTGCTGAATAGAACAGAGGTACCCTGCCAGGGTAGATTGCTAGGTCCCAGAGGGGGGGGTCCTAAAGATAATGGGGGTGGTGACCACGAGCTACATATCAGAGACAATAGTACATCACACAACTTCAGTACATCTTTGTTATGAAAATAGGATTTGTTTATTAATAAAGCAGTGGCTCATACATGAGTCCATGTGCAAAATTCAGGGCAAATGTGAAAAAGTAGATAAAACATTAAATATAAAACAAGTCAACATTGATCTTCACAGAGAACAATCCAAGGTTCATGTCCCACACACTTCCACAAACATTCATTCAACAGACACTCACTTTCACACTACCTCACTATAATCAAGCACTCATACACATTAGATCATCGGGGTACATATGGGCCTGCAGAGAACGAGTTTATAAGCTGCTAGGACTGGAGTAACATGGAGGCAGGACAATGTGGGCAGGATGTTTTTACAGCAACTACACTAGAGGTCATCCATGTACATCACGCCAAGAAGCCACTGCAGCTTACACCACCCATTGTCTCTGCCAGCGACATGACAGTGCCTACACAGCTGCTAATCATCACACTCCAACAAGTGCGACAGTTCAGACCATTCCAGGCCCCCAAAAGCTATAAGAATGGCTTTGGAGGCAGGTGTTAGTCATCGTTAATTTATATTGAATTAATAAATAACTTTTGTTTTGCTCTTCGCTAAATTAAATGAATGTGGCAGACTGTCATAAATGCTGGTGCTAACAATTAGGAGCTGGTGCCCAGCAGCGGAAACCACTGACTCAAATTAAGCACGGTGTGGGCCAGTGCATGGTTGACTGTGTTATATTTTTTGTCATCCAATGTGCAAAGCATTTTATGTCATGCATAAGTGATCAGAGTGGTGCTCTAGGGCCACATATACGACCTGCCAAATAGCGACTCCCAAATTGTGCCGCTATTGCGACTTGCAATTTGTGACTCGCTATTTGGCATGTACAACAGTGCCTTGGACACTGTTTGCGATTTCCAATGGGGTCGCAAAATATGAGGCTCATGAATATTAATGAGCCGCTTGCATTTTGCAACCTCATTTGGAATGGCGGGCCTTCCCAGGGATGGTGGCCTGCTGGGCTCAGCAGTGTGCCATCCTAGCCCATTTAGTATAAACAGACAGTGGTCCGAGACCTATTATTTTGAACGTGGAAAAATCACAATTAAATGAATCAGAGGGCGTACGTTATTTTAACCGCCCAGGATCAATTGATGAAGAGAGATAGAGAATAGGCAACAGCGACAAACTCAAAAATGTATGCACAATATTTTAATCTATTGTCAGGAAACACAAATTGCAATATTTCAATCTATTGTCAAAGCAGAATTCACAATGTTAAATACTTTTTTACTTTTTTATGCATTGTCCCGTATTCAGAGCGTGCAGTAGAACAAAAAAAGGGGTGTCAAAGGCAAGTGAGCGTGATAGAGTGAACGGAAAAGAATCACACAGATTTAAGAAATAATATTCCAAGCAAATCACAAGAAACACCAGCCAGAGAAGGCCGGTACCGTATAACCTGGCCACTTCAATTAATCAGCACAAATTCCTTAATTTTTACTAGACAACAGATGGCAAAATATGTCTGCACTATATCCACAAGGGTGATGCAGTTAGTGGTCCAGGTTGGTTAAATGAAATGTCGACGTTTCGACTCGACTAGCGGCCATGCGGTCGTTTTACTCCTGGGCCATGCGAGTCTTCTTCAGGACAGGTGGGGACGGGACAAAAGGGATCCCTTTTGGTGACCCTATGAGGAATATAAAAAACCCATTAGGGTTTGGGCTGTTGCCTAGTTGCTTAAAAACAAGGGCAGAATTCCAAAGACGCTTACCCTACTAGGAGATAATGGTCATGGTTCCCACTCCACACATACTCAGTCCTTAAGTGTCCGGGAAAGTTGTCCAAGTGGTCTAGAAAATCAAAATGGAGCCTATTTGTAAAACCATATAATAACCTAGTTTACAATACAGGCGGAAGATATTGTTAGATAAATTACCTCTGTGTTCTGGTTAGGATTTCCTATCCGATGGGTGAACATGTGGCACTACATGTCTAAATTACTGGTCCCAATCCTAGGTATTGGGTATTCTTAAAATCAGGCACCTCCTCAAGAGTTAATCAATAAGCCTGCAACACATAGAACCAAGCAGTGAAAGGGGCATCCGAAAATAATGGCAGGTATGCAGACAATCATGTAACCAAAGGATTTCAATTTACCTGAAAAACAATGTCTCAGATAGAGGGGTCGGAGGGTAGTTTGCAAAATCAGGGCCTCCGAAACGTTACCCAGGTCCAGTACCGTTTAGGGTTACCCCATTTCTTTAATGGATCCTAGCCCATTTGGCATAATTTTTCTCATTTGTAGGTGCTGCTCCCACCTTCTCAAAACATGTGTATCTATAACACAGGCCAACCAGGTAGGTACCAACTTTTTCTGGAATATTGCAATGATGGGTGCCGGGCGCGGTTTCAAAGCCCTTAATTCTGTACCACCCTAAGTTATTTCATTAGATATGATGATGTTTTGCTGTTTCTTCAAATGGAAAAGAGGTTGACACCTCCCAATGTACGTCGACTGGGGTTGAAATTAACAAAAACACAGAAAGCGAGGCCTACAAGGAGATCACTACACCCTGGTTTGGAGGCCAAGCATAGTAGGTCATTCATTCTAAAAGAAGTATGTGTGATTTAATTATTTAGCCTAGAACATGTCAAAAAGAAATAGACTGCAACAAGGCCAAGAGATGGATGACCCCACACAAGGCTCAGGAGATTCATTTTCAGTCCATTGACAGTATCTCTCATTGAGTGACCAGTTCTGGCTCTTGCATGGGCCTTAAGATAGACCGGGCTCCATTCATGGAGAACAATCTTGGCCCTTAAAGCTAGTACGCTTAGCACATGCAATGGTCCCGTCTAGCTCCTTCGGCAGCAAGAAGGGTAGTAGGGAAACAGAGGCCCTGTCCCATTGCCTTCTCAGCTAATTATGATTCTGATGGAGATGATGGGGACCGGTATAGAGTCGTAATGTATGTAGTGTGCAGACCTGGTTCCTGTAGTAGCTGTATCCAGTAGTTAATTTGTAAAGAAATAAGTGCCATGGCTCAAAGTTTTATCACACAATCTTGTTACCAGTGCTGCCGAATGCGGGGTTGACATTTGATGTATCTACCACCAGACACTCCTTGGCAAAGTACGGAAAGTCTCAGATATCCCTGTGTTTTTGCTCCAATGCGTTTACCAAAACAACGTTGTGTGTGGCGCGCTGACTGAAAAACACACACCTTCCTTTTAATGTGCAAAACTTTTTCAAGGGGCCGCCCTGTGTAGAGAAAACCAATTGTTTGCTTTACCAGCCCTGCATCTCTTGTGGTCACCAACAATAAACATTCAAGAAAAATGCTTAGTTTGATGGCCAATGAGGCTCGGTACTGGAGGAGGCAGAAATGGGCACTCTCTGCCAGATTCACAGTGATGTCCAGTGGTCCCGTCCAGCTCAGCACCCAGCAACAGAGTGTCCAAGAGGCTGTCCCAGGCAGCGAGATGCACGCAACTGCATTCACCTCTGCACACCATGGGTGCCACATTCATCTTTGAAAAATGTGCTGCATTGCTGCTGCCTGCATGAAAAAAAAGCTATAGCACCGACCCTGTAAAAGAAATGTTGGTGCTGAGCACCGGATACCACTGGCACAAATTAAGCACTGAGAGTGGATGGCATCAGTTTGCTTATGTGCCATTCAGCATTCTAAATTTTTTCTGTGGGGACTTCCCATTGTAGGAATAGACTGTCATCCGTTAGTACAATTTTCTCTCATCAGGGAACTAAGAGAGTAACTCCATGGATTAACAGATTATTGAAGGGTTAATAGAATACAACATCCGTGTACAGTAATTACTGGCCTCTCCTGGCTGCCACTCTAAGGTATGACCCATGTTGAGAGCCAGTGGTTGGTTTTGTGGTTGAGAGATAATTCCTTGGTTGAGAAGAAGTAGTATTCAGCTAGAAAAGCAGGGAAGCTGTTAGGATTTTGGTTGGACTCTTGGCAGAAAGATGGCTAAAGTTTAAATAATTGTCTGAGCCAAACCTCTGGAAACATTGTATGACATAGAGTGAGAAAACAAGAGGGGTGTTAAATGGATCTCTCCAGTGGGGTTGAAAGATAAAATCATTAATCTGACCCATGAGGGTCATCTGGGCAGAAATATCACCTAGGTCAGAGCTGGTGAACAGTTTTGGTGGCCTAAAAAAGGATTGTCATTTTCAGGATGCAATGAAAGATTGTATCACATGTGCTAGAAATGACACGTTCTTGGTGTTTAGGAACTTCCCCTTATCTCCTGTTAAAGTGCCGGTGGTGCTTTGGTCCAAGATAGGCTTTCACCTAATTTGTCGATTTGCTTGCACTGTTTTTTTTGCAAAATGCGATGCAGCCCGCGCTAAGAAATTCGTTTTATTAATTAAATTGTTTACTTACCTCCAATTATCCATGCGCTGGTTTTTAGCCTCCCCCACACTGCCCCTCCCCGCCCAGCCTTTCGCCCCACCGCAACTCCCTCCACGGGCCGCGGCTGTTGACCTGTAAAGTAATTTTACTTTATGCTTAGTAGTTCCTATTTGTTTTATGTGTTTTGGGGTCCAGGGTAGGCGGTGGAGAAATTTGTTGTGATCTGTCTTTCATTTCTATGTTTAGAGGAGTGTTAGTAAGTCTTAATATATTGGGCAGAATATGTGTGCTTGATTTTAAAGTAGATGCTGTAAAGTTAAGTGGTTGGCTGCACATTGTTGGCCTTGTCTCCAAGTTCAATAAAGTTTCTTGCTAATGAGGTCGTTTCTCTGCCTTTTTAGGTCGAGCCTACTAGACTGAACATGTCTTTAGCAAGGCATATTGTGGATAAGCAGTAAGGGACTTGGAGTCCACCTCTCGCTTACCATTGGTTAACTTTCATGCCACTTTAAATTTCCTGCTTCATATTTGTTTCCCAGCTTGTCAATCTTGTGTTTGTCCATCCCATGGAAATTGACTCTTTACCATCTCTTTGTTTGGCTGGCAAAAGCCGTTTCTGCTTCCATTTCTTGCTTTTCAAACACTACTTTTGCGTGAAGCATTCATGAGAAGTGACACAGGTGGTGGCATCAACATTTTTTTAAAACTTTAGCCACACTGTACAGCACTGGGGATGCTGTAAAGCACCGTGAAAAACAATTAGCAATTCCAGTAAGTCACAAAGGCGAGACCTGTTGGTTTTGCCAATGCTTGTTTCATTGTGGAGCTTAAAACACATTGGCCATAATGTGTCTTATGTGTGCAGCCACGACTGGGGTCCACCACCTCTAACAACTAAAGTGGTGTTTGCAGTGTCTGCCATGTTGCACTGATGCACAAGAGTATAAATGAGCGATCCAATGGGATTGCACGGCAGCCATTTTGAAATGGGTTCTCTTGACAGAGGCCATCCTGACTTGATGCCTGAATTATAGTTTGGCCGTCGGTTAGTCTGCCACAAACGTGACAGATAGCCCATCTGCTTTATTACATGCGTCATAAGATATACTCTATTGTGTAGTAAGGTGTACAGGATATCACACTTGTTTCAGAGTACCCTTTGCCAAACTTGAAAGCCGGCTGTCGATGTTTAGAGTCTGCATACCCTTGATCAAACGCTCTCGGAATTGTTTATTTCTTTCTAATCTGCTCACGAGCTGTAGACGTTTTTCTAGGGCTGTCTTTTGTGGGCTGTTTCCCTAAATCTTCATTAGAAAGCTGGAAAAATACAACCCACTACACTACGTAAGGTTGTTTGATACTCAAGTGCTGACAAGGGGGGCTTGGGGGAGGGAGCTGACCGAAGGGAGGTCTCCTTCCCCGGGCAGTTTGGGAGGGCTGCGAGGGGTTAAGCACATAGTAGAACTTTCTGGAATTGGGCTGGCCTCGTAGGTTTTGCCAGCCCAATTATAAATTCATGTTTCCCCGCCTCCTAGCAACCATTTTAGGTTTGGTGACCTGGTGGCTAGGAGGACAGTTAGCGTTTTTTGTGTGTCTGGTGATTATTGGTAGATTTTAGGGCAGCTCTGTTAGTGCTTATTGTCGTTAATTTATTTACGATGGAGGATTATAGAGTGCTCGAAGCCATGCGCCTTTTATCTGAGGCAGGTCGCATGGATTTGTTGGTGGGAGGGGGGCCGGCGCGCCTTCAGCGCCAGGCCTCCGCTGGTGTGTCCGCTGCAGTGATGGCGTGCTCCTCGCCGAAGAAGAGACGTTCGGGCCAGGTAAGCGAAAGGGGCCGGTCCCGTACGAGGAAACCGGCTCCTCCTGTGCATGCGCGAGTGGCGGTTGGGGAGGGTGGAGCTCCGGCGGTGTCCGGCGCTCCCTTGGTGTGCGCGACTGAGGCGCGACCAGCCCCTGCTGTGCGAGCACGTGTGGCGGTCGGGGCGGGGGGAGCTCCGGCGGTATCTGGCACGATTACTGGGCAGGCGGGTGAGGCGGGAGGCTCGCTGCTTGTCCCTTTTGCGGTGCGGGCGGGAAGTGTGGCTAATGTTGAAGCGTTAGCTTCAGATTTTGCTTCGGCGGGCAGGCGGGGGAGGGGGGGGCGGAGAGGGAGCAAGAAGCGCTCTGCATCGGACCCACTGATGGAGCGTCGCTTGGGGCCTAAGAATGTTGTGACTGCGCGAGGAGCGCGCAGGGGCTCTGTTCCATTTGGCGATGCTCAGGGGGCATTCCAGGAGCACATTGAGCCCAATTTGGATACTTCAGAGCGTGTTGTGGCTGAGACACAGCTTACACTTGACACAGGCACTCGGATTTTATTAACTCCTTCTAGACTTTCAGTGCCTGGACAACGTGCTGTGGGAAGGATGGTTTCAGTCCGGTCTGTATCAGGTGGGGTGGAGGGCTCTGGGGGTTTGGAGCCTCATGTTGGTCAGGTATTTTCTTTTCATGATGTTGATGCTGGTCAAGTGGAGGTGGAGGGTAATTTGGGCAGCCCTTTATTGTTTTCTACTCCTGGTTCTTCTGTGGGTGCTGCATTGTCTGTGGGGGGGGGGGGGGGGGTTCCAGGGGAGAGGGAGAGTGGGCTGAAATGGGGGAGGGGGGTTCGGTTTCAGGTATTGTTTTGGGGCGGGAGGCTTCTCGGCCTGGGGTTTCTGGATCTTCTGGGTTCATGGAGGTGGATGACCGTTTTCAGGGGGAGGGTAGGGGTGTGCCACAGGTGGGCCATGGTGCTTTCTCTGGTGATGTCAATGTTGCAGGTCACGTACCTGGTGCAGGGAGTTCGGGGCTTGGAGGGGCAGTGGTGGGTAATTCTGCAGGGGTTTGGCAACCTGTTGTAAGGAGTGTAGGGGGTGTTGGTTTTCCTGGCGCAGCGTCGGAGCATGACAGGGGTTTCAGGCAAGTAAGTGGTGGGCCTGTACAGGGGCCTAGGGATGCTGTTTCATATTGGTCGGGGGTGCAGAAGGCCCCTTTTTCATGTTTGGTTCTCCGGGGTGGGAGCATTTTGGTGCAGCTGGTTTGGCGCAGCGTGGATTGCAGAAGGATGGTGAAGGTCTCAATAGACGTACAGGGGTTCCTCTTCGGGCTACTTCTTCAGCGGTTGCGGTTGATAATCTGGATTGGAGTGAGGATGAAGAGGTGATAGGCGACTCTCCAGTCAGGGGTGCCTTTGAGGGGTAGTACTAGAGGGCGTTCTTTGGATAGGTTTCAAGAGAAGGTTGTTGGTTTCGATTTGCAGGGGACAGGGTCTGCGTCAGGTTTTGTATTTAGGGATCCTAGCACACCAGTCCAAACTTTTTCTTTTCAGGACAGGGATAGGTGCGGCGGTCCAGACTTGGCAGGGCATGGTCCAGTCCAATTTCGCCGAGGTGAAGTGAGGAGAATGCCTAGCGCGGCCCTCTCTGTTCCACCGAGGGAATCCGCCGCGGTCAGCACACGAGGGTCCGGCGTGACCCCGCTGGCCCCAACGAGTAGCAGGTCTAGGTGGCCCACCTTACCGGCGGCTATGGAGCCACAGAGTCAGCGCAAGGGGAGTTACAGGCGGGTACAGTCTGCTCCCCCCTCTGGAAGTTCTTTACAACAATTAAAATGTAATATTGTTGATGCCGGGTTAGGTAAGACCCGTAGTGTGGTGTTTCCTACTGAACTTGATTCGGTGGTCCTGGATTATGATGAAGATAGTCCTGAGGAAGGAGAGTTACGGGAAGTAGAGGGGGGGGAACCCTCTCATGTGTCTGGTAGTGTTTTTCAGGCTCAAGCGGTGCAAAGACAAGTACAGGAGAGAAGAGAGCACGGCCCGTCGGTCAGGGCGCCTCGAAGACAGGATACATTGGTTTCAGCACCACGGGCGGAGCCTTCGAGAATGGTCTCTTTGTTACCAGGTGAGCAGTTAGCTGCACAGGCCAAACCTACTATGGTGTCTGTGGGCACAGGAGGGGAAGGGACTGTTGGGGTTGGTGAAGGGAGGTTGCTGAAAGGATGTTACGTTAAAGACACTGCTGTGGGCACTGACGATGTTTTAGAAGTCACAGGTAAAGTGGAGAGTGGTACTAGCACTGAAGCTTCAAGTGGCGTAAAAGAGCCATTGGCCAGCAAGGAGTTGAAAATTAAAAAGTTGCCTTATATGGGGGTCACGAAGCCTTTGGGTGCCCATTTGATGTTGGCTACAAAAGAACGTATTTGGAAGGGAGAGTATGTTGAAATTCTTAAGCTGCTACACTGGGAAGTCCGGTCCAAAGAAGGGTCGAAGGAAGAAGAGTTTGAGTTGGCAAAACGTCCTAGAGTTCCGTTAACCATTGGAAATTGGACGGCTGCATTCCTTATTTATGAGAGTGTATATTGTGAAAAGTTTCCAGAGCGCAGCGTGTCTCTCTTTAAGTACATGGATGTTATACGCACGGCACAGCTTACTGGGGGGGGGGGGTTTGCTTGGTCCCAATATGATGAGGAGTTCAGGGCCAGGATGGCTTGGGATCCGGAGGCCAAGTGGGGGGAGCTGGACACTGATTTATGGCAGCATACTATGGGATCTGCATTGGGGGTAAGACGATTTTTACAGCCAGTGGTCTCCCCTTAATTTACCGGCCCTTTCAGGGCAAACCCACCCGGGGATGGGTGGGGAGTAGTTCAAACACACAGTCTGGAATGGGCACATGCTGGGAATTCAACAAAGGGTCCTGTAGCAGGGAGTATTGTAAGTTCAGACACGAATGCTCTGGTTGTGGTAGGCGGCACCCATTGTCTAGATGCTGGGATAACAAGCCACCAGGAGGTCAACAGGGGAAGCAGTCAGGTGCAAGTGGTTCAGGGACATCCCAACAGTTTTCAGGGGGTAGGGGAGCCAGAGGTACTCAGGGTGTTGGGCCCAAGGGCTCATACGCCGGTTAAGTTGGAGAAGTTGCGCCTTGCACTTCAGGATTATGATGATGCTGCTGTGAAACAAAAATTGTTGGACGGTTTTGAATTTGGATTCCGGTTGGGTTACATGGGTTCCAGACAAAGGAGATGGTCTGCTAATCTGAAATCAGCATCTGAGTATGGCGCAGTAGTGCAAGATAAATTAAATAAAGAAGTGCATGAAGAAAGGATGGCTGGCCCTTTTCATGATTGGCCGATCCTTAATTTGATAATATCACCTATTGGAGTCGTCCCTAAAAAAGATCCGGGACAATTCAGGCTTATTCAACACTTGTCATGGCCGGAAGGGTCGTCTGTAAATGATTTTATTGATCCAGATGCTATTTCAGTCTCTTATTCCTCAGTTGACGTGGCCATGTCACTCGTTGTGACCGCGGGCGCAGCTGCTGTGATGGCCAAGTGTGATATACAGTCTGCTTTTCGGCTGCTGCCTGTCCATCCGGATGACTGGTGTCTACTGGGTATACAATTTTCAGGCAAATGGTATGTGGACAAGGCTTTGCCGATGGGTTGCTCCATTTCATGTGCTCTTTTTGAGTGTTTCAGTACTTTTTTACAATGGTACTTTACTCATCAGTCTGGTCACTCACTGGTAACGCACTACCTAGATGACTTTTTCTTTGTCGGGTCTCCGGGCTCCACGGAGTGCCAGTCTGCTCTGGACACTTTCCAAGGGCTCATGGAGGCTCTTGGAGTTCCTTTGGCTCCAAAGAAAACTATGGGTCCTGCCACTGTTTTGTCCTTTTTGGGAATTGAAATTGATTCTGTGGCAATGCGGGCTCGCTTGCCTGAGGATAAAAAAGTGAAGATGCTGGAGTTGCTGGAAACCATGTTGTCAAAACGGAAAGTGTTGGTGAGAGATATTCAGGTGTTGCTAGGTCATCTCAATTTTGCGTGCAGGGTCGTGAGAGCATGAAGGACTTTTTGTTGCAGATTGGTCAGGGCTCTTGCAGGTCAACATTTGCCTCACCATCGTGTTCGCTTATCTGCTGGTGTCAAGGAAGACTTGAGAATGTGGAAATTTTTTCTCTCTTCTTTTAATGGTGTTCCTTTGGTTCGGGATGTTGACTTCCAATGGGATACGCAAATGTTTTCGGATGCAGCAGGCAGTGAAGGATTTGGTCTGTATTGGAATGGAAGATGGTGTGCAGAACGATGAACGGATGAGTGGTTGAATGGTGGTCGCAGCATTACCTTTTTGGAGCTTTCCCCTTTGCTGGTGGCTTTGACCCTGTGGGGGGAGGTCTTAGCACACAAGAAGGTGCTTTTTCGTGTGGACAACATGGCTGTGGTGGAGATTGTTAATCGACAGTCTGCCAGGGATGAACAGGTCTTGAAGCTCATGAGAGTCTTCGTGCTGGGCTGTTTGAGACACGACATTCACTTTCATGCTTTGCACATTCCTGGTGTGGACAATGACATTGCGCATGCTCTGTCTCGTTCACAGTGGGGGAGATTCCGTGGACTGGCGAGGGAGGCAGACAGATCACCAACCCCGATGCTGATTCATCTGTGGCACGTAGGCAACGCCGGGTCTTACAACTGGTGGTAGGTTTTTTGTCTGTGTCTACGCGTTCTGCTTATTCTCTGGCTTGGAGGGAGTTTCTGGAGTCCGGCGTGAGGAGGTTTGGCGTCGTTCTGAGGATGTGGTAAATTTCATTTTAGATCTCAGGGATAAAGGTCTGATCAAGGTCTGACCAGGGTAACCATTGCAGGTAAATTGGCAGGGATTGCTTTCATGGGTAAGTTGGTTTGGGGTTATTCTCCTTCGGCGGGGGAGATTAGCAGGAGAATGCTTGAGGGCTGGGCTAGGGAACAAGGTCACGCCAGTACATTTAGAGCTCCCTTATCTTGGCAGATGCTGGCTCGGCTGATAACTATTCTGCCTTCGGTTGTACAGATGACTTTGAGTCATGCTTATTCTCCATGTTAATGGCATTTATGTCTTTTGGGGCTTTTAGGGTTTCGGAGTTGTTAGGCTCCAAATGTAGGTGTGGACTCTTTTGGCGTGATGTGTTTTGTTCTGACGAGGGGGTGCATGTTTGGTTGGCTAGCTCCAAAACTGACCAGAGGAAGAAGGGGAAAGGAGTGTGGCTGGAAGCTCGCTCTCCGAGGATTACTTGCCCTTTACTGTTGGCTCGGCGCTGGCGTTCTTTATCAGGGGGCGGTGATGATGCTCTTGTTTTCCAGCATATTGATAGCACTCCTGTTACAGCATACACATTTCGCATGGTTTTGCACAAAGCGTTACACCATTTGGGCCTGGATGGGAACTTATATGGTACACATTCTTTCCGGATTGGTGCTGCAACTGAAGCTTTTAATAGAGGTTGGACGCAAAGGGATATCATGAGGTTGGGGCGTTGGTTTTCAAACTGCTTTCAGCGCTACGTGAGAAGTCAAGCGGAGGAGGCGCATGCGTCAGCTCCCTTTCCATGAGCTTTAACTCTGTTTTCTTTTATAGGATCTGTTGCTGGGCCCCGTTCTCCTGTGGTGACAGTCTGGATAGTTGGGCATTCCTTCGTGAAATGGGCCCGAGTCCAGGCGGCGCAGAGTTACTTCGGAGAGCTTCTGGGGTTTAATGCTCGCATGTTCAACTTGGTTTGGAAGGGGAAAGGTGGTATGCTCTGGAGAGAGTTAATTCCATGCCTCAACAACAGTATGGTGGGTGGGCTATGTCCTGACATTCTGGTGATTCATTTGGGGGAAAGCGATCTCTGCACCACTAAGGGTGTTGTATTGTTGCGAGCTATCAAGAAAGATTTGAGCCTTATCAAGGAGTTTTGGGCTGGTTGCCATGTTTCTGGACTGAGCTAGTTCCGCGTAGGGTTTGGAGAGGAGCGATAAATCCCAGAGCTGTAGACAGAGCCAGGAAAAAAGTAAATTCTGAGGTTTCTAGATGTTGCCGTTGTCTTGGTTTCAGCAGGATTTCTCATAGAGAGATTCGATTTGAGACAGTGGAATTTTTCAGGGACGACGGTGTTCACCTTTCCAGAGTGGGGATGGACCTTTATTTGTTGGAGTTGCGTGACGTTTTGGCACGTTCACTGGCAATGCAGCGTTGAACTTTGTTCGTTCTGCTTCTATTTTCCTGGTTGGGGGGCAGAAAGGGGGGTGGTGTAGTTTCCCCCCCCCCTACCTTTCTGGGTGGCGGGGTTTTGGTTGTTTCGGTGCGGTTTATTGTAAAGTTTTGGTGAGTATTGGTCTGATTCATTGATTGACAGGTAAAGGGGAAGTTGGTCATTGCTTGACCGTTCAGGTTTTTCGACCGCGTTTCACCCAGAACATGTCATATCACTCGAGTGATATGACATGTTCTGGGTGAAACGCGGTCGAAAAATTTTGGAGCCAAACAATTGATTTAACTAGCTTGTTGGTGCATTGTCATGAAGAGAGGAATGCTCTGGTGGTTGGAGGTCAGAATACCAAGCGAAAAATCTGTGTGTTAAAAAACAATTCTATCTAGGATATCAACTACCAGAATATGGTGAAAGTTCCCTGCCCCTCCGCCTGGTCCTGATGAAGACCCCGCAGCAAGGTTAACTTTTCCTGCAGTTTCAGAGGGTCGAAACGTCGACGGTTTTTCCAACTGCGGCAACCACACACGCCAAAATTTGTATATACACTGTACTTTGTGTTGTATGCCCTTCTATAAATAATGTCGCCAGTTTTTATGGCAGCTGTTGCTATACGAATTATAGCATGAAAAGTGTTCTGAATTGTTGATTTTACTGTCACATAATCCCTCCACTTCCCTACCTCTCCACTATCACTTCCCCCCTCCCTCCTTGGGGCACTGTATGACCTCAAATACAGTTGACTTTTTGCTATGCTACGTGTATTCATTACACTGGATCCCACAGTGAATAAAACTTTGTGGATCGAAATAATTGTTTTGGATTAATTCTTATGAAATGCATTATATGTTCCTTGTCCACACTGGGACCCCTTCCTCCTAGTACTTACTAAACCCAGGTCCCAGTGACTTCAATTGGGTAACCCCTTCGTATACAATCTGTATTGTTGGGAGGGGTCAAAGAATTTAAGGGGAGGGGGTGGGGCGGGGTTTGTAGTTAAATATTTATTTAGTGAGGTATAGTTTTGTAAGGCGTTGCCAGGGTTTTTATATATTGTAATGTGCACCTGTTTCCTAATAAAGCGGCCTTTTTCACACTCAAACATTATTGGTCTACTTTTCTCCCACCCCTCGCCCTCCCTCCCAAGGGGGGCTTGGGGAGGGAGCTGACCGAAGGGAGGTCTCCTCCCCCGGCCAGTTTTGGAGGGCTGCGAGGGGTTAAGCACATAGTAGAACTTAATGGAATTGGGCTGGCCTAGTAGGTTTTGCCAGCCCAATTATAAATTCATGTTTCCCCGCCTCCTAGCCACCATTTTAGGTTTGGTGACCTGGTGGCTAGGAGGACAGTTAGCGTTTTTTGTCCCTCCCTCCCTCTATCTTTTTCCCTTTCCTTGGGGTTTCCCCCCCCCTTTTTTATGGTAGCGATTTTATATCCCTTTATTTTTATATTTCCCCTTTTTTGATCCAAAGGCTGTTTTGTTGTTAATAGGTGTGCAGGGGTTTTTTGTTGTTTGTATTGTCGCTACTAGGAACAGGTGCTGTGTGGGGTTTTGGTTGTTTCGGTGCGGTTTATTGTAAAGTTGTGGTGAGTATTGGTCTGATTCATTGATTGACAGGTAAAGGGGAAGTTGGTCATTGCTTGACCGTTCAGGTTTTGGGGGGTATTGACAGGGTTGAAGGGTCAGGCAGGGTTTTTGGTTATCGAGGGCTTGGCTTTCATTATATGATTGGGGTGTTGATGACGTAATGGGTTAAGTGATGACGTAATGATTTAACGGATGACGTAATGCTTTATTGATGATGTTATGTTTATAATGTTATTGTAATGTTTTAATGCTGTATTGTTGGGTGGGGGAGGGGTCAAAGAATTTTAGGGGAGGGGGCGGGGTTTGTAGTTAATTATTTATTTAGTGAGGTATCGTTTTGTAAGGCGTTGCCAGGGTTTTTATATATTGTAATGTGCACCTGTTTCCTAATAAAGCGGCCTTTTTCACACTCAAACATTTTTGGTCTACTTTTCTCCCACCCCTCGCCCTCCCTCCCAAATTGTTATATTTTCACAAAAAATGTAGACTTGAACATACATACTAACATGACTGTTTTGCATATTGCCCACCCTGTCCGAAGGAACCATTTCATCCATCTTTCCAAGGATTGTGAGAATTAATTGTGTGGCTATTAATCCTGCCTTTTCTCATGACAGAAGCTGCCTGCTTTTGGAAGATAAGAAAAATCCAATTTAACCATGTGACACACAGCAGGATTGCCCATGCCCGCCTCCCCTCCTTTTTACGCATCTCCTATGCATATGGTTCAAATGTCAGTTTGCTTATCCCTCTCTCTCTCACACACACTCCTTCTCCCTTTCTCT
Organism: Lissotriton vulgaris; assembly: GCF_964263255.1. Taxonomy (NCBI): domain Eukaryota; kingdom Metazoa; phylum Chordata; class Amphibia; order Caudata; family Salamandridae; genus Lissotriton; species Lissotriton vulgaris. Next base: position 1,458,693,818 of record NC_141695.1, on the reverse strand, counting down.
CTGTCTCCCTCTCGCTTATCTCACAAACGCACATCTTCCACACTGATTATGCCTCCCTGAAACGTGTGCACACAATTGTCCTTGTGTGTTGGGGACTGGATATCCTTTCACTCTCAATTTGGTTCCAAAGGCTAATTTATATAAGTGACAAACCTACATGTCTGGTCTGAAGGCACGAGTTTGGCAAGCACATATTTTATGGTGAATATTTGCCCCATTCTTATTGTGAAGGCTCGCTGTATCTTAGAATGTGAATGTAAAATGATTTACATATGTGGGTACAGGTTTACTATCCTGCACACCACTGAGCACTGTGTGAAAAAAGTGCAGGGCTACATTGTCTGAAGGACAAAAAAAAAACAGTGCACAACAGATCAAGCAAGAGTCGCCAGCTGATGAGGCTATTGGTGCGTGAGCTAAAATTCACTCTTCCGTGACAGCTGCACAGAGGTCAGGCGTGTAAGTTCCGCCATTTTGATTTCCACCACTCCTCTTGACCCCTTACCTATTCTCTTGGCATTTAGATTTGACACAAAGCCAGATCACATCACTTTAGTAGCGCAGCCTTTCTTTAGCTCTAAACCTATAGGCTTGTGCTACTCTGCTCAGGCACGCTTCCTTTGCATTAAAATACCCGGGAGGTGGCTCTGTGCAGGTTGGACTCCGTGCAAGGGCCATCTTTCACCAAAAAATAGCTTTTGTGCACACATCAGCTGACCGTCCCTCATTACGCAAGCGCCAACAAGAACCCAATATAGGCCAATTTAGCTTAAATTGGGAGTTGTAGGTTATGGAAGATGGAGAACAGACACATTTTATCCTGGATGGTGAACACATATTTTATAAATAAATACAATCCTTGACTTGTACCGGATGGTGAAAAATATATATCCTAAATTGCAGACTAGAGTTTTATCCTGGACTGAAAACCAGCCTTTGGTACTGAATTGTGAACGCACGTTTAATCAGATTTTAAAGTCATGTTATGCTACAGCATGGCAGTGCTCGTCACGGATAGTGACACATTTTATGCTCGTTTGTGAATGCACATTTTATTTGTAATGTGAGTAAAACCCATATTGTCCCTGAATTAGGTAGTCACGTGTGAACACACATGCAGTCCTAAACAATAATACACATGCCACGAAAGATGAACAGAAGTCGGATCATACATTTCGGAAACTCATTTCATCTTGCGACTTGTGAGCCCACGTCTGATCCTGGGTCGTGAACGCACATTTTATCCTGGTCTGTGAACAAGTATCGTACCCTGGCTAACTGAGCCTCTGCGTGCCCCTCCTTTTCACAAAGCGCTTTGCTGGCAGTGGCAGCGTGTTATGCTATAATTATGTAAACTCGGGCATAGAATTTTAGATGGAGCGCACCTGGCGCGGCAGCACATTGTTGTCTGCTAATGGCTGCCGATCTCGGCCGTGTTTACTTTCTAACGCACGTTGAGGAGCCTTTCTGTGGGATCCGCGCCGCCTCCGCTGTAAAGAAAGGACCGCCTGCCCGGTGTTTGCATTGTACTCTCCTGGTGCCCCGGGCTCCGCGCGCCGGCGATGTTTCATCAGAAATTCACACGTGTTAAAAAGCGCGCGCCGCTCCCCGGCGAGGGGGTGCAGCCGGCTCGCGCTCCTGAGACACTCTAACCTTTGCGCCGTGTTTGCAGCGAGCCTCCGGCTCCGGCTGGGAGGGGGGGGGGGGGGGGGGGTTGTGAGTGAGGAGCGGAGGGGCGATGTGACTGGTGCTTTCCGCAGCGCCTGCAACCAGCGTCCGGCCAGGAGCCCGGCTCCACCGTGACTAGACACTGCGTCCTAGGGAGAGCTGGAGCCTGGAGGTGAGTGAAGGCGCTAGCTCTGAGAGTCTGGTACCTCTCTCTTTCTTCTTTTCTTTCTCTTCCCCTCTTTTCCTCTATCTTTGTAGTTCTTCTTCTCTCTCTCCCTTACTTTCTTCCTCATTCATTCACTCTCCATCTCGTTTTGTTGTTTCTTCTATCCAGCTCCTCTGTCTCTCTCTCTCACTCACATACACATCATCTCTCACATACACCTTTCTCTCACACACTCTCCGATAAAGACAATCTCTATTTTCCATTCTCTCGCCCTCTCTGTCCTTGGGGTTCTGTTCCTTGTCGCTCTGTCTTTCTCTTACACACACGATCATTCTGTTTATTTCTCACACATCAGTCTCTCCAACACTCAATCTCTCTTACTTCCTTTCTTCTCCTCCCATCCTACTTCCACACTTTTACCTTTCCCCAATATCTTCCTTCCTTCCTTCTTTCCTTCCTTCCTTCCTTCCTTCCTTCCATCCTTCCTTCCTGTTCCCTTCCCCCAATCTGTCCACTAACAACTCTCATTCTCTTCCTTCCTTCCTTCCTCCCTCCCTTCCTTCCCTCTCCTCCTATCCCACTTTTCCCTTTCCCAATCTTCTCCACCCACAACCAGCCTTCCTTCCTCCCTCTCTTCTCCTCCTATCCCACGTGCATACTTTTCCCTTTCCCCATCTTCTCCACTCACAACTTCTCCCCTCCCTCTCTTTGTGCATATCTCTTATGTGCCCGTCTCTTTTTCATTCTTTCTTGCTCCATCCCTCCCACTTCGCTCGCTCCTCCCCATCTCTTTTATCGCACCCACTGCGTATGTCGCGAACAACAGAGACACGTGGACTGCCAGAACGAAACTTTCTCATTGGGGTCAACAATGCAGTGTGAGGAGAGTAGGACGGACACGCGTCACCGAGGAAGAGAGGAACGTGCGCGGTGATGACACCGGGGACCTGACAGGTAGCTAAGGCGAGGACCCGTCCACCCTCTCCATAGTGGAACTCTTTCCTGTGGCAACTGACTGACGGGCATCACTGTTGTTGTGGTGGTGGACGCCCGGCTGTGGCTCGGGTGGCAGGCGGGACCCGCTGAGCGTGCGCGGTGCACTTCTTTTGTGCGGTGTGTGCTTTAGGGATGGTGTCCTTTTCTTTCACAAGTCGCAGCACTGAGAACGTAACCAGCCTGCAGGAAGAGACGATGGGGTGCCCTGACAGGCGCATGAACGCTTCTAGGAGTTGAAGTCTTAAGTTTTAAACTTTTCCCACCTCCTCGACTTGGCAGCTGTGCTTTCGGAAACAGACGCACGCTTCAGCGTTCAAGAAAAGCGGGACAACGAAAATAACGTGGTGTGTTTTTTTTCCCCCGGGAAAATACAATAAAGGGATGGAGGTGGTGGAGTATTGTTATTTACACCCGGACTGAGGCACTTAGGACCGTAAACACAGGGTGGTTGTTGGAGGGACGGCCCCTCTCTGCCTCCTTCCGTGGCACTCTTGTCTTCATGCCCTCCAGCAGCAGGGCGCGCTCTATGACTGCTCCGCCTTTTAACAAAGGCCGTTTGATTGCCGCGAGGGCACCAGCTTTGAGCCTGCATCCGCGGCGGCCAATCAATGATTTCACACACGGTATCGACCAGCTCGCGGCCGCTCCTGGTGACTGATCCACAGCTTTGGGATCCGGCGCACGTGCGCGCCCGTGCACACGGCCTTGCACAGTCAGGGCCACAATATCGGTTGTGTGTGTTTGTCTGCTGTGACGTCAGGGATCTGCACACAATCTTTGTGTTCGCGTGCCAACGCAGCTGTTCTGAGAGTATTAATTTCAGTGTCTACTTCTCGACAGACTTTGCATTTAGCTGCAGGCCCATTACAGGCGCGCGTGTGGCTCGGTGTGTGTGTATCTGTATGTGTGTTTTGTGTGTGTGTGTGTGTGTGTGTGTGTGAGAGAGAGAGAGAGAGAGAGAGAGAGATATTTCAGTGTCCTGCCTTCGTCTGCGTATATAGGTTTATCGTGTTATGGACCTGTAAATAGTTTGTGTGTATGTTTGTGGGTTGAGCTGTAGGGTATCACTTTCAGCATTAACTCCGATACATACATAGTGCATCTAACTATAGAGTTCTACCCCTACACAGATGCCGTCTGATATGGTATATATTGATTTCATATACTTCCGGTACATTTGTCGAAGTCTGATGTGTGTTTTTGTAACTCTAAAAGTTCGTAAACTGCATGCATTATTTTCAGCAGCTCTAAACGGTGTGTATAACCTCCGATCGCTCTCCTTGTGCCCCCAAGTACCCGTTGTGCGTGTGTCTGTGTGAGTTCCACACTTTTCTAGTGATTTTAAAAATCGCTCAACTGTGCTTGTGTGCGCCTTCTCGTGGGTGGTGTCAGGAAACTTTAAAATGCGATTGCAGAAAGGATGCAAACTTAAAAGTCAGTCAATTGCTGCACGTGTCTGTCATTTAATCTATAACAGGTCTGGCCTAGCTTCAGTTTTCCAAACCGTTGTGTGCCTTCTGTGTGGTGTGATAAGGTGACAGACGACAACGGCGAGAGAAAATTAAATAAATAATTAATTCCCCCTCGTCCTCGTCTGTCGAAATACCCCCACGCCGCTCTCACCTGCACGAGCCTTTAGCTGCTAGTAGGTGTCATTGTATATGAACAGTCTCTGAATGCTCCCATTTTTTAGATAATGTGAGTCAACTCCCCTGGGCATGAGAAGGTTCGGAACAGAGCACTGCGGGAGTACTGTCTTCTGTACTCTAAAATGCCTTTGTGGATTGGCCCTGATCGTGCGCTTGAGTTCTGAACAACGCGCGCTATGCGTGCGTGCATGCGTGAACACGTCATAACAGTGTGTGCACAGCATGCTTGTGAAGAAGGAAGGAGCGGGCGAGCGAGCACAGTGAAGCGACGCAGCCGCCCCAATACACTTGCACGACCCCCCCCCCTCCCCCTCCGCGTTGCTTATGGTTGTGAGCAGAGAGTGTACCTCCTTGACTCCTGTGGTCGAGGAGCTGTGAATCACACCTGTCGCTGCCGCGCATCTCCCTGGAGTCACAGTCCAGTCACACAAGCACAAAATCGGGCACCTTTTTTTGTAACACAACGAAATGAGCCACCTTGCAGGGTGCTAGGCGGACATCTTCGGGGATGTACTACTGACATTTCTATAGACTCCCTGCTCCCCCCCCCTTCCGCTTTGCTTAGAAGATGTCGGGCCAGTCATCAATTTACTCAGTGCGTCATTAGATGTCTCCTCCGATTTCCGCTAACCTTGATTTTACAGGTACCTTTATTGTTTTTTCAGTTATTTATTCAGTTCAAAGCGTTCGTGACTGTCTCTATTCCCAAACTTGACACAGTGGGACGGCTCGAATTTTACGCGTGTGCTTCTGGTGCGGAAAATAGCTGCATAAAGCTCTTCAGATTATAACATAGAATCGTCTGTTGGTTGCAATGCCTAAACGTTGCCCGCTTAAGGCTTTTGGGATATGTCTGCACGTTACAGTCCGGTTTAAAATGACATTTTCGACATTTGGCGCGAGAAAGGCTCCTGAATGTCACAGATGCGTGACCTCTAAAACCACGAAGCAGCTGGAACATAGAGGTGCTCGCATCAGCGCAAAAGGAAATATTCATGGCGACTGATCAGAAGTAATGACTGAGTGCCAGGGGAAACTGGCGCATGTCTACTGCCTCTAAAACTGGAAGCTTTCAACAGAGCACGCGCATTTGGATTAAACTGGGCAACATGTGTACAGCAGGGCTTCTTCAGGATGGACATATTTTGCAGCCCAACCGTCTCTCCGAGCCCCTATTTTTTAATCCCATCTTTGCGTAAATCGAGACACACACAAATCCACAGATCGGAGGACCACGGTGTGCTGTATGTGGTGCATAGGAGCGTTACACATTGATAGATGGTTGAGGGTGTGCGTTCCATTGCGCACCTCTGGATATGTTTGCGCGTCCGTGTGTCGGAGTGCCATTCTGTGTTGCCTCTTCGGTTCCCGTGTGTGTAGCTGTTTCTGTGTGTGGGAATGCGGGTGTGCCTCTGTGCCAGCGCGCTGATGTCTGCTTGTTTACGTCTTCATGTATGTGCGTGGGAATGCCTGTTTGCGTGTGCGAGAACATGCTTGCGAGGCCGCAGTGGTTGCTTTTTAATGCAAATACGGTAGGCTAGGCTCTGTCTGGAAGGTGGCTGGGGGGTCCCTGATATTCACACCCTTTCATTCACACATTCCATTCCACCAGTGAGTCGGTGTGCTGCTTGGCCATAGATCGGGAAGGTTCCATTGCAGGGGTGGTGGGGGAGAGGGGAGGGGTACTGGGAGGGGGCGCTGTGCGGCGCCGTGCGTTTACTGGAGCCTGTACTAGCAGTGCCCACTGTCCCCGCGAATGCGCTCCTTGTCAGCCATGAACTAAAACGGCACGACACCCCCTCTTCAAATTTCCCATCACAAAGTTCCTACCTTAAATCTCCTCCCGGTGAATTTAAGCACATATTTTGCTTTCCGTGTATATTCCCCTCTTTCAGCTCCTACCTTCCTATAATCCTCTATTTCCCACCTTTATTTTTTTCCCTAATATATATCCTCCGCCGGTCTTCCCTTTACGGGCACAGTCTCTTCCATACTTAATTACACTTCTTATATTTAGTTTATCAATTGTATTTTCACCCCTATATTTCCCATTCCCTGAATTAGAATTCAAATATAGGCTTGTCCTCGTTTATATTTGTATCCCTGTATTTCTTCCTTGACCACCATTTCAACCCGAGCCCCGTTCCGCCCAAGTGATGTTTACACCGCTATAGTTCCCTACGTTTATTGCCTCTGATATCTCCCTGTTTTTTCCATCTTCGTATTTCGCCTTATACTTCCCATACTTCTCCATTATGTTTCCACTCTTACAATTCGAGTCTTTATTTCCCAAATATATTTTCAACCTTAGAACTGCACCTTGATATGTCCTTCTTTAGTTTCCACACGCAGTCTTCACCTTCACACTTAGAACTCACCTCGGGCTCTCCTGGGTGTGTCTGCTGCATGTGTGTGTGACTTTCTGCGAAACGGAATGTGTGTCTGTCTGTATGTGGGTTGCCTGCGTGTGTATGTGCCCGTATTTGCGTCTCTGCGTTTCTCTGTGTGTGTGTCTGTGTCTTAGCGGATGTCTGTGTGTATGCTGTGTGCGTGCGCCTGAGCCTCCGTGACTGTCTGTATGTGTGTCTGTGTTCGAGTCTGTATGTATGAGTGTGTGTGTCTGGCTCTCTGAATGTCTGCCATTGTGTCTGCCTGGGTGTCTGTGTGTCTCAGTTAGATCCTGAATGAGTGCATGTGGTCTGCAGCCGCCTCTCTGAATGTGTGTCTGCGTGTGTGTGTTTGCGTGTGGAGGAGGCTGTGTAACTGCCAAGTGGTCCTTTCAGTGCACAGCCGCGGGACCTTCCTTTGTATTCCAAATCTGGAGCACACAGCACCCGGGGCTGCCAACGCCGACCTCCTTGTGCAATGATTTGTAATAATTTCAGCGAAAAGCCCGGGCAGCTCTCTAGGCGTCTTGGGTAATGCACAGAGCCTCGTGCCCTCTGCATCAGATCACAAACACCCCTCCGCCATTCTGCCCGTCTCTGATGGACCCGTCGCGATTTTTTTTTTGTTGCAACCCTTATCTATCTATCTATCTATCTATCTATCTATCTATCTATCTATCTATCTATCTATCTATCTATCTATCTATCTATCTATCTATCTATCTATCTATCTATCTATCTATCTATCTATCTATCTATCTATCTATCTATCTATCGCCCTAACTCTATCTATCGCCCTCACTCTATCCATCTATCTATCTATCGCCATCACTATATCTATCACCCTCACTCTATCTATCTGTCTATCTATCTGTCTGTCTATCTGTCTGTCTATCTATCTGTCTATCTATCTATCTATCTATCTATCTATCTATCTATCTATCTATCTATCTATCTATCTATCTATCTATCTATCTATCTATCTATCTATCTATCTATCTATTTATCTATCTATCTATCTATCTATCTATCTGTTTGTCTATCTATCTATCTATCTATCTATCTATCTATCTATCTATCTATCTATCTATCTATCTATCTATCTATCTATCTGTTTGTCTATCAGTCTATCTATCTATCTATCTGTCTATTTATCTATCAGTCTATCTATCTATCTATCTATCTATCTATCTATCTATCTATCTATCTATCTATCTTTCTGTCTGTCTGTTTATCTATCCGTCTATCTATCTATTCCTCCGTCTGTCTGTTTATCTCTCTTTCTATCTTGCTATCGGTCTGTCTGATGGCCGGTAGGTCTTTGTTATGTATACACACACACCCAGGTGATGCATAGAATGTAAGCTGCTTTTTATTGCCATTGTTGAGTGGGGGAGAGGCCATAACCCCTGAGAGCTGAAGCCTCGAGTGGGTCACGTGCCCCTTGCCCCTTTCAAAAATTGCGTTAACTAGCATATTACAAACTGCACATATGCGTAAATGGTTTATGCTATGGCATTTTTCATGTGTGTTTACCAATGCCAGGATGCAAGGGGTTACATTTGTGCCATAAGGGCAACGTCATTTAGAAGGGGACTTATGCGGTGTCACGCTGTTGTAAGTAATCTATGAGGCCATAAACAGTGACCTGCCCACGTCACATTTGCTAAATGGTAGCAATTTCATGAAATTTGAATTGTGCATTTTTTTATAGAGTTTTATATAGCGCGAACTTGACCCGAATCGGGTATCAGAGCGCTTTACATAGCAACAGTTGCATTACATGAGGACACATTCATATTTGTTAGGCACGGGGAGATTAAGTGATTTGCCAGAATCACATGATATTCAGTGTCATTTATATAGAAATATGTGGATGTGTGTTAATTCAAACATTTGCTTGAAACAACGTCATGAGGCCACATTTTGTTTCATGTAAGTGGTGTGTGGGTGTTTAAAGCTAGCACACACATGCACACATCACACTTGGCAGTGGGCCCGTTGTTTGGAGCAATTACTGGAAAACACATGCATACACGTTTAATACTAAAGTGCAAGGGCCAAATTCAATGTTGTGACCCCATTATACTGTAATTGACCTAAAAAACACACTACTTATTCTCTCACATTTTGCATGTTACAGTACAAAGGAAAAGGACCGAGGTGATAGTGGCGAGGCATATTCATTCTGGTCGTATCTCACCACGTTCTATCAACCTCTTGAATCCTGGTTATCTGGTAATACCTTTATTTATAGCTACTGTACATGCAGATGCGCAGCATAACGTGGTAACAGTTACTATTGTTAGGGGAGTCAAGTGGCATCATAACCAGGGCCACTTGAATTATGTGGGGGGGGGGCACCAAAATATGTGGCAGGGTTGACTAAATTATGCAACAAACAAACCAAAGAGTAAAGCAGTTTTTGGGAACCGCATGGGTCCTTGCATTATACGGATTAAAGGACCCCCTGGGCAACATTATAGGGATATCGCACCTTGGAGTTGCATAACTTTTTTAATTGAAATCTGCCTTTGACCTTCTGCCTCTATATGGTCATGGAACCTCTTGATAACGTTTAATATCCGTATAATGTACCCCAGGGGGTATTTTATCCCATATATAATTTGTTAGTGTATGGGTCTTTCAGATACTCGACCCTGGCGCCAAAGATCAGCGCATAGAACATTTCTGTACATATTTTTACAGCAGCAGACGTGTAAAATGATTAATCCGGTTGATGACAGATTACAGATCGGGGATTTTAAAACTCTGCTGTTTCCTTATAAGACAGCAGTGTGGTGGCATTTTACACATATTAATAATCGGGAAAAACGCGATTGAACGGAGTGTGGTTTTCGCCAAGTACCCATTACAAACTCTTAAAGAAGTCCTGCCTGTTTCTGCAAGGCTCTACCTTACAAAAAAATCACTGGCCAATCGTTTCAAGCAAATCAATTAAATATCCTTGTTTGTAGCATCTACACCTTGAAAAAAGCACACGGTGTAAACCATCCAAGCAGATGCACTGAGCGCAATATGGTAGCCATTGAGGGGGGAGTATCATGACTCACCCGAGGAACCTCCCGCCTCTAGTGAGTCCTGGGCACGCCCCGTACACTACAATATATAAAAATAGCATATTGCACGTGCCACATCTGCAAATGTGTATTATTATCACATGCTGTAGTCTTAATTTATAGACGCAGCTACAATGGACATAAATAAATTGACGCAGCTACAATGGACATAAATAAATTGACGCAGCTACAATGGACATAAATAAATTCATTTGTGTCTATATGTATGTATATATATATATATATATATATATATATATATATATATATATATATATATATATACACACACACACACACACACACACACATCCATACATATACGAAAATTACTAATATATATGTGCCACGGAATGGAAAACGAATTAAGCCTATTTGTCAATTTCTCACCTGCATCGAAATATATAAATGTAAATGAATAATGGAGAAATATTATACGAAGAATTTACCAACTATTTGCAAATGTACCGTTCGTCTTATTTTGTCTATATCACACATACATCTATAGTATTAGCTACATGTATTTGCTTACGCGCATAAATATGGTTTGCTTAATGTAACACGTCATCTATTTGTTCGTTTCTGATTTTCTTCGGTAACTTCGTTTCGATTGACATATAGAGTGATAGTACGTTCACCGAGGCACTGTTTTTTGATTATTTTTGTTTTGTTTTATTTCGTTTTCGAACAGACACGAAGCACTGCGGACCCGGCAAGACGCTCGACTTCGGATGGCTTTAAACGGATGCGGGTGCTGCGTCGACTGAAAAAAAAGGCGGGGAGGGCCCCGCTGAGATTGGAAGCGCCTCCCTCAGAAATGCAGCAGTCCTCTGCATTTTTTTTCTAAAAAAAAAAAAAAAAATGTTGCAGTTGATGGATGGAGGTTCTGGGATGGAGACGCGGAGTGCGGGGGAAGAGACTAGCATTGGCAGCCCCGTGGTCCCCGCCCCCCTCGCCTCTCCCGCGCTCCCCCCGGGCTCCTCTGCAGTGCACTGGCACCGCTCGCTCTGAAGGCAACCAACCGAGCTGGGTCTGCGGCTGAGAGAGGGCGAGAGGGGCCTGGGCAGCCTGGCCAGGAGAGCCCGCAGCCACCCCCAGCCGCCTGGGCACGACGGGATCCCGGCAACACACCTGAGGGCCGAGCCACCTGCAGCCCAACACCGACCTGCAACAGGAGGCCGGGCGCAAATACCGCAGGAGGCATCCCTTGCAGCCCAGGACCAACCACAGACCCCCCAGGACACAGCTCCTGCATCCCGCAGCTGACCACCAGCTGGAAACCAGCCACAGATACCACAAATCCAACCACCACTCCTAACAGGACAGCAGCAATCAACTACAGGAAAAACCACCAGTAACTGTCAACTGCCTTGCTGCAGGCCCAAGGGCACTAGAAGTTCACCCCCCAAAGGAGTCCTGACATCATTTCCAGGGGTCAGACCCTGCAACCTATGCAAGGTGAGCGAAGAGGGAGTGAGAATGGTGGCGCTGGGCTCCTAGTCCTCTCAGGGCACGGTGTCATGCTCCAAGGAACACTGAAGGTCAAACGGCCTGCATCCAGTAGGGAGTGGAGATAGATTTGTCGAGGACCACCCGCCCACAGCAAGGGGAGCGCCGTCAGATTCCCGGAGAGGGCGGCGGAGCAGGGAGCAGGCTCAGCCATGGCGACCTTAATACGCAGCAAGATCTCCAACGTGGCCACCTCGGTCTCCAACAAGTCCCAGGCCAAGGTGAGCGGCATGTTCGCCAGGATGGGCTTCCAGGCGGCCACCGACGAGGAGGCGGTGGGCTTCGCGCACTGCGACGACCTGGACATGGACCACCGGCAGGGGCTGCAGATGGACATCCTGAAGGGAGAGGGCAGCGGCGGGGACGCCGGAGCCGGAGGGGAGCCGACCGCCGAGGGGGACTTCCACTACCAAAGGGACGGAACGGGCCCGCCGCCCTCCGCCTCCAAGGACGAGGGGCTGTGCTCGGAGCTGTCCTCCCAAGGCAAGCCCAAGATCACCGCCTGGGAGGCGGGCTGGAATGTCACCAATGCCATCCAGGTAGGTGCCCGCTGCATGAGCCGGGTGCTGGGCCCTCAGGGCCGAGCAGATGCGTCATCCGACCCCTGGGGCCCCGCATGAGCACTGGGGGCCAACTGAACACAGCATCCCACTCCTGGGGCCCCGCATGAGCACCGGGGCCAACTGAACACAGCATCCCACTCCTGGGGCCCCGCATGAGCACCGGGGGCCAGCCAAACACATCCTCCCACCCCTGGGGCCCCGCATGAGCACCGGGGCCAACTGAACACAGCATCCTACTCCTGGTGGCCCGCATGAGCACCGGGGCCAACTCAACACACCATCCCACCCCTGGGGCCCGCATGAGAACCGGGGGCCAACATAACACACCACCCAACATGGGGGACCTGCATGTTCTGACTAGGCATACCATATCACCTCGGGGCCCCGCACGAGCAAGGGGGCCAACAGAACACACCACATCAAAATGGGGGCCCTTGTATGTTCCTACTATGTCTACCATATTACCTCACATCAGGGTTCTTACACCTGCTCCTAGGGGGCAACCGGACACATCATCCCACCCCTGGGGCCCCGCATGAGAACCGGGGCCAACTGAACACATCATCCCACCCCTGGGGCACCGCATGAACTCCGGGGCCACTAACCACACCACCCCAACATGGAGGCCTGCATGTTCCTACTGGGCTAACCTTATTACCTCGCATCAGAGGCCTTACGCCTGCTTGTAGTGGCCAATCGAACACACCAAACCATCCCTGGGGCCCTGCATGAACACCAGGGCCACAAGCCACACCACCCACAACATGGGGCTCGGTATTTTCCTTCTAGGCCTATCATTTCTTCTCTCTCCTGCGGCCCTTGGCGAGCCTCATAGGGCCAACAACGTCGTCTCACCCAACCAGAGCCCCTGTAATTCGTCCTAGGCCTGTCATATTGCCCCTCTCCGGGAGCACTTGAGGGGCCTCGACGTCCAGGCCACCTCACCTCGCCTCTGATGCCCTGCACGAGCACCAGGGCCCACGGACCGCATCACCACAACAAGGGCCCCTTGTATCTTCAGCCTATACCTATCATACTACGTGCATTATGCATTATGTCCCGCCCCCCACCCCCCCCCCCCCACCTGTCTCACGAGCCCAGATCAACATTAGCCTCAACCGCGTATGTTCTTCATTGGCTCACCACATCACCCCTTCCCCGAGGACCGGCATGTGCCCCAAGGGTCAACCCTACACTTCGTCGCCCTACCCCTTGAGCCACGCACGTGCCCCCAGGTCTAACACCTCAGACCACCCCCGCCCAGAGGGCACTGCAGGTGTCACATGGCTCATCCACCACTCACGGGGCTGAGTCACCGCCGCCCTCGGGTCCTTCGAGACACCAAAGGCGCGCTCTTAGAGCCAGCACCATGCTCCTCCACAATCAGGGCTTTACCCCCTTGAATGAGACAAACTACGGCCCCACTCCCCCTTCCTCGTCCCTGAGCTGGGGTCCCTTCCAGTCCAAACCCTCTCACACCAAACCAGATGAGATGCCAATGATGAATCCAGGTAACATGTCCGTGCGCGTGCTCGCCTGCTCGGCACTGTGCCCTCAGGGGCAAATCACCACACCCGCCACCATCGAGACCCCGCATTTACCCCAGGGCTGTGAGGGAAGTAGAGGCCCGCCTACACTACCCCTCACCCTGAGGCAGGTGTGTGTCACAGACACATTCAGGTAGCATGGCCCTAGGTGTGCCCGGGGCTGCGCCCCTCCCATGTGCGTGCGGACGTTCACTCCCTCACCGAGGAGCGTGAGACGGCAATGGCACGCAGGTGGGGCGGGCTTCTTTGACCACAACCCCCCCCCCCCCCCCACACACACACACACACCTCTACACACGGTGCCCTTGCCAGGTGTTCACGAGGAGTCCAGACGAGCTGATATGGCACCGCGGGTCTCTAGGCGCTAAGAGCCACTGCCGTCTGACTAGAGAAGCGTAGAACACGTCGCCTCGAATATTCCTGCGCAACGTTACATCCTCTGCAATGCACACCAGACACCATAGCAGTTTCATATATGTCTGCCTTCAAGTGCTCACAGGTGAGCATTGAGGAGCATATGAAACGGATGGCGGCCATCGCCCCGGCCCCCACCACAGATGGACACCGCACTTCTCTTAGGCGATTTTCCAACCTAATAGACGACACGCCTCGCAGTTTCCGAAATAGCTACGTGCATCGAATAAAGTCACTCGTAAAACGAAGCACTTTCAGTGCGTAAATGGCTGCGTGAGATCGCATGAATCTCAACACAACGCACTCGGTGAAGGAACGAAATAATAACGTTTCGATAAGGCAAAGAATTTTAGAGTGACATAGATTATTGTAAATAGTTTAAAAAAATAGCATTTTTGATTCTGGCTGGCGTGTGTAAGGGGACATCTCTTCATAAATACGTATGCATGTAACTTTCTCTATATTTACACACGTGTCTTCGTTACACACATTTTACCCTTTAGTTGCCAACATTTAAATACTAGATGAATTTGCAGTTGTATTAATAAAAACCTACGTCTGTGTGCCTGTCTGCTGTCCCCCAATATATGCACCAATCCACACACCCGCCAAGCAGTCATTCATGCATTCACTCCTCTCGCCCGTCTGTGTTTCCATCCTTCCATCCATCCATTCAATTTAAATATCAAATTGTAATATACGGGGAATGCTTAGATAAGAATGCTCTGTACAGCACCCCGCCCCTCGCCCACTCTAGAGAATTCCTTATGGCATTTAATGTCGTAACTGCAGATATATCAAAATGGCGGCGGGCAGACCCTGGATGCCAAAGTGCCGTTAGGTGATGGTCGATGGTGGTGAATGGTGGGTGGGGGGTAGTGTAGGAGAAATACTTGCTTCTCTCATCCGACCCCTCCCCCAAGTTTCACGCATACTATGTTCATTCAATGCGCATGTGATTCAAGTTACAAAATGGACGCTGGGTCTGAGGGTGACACCAAATGGTGTTTTCACTCTAGACTTGCATTCTAAATGGACCGTCTTCCATACATAACGCATGATTATCAATTTGAATGGTTTATATTTGTTGCGCAATCACCCATGGCTTCGAATAAGGCCCTTTATCAAATATTATGAAAAGCGGCTGGTACTGGTCTGAGCACCTCAATGCAGTGTTCACATTTCAATGCAGGTAACAAAGAACAATGTGATGAGTACACGATGCTAATTATATAATGACAGCATTCGAGTTAATTATTATATCAACTTTCAACACAGAGTGCATTTTTTTGCCTCGAAAGACCGAGTAAGGTCAAACACATTTGTGCGACATCTAGACCTTGATGGTAGTTTATTGTGATGCGCACGAACCGCCATTTCACGGGTAGAGAGCGCTTTTCAGAAATCGAAATAAATAAAATGAAACCCGTGCACACCAGAGTGCCCCCACAGCCACCATTCCACAGGGTGTGACGCCACAAGAGGGTTTGCCCAGGCACTTGTGTATCATCAACTTTACACCAATTCACTCATATCAATCGAAATCTTCTTAAAAATACGCGAACATCTATCTGCTGATAGAATTGTAATATATTCTGTAAAAAAACGCATCATTTGACAAACGAAATTGATCAAGACCAATAATAACGAGAACAGTTAATCAAGTTTCCCTTAATGGATTCATTTCTAACATTCCTGAATGTGTGGAACATACACATCGAAATATGTAGGGACCCTGTCCCCTTGCACTCACCTGTCTTCAGCAACAATTTGCAATTCCTGATGTAAAAGATTCTTCTTCTCTCTCTCCCTCTCTCTCTTCCTCACAAACACAAATACACACTCACACCCATGACCTTTTTGTGTCCTGTTAACTTGATGCATGTGATACAAGAACATACACACATCTCTCCTCAATCGTGCCTTTGCAACATTTTACACATGGCAGAGCACACACGACTGCTGCATTCATCTATACACAGGGCCACTGCAATTATGTGGTAAAGGAAGGCCACATTATGTGGCATGGTTGTCTAAATTATACGGCAAGAAAATGCAAATTATATGGCACGATGCCGCACGTTCTGTGACTACATCATTTTGATATTTAGTAATTTGAATACATGCTAATTACGACGAGGAAAAGTATTCACCTCATTAGCACCACTGCGACCTGTTAACATTTGCAAAGAGTCATCCAACAACACCACCACCTGTGGCACCTTTATCTTTTGCTCCGTTTTAGATAGAACCCTTTTTTTCTGTCGAAAACTGCACATTATGCGGCAGAGGGTGGAACTTGTTCCAAGTGCGGTGAAATCGCCATCATTCGGAAAATGCCGCTGGCCTTGTTGATTATAGAGAAGACTCCGTGAGTGACTGACAAGCTTGGGCTGGGCAGCATTCCTGCTTCTCTCCTGAGCAGCTATTAGCGTTAAAGAGGTGCTCAGTCAGTGCCGGTCTGTGCAGTAGGCGCCATGTTGGCCCTTACTCAAGACCCCCCGAGAAAGGCCTTGAACCCTGCCTCAGCTTCTAGCAACTTTGATCACTGGATCTCCAGCACTTTAGATCAAGTTCTTCCCAAACGCCCTTGTAATCTCATCAGAAGACCTAAAGTTGCACCCTGGTACACTCCTGCTCTGAGGTTATTAAAGCTTGACTGCCGCAAACTAGAGAGAGCATGGAGGAAGGACCATTCTCAGTCTAGGAAAGACGAATACAGGTCCGCAATGAGGCTCTATAAATCAGAGATTAAAATGGCGCAAACCTCCTTCTATGAAGGTAAAATTAGTGCTGCAGCAAATGCGCCTAGAGAAATCTTTAGGATAGCTAAGTCCCTCATTTCAGCTCCGGCTGAGCGTCCTTCTGTTGAAGGGGCACAAGACCGCTGTAATGAGCTAGCTGCTTTTTTTTCCAAGAAAATCTCGACCATATATTCATCTTTTAGTAATCCTACAGTCAATACCCCCTCCGTCCCTCCTAGGCCAGCTGACTCCTCGGTTCCCTGCAAACTGGACACAATTCCGCTTCTTGATGCCGCCAGCCTGGATAGATTAATCTCCAAAGTTTCTTCTGGCTCCCCCAATGACCCGGCACCCCCCCCCGGATCCTTGTCAAGGCACTGGACGTGATTCGTCCTGTGATCCTGGAAGCTTTAAACACCTCCATTGTGTCCAGGTCGGTCCCACTCGCTTGGAAGTGTGCCATGGTGAAGGCGCTTCTCAAGAAACCCTCCCTGGACCAGAACAACCTGTCCAACTACCGCCCCATTTCGTTGCTTCCCTGGTTGAGTAAACTGCTGGAGAGGCACACCAACAATATCTTAACAGACTATCTGGAGTCCAACTGTCTGTTGCGTGCCTCCTAGACAGGTTTTCGCCCTCAACATGGCACAGAAACTGCCATGTTGGCGGTCACAGAGGAAGCAAGAACGACTTTGGATCGGGGAGGAAAGGTGGCCATTATCCTGTTAGACCTTAGTGCCGCGTTCGACACGGTGAACCATGCCACGCTAGTATACCGACTGGCGGGCATGGGCGTGTCGGGCGCAGCTCTGGACTGGCTCACCTCCTTTTTGAGTGAGCGCTTTTTCCGGGTCTTTGAGGGTGAGACAGTCTCTCCTAAACATCCTCTCAGGTGTGGGGTCCCTCAGGGCTCCTCCCTGAGCCCGACCCTCTTTAACGCCTACATGGAACCTCTGGACAGGATAGTCCATCCCTTTGGTGTGCGTATAGTCACCTACGCGGATGATACGCAGCTGGTGGTCTCGTTAGACCACGCAGATGGATCATCCAACACCTTAGGCCCCTGTCTAGAGGCTGTTGCCAGTTGGATGCAAGCTTCCTGTCTCAAGCTTAACGGGGAGAAGACAGACATCATTCTCCTTGGAAATCCCTCCCCGTCTGCTCTTGCACCCGTCTGGCCACCATGTCTTGGCGCTCCTCCTGCGCCCAAGTCCCAGATAAAGAGCCTCGGGATCTGGCTTGACACTGCCCTTGATTTCTCTGTCCAGGCTACTAAAACTGCTGCCACTTGCTTCGGACTAATGAGGATGCTCCGGCGGGTGCTCCCTTTGCTCCCTTTCCAGGCGAGGAGGATCATGGTCCAGGCCCTCATTCTCTCTCGCCTGGATTACGGGAACGCTCTCTACCTGGGAGCACCGGCTTCGGTCCTTCAGAGGCTCCAGGTCACACAAAACAGTGCGGCCCGCCTATTGTTCAATCTGTCCCGTCAGCAGTCGGCGAGGAAGGCCCTGAAGGACCTTCATTGGCTCCCAATGGCTGCCAGAGTGCAGTTCAAAGCTCTGTGCATTATGCACAAATCCTTCCACCGTGTAGGCCCAGCGATTCTGCACCCGCTGGTTATGCCTTATGTTCCAACACGCCCCCTTCGGTCTGGTACCCTGCAGCTGGCCACCTCCTCTAAAATTAACAAAGCCCGTTGGGGTGGCCGCTCTTTTTCTCATTCTGCGACCAGACTCTGGAATGCCCTCCCCTTTGCCATCCGGGGTAACAGCAACCTCCTCTCGTTCAGAAAGGCCCTAAAAACGCATTTGTTTGCTAAATCTCTCTGATCTGCCCCGAGCTTGCGCTAAAACCATTTTATCTTCAAGCGCTGCGAGGCCCCAGGGCGGTTATGCGCTATACAAATGCAATTTTTCATTTCATTTCATTTCATGTTGGCTCCAGTCATTTCCCGTTTCTTTTTGAGGCTTCTTCACACATTCCCACTTCGTGAAAACTCTGCCAGAGATCTAAAATCCGTGGGTAGTTTCCAAAATGTCCAAAATCTGTGCAAAATGTCCGATGTGTCCCACGTCCGCATGGAGCCAAGAATTCTGTGTTTTCCGCAGAAAAATCTGCCTCCGCAGTTTCGAACTGCCCCAGCTATTCCTCGCCTAGTGGTTTTTACAACAGACCAGGTGGTGGTGGGAGGGGGTGGGCTGTGAAGTATCCTTTTCTGTCTTACTGGTATGAGGGCTGCAATAGCTGCTAACACTTTGCTATGATCTCTCAGCCAACTCGAGGCATACATTATTACGGAGACATGTTTAAAAAAAATGTTATTTTAGTAGGATTGTCTGGCGGATGAGGACTGTAGTGACAACTGCAGTTAGTAGTGCAGTGAGTGCACTGTAGTACGTGCAGCAGATAACATCAGTGAGTGACGTATGAGGGGCAGGCAGTATTTTATTTCTAAAAAAAATATGTACCAGAGCCCAATGTATGGTATAGGATGCAACTTCAGTCTGCCTCACCCACGCCCCCTGCAGGCCATTACCGTAAAATTCCCGGGCCCTTGACTTGGATCTACTGCTATTTCTAGTGTATACTGAATTGCAAAACGGACGTGCTCTACTGTAGTAGTAGTAAAATCAAAGTTTATTTAGACAATAGTCTATAAACCATACACAAGACCATGGATCCACCTAGCAATAGAAATTTTACATCATAGTTCATTTTAACACTCAGTACACATTTAAAACCATAAAAGCACTAAATTGATATTTTCCATCTTTTTAAATCTTAATATCTTAAAATTTCCCAACTTCCTTGGTTGTCTCCTTTACAGCTTCTCTACTACGTGCTCTACTGAAAATAGTCAGAGTGCCACCATGTGGCTGACTGTCATAAAACAAGTGCTGGTTTTAGAGAATTAAGTGCCATTGAGGAGAGCCAGTAAATAAGGTACAAATTAAGCACTGACTGGGAAGCACAGAAATAGAGATGGTGGAAGTAATAACGGAGCCGTGACTACATTGGGAGAGCAGAAAAAAAGCAGCAGCAAGTCTTACAGAGACTGCAGTAGTGAGGGCAACAGAAAAGGAACAGTGAGTGTTGCAGGGAAGGATAGGTGAGCACAGTGCTGAAGGGGCGCTTACAGCAGCAGGGGTAGCAGTGATGACTGAGAAGTGAGCCTTGTGGTGACTGCATTGAAAGGGCAGAGAGTGCTGCAGGAGCAACTAGCGTTATAGTTAGAAATGAGCATTAAAAAAAACGTAGAAATTCACAAAAAAAACAAAGGTTACAGGGACGTTATAGTTAGGCTGACATTTCCCTTGTACAAAACCAGAGTAATTCAGCCGTTATAGTTAGCAGAGCTAACTGTAACCAGCAGCCCAACAATGCATTGCTTATGACATCACATATTATATCACTGATGACATGGTCAGTGACATCACTGATGACATCCCTGTAACCTTTGCTTTTTTCCACTAATTTCTAACTATAACGTCCCAGAGACCTGTAGTTTTTTCAGTGACTATATATATGTATATATATGCTTTCCACCTAAACTTGAGAACTACACAGAGTTCTCTCCTTCTTTTTTGTGTATATATATACATATATATATCCATCACTACCAGTTCCCAAAAGTGAAGGGACCACCAGGAAGATTCTTGAGAAAACACTGGTTTATTAACAGCATGCTCGTGGCAAGGAACAGGTAACCATTCCGCAAAGTTGTGGCAGCCAGACGCGTTTCCGGAGGAACCAACTCCCTTCTTCTGTGGCTAGAAAGTGCTTGTCAGGTGAACCTGCTGGTTAAGTTGCTTGCTACCCACCACGCCCCTGGGCGGGGACGCGACCGCTCCTGCGGCATTGTGGGTGTTGTAGTTTTTTGCACTATAAATCCCAAGTGGGTGCAGGGTTCAATTGTTATGGCACAAATGTTTGTCCCAAGTGGGTAGAGGGGACGACTTGCTACATGCCACGCTGCTTTATCGCTGTCAAAAGTGTCCGCGTGAGCACTTACTGGAATTGTGCTCACACGTCTCCCATCCGATGACGTCAGACATCCAGGTGGAGCTGACTCGAATCCAGAAGCTGGGGGGTCACCTTCGCGACCAGGGCAGCCGCTAACATCCATCACTACCAGTTCCCAAAAGTGAAGGGACCACCAGGAAGATTCTTGAGAAAACACTGGTTTATTAACAGCATGCTCGTGGCAAGGAACAGGTAACCATTCCGCAAAGTTGTGGCAGCCAGACGCGTTTCGGGAGGAACCAACTCCCTTCTTCTGTGGCTAGAAAGTGCTTGTCAGGTGAACCTGCTGGTTAAGTTGCTTGCTGCCCACCACGCCCCTGGGCGGGGACGCGACCGCTCCTGCGGCATTGTGGGTGTTGTAGTTTTTTGCACTATAAATCCCAAGTGGGTGCAGGGTTCAATTGTTATGGCACAAATGTTTGTCCCAAGTGGGTAGAGGGGGTGACTTGCTTCATGCCACGCTGCTTTATCGCTGTCAAAAGTGTCCGCGTGAGCACTTACTGGAATTGTGCTCACACGTCTCCCATCCAATGACGTCAGACATCCAGGTGGAGCTGACTCGAATCCAGAAGCTGGGGGGTCACCTTCGCGACCAGGGCGGCCGCTAACATCCATCACTACCAGTTTACAAAAGTGAAGGGACCACCAGGAAGATTCTTGAGAAAACACTGGTTTATTAACAGCATGCTCGTGGCAAGGAACAGGTAACCATTCCGCAAAGTTGTGGCAGCCAGACGCGTTTCGGGAGGAACCAACTCCCTTCTTCTGTGGCTAGAAAGTGCTTGTCAGGTGAACCTGCTGGTTAAGTTGCTTGCTGCCCACCACGCCCTGGGCGGGGAAGCGACCGCTCCTGCGGCATTGTGGGTGTTGTAGTTTTTTGCACTATAAATCCCAAGTGGGTGCAGGGTTCAATTGTTATGGCACAAATGTTTGTCCCAAGTGGGTAGAGGGGGTGACTTGCTTCATGCCACGCTGCTTTATCGCTGTCAAAAGTGTCCGCGTGAGCGCTTACTGGAATTGTGCTCACACGTCTCCCATCCGATGACGTCAGACATCCAGGTGGAGCTGACTCGAATCCAGAAGCTGGGGGGTCACCTTCGCGACCAGGGCGGCCGCTAACATCCATCACTACCAGTTTACAAAAGTGAAGGGACCACCAGGAAGATTCTTGAGAAAACACTGGTTTATTAACAGCATGCTTGTGGCAAGGAACAGGTAACCATTCCGCAAAGTTGTGGCAGCCAGACGCGTTTCGGGAGGAACCAACTCCCTTCTTCTGTGGCTAGAAAGTGCTTGTCAGGTGAACCTGCTGGTTAAGTTGCTTGCTGCCCACCACGCCCCTGGGCGGGGACGCGAACGCTCCTGCGGCATTGTGGGTGTTGTAGTTTTTTGCACTATAAATCCCAAGTGGGTGCAGGGTTCAATTGTTATGGCACAAATGTTTGTCCCAAGTGGGTAGAGGGGGTGACTTGCTTCATGCCACGCTGCTTTATCGCTGTCAAAAGTGTCCGCGTGAGCACTTACTGGAATTGTGCTCACACGTCTCCCATCCGATGACGTCAGACATCCAGGTGGAGCTGACTCGAATCCAGAAGCTGGGGGGTCACCTTCGCGACCAGGGCGGCCGCTAACATCCATCACTACCAGTTCCCAAAAGTGAAGGGACCACCAGGAAGATTCCTGAGAAAACACTGATTTATTAACAGCATGCTCGTGGCAAGGAACAGGTAACCATTCCGCAAAGTTGTGGCAGCCAGACGCGTTTCGGGAGGAACCAACTCCCTTCTTCTGTGGCTAGAAAGTGCTTGTCAGGTGAACCTGCTGGTTAAGTTGCTTGCTGCCCACCACGCCCCTGGGCGGGGACGCGACCGCTCCTGCGGCATTGTGGGTGTTGTAGTTTTTTGCACTATAAATCCCAAGTGGGTGCAGGGTTCAATTGTTATGGCACAAATGTTTGTCCCAAGTGGGTAGAGGGGGTGACTTGCTTCATGCCACGCTGCTTTATCGCTGTCAAAAGTGTTCGCGTGAGCACTTACTGGAATTGTGCTCACACGTCTCCCATCCGATGACGTCAGACATCCAGGTGGAGCTGACTCGAATCCAGAAGCTGGGGGGTCACCTTCGCGACCAGGTCGGCCGCTAACATCCATCACTACCAGTTCCCAAAAGTGAAGGGACCACCAGGAAGATTCTTGAGAAAACACTGGTTTATTAACAGCATGCTCGTGGCAAGGAACAGGTAACCATTCCGCAAAGTTGTGGCAGCCAGACGCGTTTCGGGAGGAACCAACTCCCTTCTTCTGTGGCTAGAAAGTGCTTGTCAGGTGAACCTGCTGGTTAAGTTGCTTGCTACCCACCACGCCCCTGGGCGGGGACGCGACCGCTCCTGCGGCATTGTGGGTGTTGTAGTTTTTTGCACTATAAATCCCAAGTGGGTGCAGGGTTCAATTGTTATGGCACAAATGTTTGTCCCAAGTGGGTAGAGGGGACGACTTGCTACATGCCACGCTGCTTTATCGCTGTCAAAAGTGTCCGCGTGAGCACTTACTGGAATTGTGCTCACACGTCTCCCATCCGATGACGTCAGACATCCAGGTGGAGCTGACTCGAATCCAGAAGCTGGGGGGTCACCTTCGCGACCAGGGCAGCCGCTAACATCCATCACTACCAGTTCCCAAAAGTGAAGGGACCACCAGGAAGATTCTTGAGAAAACACTGGTTTATTAACAGCATGCTCGTGGCAAGGAACAGGTAACCATTCCGCAAAGTTGTGGCAGCCAGACGCGTTTCGGGAGGAACCAACTCCCTTCTTCTGTGGCTAGAAAGTGCTTGTCAGGTGAACCTGCTGGTTAAGTTGCTTGCTGCCCACCACGCCCTGGGCGGGGACGCGACCGCTCCTGCGGCATTGTGGGTGTTGTAGTTTTTTGCACTATAAATCCCAAGTGGGTGCAGGGTTCAATTGTTATGGCACAAATGTTTGTCCCAAGTGGGTAGAGGGGGTGACTTGCTTCATGCCACGCTGCTTTATCGCTGTCAAAAGTGTCCGCGTGAGCGCTTACTGGAATTGTGCTCACACGTCTCCCATCCGATGACGTCAGACATCCAGGTGGAGCTGACTCGAATCCAGAAGCTGGGGGGTCACCTTCGCGACCAGGGCGGCCGCTAACATCCATCACTACCAGTTTACAAAAGTGAAGGGACCACCAGGAAGATTCTTGAGAAAACACTGGTTTATTAACAGCATGCTCGTGGCAAGGAACAGGTAACCATTCCGCAAAGTTGTGGCAGCCAGACGCGTTTCGGGAGGAACCAACTCCCTTCTTCTGTGGCTAGAAAGTGCTTGTCAGGTGAACCTGCTGGTTAAGTTGCTTGCTGCCCACCACGCCCCTGGGCGGGGACGCGAACGCTCCTGCGGCATTGTGGGTGTTGTAGTTTTTTGCACTATAAATCCCAAGTGGGTGCAGGGTTCAATTGTTATGGCACAAATGTTTGTCCCAAGTGGGTAGAGGGGGTGACTTGCTTCATGCCACGCTGCTTTATCGCTGTCAAAAGTGTCAGCGTGAGCACTTACTGGAATTGTGCTCAAACGTCTCCCATCCGATGACGTCAGACATCCAGGTGGAGCTGACTCGAATCCAGAAGCTGGGGGGTCACCTTCGCGACCAGGGCGGCCGCTAACATCCATCACTACCAGTTCCCAAAAGTGAAGGGACCACCAGGAAGATTCTTGAGAAAACACTGATTTATTAACAGCATGCTCGTGGCAAGGAACAGGTAACCATTCCGCAAAGTTGTGGCAGCCAGACGCGTTTCGGGAGGAACCAACTCCCTTCTTCTGTGGCTAGAAAGTGCTTGTCAGGTGAACCTGCTGGTTAAGTTGCTTGCTGCCCACCACGCCCCTGGGCGGGGACGCGACCGCTCCTGCGGCATTGTGGGTGTTGTAGTTTTTTGCACTATAAATCCCAAGTGGGTGCAGGGTTCAATTGTTATGGCACAAATGTTTGTCCCAAGTGGGTAGAGGGGGTGACTTGCTTCATGCCACGCTGCTTTATCGCTGTCAAAAGTGTCCGCGTGAGCACTTACTGGAATTGTGCTCACACGTCTCCCATCCGATGACGTCAGACATCCAGGTGGAGCTGACTCGAATCCAGAAGCTGGGGGGTCACCTTCGCGACCAGGTCGGCCGCTAACATCCATCACTACCAGTTCCCAAAAGTGAAGGGACCACCAGGAAGATTCTTGAGAAAACACTGGTTTATTAACAGCATGCTCGTGGCAAGGAACAGGTAACCATTCCGCAAAGTTGTGGCAGCCAGATGCGTTTCGGGAGGAACCAACTCCCTTCTTCTGTGGCTAGAAAGTGCTTGTCAGGTGAACCTGCTGGTTAAGTTGCTTGCTACCCACCACGCCCCTGGGCGGGGACGCGACCGCTCCTGCGGCATTGTGGGTGTTGTAGTTTTTTGCACTATAAATCCCAAGTGGGTGCAGGGTTCAATTGTTATGGCACAAATGTTTGTCCCAAGTGGGTAGAGGGGGTGACTTGCTACATGCCACGCTGCTTTATCGCTGTCAAAAGTGTCCGCGTGAGCACTTACTGGAATTGTGCTCACACGTCTCCCATCCGATGACGTCAGACATCCAGGTGGAGCTGACTCGAATCCAGAAGCTGGGGGGTCACCTTCGCGACCAGGGCAGCCGCTAACATCCATCACTACCAGTTCCCAAAAGTGAAGGGACCACCAGGAAGATTCTTGAGAAAACACTGGTTTATTAACAGCATGCTCGTGGCAAGGAACAGGTAACCATTCCGCAAAGTTGTGGCAGCCAGACGCGTTTCGGGAGGAACCAACTCCCTTCTTCTGTGGCTAGAAAGTGCTTGTCAGGTGAACCTGCTGGTTAAGTTGCTTGCTGCCCACCACGCCCCTGGGCGGGGACGCGACCGCTCCTGCGGCATTATGGGTGTTGTAGTTTTTTGCACTATAAATCCCAAGTGGGTGCAGGGTTCAATTGTTATGGCACAAATGTTTGTCCCAAGTGGGTAGAGGGGGTGACTTGCTTCCTGCCACGCTGCTTTATCGCTGTCAAAAGTGTCCGCGTGAGCACTTACTGGAATTGTGCTCACACGTCTCCCATCCGATGACGTCAGACATCCAGGTGGAGCTGACTCGAATCCAGAAGCTGGGGGGTCACCTTCGCGACCAGGGCGGCCGCTAACATCCATCACTACCAGTTCCCAAAAGTGAAGGGACCACCAGGAAGATTCTTGAGAAAACACTGGTTTATTAACAGCATGCTCATGGCAAGGAACAGGTAACCATTCCGCAAAGTTGTGGCAGCCAGACGCGTTTCGGGAGTACCCAACTCCCTTCTTCTTTGGCTAGAAAGTGCTTGTCAGGTGAACCTGCTGGTTAAGTTGCTTGCTGCCCACCACGCCCCTGGGCGGGGACGCGACCGCTCCTGCAGCATTGTGGGTGTTGTAGTTTTTTGCACTATAAATCCCAAGTGGGTGCAGGGTTCAATTGTTATGGCACAAATGTTTGTCCCAAGTGGGTAGAGGGGGTGACTTGCTTCATGCCACGCTGCTTTATCGCTGTCAAAAGTGTCCACGTGAGCACTTACTGGAATTGTGCTCACACGTCTCCCATCCGATGACGTCAGACATCCAGGTGGAGCTGACTCGAATCCAGAAGCTGGGGGGTCACCTTCGCGACCAGGGCGGCCGCTAACATCCATCACTACCAGTTTACAAAAGTGAAGGGACCACCAGGAAGATTCTTGAGAAAACACTGGTTTATTAACAGCATGCTCGTGGCAAGGAACAGGTAACCATTCCGCAAAGTTGTGGCAGCCAGACGCGTTTCGGGAGGAACCAACTCCCTTCTTCTGTGGCTAGAAAGTGCTTGTCAGGTGAACCTGCTGGTTAAGTTGCTTGCTGCCCACCACGCCCCTGGGCGGGGACGCGACCGCTCCTGCGGCATTGTGGGTGTTGTAGTTTTTTGCACTATAAATCCCAAGTGGGTGCAGGGTTCAATTGTTATGACACAAATGTTTGTCCCAAGTGGGTAGAGGGGGTGACTTGCTTCATGCCACGCTGCTTTATCGCTGTCAAAAGTGTCCGCGTGAGCACTTACTGGAATTGTGCTCACACGTCTCCCATCCGATGACGTCAGACATCCAGGTGGAGCTGACTCGAATCCAGAAGCTGGGGGGTCACCTTCGCGACCAGGGCGGCCGCTAACATCCATCACTACCAGTTTACAAAAGTGAAGGGACCACCAGGAAGATTCTTGAGAAAACACTGGTTTATTAACAGCATGCTCGTGGCAAGGAACAGGTAACCATTCCGCAAAGTTGTGGCAGCCAGACGCGTTTCGGGAGGAACCAACTCCCTTCTTCTGTGGCTAGAAAGTGCTTGTCAGGTGAACCTGCTGGTTAAGTTGCTTGCTGCCCACCACGCCCCTGGGCGGGGACGCGACCGCTCCTGCGGCATTGTGGGTGTTGTCGTTTTTTGCACTATAAATCCCAAGTGGGTGCAGGGTTCAATTGTTATGGCACAAATGTTTGTCCCAAGTGGGTAGAGGGGGTGACTTGCTTCATGCCACGCTGCTTTATCGCTGTCAAAAGTGTCCGCGTGAGCACTTACTGGAATTGTGCTCACACGTCTCCCATCCGATGACGTCAGACATCCAGGTGGAGCTGACTCAAATCCAGAAGCTGGGGGGTCACCTTCGCGACCAGGGCGGCCGCTAACATCCATCACTACCAGTTCCCAAAAGTGAAGGGACCACCAGGAAGATTCTTGAGAAAACACTGGTTTATTAACAGCATGCTCGTGGCAAGAAACAGGTAACCATTCCGCAAAGTTGTGGCAGCCAGACGCGTTTCGGGAGGAACCAACTCCCTTCTTCTGTGGCTAGAAAGTGCTTGTCAGGTGAACCTGCTGGTTAAGTTGCTTGCTGCCCACCACGCCCCTGGGCGGGGACGCGACCGCTCCTGCGGCATTGTGGGTGTTGTAGTTTTTTGCACTATAAATCCCAAGTGGGTGCAGGGTTCAATTGTTATGGCACAAATGTTTGTCCCAAGTGGGTAGAGGGGGCGACTTGCTTCATGCCACGCTGCTTTATCGCTGTCAAAAGTGTCCGCGTGAGCACTTACTGGAATTGTGCTCACATGTCTCCCATCCGATGACGTCAGACATCCAGGTGGAGCTGACTCGAATCCAGAAGCTGGGGGTCACCTTCGCGACCAGGGCGGCCGCTAACATCCATCTCTACCAGTTCCCAAAAGTGAAGGGACCACCAGGAAGATTCTTGAGAAAACACTGGTTTATTAACAGCATGCTCGTGGCAAGGAACAGGTAACCATTCCGCAAAGTTGTGGCAGCCAGACGCGTTTCGGGAGGAACCAACTCCCTTCTTCTGTGGATAGAAAGTGCTTGTCAGGTGAACCTGCTGGTTAAGTTGCTTGCTGCCCACCACGCCCCTGGGCGGGGACGCGACCGCTCCTGCGGCATTGTGGGTGTTGTAGTTTTTTGCACTATAAATCCCAAGTGGGTGCAGGGTTCAATTGTTATGGCACAAATGTTTGTCCCAAGTGGGTAGAGGGGGTGACTTGCTTCATGCCACGCTGCTTTATCGCTGTCAAAAGTGTCCGCGTGAGCACTTACTGGAATTGTGCTCACACGTCTCCCATCCGATGACGTCAGACATCCAGGTGGAGCTGACTCGAATCCAGAAGCTGGGGGGTCACCTTCGCGACCAGGGCGGCCGCTAACATCCATCACTACCAGTTCCCAAAAGTGAAGGGACCACCAGGAAGATTCTTGAGAAAACACTGGTTTATTAACAGCATGCTCGTGGCAAGGAACAGGTAACCATTCCGCAAAGTTGTGGCAGCCAGACGCGTTTCGGGAGGAACCAACTCCCTTCTTCTGTGGCTAGAAAGTGCTTGTCAGGTGAACCTGCTGGTTAAGTTGCTTGCTGCCCACCACGCCCCTGGGCGGGGACGCGACCGCTCCTGCGGCATTGTGGGTGTTGTCGTTTTTTGCACTATAAATCCCAAGTGGGTGCAGGGTTCAATTGTTATGGCACAAATGTTTGTCCCAAGTGGGTAGAGGGGGCGACTTGCTTCATGCCACGCTGCTTTATCGCTGTCAAAAGTGTCTGCGTGAGCACTTACTGGAATTGTGCTCACATGTCTCCCATGCGATGACGTCAGACATCCAGGTGGAGCTGACTCGAATCCAGAAGCTGGGGGGTCACCTTCGCGACCAGGGCGGCCGCTAACATCCATCACTACCAGTTCCCAAAAGTGAAGGGACCACCAGGAAGATTCTTGAGAAAACACTGGTTTATTAACAGCATGCTCGTGGCAAGGAACAGGTAACCATTCCGCAAAGTTGTGGCAGCCAGACGCGTTTCGGGAGGAACCAACTCCCTTCTTCTGTGGCTAGAAAGTGCTTGTCAGGTGAACCTGCTGGTTAAGTTGCTTGCTGCCCACCACGCCCCTGGGCGGGGGGGCGACCGCTCCTGCGGCATTGTGGGTGTTGTAGTTTTTTGCACTATAAATCCCAAGTGGGTGCAGGGTTCAATTGTTATGGCACAAATGTTTGTCCCAAGTGGGTAGAGGGGGTGACTTGCTTCATGCCACGCTGCTTTATCGCTGTCAAAAGTGTCAAAAGTGTCCGCGTGAGCACTTACTGGAATTGTGCTCACACGTCTCCCATCCGATGACGTCAGACATCCAGGTGGAGCTGACTCCCCGCCCAGGGGCGTGGTGGGCAGCAAGCAACTTAACCAGCAGGTTCACCTGACAAGCACTTTCTAGCCACAGAAGAAGGGAGTTGGTTCCTCCCGAAACGCGTCTGGCTGCCACAACTTTGCAGAATGGTTACCTGTTCCTTGCCACGAGCATGCTGTTAATAAACCAGTGTTTTCTCAAGAATCTTCCTGGTGGTCCCTTCACTTTTGGGAACTGGTAGTGATGGATATATATATATATATATATATATATATATATATATATATATATATATATTTATATATATATATATATATATATATATATATATATATATATAATGCAGCTCCTTCTCCAATTCAGTAGAAAGAACTCGGACACTCCGACATGCTTCACATAAAGTTTTAATGGCATAAAATGACGCTTTTCGGCTTTACGCCTTGCTAACGGCCACAATAAACAAACTTTGCATTTGTCATTTTGAATGTTTTTACATTGTGAACATCAACAACAGACTTCACCCACATCTATTGTTGAAAGCAGCGTAGAATATGGCGGCCATTTTAACATTATCCAACAACTATAGTTGTCATGATAAATAATGTGTTATTACTTGTATATATAATTAATCTAAAGCATGTTTGCGCATAAAAAGAACCAAATCCAAAACATGTTAAAAGCCCCATAACGGTTGTACAATTAAATCCATTATTATCGTGTTCCGGGTAAATAGCGGCCATTTTAGTACAGTAATGCTTATGGACAATGGGTAACTGTGCAAGAGTTTGTTATTATATAGCATTCCAGCCCCATTACATAACTGTGATCAGTTATTTGCTCCATGTTACACTATCACCAAGCCTTAATCCCGCTGATAGCACTTGTGTAACTAACATGGTACTCGATGAATGCTTTATCATGATTCCTGCTCCAGTGGGCAAATGTAATCAATAAGTCACAACCCATCCTAATATGACCAATATATAACTACATTCCTACATTACTCAAATATAAAATCGTGAAAATTATTCATCAGTTCATACTGTGTTAATATTTACACTCTGCAGCCCAGTGGGCTTGAAGGTGATATGGCTCATTAGAATAATTATTATTTGCAAGATTCAGTAGTCATTATGGCCAATTCATAAAGTATAATAATCGATGATAGTGAATTCTCCACATGCATCACTGCCAAGATAAAACTATGCCACTAGCCCAGCTGAGGACTTAAGGGATATTCAAGTCCGGTTTTTACAAGATCCAATCTGATGCATGCAGGGACTGCGTAATTAAATGGATGTTAGCTTCAGAAATAACGTTCAGATGGACTGATTGAAAGGTTCATAGGAGCTCACTTTGAACTTTATATTATCAGTATTAACACTGGGTAACTGTAAAAACAATGGGGCATATTATCAAGGGGGTTTATCTCCGCTTTTTTGGCTTTAAAAGCCAAGAAAGCGGAGATAAAATTATCTCCCTATTACCTAGCTGTCGCTAACACCAGTTAGCGACAGCTAGTAGGAGATAGCGACCATCTTGGGCCCCGCTTTGCATGTCAGTGATATCACTAATGATATGCAAAGTGGGCGTGCCAAGATGTTAGCGACTGGAAACAGTCGCTAACATCGCTATCTCCTATTACCAACTTTTGAAGATATATTCGCGCTAAGCGCGATTATCTCCAAAAGCTAACACCTGCCCCTGAGCAGTTCTTAGCAATGTTATCCAATGGTAGGTGGATAACATGGCTAAGAGCATTAGCTCGGTAATGCATGAATATCGCTGACTTTTCAGCGATATTCTTGCATTTTGGCCGATTTTTATCGCTTAGGAGATAAACCTTGATAATAGCAAGGTTCCTAAGCGATAACAATCGCCGCAGCTCGGCGATAAAAATATCGCCGCTAAACCAACATAGCGATAATTATCGCTAGTTGTTGGTAATATGCCCCCAATGTTTTATTTCTGAAAAGCTCCAGGTATGTCCCAATTTGGTAGTTTACCTTGGTGCCTAAGGAAGTGCTTTTTATATGTTCAAGGTTGTGACTGTTTAAATTGAATACCAATATGGTGCACTTTAGATTGATAACGGCAGTTTAACTGATGAAATGCGTCTCTCTTTGGTGTGCCAGCACCTAGGGTGAACTGACTCGATAAACAGGTTCCAAGCTCCTGACATCAAGTGCCGGTTCCCCTTCTTGTAATGAACGTTGGGAGATAGTCTGAATATTTCTAGCGCTGGAGGAGGAGCTATTTTCCAGGCACCACCAGCGATCAGGAAGCGCCCCAGTATACAGCAACCCATTGAACTAAATCAGCTGATTGTCACATGACATCTGAATCTTCCAAGCAATGACACTGTAGGCTGATAAACATGTAGCCCATTTTAGAGATACTTTTTTAGATGATCTGCAGAAACAAAACTTTGAACGTTTCTAGTGGCATGAAAGTGGGAAACATCCTTTACAACGCAAGGTATACTCCAAACTACCATTACGACGCAGCTATTAGAACGCAAGTCGTTACAATGACTTGCGCTGCAGGGCGCTGTAGGATAGGGAATAGTTTAATTTTCTTTCCAACACCTTCCCTACTATCAGCAAAGAAAAGGTGGTAGTGTTTCCCTAACAAGAGGGAAAGCGTCCGCACATAGAGTAATGTTCTTCACAGAATAAGTCTTTAAGACGTATAGTTCAAAATGAGATAATTGTTATGTTGCCTGCAAACGGGTGCTCTTGTGGCCTGATGCACACCCACCACCAGGGATGTCAATAAGGCACGAATGCCTAAATAACAAAAGAAGAAGAGAGCAAGCCACTTTAGCTGGACAACAGTCCGTCTCATATTTCTTAATTTCCTTGAAAAAGTCTCTGTGAGACGAAACACGTGTCGGCGGTGTGAGCTGTGAAGTTGTTATAAAATTATTGATATAAAATAAAATAAATTTTGGAAGAATACAACCTGACATGAATCTCTGAATTTGGAGTTGTATGAACACAAATACTGGACACTATACAAACTATGACTATTGACTAACGTTAGATTGTACAACGGGTTCGGACTTTGAATATAGTCTGATGATTTCCTATGTCATATACTAATTGAACACTAACAGGAGTGCTAAAGTGGCTTGCTCTCTTCACCTTCCCTACTATCCACAGGGACTTGAGTTGGAATAGAAAATTAAACTATTCCACTATCCAGCGCCCCCCAACGCAAGTCGTTGTAACAACTTGCGTTGTAAAGACTGCGTTGTAATGGCATGCAGAGTAAAAGCATGCATTGTGATGACATACATCCCATGAAAGTATTTCCAGCCAAAACTGGAGATCCAAAAAAGGGAGCTGGGTTAGGGGTGTGTGCTTGTGGCTGTAGATGGAATGGAATAGTTTTGACCTACCCTAACATGCTTGAAGAGGCCTCCTTTGTTGATCAGCACAGTGTCAGTTAACATCACCTCTCTTGCTGCCTGTGCAGTACCTGTCCTCCTCGACTCCCTGACCACTGCTTGAGGTGGAGAGTAGGAAGTGCAGGCAATCTATCCCAGAGTACCTGCTTCCTACTGAGAAGTGCCAGTCCTCTGATCTACCGCAAAGCAAGTCTATCGAGAGTTCTACTATGTCCCTATCACATTACTGAAGCACAGGTACATGTGCTTTTTACAGGGCCTGTGCAGAGTCCTTGATTTGTGTGTATACGTGTCTTCAATACAACAATCAAGCAAAGGCTGTCACCTTATGGATCCCCCAAAAGGCCAGCATAAGTCCAGCACTGCTGAAATCATCCATATTATCTGTTTATATAGCAGCCTCACTATCCTATATTACAGAGTTCTCTAAGCTCTGCCACCCGGACATGGGGTATGTTATCTATGCTTTGTATACCCTGTACACTGCTCGATGCTGCAGACACTTGTAGGTCGTAGTAGGATGAGAAGCTATATATTATCCTTATTTTGTGTATATACTTTTCTATGATAAAGGCTGGTCTCAGCCCTGCCACTGAGAGGTTCCATATTATTCGTGCAGTTTGTATTTAGGGCTCTAAACTACAGACCATGCAAGGCTTTCCAACACTGAGATGTTCGGAATTAGCCTTGCATTACTTGCCTTTAGTACAGATATGTCCAAACCTCACCACACTTAGGGGCCCATTAGGATGGCGGTAGGACTTTCGTCCGCCCGTCACCCTAGCAGTGCTGGGACGGGTTGTCAGTGGTGCGGCGGTCCCACACCAGCGATTAGGATGCCACCGCGGCATCCTCCATTCCCAGCATTGTGGCGGGCGGTGCTCACAGCACCGCCTGCCACAATGCTGGGAATGCACTGTGTACATTGTCATGTACAAGATGATAGGCACCGCGAGGTGCCTGCCACCATGTCCATGACAATGCAGGGGGCTACCATAGGTACCCCCCATGTGCACCCCCCCAATTCCCTGGGGGCCTGCAACAGGTCCCTGAAAGCAAAATCCGAATGCCTTCCTGCCGCCACGGAAAGTCTGCTTCCCGTTCCCATGCTACTATGGATGGCGGTGTCTAGCAGACATGCCACCATATATAGCCCCTTCCCCACCCGGTCGACTGGTCGAGTGGCGGAAAAAGTGCGGGCGGTCTTTCCGTCCACCGGGGTCCCCCGCCATACTAATATGGCGGAGGGAAATGGGTGGCGGACGGTGTAGGATGTGAGGCGGATCGCCACCGCCCGCATTGCGGTGGCAATCCACCTTACATCCTAATGGACCCCTTAGTGTTTCCATAGTTTGTGTATACACTGGTGTACGCTACATACTGGCCTGCTGCTAAAATAGAAAGGAACATCACCCACGGTATTGGCAAGGCCTTAGGTCTGCCTTCTAACACTAAAAAGTGAAACCTATTAGCTTTGCCAATGCTTGTTGTTCAAACAGGTGCTCTAACACAAAGGTGGGGCCACATTCAATGCAAGGCCTTGGGTAAAGAGACCTGGCTACCCTCCCTCGAGAGCGACCTGAGAAGCATTGACAAAGAAATAAATGCTGCAGTTGTTGCAGTGTGTGGGGGCAGCAGCACTGGTCTGTGAGTGCTGCAGTGACTGCAGGAGGGAGGTCAGCCATGTCAGGGCAGCAGCTTCTGCAGTGAGTGCAGTGAGATGCGTCACAGTGAAGGAGCATTAAGTACTCTAAAATAATGCTGAGCTTCTGTGTCCTTTACTGCATATGGGCTAATGTTAGTGAAAATAAGAATAACCATAGAGCAGTGCCAGTGTCACCTTCGGAGAGTTATACAGTAGTAACAGAAGTATTCTACAACCTTCACCGCTAATATCAGTCTTTTACTGTCAATAATAATGATTATTGTCATTCATACCTCATTATTCCTATACCATATTGTTCATATTCATCTCAATCTTATTTGTTATATATATATGTTTACACCTATTCATTTAGCGATCTAAGGATTTAAAACAAAATATCCATACATCAGATCAGTTCCAGTGCATATATAGAATCAAAGCTGGGTAACAGTGAATTAAGGGGATGTTTTTCATTGAGGCGCTCTGAGTGACGTCAAATAGACGAGAGCGAAGCTAGAGCTGTCAATGATGTCCCTCAGAACCCCAAGTTGAAAAATATCTTCATAATTCACTGTTACCCATCTATAATGTTATTTTATGTATGGCGCCCCAAATCATCTGCCCCTGCCTTCAACTAATGCGCAGGGGCAGAGGATAATGGGAGAAGTATACATGATATGCTCTCTCCTTCCTGATGCAATTGTGAAAAATAAATATCTTACCTGCTAGCCTTAACAAAAATGCACTACCTTCCCTACCCGCCTTCCCCCTCCTGCAGCTGTGCTTTCTGGCAAAGCAGACAGATAGAGCTACACTGAAAGGCTCTCAGAGAGCTCTGTCACCGGGAATGGAAGACCGTTATGACATCACAACAGGTGATAACCAATTTTGTTATCAAATGTTATCAAATGTTGTCATACGAAGGAGTTATGACTTTAGGAAACTGAAATAAGTGATAGAGGCTCTCTATGAGAGCCATATATAATATTACAATAATCTCTTTTATTACGGAAACATAAACATGCCGCAGTTCCCAAAGTCTCTGAGTGAACAAATGTTGCTACTTGTAACTAATCATGCTAAAACATTGATGGTCGGCGACTTTAACTACTGGGCCAAAGACTCAGCAGGTGGACCGCACTCACTCGAACTAACTGACCTACGTACAGGGCTCAACCTGTGCCAGTTGATACCTACGGCAACCCACATCAAAGGGCACATATTAGACCAGGTATGGTCTAACAACCTGTCTATAACCAATTTAGATGTCACCCCGTGCATATGGTCCGATCACTATCTTATTAAATTTACCATAAATATCATTACCTATGCCAAAACAGCCCATCACGCGTCAGGCCTACATAGGAGCTGGAACTCCACCAATAAAGACCAATTCATAGAGACATTGGCCAACACTAGCCCCACCAGCCACTCATCTATTAGTCAAAGCGAGAAAGAACTTGCAGACTGGCTAACAACAGCCAGCAACAAACACCCCCCCCTCAAGAAATTGCACAATGTTCGTCGACACGATGCCCAAAGATGGTTCTCGCCTGAGCTAAAAAAACGGAAACTTGACTTACGGCACGCAGAGAGAAAGTGGAGAAATAAATACTCACCCAACGACAAAAGCACTTACTTACAAATACGAGGGACTTACAAAAAAGGCAATATTAGCTACTAAGGCCAAATACTTCTCGTCCAAAATTACTAACTCCACAAACCGCTCCAAAGACATCGGGCCCGATTCACAGAATGAACTTAAGACTCAATCCTAAACTTACTACTGTTTTGGTATTCACAGATTGCACTTACTACTTTTGGTATTCACAGAATGAACTTACTACTTTTGGCATTCACAGAATGCACTTACTACTTTTGGTATTCACAGAATGAACTTACTCATTTCGGTATTCACAGAAGTTAGGACTACTAACTTTAGGACTCCTAAATGCCTTCTGTGAATACCGAAAGTCTTAAAATTAGGATTTTTCTTAATTTAGTAGTAGTAAAGTTAGGACTCCTAACTTTACTACTACTAAATTGAGAAAAATCCTAATTTTAAGACTTTCGGTATTCACAGAAGGCATTTAGGTGTCCTAAAGTTAGTAGTCCTAACTTCTGTGAATACCGAAATGTTAATGTTAATGTTAATGTTAGCCACACTTTTAGAGCGCACGGCTACCCCAATGGGTGTCCCGGCGCTTTAGCAAAGAGGCCCCTAGAAACAGAAAAACCAAAAGGTAAACAAACTGCAGAAACGCGGGTTACTAGGTGAAGAGCAGAGTCTTCAGCTCCTTCCTGAAGGCCAAGAGATTATTTACTTTCCGGAGGGAAAGAGGGAGTGCATTCCACAGGCAAGCTGTAACGTGTTGGAAGGAGCGACCTCCCATCCTCACACGTTTGGCCACAGGAACCTCCATTTTGGCCAGGTCCGCAGACCGCAGAGACCTCCGTGGCACATAGAAGGCAGTACGCTTCCTCAGGTAGAAAGGGCCAGTCGCATGGAGAGATTTAAACGCCAGTGTAAGGAGTTTAAATTTAATTCTCTCCGCTATTGGTAGCCAGTGAAGCCTGGCTAGGAGCGCTGAGGCTCTTGCTCTCCTCGGCAGGCCATAGATGGCTCTGGCCGCCGAATTCTGCACGACCTGCAACCTAGATAACAGATATTTAGGAAGGCCCGCGAAGAGCGCATTGGCATAGTCCAGGCGTGATCCCACCAACGCCTGAACTATATTCCTGCGGTACTGCAGAGAAAGCAGGGGCAGAAATTTTCTAAGCATCTTGAGGATGCTGAAGCATTTCCCTGCAAGTCCCAGGATGTGGGGACGAAAAGACAGATCATCGTCAAACACCACTCCGAGATTTTTTACCTGAGCTGATGGTGTCTCAGGGGGGAACATGTCCTGGGGCCACCACGACTTCCAGTCCGGGTCTGGGGCACAGCCAAAGAAAAGCAGCTCAGACTTGTCTGAGTTGCATTTCAGGCTGTGCCGCTGAAACCACGCAAAGACTGCGCTCAGACAGTCCTTAATTCTGCCGCCGTTGAAGACCTCTCCCTTCCTGCAGGTGAACAAAAGCTGGGTGTCATCAGCGTATGAGATGACCCGGGCCCCGAACGCCTCCGCTACCTCCGCTAGAGGGGCCATGTATATGTTGAAAATGGTGGGGCTCAAGATAGATCCTTGAGGCACCCCCACCTCCAGCGCAGGCATTTCGGCCGAGAACGGCGGAGCCCAGATCACCTGTCGGCGGTCGGCAAGAAAGGATTGAAACCAGTCCAGCACCGTCCCACGCAGACCAATCTCCCTAAGTCTTGAGAGAAGGCCTGCGTGTGGGACGGTGTCGAACGCCGCCGAAAGGTCCAACATGACCAACATCGCCCGTCCCCCATGATCGAGTGTCTCCCTGATGGTGTCCGTGACTTCTACCAGAGCGGTCTCCGTGCTGTAATTTGCACGAAAGCCGGACTGGGAGTCATGCAGCAGATTGTTGTTTTCAATAAAGGTGGAAAGAGTAAGCTGAACATGTTTTTCCAACACCTTCGCCAAAGCAGGGAGGAGGGAGATCGGACGATAGTTAGCCCATTGCAGGGGGTCTAACAGAGGCTTCTTGATCAACGGCAGGATGAGTGCATGTTTCCACTGACGTGGGACAACCCCCGAGCTCAGTGAGAGATTCAGCAGGGGGTTCAGCAAGTTGTTCAACGCTGAAGCCAGCCTGCCCAGGCATTTCGCCGGACAGGCGTCCAGTGGCGAGCCAGATTTCAGCCGGGATAGCAGCTCCAGCGAGGTTTCGCAGGACAGCTGAGGAAAAACAGATAATGTGGGCCCAGAGTCATCCCGACAGGGGTCTAAAATGGCGTCAGCCATACGGGAGTCCACAGATGGAAAAGTGGCCTGAATCTTTAGGATTTTGGTCACAAAAAAGTCGGCCAACTGTTTAATCCATTCCTCCGTATGTGAATGAACAGGGGTGGCTACAGCTGGGTTCACAAACTCCTTCACAATTCTAAAGAGTTCTCGACTGATATTATCGGCTTTATCGATTCTCTGTTCAAGATAGCTCTTCTTTGCTAAGGCAATCTGTTTGTAGTACGCCTTTATCGCGTCTCTGTATTTCGTTTTCTCCACCGGCTCATAATTGCGCCGCCAACGCCTTTCCAACTTCTTACATTCTTGACGCATTATGCGTAGAGTGGAGGAAAACCAAGGGGCAGAGTTAAGATCAGGGGCTGTTTTAGCAGCCCTCAAAGGGGCCAGCTCCTCGAATCTTGCCTGCATCCAATTCTGGACCAGGATTAAATCGGCTTCCAGAGCCCCGGTCAGTTGACACGGGTATTGGCCAAGAGCATCGGAGAGCATTTCAGCTGTCACAAGATGGAAAGCTCTGGACTGCCGAGACCCTACCTTAAGAGCCCTTTGGCTAGATTTAGAATCAAGAATTAAGGCAAAGTTTAGCAGATAATGATCTGACCAAAGGACCGGGATTGGAGGGGACGCCTCAATAGGCATAGAGGAAAATATAACATCCAACGTATGGCCTTTCACATGAGTGGGGCTGTGGATAAAAGGGGCTAGTCCTAACATCGCCGTGATATCACGAAGCTTGCCAGCATCAGCGTCAGTAAGACAATCCATATGAATGTTTAGGTCGCCTAGTAGCATGCAATGCGCAGAGCGCATGCATGGTACAGAAAGGGCCGACTGCAGATCCTCAAAAAAGGACCCAATAGGACCAGGAGGTCTGTAGAGGAGAATGCCGGTACAGGTCTGAGACGCAGATACGTGGAGCGTAAAACCTAAGGCTTCACAGCCGGCAATGTTGTCCACCGCAAAGGAGGAACAAACAAAAGCCTTGTCCACAATCAGAGCTACCCCGCCACCTCTTCCCTCCGTTCTATCCCTCCTTAAGATGGTGTAGTTCGGCGGAACAGCACAGGCAATGTCAGGTTCCGAACCCACTCCCAACCAAGTCTCAGTTAAAAATAAGCAAGAGATCTTGGACTGCGTGAGATGATCCCAAATATCTAAGGAGTGACGAGGGAGGGACCTGGTGTTAAGCAACGCGCAGTGGCAATGTTGGGGAGGGGTAGGATGAGCACGGGTAGATGGTCCTGTGGAGTGCCAGTTGCACACGGGGCAACCTTTGCCTAAGCGGCGGCCGCCAGGGAATAGGACCGGACAGGCCGAGCAAGAGGGGCGCAAAGCATACAAAGTAGCAGCACTGTACACCAACATCCCAAAGCTACAAGGTGGCACCTGTAGGCAAGCAAGCAACAAGCGCCGACAGCCAGAGTCCAGCCACGTCCGCCTCCGAGACGCGGACGAGCGCAGACGGGCAGGACTCTGGCACGACTCAGGCGCAGGGAAGGCGCACCGCTGCGCGTTACCGCTGCGCGCTACCAGCGAGCATTAAATAGCGTCGTCTCGGCGTCCCAGGTGACCTGGACGCTCAAAGATGGCGCTCGCGCTTCCTCCCAACGCAAAATGGCGCTCAAACCCACCGCCTCCCGGAAACCCGGACCCGCCAAACAGCGGTGGTGATTCCTGAATTAAGGTGCAAGGTAGGGGCCAGAATGCGCGTTTAAAAGCAGGGGAGAAGGCACTTAAAATAAACAAAAATGGAGAAAAAACGGGAAGTTTTAAAAATAGCCAGCAGAGAAGGCGCGCGACCAGCGCTCACAGCAGCAGGGCACCAAATAGTATTTTCGCCCTAAGGGGCACTAAGCAGGCTCACCTTCCGGTCAGCTCGCCCTAAATAGCGTCGTCTCGGCGTCCCAGGTGACCTGGACGCTCAAAGATGGCGCTCGCGCTTCCTCCCAACGCAAAATGGCGCTCAAACCCACCGCCTTCCGGAAACCCGGACCGCCAAGTAAGTTCATTCTGTGAATACCAAAAGTAGTAAGTGCATTCTGTGAATGCCAAAAGTAGTAAGTTCATTCTGTGAATACCAAAAGTAGTAAGTGCAATCTGTGAATACCAAAACAGTAGTAAGTTTAGGATTGAGTCTTAAATTCATTCTGTGAATCGGGCCCATATTCACTATCGTTAACGAATTATCCAACCCAGATAGGGTAACTATGAAACCCATACCCTCTCAACCCTTATGTGAATCCTTAAACAACTTTTTTTATTGAAAAAATAAAAAAACATCAAGAATAGTATCCCCAACTGCCCGAGCCCGGCATGCCCTACTAAACGCAAGAACTTACCAAAGCTGGAGCAATTTCAATTAATAAGCCAAGAAACATTCATAGATCTGTTAGCTAAAGTAAAATTGGGCTCTCCGAGGGACTGCAGTCCCCCTTGGGTATTTAAGGAAGCATTCACCACCTGCCCAGCCCCGGCCATGACCCTCTTAAATGAGTCCCTGATCGAGGGTCAGGTACCAGAGTCCTTTAAAGAGGCCATAATCATTCCCCTGATAAAAAAGCCAGGAGCTGACCCAAAAACCCTTACCAACTACCGCCCGATCTCATTGCTCCCCTATTTAGCTAAACTGATGAAAGCCCATGTAGCTAAATGCTTTTCCTCTTTTCTGGAGCAATCGGAATATCTAGATACCCATCAAGCAGAATTCTGTCCAGCCCATACCACTGAATCTGTGATCCTATCAGTACTGGATACGATGAAAGAAAAAGTAGACAAAGGCCTCGCTCAAGCCCTGGTGCTACTCAACCACTCAGCCGCCTTTGACACGGTCGATCATAACATCCTGATCGACCGTGTCAGGGATGCAGGTATCGAAGGGCCAGCTCTCGAATGGACCAGATCATTCGTTACAAATCAAGCCCAATCAGTCCAACTTGGCGGATTCACGACCCCCATGATTAAAACTACATGCGGAGTCCCCCAGGGATCCTCACTTTCACCACATTTATTAAGCCTCTACCTCCTCCCCTTGATCCATGCGCTAAAACAAAGGAACATCCAAACCTTCAACTATGCAGATGATTTCCAATTAGTCTTCCCTAAAAATATCCTGTGATCAAGGTTTGAGGCACAAACCGAAACACATTGGGCATGGCAACTGCCGCTTTCACTGAATAAAACAACTGAATAAAGAGATCCCGAGTGAGTGCGTTTTTCGAAAAACTTGTGGGAACAGAGGTACTGTGTATATATATATATATATATATATATATTTATGTTCACGCGGATCGAATAACGCGCACAAGAGACCCCCTCTAAAAGTGGCCGTGACAAAATTTGGAACAGTGGAATTATTGCCGAGGGGTCGGAGGATTGCACGGCCCGCCACAAGCCTCAGAACAAACAACTAGCAGCTGGGAACATCGAGGCACGAACAGCACTGAGTGACGCTGTTGCTGTTTTGTGCCTTGAAAGCTGTGCAACTTCGGAGGTAGTGGCAGGGGGTAGCTGGTCTGAAAAGGTGCCACTTGGTGTTATTAAGTGAAACCCCATCGTCCTGGAACGGATCACAAGCCCGCTGTATTCTCGGACCAGGAGTCCCCAACACTAATGTGAGCTCACGTAATATGCTCCAGGTGAGCATTCCGGCACTGGGATAGGAGGAGCTTATATGAACATTTCTGTGAAGGGGTTTACACAGTCTAAGGAGGACGGCGTTTGAAAAAGGCACGGACCGAAACTAGTCACGCTGAAACATCCTGAATAAATCACCTTTTTACTGAACTTGCAGTGTCTCTTGCAGTCTTCTTGAACGAGAGGAGAGAATGGAGTTTATGTTCACGCGGATCCAATAACGCGCACAAGAGACCCCCTCTAAAAGTGTCCTTGACAACATTTGGAACAGTGGAATTATTGCCGAGGGGTCGGAGGATTGCACTGCCCGCCACAAGCCTCAGAACAAACAACTAGCAGCTGGGAACATCAAGGCACGAACAGCAGTGAGTGACGCTGTTGCTGTTTTGTGCCCTGAAAGCTGTGCATCTTCGGAGGTAGTGGCAGGGGGTAGCTGGTCTGAAAAGGTGCCACTTGGCATTATTAAGTGAAACCCCATCGTCCTGGAAGGGATCACAAGCCCGCTGTATTCTGGGACCAGGAGTCCCCAACACTAATGTGAGCTCACGTAATCTGCTCCAGGTGAGCCTTCCGCCACTGGGATAGGTGGAGCTTATATGAACATTGCTGTGAAGGGGTTTACACAGTCTAAGGAGGACGGCGTTTTAAAAAGGCACGGACCGAAACTAGTCACGCTGAAACATCCTGAATAAATCAACTTTTTACTGAACTTGCAGTGTCTCTTGCAGTCTTCTTGAACGAGAGGAGAGAATGGAGTATATATATATATATATATATATATATATATATATATATATATATATATATATATATATATATATATATATATATATATATATATATATATATATATATATATATACATATACTTTTGATAATTTCCTAATAAAGTGCTAGGTGCTAGTGATTTATAAAGATCCTGAAATAGGTATAAAGGTGTGTCCTCAAAAGAAATCAGGGGATTGTATCATATGTGCTAATCTCACTTTAATTAAGAAAAAACTTCTCTCATCTATATGTGGCCTTTTCTCATTAGTTAAAATGGTGAGTGATAAAATAAAAAGTTATATTTCCTAAAAGTATTTATATACCTAAAAAATATTGCAGGTTATTCATTTTTTTCAACAGCAGTGAATTTTTCAACTGCAGAACACCTCAATTTTTCACCAGCAAGATCATTATCTGTTGTTTATTTTATGTATATATGTTTGAAGTTCCCTACTAAAGTGTGAATGCTTTATAAAGTCCCTAAATTAGGAATAAAGATCTAGCCTTACAGAAAATCAAGGGATATTTTTCACATACCCTACTATCCTTAAACTAAGAAACAAACTTCTTATCATCTACATATGGCCTCTTCTCATTCAATGGATGAGTACCCAATACTACATTTTCTCACATTTATTTATCATCTATTGATAAAGTGCATGGTGCTACTAGAAAGTTCTTCAGAAAAATACACAGTGCTGGCAGAGAGAGCGAGTGGTAAAGTGCTAATAAAATATATACCATATACATTTACAGTAAATATTACTTTATTAAAAATAGTTTGCCAAGAAATCATAAAAGTAGGACATTTCCTATACATTTTAAAAATACATTTAAACTATGAAATTGAGAAACTGTATAAGGTTGAATAAGCTAAAAGACAATAGGAAACATGTCAATGAGGTCAGCAGGGGCCACAAAAGTCACTGGAGTTCATTCTGGAATCAATATTTTCTTGTTTCTATTCATTCCCTCATAGATGAATATAAAATTCGGCATCTAAATTATGTCCCAGAGGGGCTTCTGTTCCCGTTAAGATAAGAAGTTGTGATTCTATTCTCCTCAATATCAGCTCTCAATTACCTCCTATTTCACTTGTTTTTATGTAACCATTGTATTTTTCCCCAATCGTGTTTTGCTATAGGATAGGGGAAATCACCATTCTTTATCTCTCATAATTGTTGCAAAATTCTAAGTTTGACTTTATTTGTGGTGCTCCAAACATAGTCTTTTTCAACTGGGACATGTTACAATATAAACTTAAACAACATATATCTTTCACAGGTGTTACATTCCATGATGTTTTCTTTTTTCCCAATATTTAATATATATGTTGTCTTGTTGATACCATGTTCACATGCCTTACATTTGGCACACTTCCAAAAACCTTGTTGTGAAAGCTAATTGGGGCCCAATGGCTTTATTTGCGGTAGATGACTTTATGTTAGTATATCTCCTAATGATGAGACTTTCCTATAGATGATACTTGAATGATCAGTTAATACCTCTTTCAAGGTCTCATACAAATTCAACATTTCCCACGTTCTGTTTCAAGTTTGCTTCAATTCTTGATGTTTGCAATTATAATCCATGATCATGCAAAAGGTATTCTCCTTTCATGATTCCTTCCTACGAGTTACCAATAATTCTTCTCTTTTTTGCTTTCACAGTCTTTCTGATGCACTTTTTAGAATTTGAAGTGGGTAACCCCTTGATAAGAAGATTGCATGCATTTCTTGTATCCGTTGC
Organism: Lissotriton vulgaris; assembly: GCF_964263255.1. Lineage (NCBI taxonomy): Eukaryota > Metazoa > Chordata > Amphibia > Caudata > Salamandridae > Lissotriton > Lissotriton vulgaris. The sequence goes on along the minus strand of NC_141695.1, from coordinate 1,458,649,251 downwards.
TCAAAGTCTGCCTCCTCCGAGCAATTCCGCCTGGCCCATAGCATGTCTCTGAAGGGGACACTCCAATTTAAAGTTTTGGGATGCTCACTTTGGCATGCAAGATGCTATTACATGATGTTATTTTTTATGTACTTTGGTGCATAGTTTCATGTTTTTAACAAACACCTCAATGTCAAAGAATGTGATCTGTTGCGGACGTATGGTGCAAGTGAAGCTCACATTGTCGGCATTCTGATACAAGGATAGAATAAATCATTCCAGGACCACGATGTCTCCCTCCCAAATCAGGAAGAGATCATCAATGACGTGGTCCATAATTTTACGTGATCTAGTATACCCTGATTCTATCCACACAGTTTCCACTTCTCAATAACCCATAAATAAATTTGCGTAGGTTGAAGCGCATGATGTCCCTATTGCTGTATTCTGTTTTTGCAAATAACTGGTGCCATTGAAAATAAAGACACTGTGGGTCAAGCAGATGCTGAGCATTTCCATGAGCATGTTGAATGCTCTTTGTATGTTACGGATTGATGTCTGAGGAAATGTTTGCATTCTATTTAACCATCCTTGTGCTGAATCGATGTATACAGTGAGGAAACATCTACTGTTGCCATCAAGTAGTTATCTTTTCATGGGATTTTAGAAAGTCCATAGACTCCCTTAAATAGGAGTTCAATGTTGTTAGTTATTGTATAAGAAAAGTATGAATGAATGTAGAGGTGTTCTCCAGTAAAGAACCAATAGAGCTGATTTTTCGGTCGACGGGGAAGATTTTGCTGATCGTTATGTATTTTTGCTAGAAAATAGACCTTTGGGGTCACTGGATACTCTGTTTTTAAATATATGTGTTCTTCCATATCAGGTTCAACCAATCCATGAGTTTTTCATGGTATTCCTTAGTGATCGTTTTTATTTGCTTGTCCTTCAGTTTTTCGTAATGTTGTCTGATATTCAGTTGTTTTTCTGCTCCAATCATGTATTTAGAGTGGTCCTGCAGGACAATATTTTTTCCTTAATCAGATGCCTTTATGTTCTTTGACGGTCCTCTCTTAGTTCTATAATAGCTTTTTGTTGTCCTAACGTTATATTATGTTTCTTTTTCAAATTTCTTTAATGAAACAGGCGATTGATGGTTTCAACACATACTTCCCGGGAAATATCTAGTTTGTTTCCTGCTGGCATTTGCAGACAAAATAACGATTGGAATTTATGCCCACTATTTCTTGCCTTAAAAGTTACGAGCCACATTTCCTTGCAAAATTCTGTATCTGGCACTTCCTTTATTCATTTGTTTGTTTATACCACTTTTCAAGGGCGTCCAGTGATCTTAAATCTGGGAGATCGCTCACTGTAATTTCTTATAACTTGATGCCATCGATATTGGCAATTGTGATGTTTTGAGGATGTTTTAGGAAATGTTTCTTTAGCTTGCGTTTGAACATGAATTTGCGGAGTTCAAGCCATATGTTTGCTAAGTTTAATTCCACATCTGGATAAAAGGAGAGTCGCTTATTGAGTATTTTTAGGAGCCTTCCACTGAGGATTTTGGAGGAAAGGTTAATGACCAGGTTTTCCTTTACTAAGTTTGTCTTGAATCTTACTTTTTCTTCTTTTGCCTTCCACCTTCCTCTGCTCTTTTATATTTTGATTTTAACCTGCTTCTGACACTTTTAGGGAATGTTCCTCTTCCTCTTTGTCTTGTACTCATTTGTATCAATCATACAAAATTTAGAGTTGGAGCATCTTCTGAGCTATCTACAGCCTCTACAGTTCGCTTACTCTCCATAGCACTATCCTTGGCCTCTCTATTTCTGAAGCTGTCATATTTCCTTGCAAAGGTATAAATCCTACCACTTGTATACCTGATTCAATACCTATTGAATTTTGTCACTTTGCGTTTTTCCACCTCAGACTCATATTTGCTGAGTTTCTGTTCCATTTGTTCCAACATTGTTTTGGTCACTTCATTGTCAGGGTGATTCTCAAGTTTACATTTCAATTCTTTGATTCTATTTATTGTTTTTTCTAATTTCCTCTCAGCATGTTCATTGATGGTTCCCATCAATTTAAAAGAACATTCATTTGTGACATTTTGTCACTTCTTAATTAAATACACACTCGGGTCACTCAATGTGCACATGATTAGAATTCTTAAGCTTCTCAGTATTTGTTTACGTTCAATATATTTTTGGAAAGTGGTCATCTTTCACCATTTATTCACTTCTGTTGCCTGTACATATTCTATATCTTTGATAATCACAGTAGGAATTATTTTTCTCTTTTCCTTCTGTGTGCTTATTGCATTTGATGTTACTAATTTTTCATTGTTTAATAATTCATTCGCTCTTTGGGCTCTTAACATCCTTCTATCCACCATGTTTCAAAAGAGACTCCAAATTTGTATTTTTTTCTTTGTTTAGCACAACTATTCACTTGAATTTCACTATTACCATAAAAAAATCAAGGAATCACTACCCCTGACTTCTGATTTTGGATGGATTGGGTTGACCGAGACAATGGCCTCAAGTTTTCAAAAAGCCTTGTTCATGCACATTGTTTGTGCTTGCTCACTTCTTTGGCTTTCCCTTCTTAGTGTGGTAAAGCGCACCATGGTTTCTCTGCAAGTGGAGTAAGTGGGAAAGCCCCCTTCCTCCATGCCACCTCTGCAGTATTTGAGATTTGGTGCTTGTTCCTCCTCTCTACCCGCAGTTCCCACTAGCACTTCCACTTACCGGTAGCTTAGACTTCAGATGTTTTTGATTAGGGCAGAGGCATCAGCGTTTAATCATCTTTCACAGAACTGCGGTTGCTGCTCAAAACGCTGTCTTGCCTTCTCCTGCGGGTGTACGCTTCATGTGGCGCAGCAGCCACATATCACAAAGAAATCCCATAACACCGCTCCACCATAGGAAAAAAATTGGCACCACGATCAACGTTTTCACACTCGAATTTTATTTTTGATTCATTTAGTGTAAACAAAAAAGAGAGAGGGTCAACGTGTTCCGGCTTGGTATTTAAAGTGCTCATGCCATAGTAGTCCTATATCACTATTTACAAAACACTACAGAATGTCAATTCACAATACATGAAACATAGTAGAATATGTGACACCATTTTCTGATAACACTTTGAGTCTTTTTCCAGGATTTTTCATTTTTCATTCATTTGTTGATTTATTCTTTCTTTCTTCTTGCCATTATCTATATCATATTTCTGTTAAGTACATATACCAATCACTGTTTAACCTTATAAATTGACATTGTACACAAGACGTAGGTTTCATTGCATTAATTCCATTACTGGTGTATAAGTTCATTTTCAGGAATGCAACTATTTTGACAATTATAAACCCAATCACTAATATACTATAGCTTAATCTGCATACAGTAAGTATCACAATTAGACATCATATACAAAGAGAGAATGTGAAAATATTCCAGACAACACGTTTTTTTGTCTAAATGTGAGATTATTCAACTGTACAGAACTGATGTAAAAATATGTAAAGAAGGTGCTCAAGACAAGAAATAGAGAGATGGCCATTGTTAAAATGAAGAAGGATAAGAGAGGGGGTTATATTACATAAAAGGTTTTAAATCTCTAGAGATTATAAAGCACTTGTTAGATGTTTTCACCTGCAAAGAATCATTCAACTACTGGGTATCTTAACTAATCAACAGCAAGAGTATTGTCAGCTGTTATTTATTTGTATGTATGTATGTATATATGTGTATATATATATATATATATATATATATATATATATTATATATATATATATATATATATATATAAAAATATAAAAATATATACCTCTTGGTATACGTTATGCCGACGAGGTGTGCCAAATAAAATACTCACCTGCATCCTGGGTCTTCTGTTCCTTCTTCTTGCGGCGTTTCCTGATTTAAGGGCGTGCTAGGTGTTCGAAACTAACAGGCATATATATATATATATATATATATATATATATATATATATATATATATATATATATATATATATATATATATATATATACATATATATATACCTGCTGCATCAACCTTGTGGGCTCGCGTGACATCCTTTCTTCGCTGGATTTCGATTGTTGGATATATATATATATATATTTTGTCCAGGAGGAGCTCATTAGGGAGAGACTCTTCACAGCACAGGGCACCGAAGAAGGCGAGTGTGCCGAAATGCATCTGCCGCTGCTGGGATTGAAGAAATAAACGGGTTACCTACCCTGAACTCCCCTCAGGCCTCTGATCTTTTCTTTGAAAGGATGTTTTTGGATACAATATTGCGCCTGCCGAATGCGCAAAACAGAGGGCCACGCGGCAACAAGTGACACAGAATAAAAACGGCAATCTGCTGCTTGCAGCGACATCACAACTGAGGAATCAGTATATTCCGATGTCCGCCTGAAACTACAGGACACCATGGATGGACTGAGATATTTTATCTCGAGGGGGCTGTAAGTCTCACATTTGACTGCCCCTATGCGTGTGTGACTGTTGGGACTGGCGCTGCGGACACAGGGGACTAGGGGTGGTCTCCCGCCCTTTTCCTTGGTCTATGATCTACCCGACTCACCTGGTGCCGGCACTAACCTACAGTTGATCCCTCTCCCATACACCACCTGCTCTGCAGTGCCGGGACAGTGCCTGCTGGGATTTGAAGTTCGCTGGACTGGATTCGAACTCCTATTGGTGGAAGAACATTTGCAGGGGGAGGAGACATTTGTGCTGGTAACTATTTTGTCCAGGAGGAGCTCATTAGGGAGAGACTCTTCACAGCACAGGGCACCGAAGAAGGCGAGTGTGCCGAAATGCATCTGCCGCTGCTGGGATTGAAGAAATAAACGGGTTACCTACCCTGAACTCCCCTCAGGCCTCTGATCTTTTCTTTGAAAGGATGTTTTTGGATCCAATGTTGCGCCTGCCGAATGCGCATAACAGAGGGCCACGCGGCAACAAGTGACACGGAATAAAAACGGCAATCTGCTGCTTGCAGCGACATCACAACTGAGGAATCAGTATATTCCGATGTCTGCCAGAAACTACAGGACACCATGGATGGACTGAGATATTTTATCTCGAGGGGGCTGTAAGTCTCACATTTGACTGCCCCTATGCGTGTGTGACTGTTGGGACTGGCGCTGCGGACACAGGGGACTCGGGGTGGTCTCCCGCCCTTTTCCTTGGTCTATGATCTACCCGACTCACCTGGTGCCGGCACTAACCTACAGTTGATCCCTCTCCCATACACCACCTGCTCTGCAGTGCCGGGACAGTGCCTGCTGGGATTTGAAGTTCGCTGGACTGGATTCGAACTCCTATTGGTGGAAGAACATTTGCAGGGGGAGGAGACATTTGTGCTGGTAACTATTTTGTCCAGGAGGAGCTCATTAGGGAGAGACTCTTCACAGCACAGGGCACCGAAGAAGGCGAGTGTGCCGAAATGCATCTGCCGCTGCTGGGATTGAAGAAATAAACGGGTTACGTACCCTGAACTCCCCTCAGGCCTCTGATCTTTTCTTTGAAAGGATGTTTTTGGATACAATGTTGCACCTGCGGAATGCGCAAAACAGAGGGCCACGCGGCAACAAGTGACACGGAATAAAAACGGCAATCTGCTGCTTGCAGCGACATCACAACTGAGGAATCAGTATATTCCGATGTCCGCCAGAAACTCCAGGACACAATGGATGGACTGAGATATTTTATCTCGAGGGGGCTGTAAGTCTCACATTTGACTGCCCCTATGCGTGTGTGACTGTTGGGACTGGAGCTGCGGACACAGGGGACTCGGGGTGGTCTCCCGCCCTTTTCCTTGGTCTATGATCTACCCGACTCACCTGGTGCCGGCACTAACCTACAGTTGATCCCTCTCCCATACACCACCTGCTCTGCAGTGCCGGGACAGTGCCTGCTGGGATTTGAAGTTCGCTGGACTGGATTCGAACTCCTATTGGTGGAAGAACATTTGCAGGTGGAGGAGACATTTGTGCTGGTAACTATTTTGTCCAGGAGGAGCTCATTAGGGAGAGACTCTTCACAGCACAGGGCACCGAAGAAGGCGAGTGTGCCGAAATGCATCTGCCGCTGCTGGGATTGAAGAAATAAACGGGTTACCTACCCTGAACTCCCCTCAGGCCTCTGATCTTTTCTTTGAAAGGATGTTTTTGTATATATATATATATATATATATATATATATATATATATATATATATATATATATATATATATATATATATATATATATGTATATATATATGCAAAAAAGAAGGAGAGTACTCTCAGTAGTTCTCAGGTTTAGGTGGAAAGCAGATCCTGTATAGAGCACTCTCAACACCAGCGACACTCTAGATCTGCTCACCTCAAATGTTTGCATTTCAATCAAAGTCTTTAAGCATAGGATTAGCACAGTGCCATTAACGCCGAGATAGAAAACGACAAAGTCTTTTGCAGTTTCTACAGCAAAGTCTTTAAGCATAGGACTAGCACAGTGCTGTCCTTGCTGAGCTGTAAAATGACAAAAGCCATTTACCACTCCAGGCACAGCATTACAGCTTTGAAATGGTAAAATACCAATCAAGCCAACCTGAAATGAGTAAAAGCAACCCCTGACACAGTGTTTCGATCTAATAAGAGCTCTTCAGAGAGGTATAGCTTTGTCCAAACACAAGGGAGCACCCAGTAGTAAGTAAAAAAAATACATTTTCAGGCATAGAGTGACGAATAAATTAAGCAAAAAAGAAGGAGAGAGCTCTGGGTAGTTCTCAGGTTTAGATGGAAAGCAGCTCCTGTATAGAGCACTCTCAACACCAGCGACACACTAGATTTCTATCAAAGTCTTTAAGCATAGGATTAGCGCAGTGGCATCCACGCCGAGATAGAAAAGGACAAAGTCTTTTGCCATTTCTACAGCAAAGTCTAAAATATATATACACACACATATTACCAACTAGCAGTCACCAGTAGGTAGTTATAGTTAGGACCTCGTTTCTATTCAAAAAGTGTTTTTTCTTTTCCCAATAACTTTGGCACCTAGTGACGAATCTTCACAACATTTTCAAAGGTAGTTGCCCGCTCTGGTCAGCTCCTGTCTTAAAAGTTTTGGGGTGATTCGACGGGGAGAGCTGAGAAAAAAGGGGGTCACAAAACGCGTTTTCCCCATGTAAATTTCTATAGGAAACTTTAGAGAAAGCTGCAGCCCGGACAGAATTGCACCAAATTTGCCAAAAAGGTAGGTCTTGGTTCAGAAAGAGCCCTTTTTTTTAAATGGTGTAAATCCGTTCAGTAGTTGCTGAGAAATAAAAAAAAAGTTTCAATATCTGTAGGCACGGTGGGTTTGCGTACCCTCCTGGGCATGAGCTTCACCCTGATTGGCTGCCAACACTCCAAACCAGGAACTGTTGGCAGCCATCTTGTGGCTCGGTAGAACAGTCAGAAGAAAACAGTAAAACAAAGATAAAAAACAAGAAAACGGGGCAGGGTAGAAGCACCCTGACCACCTAGGCCTGCTCAGGGGGTCCGACAAGGACCTCCAGGGCCCAAAAAAGCATTTTTTTTTATTTCAGCTGAATCCGCGTTGGGGTTGCGAATCCCGCCAGAAAAAAATTATAGCGCAGGCTCCCACGCTTCATTTAAATGAGGCCCCCGGGTGGGCCAGGTCCCGGGGGCATTGACAAAAAGTAATAGCGGGGCCCTCTGGGGCCCCTGCATCTCCTGGGATCGACACCTCCCCGGGACCATGCTAATGATGTGATAGGGGGCACGCGACTCCCCCGCAGCCCAGAGGACCACTACTTCCCGGGGGCTTTTATATATAAGAATGCGTGGTCCGCCACCTCCCCGTGGATTTTTGATTTGTTTTCTGGGGCAGATGGCCCCCCGCAGCCCCAGGGACCCCCCCCCTCCCCTGGGCAATCTTTATTTAAATGTGGGGGTCTGTTATGGACCACTGGGCCCTGGGGACCACAACCTCCCCAGGGCTGGCTCCTGCAGTGTCCTGTGGTGCCCACCCCCGGGACACTGCTGTTTGCTACGGCAGGGCAGGAGCATGGCTCCCGTTCTGCCATAGCAAACGCAGCGTTGCTTGCGTAAAGCGAAAGCAGGGAAACTTGCTCTCCCTTCAAGGAAGCAAAGCGGAATTGCTTTTGACTAAGGGGAGCTTCATGTCAGCAGCTCCCCTTGCTCAAAAGCAATGCCGGCTCCCACAGGATGCGGGGATTGGGCTCTCCCCATGGTCCCCAACAAAAAGGGCCGGTCCCAAGGGATGGGTCCCCAGGGCCAGAACAGGCTCGGGAGGGGGGCCATGCGGCCCCCCTCCCTCAATAAAATTAAATATATTTTTTTAAAAGGCTCGCCCCGGGGCCTATAGAGGCCTCAGGAGGGGGGCCACGCAGCCCCCTCCGTAAACATTTAAAAAAGAATATTTGGCCATACACCGGGGCCAAAATTGGCCTCGGGAGAGTTGCCACGCAGCCCCCTTCCCATTTTTTTGTAAGAAACGGGGCAGGCCCTGGGGTATGGGGTCCCCAGGCCCCAAATAATGTAAAAGACGTGCCCACACAACCCCCTTTCTAATACAATAACATTTTTAAAAAGCCAGCATCACGCAGGAGGCCCAGCCCCGTCCCTGCATCACTCAGCAAATGCGCCTCCTGGCGCGTTGTGGGTTGGGGAATTAATTCTCCTTCAATACTGAGGGTCCCTGGGTGCCAACTAGCCACCAGATACCTCCAGTGTGCGCCAAGAAGCTGCGTTGCAGAGAGGTGTTCTGAGGCCATGCCCCTTTTCACACCTCTGTGCAACGCAGCTCTGTGGCGCTTACTGGAGGTACCTGGTGGGCTAGTTGGCCCTCAAGGTCCCTCAGGACTCAGGGGGAATTAATCCCCCAATTTACAATGCGCCAAGGGGTGCGTTTGAACAATTGTGCAGGGAGGGAGGGGCGGAACCTAACAAAATAAGTGTGCAAATGTGCCCCCTGGCATGTGGTAAATTGGGGGATTAAGTTCCCTTGAATCCTGAGGGTCCTTGGGGGCCAACTATCCCACCAGGTACCTCCAGTATGCGCCACAGAGCTGCGTTGCAGAGAGGTGTTCCAAGGCCACGCCCCTTTTTACACCTCTCTGCAGAGCAGCTTCTGGTGCTCAACAACATTTAAAAATAAAATACTTTTTTTGGCCCTTGGGGTCCCTGTGGGAACTTCTGAACAAGCCTAGGGGGGTCAAGGAGTTTCTACCCTGCCCCCTTTTATTGTTGTTTCACCTTTTTTTTATTGTGACTTGGTTTAACCGAGTCACAAGATGGCTGCCCATACTTCCTAGTATGAAGTGTTGGCACCCAATCAGATCCCAGGCACGAGATCGGAAGGGTTTGCAGATCCACCGTGGCCACAGATGTATTTATGAGAAATCTTTACATTTCTCAGGAACTACTGAATGGGTTTACACCATTTAACAAAAAGAGTGCACTCTGGACCAAGAGCTGCGTTTTTGCCAAATTTGGTGTAATTCTGTTCAGCAGTTCGGGCTGTAGCAGCGTTAACAGTTTCCTACGAAAATTAACATGGAGAAACACGTTTTAGGAACCTTCTTTTTCTCTGCCCCTGCTTGATGAATCACCCCAAAACTTTCAATACAGCAGTTGACCGCTCCATTAGTTTTGGAAATTTTGCAAAGATTCATCAAACGACACCAATGATATTGGCAAAAGACATATACATACCCAGTTGCAATCAATTACCTTGGTCAGTGCATTTTTCATTTCAAAGCATGCTGGAATAGGTGGTCCAATTTAGTACCAGTCATTCCCTTGGGTAGGTTCTGTTCGAAACTCCACACATTTAAAATCCATTATTTTCCTCAGTAGGACACAGAGTGCAGAGCTGATCATTTTTTCCTTCCACTTGCTGTGCTGTAAAAGGCGTGGACACAGTTCCCACCAGCAGCCTCTCTCCTTCATGATGGTGCATTCCTACACGACAGGGGCTGCCGTGTTAATTATGTTTACAAAGGCCCAAAAGCTGGGTATTAAATCTACTCTGGAAAACACTCACAATCTGTAAGTCGCCTCTGAAGAAAGGCAGGAGCCTTGAAACGCGTCAGGCGCCATGAATGCTACTGGAATGCAGATGCTGCTTCCTTAAAAGCTTTTGGGCCTTTGTAAACATGGATATATATATATATATATATATATATATATATATATATATATATATATATATATATATATATATATATATATATATATATATATATATATATATATATATATATATATATATATATATATATATATGTATAAAAACGAAAGTATGTCTGTTTGTCCTTTATGCATTACTACACCATTCATCCGATCGGCATGAAACTTTGGGAAGTTGTTGAGTACACTCCCGCGAAGGTTTCTGGCAAAAAAAAAAAAAATGGTTAAATATCGGCCCCTTGGCCCCCCAGGGCCCTCTTAATCTTTCCAATACTGAATGTTTACAGTTTCCGGTGCGACTCGCTTTTGCAATGACCATCAACAAAGCACAAGGACAATCGCTGCAAGTGTGTGGACTAGATTTGGAGAATCCGTGCTTCTCACATGGACAACTGTATGTGGCCAGCTCACCCGTCAGAAAACCTTCTGCTTTATTCGTGTACGCACCAGACAGAAAAACAAAAAATACTGTGTATCCACAAGCACTCGAATAAATAAACAGAATTAAAACAACACTTTAAAATGTTTTCCATATTAAAATGAATAAGTTTCAATAAAAATGACACAATGTAATTTAAATGTTATCATAACAAGTTTCCTTAAATTTCCTTTCTTCTGAGATCGCAGCAACGTGCGACGGGTAAGCTAGTATATATATATTGTGTATCTCTGCTCTTATGGTAGTATGGTATGTTCCCGCGATTTTTGCACTTTACTATATCTCTTTTTTCACTCATGCACTTTTTTATACAATTATTGCACTTTAACTTTCGCTGCTATATAAGATATTTGCATGTTTGCACAGATTATGACTACACATGTCAGTTGAAACTTAATTTGGCAATATAGAAATATGTTTCAAGATATTAGATCTGGTAGTTATCAAATTTAATTGAACTATTTTCTGGATTTAACCAGTAATCGTATTTCATATTTTGCATTGTCAGCAAACGAAAAATGATACCAGCGATAGTATTTCTTCACTATTTATTGTTGATCACGTGATTATGGTGGACACCACCAGGGGACGGTGTCAGCATCACTGCAAGTATAAAAAAAGCATAATTATTCCAAACAATGAGTCACTGGTTCTGTTGAATAAAAACATCATTTTGCTGACTTTGATGGTCCGGTCTTCATTTTTGCTGGCGTGGAGGCGGTGTCTGCGAGCGCAGAGCGAGCTGAGGAGGAACTCTTATATATATATATATATATATATATATATATATATATATATATATATATATATATATATATATATATATATATATATATATATATATATATATATATATATATATATATATAGAGAGAGAGAGAGAGAGAGAGATAAAACACTTAGGAATTAAAAGAAGCCCAAACAGCAACATAACACTAACATAAGACAATTCCACATTAACAGCACAGCACATACAACACACAAGACAAACCTCACATCTTACATAAAGTGTAACTATGCAATAGCAGTACGCTAAGACATGCAAAGAGCACAACTGAACAACAGCAATCTCTGTGTCACTAAAATGCAAACACATACACACAACTAACCAGAACACCAAAGTACAATATCATATATCATCACAGCAGCACAGATATAACACATCATAAAACACCACAATATAATACTACAACACTGCATATCAATATAGTAACACAGAAAAACAATACAATTACACAATAAAAGTAAATATGTATTTACCAGGGTAATAATGAACAGTATTATTATAATCACCTTCATGCTTGTTATCATATTAAGATGATGCTCCTACAGGGATTTAACATCTAAAATGTTAAAATAAACCTTTTCTTAAAACCATTGTATGGCATATGAAGAGGGCAATGTAATTTTTATTATGTGTGATTTTACAGATAAGAGTCTATTTGAATACTATATTAGTCAGAAAACTAATATTAGGAATAGGGAGTGTCCAAAAGTGACTATATGCTCTTAACACGACCTGTAACTGACAATCTGGGGAAATCAGTATGATATTAAGGATTTTTGGGACGCCAGATACGACACATTTTGGGGTCCCTTTTTTGGAGTAACTTTGAACTTTATTGTACGTTTTCTGCTCTTTCAAGCCTATGAGATATCACACAATATTGAACTGCAGAACTTTATTTTTTCAGAAACCAGGTCAAAGAAAAACAGCTAAAATATGTTTTTGGTAGAGTCCCAAAATCCTTATAATGTCACTTGATGGAGAGAGCTTACCTCTGAGGTAGAGGTATGCAGACAGAAGAGGTTGAGAAATAGGTTTAATATCCAGAGTAAAATCACTTACCTAGGGACCCTCTTGGAAGATGGTGGCCCTGGGAAATTGTCAACTTTGTTAATGTCTTAAAAGTCCCCGGCAGGAACGCAAGCAACATCTGCAGTTGTAAAGAAAGATGGCGAGGAAAAGGCTGTGGCAGGCTTTAAGATGTACATATGTCAAAATGGTGGACTTGTCCCAGCAACATGGAAAGCATTTCAGGGTTCCACCTCCTGGTAGTATTTTCGCAGTTATTTGCCTTAAGTAGCTATAGAAATGTGGCTTGAGAGTTCGAAAGCTGTACAGAAGGACCTCTTGATTTGCATACTGGGCTAATATGCTGAATTAGTGAGCGTTTATCCTAATAATGCAGATCATTGCATTGAATAAAAAAGTAAACATCTATTATATTCAAATACTAAATTTTCTCTTCAAGCAACACCTTGTACCTCATGGCCCATCCTGGCTAATATCCATGAAACGCACCACTTCCCTTCAGTCCACACTCCTGCTATACTTCCTTCCTTCCTCAAAACCCATCTATTCCACTCTAGACCTAGCTATACCATCTACCTCTTCTTTCTTACTCCAACCCTAGTTGCCACACTATTCCTGTATTCTAAAACGTTATCATGTACTGTGGTATGTTGATTTGTGCCTATGCTTTCTGTTCATAAATACAATACATGCAGACATACATTGTATACATATAACGGATCTATTACTATTTATTGGCACTTAACCCCATGTCTGCTCTGCTTTTTTCCAGGGAATGTTTGTCCTCGGGCTCCCCTATGCCATCCTCCATGGGGGATATCTAGGACTGTTTTTAATTATATTTGCTGCAGTGGTTTGCTGTTACACCGGAAAAATTCTGATTAACTGCCTCTATGAAGAAAATGAAGATGGGGAAACAGTGCGCGTCAGGGACTCCTATGTGGATATTGCCAATGCTTGCTGTGCCCCCAGGTTCCCGAAACTTGGGGGTAGGATTGTAAATGTGGCCCAGATAATTGAACTTGTAATGACGTGCATCCTGTATGTGGTAGTCAGTGGCAACCTGATGTACAATAGCTTCCCGAACCTGCCCATCTCGCAGAAGTCTTGGTCCATCATCGCTACGGCAGCCCTTCTGCCGTGCGCCTTCCTGAAGAACCTCAAGGCAGTTTCGAAGTTCAGCTTGCTCTGCACCCTGGCCCACTTTGTCATCAACATCTTGGTGATTGCTTACTGCCTCTCCAGGGCACGCGACTGGGCCTGGGATAAGGTCAAGTTCTACATCGATGTCAAGAAGTTTCCTATTTCCATTGGCATCATCGTTTTCAGCTACACGTCCCAAATTTTTCTGCCATCCCTTGAGGGTAACATGAGCCAGCCAAAGGAGTTCACATGCATGATGAACTGGACCCACATTGCAGCCTGTATCCTCAAGGGTCTCTTCGCACTAGTCGCCTACTTAACCTGGGCAGATGAAACAAAGGAGGTCATCACAGACAACTTGCCCTCCACCATAAGGGCTGTGGTGAACCTTTTCCTGGTTTCCAAAGCCCTACTCTCCTACCCTTTGCCATTCTTCGCAGCTGTGGAAGTATTGGAGCGGTCCCTCTTCCAGGAAGGAGGAAGATCCGTTTTTCCGAACTGCTACGGTGGTGATGGAAGGTTGAAATCCTGGGGACTAGGCCTCAGATGTGCCCTGGTGGTTCTTACCTTATTGATGGCCATTTATGTCCCTCATTTTGCTCTTCTTATGGGCCTCACTGGCAGTCTCACTGGAGCTGGCCTCTGTTTCTTGCTCCCAAGCCTTTTCCACCTCAAACTTATGTGGCGGAAGCTCATGTGGCATCATGTCTTTTTTGATGTCTCCATCTTTGTTATAGGTGGCATCTGCAGTGTTTCTGGCTTCATCCATTCGATTGAGGGCCTAATAGAGGCTTTTAGTACCAACACAGAAGAATGATCAGGAATGAAAGACCAATGGAAAGGGAGAAAAGGAAAAGAAGAGGGTTACATAAAGGCACAAAAATGCATTCTACATCTAAATGGACACTAATATACATCTGTGATTGGTCATGATAATCTGACAGTCATCCAATGTGGAAATTTAACGACATGTGCTTTCTAGGTAAAAACAGATCCTGTGGAGGTGATGATAGCTCTTATTAGACCATTAGAGATTTGGGTGCTGTGATTCCCCAGTTAAGGTAACTTAGAAAATTGAATCTCAAAGGTTATTTTTAAAGGCATGTTGGCTTGTTTTATCGAATGTACACCAAACTCTTAGCAGGTTTTTGTAGCAGAACACTGGGGCATATTACCAAGCAATAGCGATATCGCTTGGTATTACCAAGGTTTATCGCAAATGCGATAAAAATTGGCCGCAATGCATGAATATCGCTGAAAAGTCAGCGATATTCATGCATTACCGATCTAATGCTCTTAGCCATGTTATCCACCTCCCATTGGATAACATGGCTAAGAACTGCTCAGGGCAGGTGTTAGCTTTTGGAGATATTCGCGCTTAGCGTGAATATCTCCAAAAGTTGGTAATAGGAGATAGCGATGTTAGCGACTGTTTCCAGTCGCTAACATCTTGGCACACCCACTTTGCATGTCATTAGTGATAAATATCACTGACATGCAAAGTGGGGCCCAAGATGGACGCTATCTCCTACTAGCTGTCGCTAACTGGTGTTAGCGACAGCTAGGTAATAGGGAGATAATTTTATCTCCGCTTTCTTGGCTTTTAAAGCCAAAAAAGCGGAGATAAACCCCCTTGATAATATGCCCCACTATCTTTAAAATATCGTCCTGCAAACAAGTAGCTAGTTTATGGGCTACCACAATAACAATATAACAAGAATATAAAGGTATGTATAGATTTATTATTCTTAACTCCATATCTAGACCTTTATTTTTCATAGATAGATAGATAGATAGATAGATAGATAGATAGATAGATAGATAGATAGATAGATACATATTTTCCACAACGAATCAAAGATTTTATTTAGCTAATTCCACATGTTAACCAATTAAAATCTTTTCATTTCTGTGGGAGTGCAGATAATGTATTTCGATGAGAATGGCTGGGAAGATTATAGACGGGGATGTGCAATCTGTCCAGCATGCACTGGTTCTGCCAGGGCAGCAGCCGGCAAGCAGAGCGAGGGATGGGTATATGTATATATGAATATATTCGTATTACCTTGATGTGGAGTTAAACATGCAAAATCTATACTTACCTATATAGACTGCCCTTCACGATGTTGTAGTGGTCAATATTTTGGCTGCAGTATTTTGTAGGATTATATTTTTACTCTTGATACTCAGACATACAACTGTTTAGCTTATATTGTAAAGCGATACAAAGATTTACTCCATCTTTGCTGGTCACCCACAGGGGTGTGGGAAAATCAAAGGCAGTGGGTGTCCACAAGCTGCGCTTTCCTGATTAATGTTTTAAAGGATATTATTAGGTCATGATATCCTAACAAATACCGAACCAACAACCTCCAAATTTGGTATCTGTTCAAGTTTACTTTATACCGCATGAAGTCCTGAAATATTACACAGATTTGTAAACCATTGAATATTAATTGTGCCAATCTAATAACATGTATGATCACATCCACAGGTGCTAAATGGAACAGACAAATCATTTTAGTTTATTTTACAATCACTCTTGATTTCAACTATTTTTAATAAAAGGGGACTAGGGGGCATATTATCAAGACAGGCGATAAAACTATCGCTGTTTTAGCGGCAGAAAACGGCAGCGAAAACGGCGATAATGGGCTTGATAATATGCTTTATGGAATTCCAATTGAAGCCCATGTTAAATGTGAAGGACATCTAACATGGGCTTCAATTGGAATTCCATAGAGCATATTATCAAGCCCATTATCGCCGTTTTAGCAGCAGTTTTCTGCAGCTAAAACAGCAATAATTATATTGCCTGTCTTAATAATATGCCCCTTGGTAGTTCTCACAGACCCTGCAGTACAAGGAAACAAAC
This sequence comes from Lissotriton vulgaris, assembly GCF_964263255.1. Taxonomy (NCBI): domain Eukaryota; kingdom Metazoa; phylum Chordata; class Amphibia; order Caudata; family Salamandridae; genus Lissotriton; species Lissotriton vulgaris. Next base: position 1,458,632,774 of record NC_141695.1, on the reverse strand, counting down.
GTTACAAGACAGAATACCCATTTTACTAGTTTTTTAATAACGAGTAAAAATTACTAGGGTGCCAGTTGCCTTCGGATTAACCCCTTCACTGCGGGGGTAAATCCCCCGCTGTGCTTGGGGGGAGGGGGGCGTGCACAGCTCCCGCATGCTAATGGCGAGCTGAGCTCGTCATGAGCTACGGCGCTCCTGTGCTCATGCACAGGTGCATTGGCTCCGTGGAAGGTTCAGCACAGTGGGGGAATTCTCCCCGCACCTGAGCCTTCCACGGGCCATGACGAGCTGAGCTCGTCATGAGCACCGGAGCGCCGTGGCTCATGAAGAGCTCAGCTCGTCATGAGCATTCAAGAGGTTAAGTTTCTAGTTTCAGAACCTTTTTTTTAAACAGTTACATTTAATATTGTGGGTAATACCATTTGAAGTATGTACATTTGTTTTCCCCTAATCAATTTCTTTTTGTTCTTAGAATGCAGTAGGTTGCCGAGGAAAATGCCACTCTCATAAGTGCGTTAATGTGCATGAGGCATAACCATGTATGGTAAATTTGAAGAAGTAAAAACAAAAAAAATCCACACACCATTTAAATGGGAAAGAATAAAAGCTATGTTGGGAAAAAAAATCCCTTCATCTTCGGAGTCAATTTCAAGCAAGCACTCGTTATCAGTTTCATTTCTAAGGAAAAAAAGCACTTTTAAAAAATACGTTTAATTCCATTTACATTTTAAAGGCAGGCAGGATTTGTTGGCTTGAAAATGGTCCAGCAAAGAGAAAACCTCATTCTGTGGAATCTAGCTGACCTGTGGAGATGTTTCCAATGTACGTGTGGTGTAAACGTGGTAAATAAGATGAGATGTATATTGCAAATCGTATCTTTAAAATATATTGTGGTACATAAATATATCAAACAATAAAGAGAAAAAAGGTGTATGGCGGATTTTGTTTACTGCAGAAAACTCCTTGACATTAACATTAGTGACTCCTGTGCCAAGTACTTCCTAAAAATGTTATATATATAAGATCCGAAAAGGGTTCTTGTTGGCTGAAGAGGGTTGAGAGGGCCCTTGGTGGAAGAAGGGGAAAGGGGGGATACGTCCTCCCAAGTAAAACACTTTTAACCAAGCAAAGTATCCCACCTAAGAACACAAGGGTGTTCCTAACCGAACCAGAGGGATAGAGGATAGGGGGGTAAATGACCCCAGGTGTGTGCAATAGCTCAGTGTGACAAGCCATGAGATGCGAAGAAAAGCTAGGCAAATAGCCAGGGAGCACCCTTGAGGAAAGTGTGACTACAGGGCACCCCGGTACCAAGATACACAATACCCAACAAGTGTGGACGATACAGCACTAAAGGCTATACTCGGGCAAGTATTATTACTGCTTGGTATCTTATTTCGTTGGCACTATTTAGCCGTGTATCAATTGCAAATAAAATCCAGGGAGGTACCACTCGCAACTCTGATGAAAGCCCCAGAATCTTTTGGACCTTTTAGTGAGGCTGAAACATGTCGGTTCGAAACAAGATCATAAGTCCATAATATAGCCTTATAGCCTGCCGTAGCGGGGTATACTGGCTATTAAAGGCCCGCTGCAGCATTAAAGGCCGAAGGCGAGGGACTTTAACCCTTTCCATGCTCATGACGAGCTCAGCTCGTCATGAGGCACAGTGGAGCTGTGCTGATGACGAGCTGAGCTCGTCATGAATAATGTACTCAAGCATTTTCCAGCACAGGAGGGGAAAATGGACAGCAGCGATGTGGTTAACAAGGCAGGTGGTCTTTAATAGCCGGTAAAGCCCATCTACAAAGGGCTATTAGAAGATTCCGCCACTAGAGGGCAGAATGCTCTAACAAATTAAACAAAGGCTTTAGGAAGCAAGGGGATTGAAATTCCCTCAGGCTCTCTGAAGCCTTTGTTCACAGCCAGAGTTGTGAACAAAGAAGCATTGGAATGTTGGAGCTCCGGGCTTATATCAGCCATTATAAGCCCGGAGCTACTCGATTGTTTCCAATAGAGCTTCCAACATTCCAATGTTCTAATAGTCCACATCACCCGCGATAGTGTGTTTTTTACTCTCCCACCTCCTCCACTAATAAAAGGATACCTTGGAGAATGTGAGGGATTTTAATCTTTAGCTAAGCCCCCTGTTCACCTTTCTCAGAAGTGCTCCCTGGAAAATGGTTGAGCCCACCCTGACCTTTAGGAGTCAGGGTGAACCCAATGATGAAGCACGGCACTACTAGAGTGTGTGAGAGTTATATATAAAAAAAATAAGATTGCCCGCACTAGCCACACGGAGCTACTGCACACATCTGGGATAGTTTACCCCCCGTATCGTCTGTCCCTGTGGTTCGGTTAGGAACACCCTTGCGTTCCTAGCTGGAATACTTTGTTTGGTTAAAGCTTCCTTAAACTGCCCAAGGCTTCTTGAAACTAAATGTCTCAGGGGTCTGGTAAATCATGGTTTTTGTAAAATTTTTTAAATCAAGACTTTTTATTAGATTTTGTAGCAAAAGGCGTTGCAATAAAAAAAAAAAAATCAGCAATTGTCACAGCCGTAGAATGAACGGAGTAGCAGGCCATCCCGCCTAGCAGTGTGGCCAAAATCTACCACTTTCATCAACACAAAAAACAAGCATTGCAAAAACAACTACACTGCAAACTTAGCGCTGTCTCAAACCGCAAATCGAAGAAAAAGAAAAAGAAGGAATATGTACAACTCATCCAATCTATCCCCCACTCTGAACGACATCTAGAATATAAACTCTCATTTTATCTCCAGAGACTCCTCCAGATGAACACATCATTCCAGTTGTGCCCCGCGGTAACCCGCCCAGCACTCCAAATTTTGTAATATTTCTTAGGGCATCCCCAGGCAATGTAAATAGGATGTTCCAGGTGAAGCAGCGGTCCAAATCCTCCCTTCAAGCCTCCAATGAGGGAGCCTGAGCCTCCTTCCAGGCCTTTGCAATGTCTTGTTTAGTATATAGTAAGGCTTTTACCCCAAAAAGTACTCACCGGTATCTATTCCTTCTGAAATGTGTAGTAAGGTGGATCTCGGAGTCCATAGCAGGGTCAGTCGCAATACTCCCTCCAAACAGTCAAAGAACCGGCAAGAACCACACAGCCCCAAACTGTATGCACAAAGTCTACCATTGCAGCTTGGCACTTTTGATGGATGGCAGAATCATTTGTCCCCTCCTCTACAATCTCTCCCTAGTGTAATAAATCTTGTGTAAATAGCGCAGCTCGATGAAGTGCTACTAAGTTGGAATGTATGGCCGCCTCTTGAGGAGGGGCCAACGCTTCTCTCCAGTCGTCCTTCTCCAGGGGACCCAGATTACATACCCAAGCCCCCTTGAGGGCCAGAAAAGTGTCTGGGGCATTGACCATCAGAGAGCGGTAAATGACTGAGATTTTTAAATTGCAAGTTGTTGAGCAGAAGTATTTTTATTTCTAAGGGGATAAATTCTGGGATGTCCTCCATGTGTGTGATATTTGGTGTGAGTGCATGGCAAAGCTGCAGATATTTGTAACATTGACCTGAGTCTGATGGAATTTGAAACTAGTCCACAAAACAACAACGGAGGGGTAATTTTGATGGCTGGGTTGCTTGATGTAACAGGTGACCCAGTGCTATGGTATTATCTATGGTTGAACTTTCAGGCCTAAAACCGGATTGAAAAAAAAGGAAGGATGTTACTTTCTTTTGCCCAGGCTTCTAGGTCTTTCAGCAATATTCTTGCATACACTTTCGCTTCAATATCAAATAGGGCAATAAGCTGGTAGTTTTCTGGTTTCGTGCTCTCCCCTTTTTTGTAGATAGGGAAAAGTATAGAACATTTCCATGACGATGGAACAGTGGATGTGGCGAAAGTGTACTTAAAGAGTGGTGTGAGCTGTGCTGCCCAAAATGCATGAGAGGCTTTAAACACTGATGCGGGGACCCCAATAGATCCGCCATCTGTCCTCATTTCTTTTATCAGAATGGTTACCTCGGCCTCTATGATATTAGGTGTTTTGTCATCATTGCTTGATTCTGGAGAGGGTTGTTGTAGACAAGTGTGGGACCTGTTCTGATGAGTTGAGTATAGCAGTTTTGCATGTTTGACCCACTCAGTAGCTGCCACCCCATTCCCTTTTGTCTGTTTGGTGTTACTCAGTTGGTTAATGTGTTTCCAGAGCCTGATGTGACCCCGTTCTTTAAGGAGGGGAAATATTTTCACCCATTCTGGCTCAATTTTCTTAAGTCGTATCTCCCAAACTTTCTTTCTGTGCTCGGCGTGAAGAACTGTTGGTACCTGTGTTTGAGTGCCTTTGGTTCCTTTTCTTCTGGCCTTCAAGACCTTTAAAAGGCTGCATTTGGTTTGTTCAGGTCTCCATGGTTTTTGTTTGTTTGTTTGTTTGAGGGACAGTAAGTGTCGGTAACCTGGGCTTGATTGATTCCAGGTCGCACCCCCAGAGCATGTTTTAATTCCACTAAAAGTGCACACGTCTGCAGGGTTCATCTCTTTCTGTTTTATCCACTCCAAATGTTTTAGGCCAAGGTCTGGGGACCATTTTATTCTGCACAGGACTTCATGGTGCTCCTCTCCAATAGAGGCCCCTATTGCTTCCAATTGCGGTGCAGATTTCCCATTTAGCTGAAAAATGACCCCCAGAGGTCTGTGGTTGCTCTCACCCCTGTTAAGCACTTCAAAGTTGTTAAAGTGAGGGACCAAATTGATTTGTTGTTACTTTTTAGACCGCTAGTGAGTACTGCTTGCAGATCAGGAGTGTTGGTTGCAATTAAAGTAGTCTCTATTCTACAAGTATGATTAATAAAGATTGAAAGACCACCAGATGCTCTCCCGAAGATGTTGCGTTTTATGGCTGCGTGATGTGCTCATAGAAACCTTGGAGAATTGGGAATTCCGTAGCCCAAGTCTCTTGTAGGCACAGGATGTCTTTTCTCTAAGATAATTGGTCCCTGAAGTGAAATCAAAGAGTCTTTTTAGCCCAGCTACATTCCAGGATATAATTGTCAGTATCGGACCGTTCGGGACGCTGTCCGCGCAATGCGTGGTGTTCCGAAGACTGCTACGCCAAAGACTACAATCCCCATGGTGCAATGGGTGTCGTAGCGTGAGACGTCAAGACGCAAACCCGGAAACAAAAGGAAAAAGTATCGGACACTCGGAGCCGATAATTCTGGGTTCTGCTGGCGTTTGTCTGGAGCTACGGTAATCGTTTGGAAGAAACTGTGAGTAAGCGTTCGCTAGGGTGTTTTCCGGCTGGAGGCATTCTAGGCGGACAATTCAAAACGGCTGTTTTGATCCTCTTGGTGCTATTTCGGGAACGACGGACACGGCTGTGTACGTTGCGTCTCCCTTCAGTAAGACTGTTTACCGGAGTAGAGGAGTAGGAGCTATTCCTCTAAAAACATTGTGGATAAACGTTTATTTCTTCAGAGGTGGTTGCGTTTGGAGAGATATCAGGAACACCTTCAGTATCAGGAGAGTGTCGACTTGAGCTGAGTTCTGTTTCATGTCCTTGCGTGGCACAATAACCTGTTACTAGCACTGACATTGTGCCGTTATTTTGCGTATACTGATCAACACATTCAGTCCTGGATAAGACAAGGTGCATTTAACCTTGAACTTCATTACTTGTTTCTTTGTTTTTGCGACAACTTGTTTGTGTTTTCTTTTGAACTGCAGGAGAGGATTACAAAGGGGTTCCTAGTAAGAAAGAGTGGAACAAGAGTCATATGATCAAGCATTTGGTATGTTTGGTGAAAGGAACTATTTAGAGTATGTGATATGATTGCGATATGTACATATACATGTATGTTTCTTTCTTCATTAGATTACAACCACTGCTAGGACCCTTCATCTCTCTTCTGCATATAAAGCCTTAGAATTTTCCTTTACAGGTAGGCTAACTGTTAGGAGGGGGGGAATAGAAGACTTTTCTCTCTTAGAAAGCTCTGTTTGTAGTGGAAATATTAGGGAGGGGAGTGAAACTAAAATCCCTTGTTCTTTGTCATTTCAGATCTCCCTCCCCGCTGTCCCCTTCCTTTCCCGCGATTTCGGAACCCTCCTGTTGGTCTGTGATCAGTATTGGGTCACGGGTGGGTTGCGTGATCGCGTGTTTGGGACTCTCAACACAGCCCCGAGGAGAGGTGTACCGGACCTTGACAGAATTATCGGCCCAAGGAAACGGACCTCCTCTTGGCTGTGTTGAAAGAAAATGGCCACTATGGATGATGTTTTGGCTGCCCTTGCATTAGTCCAAACGGAACTGGCTGCCTCCAATCGAGAGGTCGCTGCTTCCCGTGCTGAGAATGTCCAGATCAAAGCCCGATTAGATAGTTTACAGGCTAACCCATTCAGTGCAGGGGCTAGTTCTTCTAGTCCTTCGTCCGTAGTGGTAGAAATCCCCACTCAGATTCCGTTAGCTCCCCCCGAGAGGTTTTTTGGGGATAATAAAAAGGTCCAGGTGTTTATGACCCAAGTGCGCCTACACTTTATGTGCAAACCGAAGATGTTTACCACCAATCAAGCTAGAGTAGCCTTTTTAATTTCCTACTTGGGTGGGGAAGCAGCTCAGTGGGCAGTCCCCATAGTCAGAAGGGATGATCCCCTCTTACACGATTGGGAGGAATTCAGACAGGAGTTCGAGAAAACCTTTGACCGCAGGGCAGAAACATTTTCCGCAGATCGTGAACTATTGGCATTGAAGCAAGGCACATCTGATCTTGTCACGTATCTGAACAACTTCCGTCGCCTGGTGGCAGAAACCGATTGGCCCGAGGCTAAACAAACCGCTCTCTTTTATCAAGGGTTGAACGACGAAATGAAGGATGTACTGGCACACATTGACCCCCAACCCCGTACATGCACGGCTCTCATTGAACTCGCACTTCGCTTGGATCACCGTATCCGAGAACGCAAAGGGGAACTACGGAAGAAAGAGCCGGTGGTGATGGCACCTGAGCGAGGAGGGGGGAGCAGTGAAAAATCCCCGTCCTCTCAAGAGGCAATGGAAATAGGAGCGGTTAGAGCGGCTTTGTCCTTCGGTGAAAAAGAATATCGTAGGAAGAATGGTTTGTGCTTATATTGCGGGAAAAAGGGGCACTACCTAAGGGAATGTCCAGTGAAGCCAAAAACCGGAAGGTTTAAGTCAAACCAGACCGCAGCGAGTACAGTGGAGGAGAAATCGGGAAACTCCAAAGCTTGAGGATACATGAAGGGGAATCCTCAAGCCGAATCCTCATCCCTTCCATCACGGCCTGTTGTGAACAAGACGAAAACCATGTATATCTATCCATGCACCTGGTGATGGATAAAGGAGAACAAGAAGTAAAAGCGATGGTGGATTCCGGTGCCACAGGGTGTTTTATGGATTATGCGGAAGCAGATAGGCTGGGCATCCCACTCATCGAGAAGAAACATCCTGAACCAGTATATGCTGTGGATGGAAGTGAGTTAATTGCTGGACCCATAAAATTTCACACTCCGGAATATCGGTGTATAAGCAATGATTCACATCAGGAAGACATCTCCTTTAATATCATCCAGGCACCACAGTATGGGATAATACTGGGCCTTCCCTGGCTTCAAACACATGAGCCCTCCATTCATTGGACCTCAAAATCCATTGACTTTAACTCTGAGTATTGTAAGGAGCACTGCTTAATCTCCACGGCTAGTCCTTCTCAGACCTTGGCAAGAGGTTTTAACATCGCCACCGCCGCTGAGAAAGAGGTGCAGCTTCCGTCATGTTATGCTGAATACGCTGAGGTATTCAGTGAAGAACAAGCAGAGACCCTACCCCCTCACAGAACCTTTGATTGCCGCATTGACCTTGTCCCTGGAGCGGTGATTCCTAACGGCAGGCTCTACGCTCTTACCATTCCTGAAAATGAATACTTGAGGAAGTACCTTGACAAATACCTGGCTTTGGGGTATATACGCCCCTCTCGATCACCGGCATCTTCGCCTTTATTCTTTGTCCCTAAAGCCAACGGGGACAAGAGGTGTTGCATTGACTATCGCGCATTAAACACCGTCACGGTAAAGAACCAGTACCCTCTACCATTAATTCCTGTCCTACTTGAACAGGTCCGAACAGCCAATATCTATACCAAGCTAGATCTACGAGGAGCCTACCATCTGGTCCGTATAAAGAAAGGCGACGAATGGAAGACAGCATTTAAGACGCGGTATGGGCTGTTTGAGTATCTCGTGATGCCTTTCGGCTTGTGTAACGCCCCTGCCGCGTTTCAATACTTTCTAAACAAAGTCTTGAGAGAATACCTGGATCTCTTCGTGGTCGTCTATATTGACGATATTCTCGTCTATTCCACCAGGACGAGTGAACACCAATCCCACGTGAAACAGGTACTGGGTGCCCTAATGAAACACCATCTCTATTGCAAGATTACAAAATGTGAATTTCACGTCACTACCGTCGAGTTTCTGGGAGTGATGCTTACGCCTTCCGGACAGGTCATGGCGGAAAGGAAGGTTCAAGCGATCAAAGAATGGCCACGCCCGCGGAATGTAAAGGACATTCAATGTCTATTGGGGTTTGCGAACTTCTATCGGAGGTTTATCTGTGGATTTTCTGCGTTAGTATCCCCATTGACTCGTTTAACCAGGAAGACAGTATCATTTCTGTGGGATGCAGAAGCACAACAAGCGTTTGAAGGGTTGAAAGAGGCCTTTATCAAAGCTCCTGTTCTACGACATGCCAATCCCTCCTTGCCTTTTATCGTGGAAGCGGATGCATCCGAGGTCGCTTTGGGAGCGGTTCTGTCGCAAAGACAGGAAGATTCAGGCATGTTACACCCCATTGCCTATATGTCAAGGAAACTCAACCCTGCAGAAATCAACTATACTATAGCCGAAAAGGAGCTACTGGCAATAAAGGACGCATTTGTGGAATGGAGACATTGGTTACTAGGGGCAGTTCATCAGGTGACTGTCTACACAGATCACCGCAACCTGCAATTCATGAGGTCAGCTCATCACTTGACTCCCCGACAGTTGCGCTGGATGCTCTTTTTTGAAGAATATCGTTTCGTTGTCACCTTCAGACCCGGAAGCATGAATAAAAAGGCAGATGCTCTAACCAGGCAAGAACATCCGGCCTTACACTCGCAGACTCAGAAAAGATCCATTCTTGATCCATCCAATGTGTTGTGTGTGACTCAGTCCAGTGATTTTGTGCAGTCTGTCCGTTCAGGGATCCAATCATGTTCATGGAGGACCTGGCTTAGACATCACCCCGAATGGAGGCTAAAACAAGGTGTGGCGATGAAAGGGAAACAGGTGCTGGTGCCCACAAAGACATTACGACTCCAGGTGTTTAAATGGTGCCATGACATTCCAAGTGCAGGACACATGGGTTATATAAAGACCTTGGAGAAAGCGTTGAGACAATTCTGGTGGCCCTCCATTCGGATGGACTTGAAACAATGGAGTGGGCAATGTGTGATTTGTGCCCGAATGAAATCGGATCGACAAAAACCTCAAGGTCTCTTAATGCCTTTGCCAACCCCTGACACGCCCTGGGAAAGCATTTCTGTGGATTTCATCGTAGGGTTGCCGAAAGATCAGGGAAAGACAGCCATCATTGTTGTGATAGACTTCCTCACCAAGATGGGCCATTTCATCGCCTGCGATAAAATACCTACTGCAGGTCAACTAGCTCATCTCCTGTTAACCCACATAGTTAGGTTGCATGGACTTCCTACAGTCATAGTGTCCGACAGGGGGGCCCAATTCACAGCGGGGTTTTGGAAAGTGTGGTGTGCGGAGTTGAGGATTTCCTCCTCTTTATCTACCAGTTTCCATCCACAGTCAGACGGCCAAACGGAGAGACTGAACCAGTCCCTTAAGCAGTATCTTCGTTGTTATGTTCTTGCAGACTCAGACTCTTGGGTGGATTGGTTGTGGGTGGCGGAAATGGCCTATAACAGCTCCTTGCACTCCTCAACAGGTCATTCCCCTTTCTTCAGCAATTATGGGCACCATCCTAGGGTTACTCCTTTAATCCTCCCTAAAACCACCATTCGTCTTCCAGAGGTTAAGGCTCGATTGTTGCGCATTCGCCGTGTTCTTTTGGCGACGCGTAAACATCTGATCCAGGCCAAGGGGAGGTACAAAGCTCAGGCTGATAAACACCGTAGGCCGAGCCCTGTTTACAAGTGTGGGGACCGGGTGTGGTTGTCCACTAGGCACATCAAGTTTCGCAGGTTTAGCGTATTTAACCCTAAGTACATTGGGCCATATAGGGTGGTGAGAATGGTGAATCCGGTGGCGGTGAGATTGCGATTGCCTGCCCATTTGCGCATTCACCCTGTGTTTCATGTGTCCCTGTTGAAGCCTTCTCGCAGTCCTGTGCATCGCCCCCCTGTACCTGTGTGGGTGCAGAATGACTCTGAGTATGAGGTATCACGTGTGTTGGACTCCAGGTGGGTGCGGGGGAGGCTTCAGTACTTGTTGTCCTGGAAGGGCTATGGGCCTGAGGAGAATTCCTGGGAGCCTGCCAGGGCAGTTCATGCCCCGAGGTTGGTGTCTTCGTTTCACCGCAGTCACCCGGATAAGCCTGCTCCGGGCCAGCGTCCCTTGTAAAAGGGGGATGTACTGTCAGTATCGGACCGTTCGGGACGCTGTCCGCGCAATGCGTGGTGTTCCGAAGACTGCTACGCCAAAGACTACAATCCCCATGGTGCAATGGGTGTCGTAGCGTGAGACGTCAAGACGCAAACCCGGAAACAAAAGGAAAAAGTATCGGACACTCGGAGCCGATAATTCTGGGTTCTGCTGGCGTTTGTCTGGAGCTACGGTAATCGTTTGGAAGAAACTGTGAGTAAGCGTTCGCTAGGGTGTTTTCCGGCTGGAGGCATTCTAGGCGGACAATTCAAAACGGCTGTTTTGATCCTCTTGGTGCTATTTCGGGAACGACGGACACGGCTGTGTACGTTGCGTCTCCCTTCAGTAAGACTGTTTACCGGAGTAGAGGAGTAGGAGCTATTCCTCTAAAAACATTGTGGATAAACGTTTATTTCTTCAGAGGTGGTTGCGTTTGGAGAGATATCAGGAACACCTTCAGTATCAGGAGAGTGTCGACTTGAGCTGAGTTCTGTTTCATGTCCTTGCGTGGCACAATAACCTGTTACTAGCACTGACATTGTGCCGTTATTTTGCGTATACTGATCAACACATTCAGTCCTGGATAAGACAAGGTGCATTTAACCTTGAACTTCATTACTTGTTTCTTTGTTTTTGCGACAACTTGTTTGTGTTTTCTTTTGAACTGCAGGAGAGGATTACAAAGGGGTTCCTAGTAAGAAAGAGTGGAACAAGAGTCATATGATCAAGCATTTGGTATGTTTGGTGAAAGGAACTATTTAGAGTATGTGATATGATTGCGATATGTACATATACATGTATGTTTCTTTCTTCATTAGATTACAACCACTGCTAGGACCCTTCATCTCTCTTCTGCATATAAAGCCTTAGAATTTTCCTTTACAGGTAGGCTAACTGTTAGGAGGGGGGGAATAGAAGACTTTTCTCTCTTAGAAAGCTCTGTTTGTAGTGGAAATATTAGGGAGGGGAGTGAAACTAAAATCCCTTGTTCTTTGTCATTTCAGATCTCCCTCCCCGCTGTCCCCTTCCTTTCCCGCGATTTCGGAACCCTCCTGTTGGTCTGTGATCAGTATTGGGTCACGGGTGGGTTGCGTGATCGCGTGTTTGGGACTCTCAACACAGCCCCGAGGAGAGGTGTACCGGACCTTGACAATAATGGACAGATGTTTGTTAGTTTCCGGGGTCCTGGTGCTGGTCTGTTGATAGACGGCCTTTGTGAAGTTAGTGGTGCCATTGGAGCGGCTGATCTTCGGGACGAGTCTGAGTTCCATGACCAGAGGTGTACGTTGGCCCACTGATGTAAACGGACCTGTGGTCTAAGGTGCTTCTTATCTTATAAGCATTCTAAGATATTGGCTTTGCAGCTAGACTGTTGCTCGCTGTCCCCCTTAAAACAGAGTAGACTTTGTTCTTTTGGTGGGGGTGCTCATAGCAAGTCTGGATATTTCTCTGGTATGGGAAATGCAGTGCCGATTCCCCAGTCTGCATTATCGATTGTTCTTCTGGTGTCAGCCCCACCCGGGTGTTATGGCTCAGCCAGATCGAGGTTGATTCGAAGTGGGAATCACTGGGAAGGCTCAAGAACTTGACCCAGTCAAAGTCGTCCGATAGGGTTTCTGCCACAGTGGGGATATGCTTAAATAAGCGAAGTATATTTCCCCTGTTTAGGATGTCATGTTGGCCCCTGATGTGATATCTGAGCGTGAGAATTACCTTGTGGGTTGTTTTACTGATTTTGTTCCCATCTGAGCAGAGTTGCAGCTTGGTTCGGCATCTCCTTGACGGGTCTCTAAATTGCAAGTGGGGCTTTGAAATGGCAGGATTGTTGCATCATGGATCTTCTGGGGGTCCGGGGGGAAGCCCCCGAGAGATGTGTGCCCTGCTAATAGTACCTTGTTCCTTGAGCAAGCATGGTTGGCTATTATGCTCTAGCTTCTTGGTTTTTAATAGGGTAGCTGATTGATTTTCAGTTGCCGGACCACGTAGGCTGTGCAAGTCACCCGTTCGGATAGTTGGAGGTGATGACCAGTCAGTCGTTTGTTTAGCGACAGTTGCCATTTACGCTATAAGTGTTAAAGTGCTTGAGGCTTTCTTTTTGGTGAAGATTGGGTAGAGACGTATTTTGTCATTGTTTGCTTGTGGTGTTTGATTGTAAGTTGTCAATGAGAGGGCGACTTTCTTGGAGGCTTTGGTCTTTTTCTCTTGTTTCTTTAGTTTTTTCTTGGCCCTCCTTGAGAGAGGCTCATCTTTAATCTTCTGAGTGAGATCCGAGTATGAAGTACGAAGGCAGGAAGTTGGTCTCAATGTTCTGGTGGTAGGGTTGATGGGTTTGTGTGGTGCTTGATCGACAGGTTTTGTTGGAGAATTGCCCAAGTTGGTTTCAAGCAGATTAATTTGCGAATCAGCACACTTTGTTGTAAGTAAATTACCACTGTTGTTTGGCGAGCTGGTGGGGCCTCCTGATTGTGTCTTTAGTGAAACTACCAAATCTGTTAAAATTGTAGGAAGTGTTGCCCATTTGTTGATGAGGACTGCACACGAGCAGGTGCAGGGCCAGGTATCCTTATTATCGCAAAGCTTATTCTCTATGTCATCCACCTTGTTACTCAGCTCCACTAGACGTTGTGCAATGGTGGATAAGATATCGATTTGCAGCTCCATTTTATCCAATTGATAGAGTAGTGCCCTTGCCTTTGGGTGAATTGTTTCACTTGGCGGAGTTGTTCCTGAGTCATTGATAAAGCTACTATTTTAAAAACTTTGAATAGTTGGAGAGGGCTGGGTTTCCTTGGCCGATTTAAAAAGCTTTGGAGTGAGCTCCAGTGTTCTTTATACCTTTGTTTCCAAATGTTTTAAGAATATCAGTGATAGATGCCTGAGGTTTTGTTGACACTCTAACTCTTCGGTCATAGTTGGTCCGTGTCCTAAGGGCTCAGATGGACTTGACTGGACGGTGGACTGCAGAGAGGGTTGTTGTTGGTCACAGTGTATTTTGGCTGTGACAACTTGCTCGTAGTTTCCTACGGTCAGAACTGTGGTGTCCACAAGTAAAGGTCTTGCAGATTTATCTTCATGTCCTGGGGATCGACACACCCTAGGGCAAGATTGGGACCAGCGTCTCCCAATGTGGATACATTGCTCTTGGGTTGCAAAGGGTTTGCTGACAGGAGGGCTCCCTGAAAAGTGGTTTGTTCCGTTGCTGGCCTTGGCTCTTACCAGTGGGTCAAACGGGGCTGGGGGGTTTCTGATGTTGGAGCAACGTTTGTATTAAAATTGGGTTATGAGGCCTGCTGTTGGAGTCTTTAGAAAGGACTTTATGTCATGGACTGGGATCCGTGAGCTCCTTAATATTCTGTATGATGCTTGCTTCAGAGGCGTTATCGATGCTGTAGCATTTGCTTTACGATGCAAGGGATTTTTTTGGGTCATCCTGCAGTTGGGAGGCCCGATTATCAGTGGCTGTAAGGAGCCACACCCGGCTTGTTCTTCCTCCTTGGGGCTTGTGCTGAGCGGTTTTGTATGCCCAGGTCCGGGTGGGGTGGCAGGTTGTTTTTAGGGCTGTTGACTTTCCCAGTTATTTCCCCGACTGTTACGACCACCTCCACCCAGAAACCCAGGTACAGACTGTTTGTGCAAATTCCTGTGCCTGTGTCCCACCAATCTGCGGGTCAGCAATGAAATGTGGGCTGGAACTGGAATGTCTCGCTTCTGGCTTCTGGCTGGGCAGCTCTCTCCGATGAAGCCAAAAGGTAAAGTCAGGGAGGTCCGAGCTCTGGGATTGACTCACAGAGGCCTGGGGGGCAAAATAATTTGCTCCCTAGTCCCACTTTCCTGGCATAAACTGCCAGTTACCTTGAAGGCGCCTCTAACGTCTCTCCACTGCCTCTGATTGTGCCCTCCTCCATCACCTAGACCTACCTCGCATCTTTGAGTTTTTTTATTGAATTTCTTTTTCCGTTTATTTGAAATTTGCAAACATGTTCCCAAGGCCATACGTAGCACAGGAAACGCAAATGAAATTTCAGTAATTGATTGAGTATTGGAGAATAAAGCAGGTCATGTGCTAATAAATCGAAAAAATTGAGAACGTTCCAATTGTCTAAGGGAGTTAAGTCCCTCTTTGAAGCAGTCTATTCTTTAAAGCTTTCTTGAAAGAAATCAAGATGGCTACGAATCTTAAATGAGGATCTAGTAAGTTCCAGAGTATTCCTTTGATGTTTTTCTTCCACCATTTTCTTTCTTATATTTAGGAGGGCAGAACAAATTTGTATTGCTGGAGCTTAGGTTCCAGCTGGGGTTCTACATTAGATTAAGGCTCATCATTTTATGGATGTTAAATAGCCATTCGGAAATTTTAGAAGTATTTGAGATAAATCTCAACCTTATATGAAATCAATAATCAGACGCTTCTAAAATGGACAAAAAAAATCTGCAACACTGGTCATGACATCCTATCTCCAAGCCACAAATGTAAAGGCATGTACATTTCTCTCATCTTAAATGAAGGCATCTCAAGTTTTGTGCAGATCTATCAAAGAGTGGGGCAGATTTAAAGTGAGTCAAAAATCTTTTATTTACTAATAACGTTGGTGCTATTAGATTGAACTACATAGAACAAGAGATACCACAGCTGGGTTGGAAGGCACCCTGACAAATTTCATAAAGAACTGTCTAATGGCAGCAAAATTATTAACAAACGAAAAACATTTTGAACCCGATCTTTAACCTTGTCGTAGGCCAGCCTATGTCATGTGTAGTCACATCAAGTTTATTGTATTAATCCCACAGATTACAATTAAAAACAGCATTTCGCATTCATCATAAAAATGTTCGATAATAGGCAAGCCTATGCATCCAGAGGCGCTCTGCACGTGGCCAAAACCACACAAAGCAGCTTTTGGTGGCATGAAGGTTAGACGATGGGTGTGGGCATAAGATTTTACTTTGGGACTAGTGGCCACTGCAGACAGCTGAAGGCTGTTTTGGGTGCAAAGGATGCGTCTGCTGTGAATTACCAAAGGCTGTGCACATTTCTTTTGGGAGAGACAGACGCTCGATGCATGTCCTGGCGCAGCATGCAAATATCCCATTTGTATTGTTTGGATGTATGTCGTTACAACGCATACTTTTACAACGCATACCTTTACAACGCATTTTTTACACCGCAACATCCATTACAACGAATTCCATTACAACGCATGCCATTACGAAATCTTTGAAACTACCTTTACAACGCATACTACATTTAAAATGCATACCATTACAACGCATACCATTACATTGCATATATGGTAAGTATTGGATAGTGTAGGGGTAAAAATTACTATTCTAACTCCAGGGGGTGCAACAGTAGGGTAAGTGTTGGATAGTGTAGGGGTTAAAATTACTATTCTAACTCCAGGGGGTGCAACAGTAGGGTAAGTATTGGATAGTGTAGGGGTACAAATTACTATTCTAACTTCAGGGGGTGCAACAGTAGGGTAAGTGTTGGATAGTGTAGGTATGCGTTGTAATGGTATGTGTTGTAATGACTGCGTTGTAAAGGTATGCGTTGTAGTGGTATGCGTTGTAGTGTCATGCGTTGTAATGGTTGCATTGTAATGGCATGCGTTGTAATGGATGTTACGGTGTAAAAGTTTTGTTGTAAAGGTAGTGCGTTGTAAAAGTTGCGTTGTAAGTTTTGTTTCCCGTATTGTTTCAATAAAACAAAAAAATACATAATAAAGACTGAAGGGGAACAAAATGGTGCAAGATAAACACCAAATGAAGAAGAAAAAATGAGAATAAAGCATTTTTCTCAGCATATGCACAGCAATACAACACAAGCAGAAATACAAACACAGGACAAAACCTCCAGAGTACACCAGTACACACCAGTTGGACAGACCAGCAAGTGGAGGATAAACAGCGAACGCCAAAAAATGAAAAGTAAAGTACAACAACCAGGAAAGACAAAAGGTACCCACAAAAGGAGAAACCAAGCAGAAATCCCCAACACACAGAGCAAAAGGAAGGGTGAAAAAATGCACCGCTAGGAGTTCTAACAACAGCTATAAAGCTAAAATACTCCCAACAAAGAAACTAAAAAGGAAACACATACACGCACACAATGAAGAAGGGTGAAAATACACCATCTAGAAGTACCTACAATAATGAAATTTGAGGAAAGGACCTACATTAGCACAACATTAGAATAGAACCTGACAGAAATGAATACAATTCACAGAAAAAGATCCCAACACAGGAAGTTTGTAAACCAAATACTGCAAAAATAAAAATCTCATGTAAATGTAAGTGACAAATCCACACATTAAATTGCAGAAGAGGAAGGTCACATAGCTAGAAAACTATAAACAACTACCTGAACTAGAGGGCATTTCTTAAAGAAAATTGTAAGTAAAGTACTGTCAAAAAAGGAATCATGCAGGAAAAATGCAGGTGACGAGTCCACGCACATGGAATTGCACAGGTGTAAAGTCACATAGCCGAAGGTTATTATAAAGCATATACGTCAAACAGGAAAAATTCCCTTAATTAAACTTGTAACAAAATACTGTAATGTAAATATCATGTAAAAGTAGGTGACAGGGAAAGTCACATAGCCAAAAGACTATAATCAATAATACCTAATACAGATAACATTCTCATACGGAACTTTGTAAATAAATAAATGTAAATTTTATTATCATGCAGCAGGTGATAAATCCATGCAATAAGGTTCGCTCAAAAGGTGGAAAGTGATAAAATGCCTCAGCACTGCAAAAATAAGAAAAAGGTGATAGAGCAGTCAACCCAGAGAATAAACACAATATGCATCACCAAGAAGACAGTGAAAAATACCATAGTGAAATGAAAGCCCAGTAGATTAATTGCGCCAATAGGATACGTTGAAAATGCATGAGTTTCCTTATGCTAAGTTCCATTGACAGTAGACACCTCACGCAATGCTTGAATTTCCACAATGAAACGGGAGATCCTGGTGAAGATAATCAGAACCAAGATCGTTTGGCAGAACAGTACCTGTAATCAAGCATAAGGATCCGCTGCACGGATCCAATGTCCTAGAGTAGAAAAAACGCGGATGCTGATAGAGGCCCAGCAGGGAGGCAGTGCGCTGATAAATATCCAGCAGGGAGGCAGCGCAGGAAAACTCATACGATGATTCAAAAAATTATTGAGACACTTGAAAACAAAGTGGATGGCAGATCGCGTAATGTGTTGAAAGTCGCTTCTGAAATGAAGGAATGCAACAAATACAGGATGGTTGCACGTTCGTGTCGCTGGGCCGGATGGCTCACTGCACGTCATAGCATGAAAGCGTATGGAAGCAGTAAACAAAGAATGTGCAGGAACCTTGGAGACGGTGAAGAAGCGACATGAGCAGGTAAGGCTGCACACGCTACGCGTTAGCTCGAGCCAAATTTGAAATGACAGGGAGACGTTTAACTGCCATAAAGCCTAGCAGGGAGGCAATGGCGCGTTTAAAAATGGAAAATACACAGAGGCAAAGTGCAGAAGATGAAATTGGAAAAGTACTCATGGTAAAGGTACAAAACACCAGCATGAGTGATTACCATTTTAAATAAAAGTACTTGAACACGGAGAGGAGCAGGTAACAGAGTCGGAGAAGCCAGGCGCGTTCTCTCAAAGAAACGTAGAGGAACTTGCTAGGCTTATGCTGAGACGCTTGACACAACCGAGACCCAGGCTGTGTATGATGCAGCTCTTTTACAGTTGAAGTAGGAACTGGCACAATAGGATTGAAGCAGAACAAAACACTTCCAAAGCAGCAGGAAGGGTGGAATCAAAGTACAACGGGAGTGGCACGTAAAGCTGAGTATGCCGCTGCCCGCGTCCCACGCAGCGGGACATTGGCAGGGCAGCTTCTTTATGGCCACTAGTCAGAGCCCCCCATTCCCCTGCAGGGCAAGGAAGGAAGGTGGGGCAAGCCTCATCGGCACCTCCCCTGGGCCACCATGACGCACGGCCAGGGGAGGGCTTGCCTGGGAAGGGGCGTGCTGGGTCCTATCCCGAGGGTTATTCCGTGAACCATTGGCTGGACGAATGTAAATGTAAATGTATTTGAGCTTATATAGCGCACAGCTACCCACAAAGGGTTTCCCGGCGCTTGCTTAGGGAACCCGTCCTGGTATTCCCCTGTGAGATAACCCAGGCAGGGTATCCACAAGGTGAAAGCCAGGCATCCCGCCACGAGGGGCCGTTGTGGAGATTAAGCAAGCTATTGCCCAGAGTCGCAGAGTGTGAACCCGTGAGTCGAGAAGGCACCGGAGCGAGAATTATCGAGTCCGTGGAATTTTTGACCCCAAGACCCGCCGAGGCGGGGAATTGAACCCTGGTCCAGGGCCGATCTCAGCTTCCGGGTCTGCCGCCTCTAATCCCTGAGCCACACTTCTCCACAAAGGGGCATGTTCGGTGTCTTATTGTTCACTGGACACGGCTATAGATATGATCAGGAGGGCGGGAAAGGGGGCCAGGCCCGGACTGGCCGTTGCGGGCACCGGGCAATTCCCCGGTGGGCCGCATGGTTGGGGGCCGCTTTTGGGCCCCTGTGGGCCGTTTTTGGTACAGGGCCGTTATGCTGCAAAAACGGCCCTGTAACAAAAACGTCCGAAAACCGGCTCTTTCACAGAGCGCGGTCGCACCTTTCCCCCCTCCCCTCTCCTCCCGGAGGAGGGGAGGGGGGCCGGGCAAGCACTTTGCCAGGGCCGGTTCTGGTTCCCAGTCCGGCCCTGGCTTGCCAAAGCGGACATTGAATCTGCCTTCCACCTCCTGCCGGTCCATCCGTCCAGCCAACACCTCCTGGGTTTCAGGCGGGGAGGCGAGTTCTACTTTGACTGTTGCATGCCAATGGGTTGTGCTGTCTCTTGTGCCTATTTTGAGACATTCAGCTCTTTCCTTCAATGGGCTCTTACTAGCACCCAGGGCATAACACAGGTGACGCATTACCTGGATGACTTTCTGTTTTTTGGTCGGTTAGGGACACAGGAGTATGCAGAAGGTTTGCGGGCCTTTGAGGCAATGGCAGGACATCTCGGGGTGCTCCTTGCACTGGAAAAAACCGAAGGTCCGGCGCAGGTCCTGACTGTTTTGGACATCGAGCTGGACACCATCAAGGGTGAATCCAGGCTCCCTGCTGATAAGGTCAGTCATTTGAAGCAGGACATTCAGGCTTTACTGGGCAGGGATAAAGTGACCTTGGGGGTCATCCAGAGCCTTTTGGGCAAACTGAACTTTGCAGCTCGCGTCATACCTGCAGGCAGAGTGTTTGCGCGCAGGTTAGCTAAGGCCACAGCGAACATAGGGAAGAAACATCACCTGGTCCGGCTGGGTTTCCAGGCTAAAATCAGACCTAGAAATGTAGGCTGAATTTCTAGAGCACTTCAATGGGACGGTCATTTGGAGGGCCCCGTGGGTTGACAGCCAAGAACTTTGTCTTTTTTCTGACGCATCAGGGAGAGAGGGCTTTGGAGTGATATTGGAAGAAGAATGGTGCGCAATGCGTTGGCCTAATGCCTGGTGGAAGAAAGGAATTACTTCTAACATTACGGTCCTAGAACTCTTTCCTATTGTAGCGGCATTACACTTATGGCCAGAGAGGCTGTGCAACAGGAAGGTATTGTTCTGGTCAGACAACATGGCCGTAGTTCAGGCAATAAATGGGCTCTCTGCCACATGCCCCCTGGTGTTGAGCTTACTCAGAGAATTGGTGAGAAGGAGTCTGCACAAGAACACTGAGTTTAGGGCGCGACACATCGAAGGTGTGAAGAATGTGGCTGCTGATGCTCTCTCTCACTTTCAGTGGCTCCCTTTCCCGGGAGGCCTGGCCGCGGGCGAGGGCGGCGATGACACCATTCCTGGCATCCCTATGGCGACTACTACGGTGGGGGAGCGATTGAAGAGGATGGGTGAGCGAGCCCTGGCGCCTGCAACTCGAAGGAAATACAGCTCCCAGTTGCACACATTTAGGGAAGTGATGGAGGCATTAAAAGTAAATGCCCTGGAACTCGAAGAACAGGTGGAGTCATTTGTGGTTTGGGCCAAAGAAACAGGTAAGACATATTCTTGGGTGTGTGGGCACCTGGCAGCCCTAAGGCACAACACCAGGCTCAGCGGGGACCAGGACCCCACCAACTCATTTAGGGTAAGGGCAGCACTAAGAGGGTGGGCCCAGGAAGAGGTGTCTCCCCCTGACAAGAGGGCACCAATAGACTTCCCATCTCTACAGCTAATGATAGAAGCTTTACCTATGGTCACTAATTCCCCCTTTGAGGCCAGGCTTTTTACCACTGCTTTCTGCCTAGCTTTTTTCGGGGCTTTCAGGGTAAGCAAGCTTGTGGCCAAATCTAAAACTGACAGGACAAATGCAGCGTTGTGTATAATGGATGTCTGCGCGACAGACGCTTTGGCACTCCGTATTCGAAGGTCAAAGACGGACCAAGCAGGTTGGGGCACAACCATAGTGTTACAGGGTTTGGGGGACCCCAGGTATTGCCCGGTCTATACAGTGAGGGAATACCTGAAGATAAGGCCAGCACTTTCAGGGTATTTTTTAATGCACGCAGATGGGGCTCCCTTGACCAGGTTCCAGCTGGATCGCATCATGGGGGCAGCTTTGTCCAAATCCAGCCTAGCCGGTGAAGGGAAAAGGTTTTCAAGTCACTCCTTAGGATTGGAGCGGCCACGGCTGCATTTAAAGCAGGCATGGGGCCACAAGGTGTCAAAGGGGTAGGGCATTGGAATTCGAACTGTTTCCAATGATACATCTGCCTCTAAAGGGTCCAGCTGAAGTGTAAATAGGTTTTTGAAACAGGATGACATTTGTTACCTAATTATTTTGTTGACTTATTGTGTGCAGTGTTCAAACAAGACAAGAATGATCTGTTGTGTATTATGGTGTGCAATGTTAAGGATTAAAACCACTTGTGATAAATTGCCGTCCTCCACCTTTTTTCAGCAGGCTGTCAAGTGTGGTTGATGGGACATTCATAAGTTACCAAGTTGGAAAAGTGGGCAGCACACAAGATTTGGACCCAGGGTTTTGCACAGACGCAGTTTGTATGGCTGGGCTCGCCGGGGATGAAATGGAGCAGCCTGAGGATTAGACTAGAACAGCGCATCACATTAGGAGGATCCCTACCAACATTTTGATAATCCACTTGGGGGGTAATGACTTGGTCACCAAGGGGAGGAGGGCACTGATACAGGCCATGCAAACAGACATCGTGGCTATTAACAACAGGCTTGGATCATGCGAACTATGGTGGTCTGAGATTGTCCCTCGCAAGGAGTGGAGGGGGGCGAGATCTTCTACGGCAGTAGATCATTCACGTAGACGGGTCAACAGGTCTACACAGACGTTCATGGAACGGAGAGGATTAGGATTCATCAGGCATGCTCTGATACAGGAAAAGATTGAAGGTTATTATGACAGGGATGGGGTGCACTTGTCTGATGTTGGGATGGATATGTTCCTCTTAGACATGCAGGATGCACTTTCAGCTGCAGGATGTCAGTGAACCACTCTGAGTAGGGGGGGCTCTGTCATCGACAATAGCCTCCTCCGGAGCTGTGGCGGAGTTACAGGGCGATCTGGAGGCAGACGGGTACAGTAAGGGTACCTCTGCCTGGCACAGTAAGGGTGCCTGAGCCAAAGACCTAGAGCCGCAGGAGGTTCCGGGAAACCACAATGGCTCCCTGTTAGTCCTTCGGGTGGTTGGGGGGCCTGAACCAACCGGGGGTGTGCCATACCGCTTCGCCCTGAAAGGGGCGGGAGTAGTAAGATACGGATCGATAAGGTGCTGCACTGTCCGGGCTTCGACCCACCGTGCTGGCTGGCTCTTTAGGCGGGCACGGGCAGCGAGGGGCTGCCTGCCCTGGATCGCCCGTAAGATAACCCATTAACGTCATATTCTTGTTGTATAAAGAATAAACCTGCAGCAGTTCTTTACCCATAAACCATGTGTCTAGTGTGATCATTATGGGCAGAATGTACATAATGTTGGAGGGGAAGTGGGTGACGGTGTGGGCACTATGCCCTGCCCGCGTCCCACGCAGAGGGACATTGGCAGGGCAGCTTCTTAGTGGCCACTAGTCAGAGCCCCCCCCATTCCCCTGCGGGGCAAGGAAGGGAGATGGGGCAAGCTCACTGGCATCTCCCCTTGGGCCACCATGACGCGCGGCCAGGGGAGGGTTTACCTGGGAAGGGGCGTGCTGGGTACTTAAGCCCCAGCCTCCACCGGATCGCCCTCTGTTCCTGCTGTCTACTCTGAGCACTGAACCCACCATATCCTCTGACCCAGCGGCTTGACAGGCGGCGCGAATATTTGGAACATTTTAATGTTTTCTCTTGTGTTGCAGGCAGAGTTACAGGGCGATCTGGAGGCAGACGGGTACAGTAAGGGTACGTCTGCGGCAGACGGGGACATTAAGGGTTCCTCTGCCTGGCACAGTAAGGGTGCCTGAGCCAAAGACCTGGAGCTGCAGGAGGTACCGGGAAACCACGACGGCGCCCTGTTAGTCCTTTGGGCGGTTGGGGGCCTGAACCAACCGGGGGTGTGCCATACCGCGCCGCCCTGAAAGGGGCGGGAGTAGTAAGATAAGGATCGATAAGGTGCTGCACTGTCCGGGCTTCGACTCACCGTGCTGGCCGGCTCTTTAGGCGGGCGGGGCAGCGAGGGGCTGCCTGCCCTGGATCGGCCGTAAGATAACCCATTAATGTCATATTCTTGTTGTATAAAGAATAAACCTGCAGCAGTTCTTTACCCATAAACCATGTGTCTAGTGTGATCATTATGGGCAGAATGTACATAATGTTGGCGGGGGAGTGGGTGACGGTGTGGGCACTATAGACAGGCAAGCAGTAATCTAACTCAGAAGAGCAGGAACAGGTACACAACTGAAAGCACACAGCTGACTAAAAGTGCAGAAACTGGCACGTTAAGGTTGGGGCGACCAGTAGATAGCTTACTGGTGGGGCTCAGGGTTGCCAGAATGCCTATTGAATAAACGCTCAAAGTTTCAACAGGTTCTTGTAGTTACCTTGAAGTTTCTTCAGAGTTAAAATTTTTAATCCAAGGATGGTTCCAGATCGTCGCAATATGTAATGAAGGTAAATTAGTCCAGTAGCCGAGATGTAGATCAATGAAGAAGGTTTATTACTGCAGTTCTTAGATGATATTGAAGATAGATGCAGGTGATAAAGTGAGCCCCACCAGGAGCAACTTCCTTGCTGCTCAACCCATACTCTCAACTGACACCCCACAACCAGGCATCCCAACATTCTATTACCTCACCATGTACTCAAACATTCCATAGCACACCCTCACTGGCTGAGCAGCAAGGGAAAGGAAGCAGGAAAGATGCATTGCACTGGAATCCAGATACCACAGTTCCCTAAAACCCAAGCAGGTCAAAAGGAAGGGATCTTGGGAGACGGATACTGATACGGAAGCAGTCAAGGGTAGACTGAACTCCACTGAAGAGTTACTCACCTTATTACGACTCTCTCAGTTCCTTCCATCACCTGCTAGCCTCGGGTCAGCCTCAGCTACAGTCAAGGAGTGTCCTCGTAGGTAAGAGATCCTTCCTAAATTGAACTTCCATCATTCACTTAGCAACCATGACTACAGGGAACATCTGGGGGCACGAGCATGTTTCCCGTCTCGCCAATGGACAATGCACTATCCGGCCAGATAGTGAAGGTAGTCCAACCGGCGGCCCAGGTGGTGTCACGGGGCCATTGCATTCGGCCTAGGGCAGGTTGTCCGCAGTAGCTATAGAGGAGGTCATTGTGGTAATAGCAAGTCAGACTCCAACCTAGCACAGATATTTCTCCGACTGCCCCTACGCCAGTGCACAATGGGCTGCTGTGCGCCAACACAGGCACCTTTGCACCATGGTGCAAGGGAGTCTGCGTTGCGGGAATTATTATTTTTGTGCAGGGAAACCTTCCTGCACAAAAACAATCACAAGATGCTTTTTCCTCTTACCGAGCATACTGCAGAACGCTGCACACATAGAAAAAGTACAAAAGGAGGAGAAATAAAGATATTTCTCCTTGTTGTGCCTTTCTGCACCTCCCCTGAGGAGGCATACGTTTTTGGCGCTGTCTCAGAGTTACGATTTGTCTTAAATCTGGGGCACTGTCAAAAAGCCATGGATGTTGCTGGCAATGCTCCCAGCAACACCCATTGAATGCCTTTTTAACGCAGAAAACTGGGTTATGCGGAACAATATTTACGAGTCAGCCTTAAGCCGAAAAAGTGGCTTAGTGCTGCCTTGGAAATATGGAGCAGGCTCCAGCGCCATAAAACATCACAAAAAGTGACGCTCCGGCCCTCAGTATCTAGATTTCTATGCCCAACTAATTTGAATTGGTACGATTACTGCAATGGTGAAAATGATTTTATATTTGCTTATCTTGTGTCTCAATTCAGCTGCGATGATGTTGTCTAAGAGTATGAATACATGGGGACTTTAAGTTTTCTAGAATAACTAAATAAAAGCTGCTTTCAGAGTGGGAACCCCTACCCACCTCACAGGCCACATTCCTGTGAGCATTTCACATTACGGCCCTTGTCTGTAGCATCTTACAATAAATTATGATTGCAAATAATGACAATACAAGTGATTTTGTGTGCTAGTATTCAGTCTCAGTTTGATTTTCTATATTTCATTTTTTATATTTATTTCACGTTTAATGAAATCACTGTTTGAAACTTTATCATTCTAGTTCTGCCTCTGACAAATTTAAGTAGTACCTTTTTTTCATATGAATAAATAAAATGTAATCTAGTATGTAGATTGACTCGAGGATCACAGTGTATCTACAGTGGTCAAGGCGCATGACACTCGGCCCAAGGCCGTGCACAGTAAGGGTTGGTTGCATGGAAGTTTGGTGGGTAAGCTGCATGGAGCACAATAAAAGGCTGAATGAAGTGGGGTAAGGTTGGCCACACTGAAGTTTGGGAACAGTAGAATACGAAAACACGGGAAGAGGATGTTGTAGTATATCATAAAAAAGAAACACAAGTTCGCTGAAAAAATTGGTTAAGGATAATTTGTTGTTTCTTGTGCTCATAAAATATTAACATATGTTTAAACAAGCATTTGCAACGCCAAATGGTCTGTTGAAAGGCTTATTTCTTTAAGTGTTTTACAAGCAATTGCCAACAAAAATAAAAAGAAGGAAAAGAAAACATGCAACCGCCTAAATGTGACAGCCATATGTTTGGAACAAAAACTTTAAAATAAATAATAAACATTGCATGTAATTTTAATGCACCAGTTCTCATGCTTCCTAGCTTGCATTTGTTCTTAGAATAGGGATTGAAACCTTTCTTTGTTTTAATGTACACTGAAGGAAAATATTAGTCTTAAAGAAAAGGTATTATTGGCAAACAGCTGTAACCCGAAGACTTAGTTTGAATGGACAAAAAAGAATAATATATTGAAATAAAAAAGCTTTTAAATTAAAGTAATCAGGAGAAAAAGAGCTGTCACTAACAGTGCAAAATAGCAAATGGATGAAGTGTACTGACCCACTGTTCCATGCTGTATCCTTTTTTGGGTAGAAGTAAAATGTATGTATGTATACATGGGAATATGTGTCTTTTATTTATACTTATATTATTACAAGAGGCTGGCGAGACAGAAAAAACTGTCTCTAGGTCAAACCTAAAAAAAAGGCAAAAAAAATCCCTGAAAATAATCAAAGCTATAGTTATGTTATGGTTAATGAACAACACCTAAAAGCCACTGAAATATGCCAGTTATAATTAGCTGCACAATCCATGGTTCATCCCTTATGCCCCAGAAGCTCACATATGAAATATCAGATGAGATCACAAATAATTTAATCAATTACATCTCTGGGGGACTGTTTTTCAAGCCATCCTTTTACATTGAAAGCCCTCCCGGGCTCATTGTACAAGGCGAACATAGAATTCTGGTCTGAAAACCTGACCCAACAATATTCTGAATGCTGGCTTCTGGGGGACGTCCCAGATTCATGGAGAGGATTGCTTCTGCACCCAATACACAAGAAAGGGCCTAAACCAGACCTGTCCAACTATCGCATGATTGCCCTCCTGGACATCGAGGGCAAGGCTTACGTGAGTACCATCTTGGCAGATCTAGCAAATTGGGCAAGCACAGAAGGTCTTTTGCCCCTCTTCCAAACAGGATTCAGACCCGGGGCTTCAACCATGGACAATATAACAGCACTTTCTTATTTAGTCCACCAAGCACAGCTGCGCAAAAGCCTTTGCCTCTTCGCCTGCTTCATAGACTACTCTGCAGCATTCGATGGGGTAGACCGCTCAATCCTTTGGAAGAAGCTGGCACTTTGGAACATCAACCCAGCCCTGCTGAAAGCAATTCAGTCGCTGTACCAAAATACGTAGGTCAGAATCAAACTTTCGAGCGACTTCGCATCAGAGAAAAACCAAAATGGACCGAGGCTTAAAGCAAGGGTGCGTTCTAGCACCACTGCTGTTTGACTTATACACAGCAGACATGGACCAAGCCTTGACGGGAGCAGCCTTAGCCACACCAAGGATCGGGAGCACTAAAATCCAGTTTATGCAATACGCCGGTGACTTGGTTCTTTTGGATCACACTAAAACAGGCCTACAAAAGGCGCTGTCGGCCCTGGCGATTTATAACGATAAAAACAGGTTGGTGGCCAACCAATCCAAATCAAAAATTGTTATCTTCGGGCATTATCCGAAAAAAAAACTAGCCAAATGGAGGCTTGGTCACCTAACACTGGGATCTACGCAGCAATACAACTACCTGGGCGCCTGGTACCATGAATCGAGGCTACCTGGTGCTCATCTAAGGAAAATTCAATCCAAGGGGAAAACAATCACCTACGCCCTATGTAAACTACAAGCCATCTTACACAGCCCCAATACAATGGCAAGCCAAAGAGTGCTAAAAGCAAAACTAATGTCAGCCCTTAATTACGCCCTACAAGCGTTCCCTGGTAAACTAAACAATGACCTTGAAAAAATTAATTTCAGCACACACAAGAAACTATTCCATCTACTGGCGTGCATTAGAAACACTCTTGTATGACTAGAATTCTCTCTGAACCAACAAAAGCTGGAAGAGATGGCTGCCTTGAGCAAATACTTCTACCTTACAACAGCGGCACATGAGAATACATTAAAGGCAGTCTTAAAAAACATCTTCCTGGAACCTGGGAATCCTTGGTCAGCAACCCTTACCGCAGCAAAGGATCTCCTCAATTTAGCCACGGAGAACTGGGACTCCGAGCTAATCAATTATCCTGCCATCAAAAATGCAATAAAAAAACAAGTTTGCATTTGCTCTTGTGCATTAGACTTGGAGTCATTGGCAAAAAGAGGCCTTCATGAGTCTCTAAGTCTGCTGCATACAGTGTACAATTCTAAACACCATCTCACACTGGCGGTGGGCCACCGAGCTCTACACAAGATTTTAGCCTACAGATTACATCCCTTGCCCCTCAAAGAACTATGCACCACTGAACGGACAGGTTCAGTGACCAAGGAATGCAGGCTCTGCAAATATAAACGGGAGTCTCTGGCCCACCTCTTATTCTGCTGCCCGGCCCTGCGCACAGCTCGCAGCCTTTACCTTAGGCCCATCATCCTACAACTGGGAAGGCGTACCGAAAAGGAGGCGGTTCATCAATTATACACACTGAACTCCGTAAAACAGATGGTCACATTTGGTAAATTTATTCAACAGACTCGCATTAAGTTGATGGCCACCTTGATTTAAAATGACCAGAGTCTCAACCGACGCATGCTGGGCTGCAAGACTATGGACATTACTCCTTTCAGCCCACAAGTACTCAGATTTTACCATACAGATTTGCCCAAAGAAGACGACTTCCCTGCCCTTTTTTAACTTTCGCAATTTTTGTACTTTGGTTTTAATGTAATGGTTTTGAGTAACCAAACAATAAATTTATTCATTCATTGAAAATGGGGGGAGGGCACTAAAATATTCCTCGATGTAGGCAGCGATCGAGTCACACCTGCAGAGCTATAAGTGTTATTTTGACGAAATAAAGGAGTGTAGTATAGTGTTATTCAACACTGTGCCTATCTCCTGCAGTGCATGCTTGCTGCCTAGGCACTGAAAGATAAGCCAGTAGGAAGCCAGGGCACAGAACAACGCCATAAACCACGATTGCTTCACACTAGGCATGGTGTTTGGCTTTGCCCTACGGGTACTGGAGGCAAATGGTATAAGCAAAGAGCATTGCCTTTTGTGTATGGTGTCAGTCTGCTTTGATGCAAGGATTTTTTGTGCCTTAAGTATAAGGAAATTGTAACAATTTGACAAATGCTCCCTCAAAAGCAGTAGTGGATGGCATGGTTTGCAGGTGGCGGAGTGGGAGTGGGGATGGGGGGAGGCGCGAATGGGGTGCGCAATGTAAAAATAAAAAGAGACACTTTTGCCGCCTGGTCCCGCATCTCTGCTCCTGCTCTCCTTGTAGGACTAGAGGAAAAGGAAGCACAACCAGGCTCCCATGACCAATAACAACGCAGCAATGCAGTGTTGTGATTGGTCTGAGGGTCCAGGTTTGACACAGCCAGGGAATGGGGGCCTAGGTATGTTCTCCACACAGGCTGTAATGCAGCCTGGATGGAGAACAGGGAAAGTATGCATGACTGTTTTAGGTGGCCCGAGAGCGCTGGCCAAACAGTCAGGTGCACTTAGTAGTGAGAAAAGCCACTCCTCCACTGCTCCCAGAACAGAGCAGCCCCGCCCACCCGCAAAGCAGCAGGGAAGCATAAAATTATAATAAATCAAATGTATTATCATTTTATGGTTTCCTTTACTTTGCACTGCTTAAAAGCAGTGGGGAAACGCACCTTCAACACTGCCACTACCACTGCTCAAAAGGTTATTATTGCAGACCCCAACTACAGGATGAAACCCTTACTACACCATGCTTGCCTCTGCCTTACCTTCTCTTAAAGACATGCAGTACTTGCTGGTAGAGCTTGCCCAGTAGGTAGAACAGGGGGCTATACACATGGGGCAGATTTACAAGCCCCTTGAGCCTCTTTTACACCGCAGTTGCGTCACTTTTGTGACGCAGCGGCGGCGTAAAAGATGCGCCATGGGGCGGGGTATTTACAATGTGACGCATCTGGGAGATGCGTCTCATTGAAAAGCCCTGCGCCATAAGGAGGCGTTCCGGCGCAGGGGGGGGGGGGGGGGGCGTTCCTGCGCAGGAACGCCTCCTAAAAATGGCTGAGTGAAATCTACAAGATTTCACTCAGTCACTTTTAGGCCAATGCTGCGTCAAAACCCTGCTTTTAGCAGGCATAAGGCTTGACACAGCATTGGACAGATAGGGCCCCCCAGAGCATGGCTGGAGCTGCGTCGCGCTTGTGACGCAACTCCAGCAATGCGCCGCCTTTACGGCACAGATGCATCACGCATCTGTGCCATTTTTGCCCCATGGTGCGCCGCATTTACAATGCACGAAACAACGAGAGAGAGATGCCAGTACTGATAATCTAGTTCACAAACCCTTTTATCAACCAGAAAAAAGTATACTTCAAGACTGGGAAGTGCTATTAAATAGCCGTTTTATTCTCAAAATATCATAAGAAAGGTACAATAATTTAAACCTTGTTGGGTATGGTCAACACCAAAGAAATGTTGTGACAAGGGAATGAAATAAGGACACAGCACAAGATAAAATGTCAATCAGCCAGTCATAAATCAACCATATCACAGTCATACCACAAACATTCATGCATTCATACTAGAATACTTCACACAAACTGGAGAGTTGATACACCAGTGGGGGAAGTAATAGGTCTGCTGTGAATATCTCAAAAATTCAATTCAAAATATTACACTCCTTTAGGTCAAAACAAATCAATTATTTCTAAATATTTACAAAAGTGAGTGTACAATTGTCAGGACTAGTGCATTATAGCACTAGAACAACCAAAGGCAGACCAAAAGCAGGGGGGGCCTACGCGTTTCAAATCCCTAGTGGTCGATGGGATTCTCCTCAGGGCCAGGTTATTCTGAAAGAAAGGAAAAAAGAAAAAGAACCTATGTATACAGATTTCAAGGATGGAACACTGAGGTGCGCTACAACACCTAGACAAACCAAACAGCTTACCAATTGGAATCTATCCACGGAATCAAATTCATGAGTAAAGGAGAAGAAGCCTGTGTAAAATCATAAACAGAAAACATGTATGTAAGAATCTACTTGGAGGGAAAAATATATAAGGTACAGTCGACACGAATGTCCAAGGAAATTACCTTGATCTGTAGCAGTACTGGAACACTTCTTGAATTTAAGACCCAGACCGGTCCAGGTGCCTACAAAATTTCTAGTGGATCTTGCCACATTCGTACTGAAAAGGAACTATTTTTGCTTTGGAAACGAATTCTATCTCCAAGTTAAAGGAGTAGCTATGGGGTGCCCATTCTCTCCAGAACTGGCGGTATTGTTCATGTCCCTCTACGAGAACACATATGTCTACAACAATAATCCCTTTGTGGAATACATCACAACATGGTTGCGTTTTATAGACGACGTCTTTATGATCTGGACGGGTGGGGAAGAAACACTTACATCTTTCTTCAATTGGCTAAACGCAAGAACACCGGATATAAAATTCTGCTTTGCACACTCAGAGAATAAAATTGCATTTCTTGACGTCGAGGTATTTCCAGTAGAAGGCAAATTAGCAACATCATTATTCGTTAAACCGATGGATCGCAACAAGGCCTTACTCTTCTCCAGCAATCATCCTAGGAGTTTGAAGGAAAATTTGCCCTTTGGCCAATTTCTACGAGTACGTAGAAATTCCTCCTCCAATGAGGAGTTCAAGTGTCATGCGGAAAAGTTGGTATCCAAATTATGTGACAGGGGTTACCCCAAAAAACTAGTCCGCAGCGCAATGAAACGTGCCAGGTGGATACCAAGGGAAAGCCTTCTGGAACGCAAAAGTAAAACGAAGTTAAAACGCCAAGTGTGCGTCACCACCTACTGCCCCAATGCCAATAAACGTAAAAAAATGATTGGACAAAATTGGCCCCTGATAAAGAATTTGGATGAAAGTCTGCATGCACCTCCGTTGTTCGCCTTCAAAAAAGAGAATAGCATAGCCAATTACATTGTATGAGCTGCAACCAAAAAAGAAAGTCAACCCACTCTAAGACAAATGATGGGACTGACTCCTGTTGTTGGCCACCATAAATGTGGCACATGTTTATGTTTTGACTTAACCATCGAGGGAGCCTTATTTCAGCACCAGGGCATCTCGTGGAAACATGAGACTTTCAGTAATTGCAAGTCCAAGTTTGTAGTCTACGGAGTCCTCTGTCCTTGTGGCCTCCTATATATCGGAAAAACCAATCAGGAAATTCGCCAGAGAATTTCCCAGCACAAATCAAAGATAAAGAACAAAGTTGAAACTGTGCTGTTAGAACCGGAGGTCTCTGGTTGGCACAGGTAAGCACTTGTGACAAGCAAGGACCCTCGGCTTCACGTCAGGGCAAGGGAACTACTCCTTTGAATAACCCCTGCTCACCCTCTAGGTAGTGTGGCGCGAGCAGACACGGCTAATCATCAGGGCGATAGTAAGTTAAGCATTCATGATCCCGCACAGTAAACCCACTGACCCACCACAAATGGACACCAGTCGTATGGTTGTATCAAAAATACGTATACTTTATATAAAAGATAGATTCAAGCAGGATTATCACAAGACCAGAATAACGTTTAGTAAATTGAGGTCACCAGATTACAATAGGCAAACTTAGTCTTTCAGTGTTCGTTGTTTAGCAAGGTACGATGACAGGGAAATAAGAACGTTGCGGACCCTGGATCTGATATGAACTCGAGATGGAGTTCAAGTGTACCTTGCTGGTGGAAGTCCGAGGCATTTCAGGCGCGGCTACTTGTGAGGACGGACCCCGAACGAGGCCGACGGTTCTCCAGAGGATCTCTCCGGCTCAATCCCCCTCGAGGAGCGAGGTGAAGGAGCTAGACTGTGGAGGGTTGCGGCGATCCGGGATCGGTGCAGCTCACGGGGCGAGGCGCCGTTTAGGCCTGCGGGGCGTACTACTTCTTAGCACGCCGTGTCTGACTCGTGGATCTGTGAGGGGCGTTGAGTTCTCGGCCAGACGGGTGCAGCACCAGACTTCCGGTACCACGGTACGGGGAGGTCTTTCTTGAGGTGCGGCACAAGCTTTGGTATGCAGGAGCGCAAAGCAAGACAGTCGGGTACGTTTCGACGTACAAACCGTCCGAGGCTATGAGATGCTCTCCGTGCAGATTCCGGCTGGAGAAGATGAGAGGCGCGAAGATCGCTCCGTAAGCGGTGAGGTGACAGGAGAGCAGGCGGCCCGGCACTGAAGCGGAGAGCGGCTCAGGGATGAGCGGGCTCTCTACGGCGGGGCGACCAGGCTCCGAGCTGTCACGACCTGGGAGAGGGCGAAGGCACCCGAGTCACAACTCTGGCGAGGGAATAAGAACTGAGGCAGACGGGCACAAGCAGATAGAACCCAATGGTCATGGGGTTCCATTCAGGGGGCAAGCTCTCGATCAAGCCCTTGGAGATCGTTTCAGGCACAAGTCTACAAAGTCCTCTCTGGTCCTTTCCTCTCCGTTCTCAGCAAGGCACCACTGCTGGCCAGTCTTACAGGATACAGACTGGTTTCCGTCCTTCAGCTTCTCTTGGTCCTTCTAGTCAGGCAGAGGTTCGTCGTGGTCAAAACTGGATCTGATTTGTAAGGAGCGGAGCTCCTATATTTATACTGCATTTCTTTTGTCTTTGCAGGCCAGGGGGCCTGAGCCTGGTTCAACCCGGTTCTGAAGTACTTTGTTGACAGGACGCTGCCGTCTTCTTTCAGGGTGCAGGGCAGAGACATCAGACGCTCTGCAGGAGGTGGAGCCAGCATTGTGGTGGTGAAGCACAACCCTATTCAGAGTCAAGGACTACTCGGCCCACCCATCCTGGTGTAAGCATCTCATTCACTACCTGGAGCACCCGACTATCCCCTGGGAATCTCCCAGCCCTGTCACTCACACAAACCCAGACAGCAGATACACATCCTGGCAGAGACGGGCTGAACAGTTAGGTGAGCAAAGGCTAACTTTCTACAAGTAGCATTTGCAAACACAGGATATTAAAATAAACCTTACTAAAGGAAGTATTTTATTATTCTGAGTTCATGCATACTAAACTCGACTTGCTACCGTGTTCCCTGAGCCTGCCGGACTATAGCGGGTAATAGCTCCGACAGCTCATCTGGCCTAAGAGAACAGGTAGCCCTTCAATAGTGAAGAACTAGAGAGTCGGTAATTCACTACTAGGACATGCCACACTCTAGGCTTGTCCTACCTTACGCTTACAATGCACCCTGCCCGTAGGCCTACCATAGGGGTGACTGATATGAAGGTGAGGGAAGGTTCGGGGACTGGCAAGTGTGGGCACGTGCACAGTCAGCGTGACAGTACGGGACTGTACGCGGGGTCAGCAATGGCAGACCGAGACATATCTTACGAGGCCGCTTCTGTGGGTGGCGCAACCAGCGCTGCAGGTCCACTAGCAGCATTTGTATCTACAAGCCCCGGCATGCCTCGTGCACTTTACTGGGGACTGACAGTAAACCAAATAATCCAATCGTGGAAATCAATTACACATACACTTTTACATTGGGAGCACGTGCACTGCGGCAAGGGTCGGCCGTGGCGCAGTGCCCTGAGCATCGAACACCAGCAAAAACATATGAGGCACATCAGCAAAAAGTGGAAGGGAGACTCACGCCAAGATGCCAGGTCTAACACGTGTCCCCTCCAGCTGAAAGGTGAGGAGAACTACCCTACCCCAAGGAGTTCCACATCACTAAGGCGGAAAAACCTTGACAGACCGTCAGCATTGGCGTGGTCTATGCCAGGGCGGTGTTCCACCGTAAAGTCCATACTCTGTAGAGAAATGGACCACCTCAACAGTTTTGGGTTCTCACCCCTCATTTGCATCAACCATCTGAGGGGCCTGTGGTCTGTCTGAACTCGGAAGTGAGACCCAAACAAGTAGGGTCTTAGCTTCTTCAGGTGCCAGATCACAGCAAAAGCTTCTCGCTCAATCGCACTCCACTTCTGTCCCCTTGGAGTAACCTGCGACTGATGAAGGCCACAGTGTGATCCCAGCCCTCCTCAGTCGTCTGTGAATGGACAGCCCCTATCCCATGCTCTGAAGCGTCTGTCTGCACTAAGAACTCTTTGGAGAAATCAGGAACCAGGAGCAGGGGCGCCGTGCACATGGCCTTCTTCAGGGTGTCGAATGCTTCCTGACAGGCGTCGGTCCAGATCACTTTCCGGGGCTGCTTCTTCGAAGTCAGCTCTGTCAAGGGGGCAACGATGGTGCCGTATCCCTTGCTGAACCTCCTGTGATACCCGGTGAGTCCGAGGAAGGCCCTCACCTCCGTTTGGGTCTTGGGGGCTTCCCAAGCCAGGATGGTCTGAACTTTGGGCTGAAGGGGCGCCACCTGGCCGCTCCCAACTTGGTGTCCCAAATACACCACTGAACCCTGCCCGATCTGGCACTTGCTTGCCTTGATCGTGAGGCCTGCCTTGCGTAGAGCCGCCAACACTTCCCAAAGGTGGCGCAAGTGTTCCTTCCACGTTCCGCTGAACACTGCGATGTCGTCCAGGTAGGCGGCACTGAACGCGTCCAGTCCGACCAACACCTGGTTGACCAACCTCTGGAAGGTGGCAGGGGCATTTTTCATCCTGAAGGGCATGACCCGGAATTGGTAGTGCCCATCTGGGGTTGAAAATGCTGACCTCTCTTTGGCCCCTTCGGTTAAGGCAATCTGCCAGTACCCAGACGTTAAATCAAACGTACTGAGGTACCGAGCAGCTCCCAACCGATCGATGAGCTCATCAGCTCTGGGGATGGGGTGCGCGTCAGTCTTCGTGACCGAATTGAGTCCTCAATAGTCCACACAGAACCGGAGTTCGGGTGTGGCTCCCGGCGTTGCAGCCTTCGGGACGAAGACCACTGGGCTGGCCCAAGGACTGCTGGAGGACTCAATCACCCCAAGAGCAAACATCTTCGAAACTTCCTCCTTGATGCAAGCTCGTACCCTGTCAGTCACGCAGTAAGCCTTATGCTTCACCGGTAAGCTGTCTCCCGTGTCCACATCATGGACGCGCCAATCTGTGACACCAGGATCCAGGGAGAGCAAGTCAGAGAATTACCACAGCAGCTGGCGGCAATCACTCTGCTGCTCAGGGGTCAGGGAGAGTGAGAGGTTAACTCCATCCACTGACCCATCTCGCTCGGAGGCCACCAAGAGGTCCGGAAGAGGCTCGGTCTCCTCCTCCATCCCATCATCGGTTGCCAACAGCATGCCCACTTCGGACCTCTCCAAGTGGGGCTTAAGGCGGTTAACAGGTAGGACGCTCAAAGGGTTCCTGGGAGTTTGCAAGTTCACCAGGTAGGTGACAAGACTCTTGCGCTCCACAACCTCAAATGGACCCGTCCACTTATCCTGAAGTGCACAGGGCTCCACTGGGGCCAAGACCCACACCTTTTGTCCAGGCTGAAGCTCTACCAGAGTGGCATTCTGGTCATACCACCGCTTCATCTCCTCCTGGCTGGCTTCCAGGTTTGCCTCAGCAAGTTGCCTGAATCGCCTGGTCTGGTTTCGGAAGGCCAGCATGTAGCTATATACATTCTGGGGAGGTTTCCTGGGAGATTGCTCCCAGCCTTCCCTAACCAGACTCAGAGGTCCTCGCACCGGGTGACCGTACAGAAGCTCGAAGGGACTGAACCCGAGCGACTTCTGTGGCACCTCTCGGTACGCAAACAGTTGACAAGGTAAGAGGATGTCCCACTTACGCCTCATTGGTCCTTCTAGGCCCATAATCATGCCTTTCAAGGTTCGGTTGAATCTCTCAACCAACCCGTTTCCTTGGGGGTGGTAAGGGGTGGTGAACTTGTACGTTACACCACACTCTTGCCAAAGGGACTTAATATATTTCGATATGAAGTTGGTGCCCCTGTCAAACACCACCTCTAGAGGGAATCCTACTCGAGAGAAAATTCCCATCAGTGCTTGTCCCACCACGGGGGCCGTCACTGTCCTCAGAGGGAGGGCTTCGGGGTACCGGGTGGCATGGTCCACCAAGACCAGGATAAACCTGTTGCCCATGGCTGTCTTGGGGTCCAGAGGCCCCACAATGTCAATTCCCACTCACTGGAATGGGGTACTGACGACGGGGAATGGTTGGAGGGGAGCCTTGTTCTTCCCTCCACACTTACCACTTGCCTGGCAAGTCTGGCAAGTTCTGCAGTGAGCATCTGAGCTCCGGTGCATCTGGGGCCAGTAAAAGTGGGTGACAAGGTCTTGTCCATCCCCAGATGTCCTGCTAAAGGCACATCGTGAGCCAGACCCAGTAGGAAGGCTCTGAACTTCTGGGGTACCACCAGCACACGGGCTGACCCAGGTTCAGCAGCCTTAGGCTCTGAGTACAGGAGATCGTTCTCCCAGTAGACCAAGTGTTTTCCGGGCCGAACGCCATTGGCCTGGTCTGTAGCCTGCTGCTGCATACCCGCGAGAGAAGGGCACGTTTTCTGCTCCTCACAGAATTCCTCCCTGGAGGGACCCTCTTCTTGCTGTCAATGGGTCAGCTCAGGCAAGTCTCCTAGTTCGGCGATCTGTTCCCCGGTAGGCTCCAGGGCATCCCCCTCGAGGTCTGCCTCCTCCTGGGCCGTGGGAACTTCGGGGGCCGGCTGTCCGTGCCCCCTGTGCCTCCTCTCTAAGGCCGGTTCCTGGGCCTCTCCCTCAGGCTCCAGGACCTCTTCGACACCCCTACTGGCTGTCATGGACCTCGTGATCACGCACGCCCAGTCGGGTAGACCCACCATCCGTAGATGGGTCGTTTTCTCCACCTTTTCCCAAGGGGAGTTCTCCAAATCGTTCCCTAGCAGACAATCTACAGGCATGGAGGTCCTCACAACAACTTGAAGAGTACCTGAGACCCCCCCACTCAAAGGGAACCTGAGCCATCGGACACTGGCTCTCAGAATTGTCAGCATTAACAACTTTGCAGTAGGCGTGCGGTACTACCTGCTCTTGAGACACCAGGTGCTGCCTCACTGCAGTCACGCTGGCTCCTGTATCTCGAAGAGCCTCCGCTTTCTTACATTTGATGGTCACTACCTGCCCATATTTTTTAGTGTTACTGGGTAGGTAGTTCTCTGGGACCATCTCGCTGTCTCCTAGCGAGACTAGGGTCATCTGGACGGGACCCCCCCCCCATTGGGAGTGCTACTTCCTCCCCAAAGTTAACATTAGCTAGTTGCCGGGGCAGAGCACCAGTGGGTGCGGGTTTTGCGAACAAGCAACACTTAGGGTCAGAGGACACATGACCCAGGTCGCCACACCTAAAGCAGGTGATGGGCCCCTTTGGAACAGGTTTACCTGTCGGGCCCCGGTTGATTTCGGGGGTGGAGGAGGCTGAGAACATTTCCCTTGGTTCCCTTGGGGATTACTTTGGGGGCCTTTGTGGAA
This sequence comes from Lissotriton vulgaris, assembly GCF_964263255.1. Lineage (NCBI taxonomy): Eukaryota > Metazoa > Chordata > Amphibia > Caudata > Salamandridae > Lissotriton > Lissotriton vulgaris. The sequence goes on along the minus strand of NC_141695.1, from coordinate 1,458,594,552 downwards.
CCCTTTCTGTTTTCCCTTGTCCCCCCCACTCTTCTGCTGGGGACCCTGCCCACCTTTGGCTGAGTCTCCCACTGGACCCTTGTGGACCCTGGTACTGACCCAGCGGTCCGCTTCCTCAGCAAGCTTCCTCGGGTTGGACAGCCTGCTATCGATCAGGTGCTGGCGTAACTCAGGAAAACAATTATCCGACAAGTGCTCCCATGCTATTAAATCAAACAGCCCTTGAAAATCATTTACCTTACTGCTCTTCACCCAACCATCCAGCGCTCTGCAGAAAAAGGTCACATACTCCACATACGTACCCCCTTGAATCTTCACACACTTTCTAAACCGTTGCCGGTACATCTCGGGCGTTAACCCAAACCGATTCATCAGGGCATCTTTCATGTGTGGGTAGGAGACTGACTCTTCATGAGGAAGATCTAGCAGGGTATCCCGCCCCTCGGTCCGGAATCGTCCCCACAACCCCGCTCCCCAATCCTTCTCAGGCACCCGGTGGGAAGACATGGCTACCTCGTAGGCTCGGAACCACTGCCCTATGTCATCTCCTTTGAAATACTCTTTCACCACATCCTTCGGTACGTAGACCCTTGACTCCTCCTGGGCTGGCGTTGTGCTGCCACCAGGAGCTGCGTCCAAGCTCTTTGCTTTCAGCTCCAATTCCTTTAGGCGTATCTCGTGCTCCAGCTGGAGCCTTTTCTCCTCCATGGCCATCTGACCTTTCAATCTGGCCATCTCCACTTCATGCGCTCTGGTTGCGGCCCTGTCTGCCTGCTCTTCGGCCGACGGGCCTCCCTGGCCTCCGATGAGGCTATCGGGTGGATACACTACCACCTGATTTTCGGGCTTTCTAGACTCTTTCCAGGCTCTCAGTGCCGTGATGCGCTGGGCTCGGGTTTTGCAGTTTGCTTGCGAAACTCGTAACTTTTCGCACAGGACTCTCAAGTGCTCGGCTTTGCACTTTTCCAGTCCGTCCCAGTCAACATCGTCGATTCCAGAGATAACAGAGAATGCTCTTCAGGGAAGTGAACCAGGCATGGTTTAGGAGATTGGAGATCTCTCGGCAAGAATGTAATCTGGTCGCGTTATTGGTCTGCTCTCACTACGTGGTGATCAGTAATTCACTGTATATGAATCATGAATGCAAATCCGAAATCCTCACCGCTGGTACCAATGTTAGAACCGGAGGTCTCTGGTTGGCACAGGTAAGCACTTGTGACAAGCAAGGACCGTCAGCTCCACGTCAGGGCAAGGGAACTGCTCCTTTGAATAACCCCTGCTCGCCCTCTAGGTAGTGTGGCGCGAGCAGACAAGGCTAATCCTCAGGGCGATAGTAAGTTAAGCATTCATGATCACGCACAGTAAACCCACTGACCCACCACAAATGGACACCAGTCGTATGGTTGTATCAAAAATACGTATACTTTATATAAAAGATAGATTCAAGCAGGATTATCACAAGACCAGAATAACGTTTACTAAATTGAGGTCACCAGATTACAATAGACAACCTTAGTCTTTCAGTGTTCGTTGTTTTTTTTTTTTTTTTTTTTTTTGGAAAACCTTTATTTATAGAAAAAGTACACCGCTATTCAGCCATACATCCCGGAGGCCAGGCAGCATTGAGTCAACAGGAAAGGTCGTGCACAATACCAAGAGCAGTAGCAATCAGGTTTAATTTTTAAATAAGATCGAACTCAGAAATAAATAAACCATGAGATAGAAAGGCCCAAAAGGCCAAAAGAAGGAGGTGTGCAGGAAGCACGAAAGACAACCGAAGAGAAAGAGAGGTAGGCTGAGGACAATACAGATACCGCGGGCTTTAGTAGCGGGAGGAGGTCGGGGGTTCCACACCCAAGGCAGCACACAATAAGAGTGTCAACAGTGAATCACGTGGGGGGTAGCACAACGGGATATGCAAAGTGGAACCACGGGTAGGGGGTATTACGGGGAAGGCGGAGCCTCGGAATCGAGTTCCACGGGGGGGTCGCAAATGTCACCCCTATAGGAGTTCCAGGCACCCCACACAGACATCCACATTCTAGGCTTACCCCTGGCCGCATACACCGTCTTCTCACGTAGCATGCACCAGTCCATATTTGATTCCCATAAACTGAGCGAGGGGGGAGCAGGCGCACCCCATTTCTGGGCGATATCCCTTTTGGCCACCATGTTACCCAAGGTGACCCATCGGGTCTGCGCTACACTATAATCAGTCGGGCCCCAGATGTTGAGGAGGCATCTCCGGGCCTCAGCCGGCAGGGTCACACCAGTCACTTCTTCCATCACGTCATGCACACGTGTCCAGTATCGGGCCACACCAGGGCATTCCCATACGATATGCAGGAAGGTCCCAAGCATACCACATCCCCGTCGGCACATGCCATCCGTTGACAGCCCCATGTGTATTAGTCTGGGGCCGGTGACATACACCCTATGCAGTATCTTCAGCTGCACCAGGCGGAGACGCGCCGATATAGCCACCTCTCTAGGAGAGGAAACCGCCGACTGCCACTCTTCATCATCCACCTCTATACCGTCACTCACCCAGAGCTCTCTCAATCGCACCAACAAGTCGACTCGCACGTTAATAAGTTTTTTATAAGTTAGGGAGATAGCGCTGTCCGGCATATGGCCGTCCAACACCCGATCTTCCAGGGGAGATGATTCGGGGATCGCTTCCCCTCCTGATACGTAGGGGGAAAGGGCATGGCTAAGCTGGGCGTGTCGGAAATATTCCGTTGCCGCCAGTTGGAACTCTGATTGCAACACCTCGAACGACTTGACCCTTCCCCTGGCCACCATGTCTCCAACCTTGGATATCCCAATGGTGTCCCACCTATCGAAGCCCTTAGTATGCCACAACTTCCCCAATATGTCCGAGTCAAACAGCGGGGTGGCCATGGTAACCCTATTTTGCCATCCCAAAGTTTTAGTGACTGCACGCCAGATATGAACCATAGTTTTAGTGGGACCCGTAAGCCTCCGATCCAGAGACCTGGAGTACAACGCTCTGTAGTAGTTCCCGTCCCCCACGAGCCACCGATCCATAGCATAGCCTGGGCTGATCGCCGGGCCGTAGAGGCCGTGATTGAGTGCTGCAAGTTGGGACGCCCAGTAGTAGCGCCGCACGTCAGGCAGAGCAATGCCCCCATCATAGCCCGGTATAGTCAGCTTGGCCAGCGAGATCCGTGGCCTACCGTCCCACAGCAGCGCTCGCTGCAGGGATTCGACTTGCGCAAAGTATTTCGCTGGCACGGGATCCTGGGTGTTCTGCAGGGCATACAGGAAGCGAGGCAACGCCATCATTTTAAAAAGGGCGGCTCTGCCCATAAGGGAGATCGGCAACTTCCTCCAGCCCTCGACGTCCCGGCGCAGCCGCTCCAATGGTGGAAGGAGGTTGTGCGAATAACGGGCCCGGGAGTCCCGCGACACATAGATGCCCAAATACCGGAAGCCCTGCTGGGCCACCTGTATAGAGCACCCCCGGGGGAGGCGCGGCGTATCTCCGGACAGTACGTATAACGAGGACTTAGCCCAGTTGATTACCAGGCCCGAGTGGGCCCCGAAGGTCCCCAAGAGATCGAAGGCCACTATGAGTGAGTGACAGGAGGAGGTGAGGTATAAAAGGATGTCGTCAGCATAGAGCGACACCCGGTCTTCAAAACCCGGGGACCACGTTATGCCAGAGATATCAGGGTGCGTTCTGATCCAAGCCGCCAATGGCTCAAGTGCCAGGGCGAATAGGAGCGGGGAAAGCGGACAACCTTGCCTAGTGCCTCTGTGCAGCGCGAAAGAGGCCGACAACCGACCATTAACCGCTACATTAGCCAGTGGAGCAGAATACAACAGTTGGACCCAGCCGATGAAAGCGGGTCCGAACCCCAACTTGGCCAAAACTACCCACAGGTAATTCCACTCCAACGAGTCGAAGGCCATAGTGGCGTCGAGAGAGGCAAGGACAGCAGGCTCACGAAGCAGGTGCGCACGTGCCATTACCGCGTGAAGTCGCCTCAGATTGAGCGCCGTGTTCCGGTGCGGTATGAAGCCGGACTGGTCAGGATGGACCAGGTCCGAAATTACACCCACTAACCGGTTAGCCAGTATCTTGACCAGAATCTTAGGTTCAGCGTTCAAAAGGGAGATGGGTCGGCAAGACCGGCAAAGATCGCGCGGCTTCCCCTCCTTGTGTATCACCACGATGGTGGCCAACCGCTGGTCGGGGGGGAGTACTCCCGCCTCACGGGCCTCAAGGAACATGTTCATCAGAGGCACGGCAAGCGAGTCTGCCCTAAGTTTGTAAAGCTCAACCGGGATGCCGTTGGGCCCCGGCGCTTTGCCTGAACGTAAGGATTTAATAGCCAAGGCCACCTCGTCCGCCGTCAGTGCCCGATCCACGTCATCTCGCTCAAGATCCGAGAGGCAGGGAAGCTCAATGTCTTCCAAAAAGGAGGCCGACGCAGACTCCGGAAGGGGGTCTACAGAGGCGTAAACCTCCTCAAAGTAATCCGCGAAGGATCCAACTATCGCCGCCGGGTCCGTCAAGGATAGGCCGTCCGCACACACCAACTCCGGGACCACCCGAGACGCGAGTTCCCTTCTATCTAGCCACGCCAAGAGCTTTCCAGCCTTATCACCCGCGTCGTATATCCTGCCTTGTTGCTCCCTACTCAGGGCTTTCGCCGCATCCGTGGCAGTCGCCCGGAGCTCAGACTGTTTAAGGGAGAGTGCGTGAAGCAGTTCGGGGGATGGATCCAGCTCCAATTGGGAGTTTAGCTCAGCAAGGTCGGATTCCAGTCGAACCACGTCCTCATCCCGCCGGCGGCGGGCCTCCGCGATCAAGGAGAAGGCCTCGCCGCGCAGCACGGTCTTGAAAGCCTCCCAGAGGGAGACAGCTGAGTCAACTGAGCCGGTGTTCTCGGCAAAGTACCGATCCATTGCTTTGGTCAGGAGCGACCTGGTCTTCGGGTCACGAAAGTACCAAGGGTTAATGGGAGCCACTCGCGATGACGCGGGGATCTGGAAGTCGAAGGAAACCCAAACTGGGGAATGGTCCGAGATGCCCCTAGCCAGGAGACGCGCTGTGGATACGGACTGCGCCTGGGCTGCCGGGGTGAGAACGTAGTCTATCCTGGATAGGCTACAATGGGCGCCGGAGAGGAACGTGTACTGTCTCTGGGAGGGGTGCATCAACCGCCAGCAGTCAACCATCCCCATGGAACCCAGAAAATCAGGCAACCAGGACTGGGAAGGACGCAGGTCTCTGGATGGGAAGCGGTCTAGGGTCCCGGAGACGACGGAGTTGAAGTCCCCACCCACCAGCAACAGGCCCTCGGGGAGACCCAAAATGGCGGCAGCTAGGTCCCTGAAAGTAGTTTCCTGTAGCCCCGGGGGAATGTAAACTGAAACCAAAACTAGTGTACGGCCCTCCCATTTGCCCACCACAGCCACATATCTGCCTCTCTCATCCGCAATCACTGACTCCACCTCCAACGGGAGGGACATGCGCACCATGATGCCCACCCCTCGCGATCCCGAGGAGAACCCCGAGTGTGCCACCATTTTGAAACCACGTCTGCTCAGTGCTTTGCAAGTGTGTCCCACTAGGTGGGTCTCCTGTAGGAAAATCACATCAGGCGAATAACGTTTAAGCATCTGTAAAATAACACCCCTCTTAATGCGGTCCCCCAACCCGTTGACATTTCAGCTCAACAAGTTTAGAGATCTACCCCCCATCGTCAAGGACGCTCCGCCCCCTCCCCACCACCCGCAATGGCGCCCACCACAACGACATAGCAGTCCAATGAACCCTCAGCCATAGCAAAGAAGAAGTCAGAAAAAGAAATTGAAGAAACACACCCCAACTACCCCCCACCCTGCACCCCTGCATTAGACTATAATCCACCCCAACTAGCAGTGTGCCTGTCGCCCCTCAACTAATCTACAAGAAGTCTACAGAGGAGAAAGGAGACATCCTATCGCCCCCCGTCATCCCCCATATTATTAACAAAAAGAGTCAAGACCAATAGCAGCAGTGTCTGAAGTTGAAGTCCCATACGGTCACTCAGCTCGCGGAAAGTCTAACGATGAACCATCATTCCTGTGCGTCCGCGCCCCCGGTGGCCTCCTCCGTCTGGTCAGTCGGCTCGTGTCGCTCCTGGGGCAGGGTATCCAGCCAGTGTCCCACCTCATCTGGAAAGTCAAAAAACAAAGTCCGGTGGTCACGCTCGATGCGAAGCTTGGCAGGGTAAAGCATGGAGTACCGCAGGCCCATTTCTCTCAGTCGCCGTTTCACCCCCGCAAAGCTCTGACGTTTTTTCTGCACGGCCTGGGTGAAGTCCGGAAAGAAATTTACTTCAGAATTCTGGAAACGCAGAGGGCCCGCGGTCCTCGATGCCTGCAGGATAGCGTCTCTGTCCCTATAGTTAAAGAGCCGTGCGATAATAGGGCGAGGGAAGGCGCCTGACTTTGGCGGTCCCCCCGGTATCCTGTGAGCCCGTTCCACCGAGAAGAACTTACTCAAGCCCCCGGGTATCAAGTTCTTCAGCACTAGGTCCTCCACGAAAAGTTCCGCCGAGTCCTCCTCGGCCTTCTCCGGTACCCCAGTAATGCGGACGTTCTGGCGCCGCGCACGGCCTTCGAAATCGTCCAGTCGGCGCGCCAGCATTCCGTTCGCCAGTTTCAGGTCGCGCACCTCCGTCTGGATATCAGACACATCAGTGGTCAGGCTAGTCGTCTTGAGATCCAACGATTTGACCCGGTCATTGGTTTTCCCTAGGTCAGTCCTAATGAGGTTCAACTCAATCTTCAGGGAGTCGACCTTGCTGGACAGTTCCTCTCGGAGAGTATGCATTTCCGATTGTACTCCCGTGATCGCTCCCATCACGTCCCGAAGCGTTATCTCAGAGTCTGGTGATCTATCCCTAGTCGGGTCTTTAGCACGGCCTGCCAGTACCGGCGAGCCTTTCGACTGGGAGAATCGCTCTGGAATGGTAGATTGGGACTGGGACGGCTTTCTGTTGACCCGTTGGGACTTGCCTTTGTCCAGGTCCCCTCTGCCCGCCATGTTGGCACACCCAACAAGATGATCGGCAGGGACAAAGAAGCCCAGTGGAAGGCGCGCCACGCACACGGTGATGTTACCAGGGTCCGGTACTCCGGCCGAGTAGCAGGGCGTTCAGATACCAGAGTCACACTTCGGAGGGACCAGGCGCAGACAAAGAAGTGTCCATGTGGAAGCACCGCTGCACACCTCGACAGTCGCCAATGACACGGGCGGAGCCTCCGAGGTCCGTCGAGCCAACGAGGTCCAGGAATGTCCGATTTTCACTCCGAAAGCGGGCGCCGCATCAGGACCCACTTAGCAGTCGATTCCCACAGTTGTGGGACAGGATAGGCATCAGGATTATTGCGGAGGATCGGGAGGTCTTCGGAGCTCCGAGCTCACGCGGCCATCTTGATCGCCGGCGAAGCTCCTCCTCTCAGTGTTCGTTGTTTAGCAAGGTACGATGACAGGGAAATAAGAACGTTGCAGACCCTGGAACCGACATGAACTGGAGACAGAGTTCAAGTGTACCTTGCTGGTGGAAGTCCAAGGCGTTTCAGACGCGGCTACTTGTGAGGGCGGACCCCGAACGAGGCCGACGGTTCTCCAGAGGATCTCTCCGGCTCAATCCCCCTCGAGGAGCGAGGTGAAGGAGCTAGACTGTGGAGGGTTGCGGCGATCCAGGATCGGTGCAGCTCACGGGGCGAGGCGCCGTTCAGGCCTGCGGGGCGTACTACTTCTTAGCACGCAGAGTCTGACTCGTGGATCTGTGAGGGGCATCGAGTTCTCGGACAGACGGGTGCAGCACCAGACTTCCGGTACCACGGTACGGGGAGGTCTTTCTTGAGGTGTGGCACGAGCCTTGGTATGCAGGAGCGCAAAGCGAGACAGTCGGGTACGTTTCGACGTACGGACCGTCCGAGGCTATGAGATGCTCTCCGTGCAGATTCCGGCTGGAGAAGATGAGAGGTGCGAAGCTCGCTCCGTAAGCGGCGAGGTGACAGGAGAGCAGGCGGCCCGGCACTGAAGCGGAGAGCGGCTCAGGGATGAGCGGGCTCTCTACGGCGGGCGACCAGGCTCCGAGCTGTCATGACCTGGGAGAGGGCGAAGGCACCCGAGTCACAACTCTGGCGAGGGAATAAGAAATGAGGCCCAACAGCAAACGGGCACAAGCAGATAGAACCCATTGGTCCTGGGGTTCCGTTCAGGGGGCAAGCTCTCGATCAAGCTCTTAGAGATCTTTTCAGGCACAAGTCTACAAAGTCCTCTCTGGTCCTTTCCTCTCCGTTCTCAGCAAGGCACCACTGCAGGCCAGTCTTACAGGATACAGACTGGTTTCCGCCCTTCAGCTTCTCTTGGTCCTTCTAGTCAGGCAGAGGTTCGTCGTGGTCAAAACTGGATCTGATTTGTAAGGAGCGGAGCTCCTATATTTATACTGCATTTCTTTTGTCTTTGCAGGCCAGGGGGCCTGAGCCTGGCTCAACCCGGTTCTGAAGTACTTTGTTGACAGGACGCTGCCGTCTTCTTTCAGGGTGCAGGGCAGAGACATCAGACGCTCCGCAGGAGGTGGAGCCAGCATTGTGGTGGTGGAGCACAACCCTATTCAGAGTCAAGGACTACTCCGCCCACCCATCCTGGTGTAAGCATCTCATTCACCACCTGGAGCACCCGACTATCCCCCGGGAATCTCCCAGCCCTGTCACTCACACAAACCCAGACAGCAGATACACATCCTGGCAGAGGCGGGCTGAACAGTTAGGCGAGCAAAGGCTAACTTTCTACAAGTAGCATTTGCAAACACAGGATATTAAAATAAACCTTACTAAAGGAAGTATTTTATTATTCTGAGTTCAGGCATACTAAACTCAACTTGCTACCATGTTCCCTGAGCCTGCCAGGACTATAGCGGGTAATAGCTCCGACAGCTCATCTGGCCTAAGAGAACAGGTAGCCCTTCAATAGTGAAGAACGAGAGAGGCGGTAATTCACTACTAGGACATGCCACACTCTAGGCTTGTCCTACCTTACGCTTACAATGCACCCTGCCCGTAGGCCTACCATAGGGGTGACTGATATGAAGGTGAGGGAAGGTTCGGGGACTGGCTAGTGTGGGCATGTGCGGGACTGTACGCTGGGTCAGCAATGGCGGACCCGAGACATATCTTACGAGGCCGCTTCTGTGGGTGGCGCAACCAGTGCTGCAGGTCCACTAGCAGCATTTGTATCTATAAGCCCCGGCACGCCTCGTGCACTTTACTGGGGACTGACAGTAAACCAAATAATCCAATCGTGGAAATCAATTACACATACACTTTTACATTGGGAGCACGTGCACTGCGGCACGGGTCGGCCGTGGTGCAGTGCCTGAGCATCGAACACCATCAAAAATATCTGAGGCACATCAGCAAAAAGTGGAAGGGAGACTCACGCCAAGGTGCCAGGTCTAACATGCACCCTTGGTAAACCACTGGAATCGACATAAACATCAGATAAATGATCTAAAATGGACCGTGATTTCAAAAGTGGAAAAGGACCAAAGAGGTGGCGACTGGGATCTAAAACTCTCTAAACGAGAGGCACACCTAATTGTAAAGTTTAATACAGAAGTTACAGGACTGAATGAATTATCAGAAATCTACAAACTGTAGCATTTTATACACTGAATATGTTGATTTCATGGAATATGGAACTCCTGTGTTTGTTGTCACTATCTAAGTGACAGGTCTTACATATTCATTACCGTTCCCACAGATTATGGTAAGAGCATTCCTTGCTCCGCGTTTAAGGAGCAACGGACCGCAGAATAGGGCTAGGTACAGTGTGCCGGATTGTTCTGAATAGACACGACTATTCAGTACCTGGCGACGCACTAATGGGGAATCCTATGCCCTCATTCACCGTTTTCTGAAGATTGAGACAGTTTCCAACAAGTAAGCACCGTTTTTCTGACCAACCCACAGCTCTAATGTGGAGAATGAGTACCCACGATCTGTCCCCCTGCGCCGCCATGCATCGCGCATGCGCCAGTAAACAGGGTTTGAGTACAAAGGAACACTACACATTGCAAGCCGGACTGATCTGCGCATGTGCGAAGTGACTAGCGCTGCATTCCACGCCGAAGGATTAGGTGACTGGACGGACCCTTTCATTTTTGGTCAGTTCAGTCACGGAAATTCCCGATTTAATATTGGTATACCGGCTGGCGGGTCTACTGATTGGTAGCTTATCAGACTGTTTTATTCCTATACAGTAAGGCGCCTGTGGTGAATTACCAAGATACCGCTGGGGAACCACACGGTGAAGATCGAATCAGGAATACATAGCCTCGGGTCTTCGGGTAAGACGCTTACAATCTTACTAACTTTTGTAAGATAAAACTCCACCAATCGAACTGGAATTCGGGACATAGGTTCTTTTTCTTTTTTTCTTTCTTTCAGAATAACCTGGCCCTGAGGAGAATCCCATCGACCACTAGGGATTCGAAACGCGTAGGTCCCCCCTGCTTTTGGTCTGCCTGGACCCTCCTTCAGTCCGGTTGCTCCTCCACGCTCCTGCTATCTGACACGCTGGTATCGTTTGATCTCCTGCCCAGCATCTCTGCAGCTCTCTACTCGCCTAGCGCTGCACGCATTTATTTATTTAATTAACAGCGCTGCACTGCCACTTTATTGATTTACTTGCGCTGCACTGTCGCTTTATTTATTTAATTAGTAGCGCGACCTCGCTGAGTCAGTAACTGTGATTGCCGCTAAACTAAAGCTGATTTGTGCGTTTTAGGCTCTTTCTCCTAAACACGCTGTGCATTTACTGCCCCTGGCTGTGCTCGCCTTTAACCCTCCATTTTGTGTTGTTGTTTTTCCCCTGGTCCGCCCCTCCTCCCGCCACCGCCTCCCAGCTGCTGCCCCTCCCACCCACGATTAGTATCCGTCCTCGCTCCCGAGCTCCTTGTGACCGCCTGGACCCTCCTTCAGTCCGGTTGCTCCTCCACGCTCCTGCTATCTGACACGCTGGTATCGTTTGATCTCCTGCCCAGCATCTCTGCAGCTCTCTACTCGCCTAGCGCTGCACGCATTTATTTATTTAATTAACAGCGCTGCACTGTCGCTTTATTGATTTACTTGCGCTGCACTGTCGCTTTATTTATTTAATTAGTAGCGCGACCTCGCTGAGTCAGTAACTGTGATTGCCGCTAAACTAAAGCTGATTTGTGCGTTTTAGGCTCTTTCTCCTAAACACGCTGTGCATTTACTGCCCCTGGCTGTGCTCGCCTTTGACCCTCCATTTTGTGTTGTTGTTTTTCCCCTGGTCCGCCCCTCCTCCCGCCACCGCCTCCCAGCTGCTGCCCCTCCCACGCTCCGCCCCCTCCACCATCCATTTATGACCAATGACCTAACGCGCAGCGTTCACGCGCAGCGATCGCGCCCCAGTCGCGCCGAAGGTGCGCCAAAGGTAAGCCCGTCTACGCCCGTCCGCGCCTGGACCGCGCCCAGCGCCAGACCCCCTGGTCCTCGTACCTCCCTCCCCTCCCGCATTACGTACGATGCCACCACCCTCCTAGCCCTAAACCCCGGCCGTCCCCCCAACTGCGTCCAAGCCGCTCCTGGACACACCCAAGGACCCTTCTCTTGCAACTCCTGCAGGTTTGACGGTACCAAGAACAACTCCCCATCTACGAACACACTACAGATATCCGACCCCAACCACCTAAGATGCATCCTGCTCAACACCCGCTCGGTCCACAGGCACGCCATCGACCTCTGGAATCTACTAGACACCATCTCTCCGGACGTCGCCTTCCTAACAGAAACATGGATGAACGCCACATCAGCCCCAGACATCACCATTGCCATCCCGGAAGGCTATAAGATCATTCGCAAGGACCGTACCGGCCAAACAGGAGGAGGCATCGCTATTGTCCATAAGAAATCCATCCGCATCTCAACCAGCTCAGACGTCAATCTCGCCAACACTGAACACCTTCACTTCCAGATCCACATCGACCCCAAGACCACACTCAGAGGCACCCTCCTCTACAGGCCACCAGGACCCCGCGCACAATTTAGTGAAGACATCACGGACTTCATCACTCCACACGCGCTCCCCTCCGAGGATTACATCCTTTTGGGAGACCTCAATTTTCACCTTGAAAATAACAACGACCGCAACACCACCACCCTTTTGGACAACCTCGCCAACCTCGGACTTAAACAACTTGTCACTACCCCCACCCACATCGCAGGTCACACACTCGACCCTATCTTCACCTCCAGCAAACATGTCTCCTTCAGCCACACCACAGCTCTCCTTTGGACTGACCACAGCTGAGTTCACTTTACCTACAACAAGTCCACATCCAACAACCACCCCCAACCCACTCTGCGAAGAAACTGGAACAAAATCACCACCGACCAGATCTCCTCATCGCTTCTTCAAAACCCCCCCGCCCTCTCCTCAAACCCCGACCAAGCAGCCACTAACCTCACCCAATGGTTATCCTACAGCGCCGACATCCTAGCACCACTGAAAAAACGACATATCAAACTAGGCAGCAAGAAGGCCTCCTGATTCAAAGATGATCTTAAGAAATCCAAGAAACTCTGCCGCTCTCTGGAGAAGGCCTGGAAAATAGACCCAAACACCAGCACCAGGAACGCCTTCAAAAACGCCACCCGCATACACCACCAACTGATCCGGACTGCCAAGAAAACCGCTTTCAAGGACCGACTAGATAGCAACGCCCACAACAGCAAGGAACTATTCAACATCGTCAAGGAATTTACCAACCCCTCAGCCAACTCCAACGACATCACTCCCTCTCAAGCCCTCTGCGACTCCCTAGCCTCATTCTTCCACAACAAAATTGCAGACATCCACAACAGCTTCGACAACCGACCCAAAGACCAACCCACCCAACACTCTGCAGGACCCCCACCCCCCTTGAACATCCTCAGTGACTGGAGCCCAATCTCCACTGAGGACACCACCCGTTTGATGAACTCTATCCACTCAGGATCCCCCACCGACCCATGCCCTCACCACATCTTTAACAAAGCAGACTCCATTATAGCACCGCACCTCCGAGACGTCATCAACTGCTCCCTCAACTCCGCAACCTTCCCGGAAAGTTGGAAACATGCCGAACTCAGCGCCCTCCTGAAGAAACCCACAGCTGACCCCACCGAACTCAAAAATGACCGCCCTATCTCGCTCCTTCCATTCCCAGCCAAAGTCATTGAGAAAGCGGTCAACAACCAGCTCGCCGCCTTCCTCGAAACCAACAAGTCCCTCGACTCCTCACAGTCCGGCTTCCGAGCCAAACACAGCACTGAAACCGCCCTCATCGCAGCAACAGACGACATTCGAACCCTACTGGACAATGGAGACACAGTCTCCCTCATCCTCCTCGACCTCTCCGCAGCCTTCGATACAGTCTGTCATAGCACCTTAATACAACGCCTCAGAAACATCGGAATCCAAGGAAAAGCACTGGAATGGATCACCTCGTTCCTCACCGGAAGAACCCAGAGAGTCCGCCTCCCACCATTCAAATCAGAGGCCACTGAAGTCATCTGCGGCGTACCACAAGGATCCTCACTCAGCCCCACCCTCTTCAACGTATATATGAGCCCCCTCGCGACCATCGCACGCCAACACAACCTCAACATCATCTCCTACGCTGATGACACTCAACTGATCCTCTCACTCACCAAAGACCCAAACACCGCCAAAACCAACCTGCATGAAGGAATGAAAGAAGTAGCCGAATGGATGAAGCACAGCCGTCTGAAACTGAACTCAGACAAAACAGAGGTCCTCATCCTAGGCACCTCCCCCTCCGCCTGGGATGACTCTTGGTGGCCAGAGGCCCTTGGAAGAGCACCCATCCCGACGGACCACGCACGGAACCTGGGCGTCATCCTGGATTCCTCACTCTCGATGAACAGACAAGTCAACGCCGTTTCTTCATCCTGCTTCAACATTCTTCGCATGCTCAAAAAAACATTTCGCTGGATCCCCACCGAAACTAGGAAAACGGTCACCCACGCACTGGTCACGAGCCGCCTGGACTACGGAAACACCCTATACGCCGGTACCACCGCAAAACTCCAGAAAAAACTCCAACGCATCCAGAACGCTTCAGCCAGGCTCATATTAGACATCCCGCGTAAAGAACACATCTCTGGTCACCTGAAAAACCTCCACTGGCTCCCCGTCAATAAGAGGATTACTTTCCGCCTCCTAACCCACGCACACAAAGCACTTTACGAAATTGGACCCGAATGCCTCAACACACGACTGTCCTTCTACACCCCCTCCCGCCAGCTACGATCCTCCAACCAAGCCCTGGCCACTGTACCTCGCATCAACAAAACCACCATGGGAGGTAGATCCTTCTCCTACCTGGCAGCTAAAACCTGGAACTCACTTCCCACTCACCTGCGCCTTACTCAGAACCACCTAGCATTCAGAAAGCAACTTAAAACGTGGATATTCGACAAGTAATTCCCCACCCTTCTTCAAGCGCCTTGAGACCCTCTGGGTATGTAGCGCGCTATACAAATCTCTTGACTTGACTTGACTTGACTTCTAGTGCTATAATACACTAGTCCTGACAATTGTACACTCACTTTTGTAAATATTTAGAAATAATTGATTTGTTTTGACCTAAAGGAGTGTAATATTTTGAATTGAATTTTTCAGATATTCACAGCAGACCTATTACTTCCCCCACTGGTGTATCAACTCTCCAGTTTGTGTGAAGTATTCCAGTATGAATGTATGAATGTTTGTGGTATGACTGTGATATGGTTGATTTATGACTGGCTGATTGACATTTTATCTTGTGCTGTGTCCTTATTTCATTCCCTTGTCACAAAATTTCTTTGGTGTTGACCATACCCAACAAGGTTTAAATTATTGTACCTTTCTTATGATATTTTGAGAATAAAACGGCTATTTAATAGTACTTCCCAATCTTGAAGTATACTTTTTTCTGGTTGATAAAAGGGTTTGTGAACTAGATTATCAGTACTGGCATCTCTCTCTCGTTGTTTCGTTGATTAGGCTCAGCCTTACTGATTAGAGCCAGCCCTAGTTGTTTCTTGCATTTACAATGCAGCGCACCATGGGTGGTGGAGCTGCGGCACACAATAACTGGCGCTTCCCTGGGGATGCGCCTGTTTTGTAAATCTGCCCCATGGTACCTGGCCACAGCCTGTGGAGACAGTCGGCAGAGAGGTGAGAAGGGGATATGTCCAAGGTCCACACCCTGTGCACACAACCCACAGGGCACAGCCACTGGCCGTGCTCTATGTAAAGATGTCAAAGTATATATTTTTCAGCTAAATTTGGAGCCACTGGCCGGGCTCTATGTAAAGATGTCAAAGTATATATTTTTCAGCTAAATTTGAGGTTTGCATTGGATTCTAGGTAGGGAAACGTTGGGGGATCCACGCAAGTCATACTTCATTGGACTCCCCAGGGTGTCCAGTTTTTAGAAATGTGTGAGTTTCGTATGTTTCCCTAGATGGCGGCGAGCCTGGGGTAAAAAAAAAACACGTGCTCCTTTTGCAAAGCCAGGTAGTTTTGTTATAGGTAATTTTAAAGGCTCCACAGTACGATTTGGGCCATTTCCTGTTGCAGCCACTATGCCTACCCACACATGTGAGGTAAAATTTTTATCGGAAGACGTGGGGAAACGCTGGGTGATAGGAAATTTGTGTCAGCCCAGTGATCCTACAACTTTCTCACACAGAAATTTGAGAAAAAAATGATTTTTTCAATACAATTTGAGGTTTGCAAGGGGATTCTGGGTAGGGAAATATTGGGGGCCCCACGCAAGCCATACCTTGCTGGACTCCCCAGGGTGTCTAGTTTTCAGAAATGTGTAGGTTTGGTAGGTTTCACTAGATGGCTGGGGCCTAAAAACTAATTGGAACCCCCTTGCAAAACCAGGATGTTTTGTAATTTTTATGTCACCTCAATAGGTTTTGGGCCCTTGTCTGTCATGGGTACTTTCCCACAAATGCTATTGAGGTACCATTTTATAAGAGAACCTGGAGGATTGCTGGGAGGTAGGAAATTTGTGGATCCACGCAGATTCCAGAACTTTCCCACACAGAAATTTGAGAAAAAAGTGATTTTGTCCAGGTAAATTTGAGGTTTGCAGGGGATTCTAGGTAGGGAAACGTTGGGGGACCCACACAAGCCATACCTTGCTGGACTCCCCCGGTGTCTAGCTTTTAGAAATGTGTGGGTTTGGTAGATGCCCTAGGATGGCCCCCGAGCCTGGGACCAAAAACACAGGTGACTAGCCTTGCAAAACCAGGTTGTTTTGTGAGAGGTCATTTTGATGTCTTCTCAGTACGTTTCGGGCGTTTGCCCATTATGGGTACTTGGTGCACCCACATGAGTGAGGTACCTTTTTTCTTATTGGAAGACCTGGGGAAATGCTGGTTGGTAGCAAATTTGTGGATTTACGTAGATTCCAAATCTTTCCACCACAGAAATGTGAGGAAAATGTGTTTTTTTGGACAAATGTTGAGGTTTGCAAGGGATTCTGGGAAACAGAACCTGGTGAGATCCAGACAAGTCACCCCATCTTGAATTTTCCTGGGTGTCTAGTTTTTAAAAATGTATAGGTTAGCTAGGTTTTTCTAGGTGCCGGCAGAGCTAGGGTCCAAAATCCACAGCTGGGCCCTTTGCTAAGAAAGGGTCAGTTTTCAATGTGAAAATGTGGTGTGTTCACGTTTCGTTTTGGGCTGTTTCCTGCCACGGGCACTAGGCCTACCCACACAAGTAATGTACCATTTTTCTCTGAAGACTTTGGGGAATGCGGGGTGTGTGGAATTTTGTGGATCCACACAGAGCCCAGAACTTTCCACCTGAGAAATGTGAGGAAAATGCGTTTTTTGGACAAAGTTTGATGTTTGCAAGAGATTCTGGGTAACAGAACCTGATGAGAGCCAGACAAGTCACTGTCACCCCATTCTAAATTCCTCTGGGTGTCTTGTTTTAAAAAATGTATAGATTTGCTATATTTTCCTAAGTGCCGGCTGCACTAGGACCCAAAATCCACAGGTAGGCACATCCTTAAAAAAAATTAGTGCTGAGTGGGCTTTCTGCCACCCAGTGGAGGAGGGAAATTGGGGGCTATTGGCCTGATATTCCCCCAGGGAGGGTAGAAACACTGTGGCTATCCTTTTGGGGGCAGGGGGCATTGAAATGCCCATTCCGGGAAGCCACCAACCCTACTAATAGAAAAGCCAGCATAATTGCTGGTACCTAGTGGACTTTCTGCCCCCCCCCGGGGGGCAGATCAGGGGCTGCTGTCCCCATCTGCCTCCTGGGGGGGGCAGAAAGGCTTTTGCATATTTTTTGGGAGGTGGGGGCATTGGCTGGGCCATTCTAGGCAACCCCCACCCCGAACTTTGGAAAAGAAAATCCCTGACAGCTCGTGGTCTTTTTGACCCACCCGGGGGGGAGGGTAGATAAGGGAGGGGCTAATGCTCCATCTGCCTCCCAGGGGAGTAGAAAGGCTGTATAATTATTTTGGGGGTTGAGGGCCTTGATTTGCCCATTGTGGGAAGCACCCACCCCTACCGATATAAAAAGAATCCCTGGCACTTAGTTGGCTTTCTGCTCCCCCGGGGGCAGATCAGGGGTTATTGCCCCATCTTCCTCCTGGAGTGGCAGCAAGTCTTTAGTTTTCTGTGGGGGGTAGGGTAGGGCATTTGCAGGCCCATTCTGGGCAGCCCCCACCCCGGGCCTATAAAAAAAATGAATCCCTGGTGTCTAGGGTGCAATCTGCCCCCACGGGGCCAGATTGGGGGCTACTGCTCCCATCTGCCCCCCCAGGGAGGCAGAAAGAGTGGAATTATGTGGGGTGGAGGGGTGGAGGCATTGGCATGCCCATCGTGGGCAGCCCCACCCCTATATTAATCATTAAAAAACCCTGGTGTCTAGTGGGCTTTCTGCCCCCCCGGGAGCAGATTGGGGGCTACTGCCCCATCTGCATCCAGTGGGGGCAGAAAGGCTGTTATTGTGTTGGGAGTGGGGACATTGGCGAGCCCATCTTGGGCAGCACCCACCCCTAATTTACATAATAGAATAAATTCCTGGTTTCTAGTGGGCTTTCTCCCCCCGGGGGCTGATTGGGGGCTATTGCCCCCATCTGCACCCCAGAGGGGGCAGAAAGACTCTAACTGTGCAGGGGGATGGGGGCATTGGCATGTTGGGCCACCCATACTTTACGGAGTAAAATGATTCCCTGGTTCTAGGGGGCATATTGGGGGCTGCAGCCCCCATCTGCCCCCAGGGAGGGCAGAAAAACTGGATTTAGCCCAATAATTATGGGAGAGCAAAGGCCCTTGCCCTGGTGGCCACTCCCCCTTCCCTGGTGCCTAGTGGCTAGATCGCAAAGTAGGGATCTACTAGGGAGGGATACCATTGGAAAGGAGAGATTCTCACCTTTCCAATGATACCTCTCCCATTTTTCTACGTGCTCAGTTGCTGGGATAGCCCTCTGAGCATGTAGAAAGCAAAAATGAAATGAGCCTCAAGTCTCATTTCAGTTTCGGTTTCACTGAAACGACGTCAGCGCGGCGTGCATGCTGATTGTCATTTCAGGGAAACTAAAGAAACAATCTAGTGAGCTGGGAAGTTCTTCCCCAGCTCGTGAGGCTGTTGGGGGGGGGGGGGGTGGAAGGAAATCCCCCTGGTGCCTGAACCAGAGGGATTCTTCAGTACCATGTGATCAGATGGCCAGGGGCCTTACTACGCACATGGCACTGGTGTGTCGGATGGCCCCTGGCCGTCCAATGCACCCAAGGGTTTAAGTGTCTAACATC
Source organism: Lissotriton vulgaris (assembly GCF_964263255.1). NCBI lineage: Eukaryota > Metazoa > Chordata > Amphibia > Caudata > Salamandridae > Lissotriton > Lissotriton vulgaris. The sequence goes on along the minus strand of NC_141695.1, from coordinate 1,458,575,658 downwards.
ACCACTGCAAAAACTATATATTTTTTTAATCAACAAACATATAATGCAAACATAACCCCGATTTATTAGCTTTGACAATTGTTCCTTTTTTGGCAATTTGGGAAGTTTATCCCAGATATGAAAATATTGGATGGTAACACAAACAAAACATTAGTTTCCCAATGACTTAGTTTAGGTTTTGTCATCAGATGTTTATAGGTTGTTGTGATTCTAATTAGAAATCTTGTTCATTTTGATTATAAGCGATCAATGATTGTTATATATACCGAAATGCATTGAATACATATTGAGACAAACTATACTTCATTAGACATTTTTATAAACTTACAGAAAATGAAACTCATTATTGCCTAAACCAAATCTGAAGTCAGAGTGCCATATTAAAATTGAGACTTGTGGAACTTGAGAACCTAGGTAGTGCTTTGGATATCTCGTGGAAGAGACTTTCAACATTGACGTCAACCATTTCCCAATGTGCCCCAATAGTATTCTGGATTGTCACAAACCTTTTCATTGAAGAAGAATCTTTTGTGTGAGGGGATATTGGCAATGTGGCTTGGTTGGGGTGGTTGGGGGTGTATCTGTCTCACTCTTTACCCAATGCATTAGTTCAGTCACACAAGAGAGGGCTCACCTGGAAATTGTGTCTAAATAACAAAGCCTGTGTGTGATGAATTGGGTTGTTCTTTGCCTGGGGTGTGAGCCCTGGTCAAGCAACAGCCACAGTCCCTTGCAGGATGAACCAAAAAAGTCAATAAATAAACCTGTGCTTAACCCTGAGTAGAGGCAATGTGCAAAGTATTTATGCAGTGCACAAACAGTAATAGAGTAAAAACACATGCAAGAAAGATCCCAAACAAAGGTAGAAAAATACATTACATTTTAATACATCATTTGACACTAAAATGACAACAATTCAATGAGTAAAATTAGAGATGTTGTTTTTTAAAGTATTAAATAAAAATAGCGCTAAAAAACACAAAGTGCTAACAAGGGATATGTGGGACACTGGACCGGGACAAAGTCAAAGGTTCAAGCTGAGTATAATGATGCTTGAGCCGGCCAAGAAACCATGCTTGGCCCATTGTGCAAAGGTGTCAGCGCAGATTATGTTGACATCAAAGATCCTGTCAACGAGGAGGATGCGGGATGCAGCAGAAGTGATGCATCTGTGCCAATCCACGCAGTGGTGGTGATGCGCTGGTCCTTCTCCATGCAGCAGCGGCGATGTGTCGGCTCTGATGAGAGCAGGGGCTGCATTGTAGAGTTCTCATCATTGAGGCTGCCGTCGATGGAGATGTGATGACCTTGAGCAGAGAAGAGCGTTGTGCAGTGCTGGTTCCAAATGCAATGTGTTGGGTCGATCCACGCAGCAGAAGCGATGCACCGGTTCCGGTCATGCATCAGGGGTAATGTGCTGGTTCCGAACAACGCAACAGCACCAATGTGAGAGAGGGTGCCTGGGTTTGGCTGGTGCAAGCACCTTAGGCCCAGTTCCAAATGGTAGAGACCAGGTTAAAAATCAGGATAGTCTGAAGTCTTTGAAGTCCCAGAGACTTCAGATCAGGAGACCAGCCAACTAGACCTTGGAGTCACTCTGGGCTCTGAGGGTCAAGTCATGCAGGTCCAGTCCCTCTCAGGTCAGCACAGCAAGAAAACAGTTCTTCCAGAGCAGCAGCCAGCAGAGTGACAGTCCTTCAGCAGCATTGCAATCCATCTTACTGGCAGAGTATCCACAGGTACATAAATGTACTGAAGTGTTAGTGTCTGAGGTTCAGTTCTTATATATATTGGTGCCTTTGAAGTGGGAAAGACTTCAAAGAAGGGAAGTTTAAGTGCACAGAGGTCCTCCCTTCCTGCAAGGGCTCTAGACTACAGGAGTGTATGCAGCCCTTTGTTGTGGGGACAGGGCACAGGATATTAAGGTGCAAGTAGAAGAGGTTTTGCATAGCGGCCAGGGTGTCTGACTCCGGACCACGGGGTTCATGGTTCAATCCCCAGCGGCGGTAGGTTAACCCAGCACCATGTGACTCTGGGCAATAGCTTGCTTAATCTTCCCAATGGCCCCCTAGTGCCGGGACACCTCTCCAGAGGTAGCTGTGTGCTTTACAACTGCTGGTATTTCATTTCATTTCCTTTCATTTCAAGTGTGAGGCTGTGACCAGCTCTTCCATCCCATCCTCCAGGATGTCTTATCATGTCAAACCTAAGTTCTCATTGTGTATGGCTGTCTAGGGGGAACACACAAAGCTCAGCTGTCACCCACCCCGATGTGTCACCCACCCCAGACAAACTAAACTAAGAGCAGAAAAATGAAAAATTTCTAAAAGAGGTATTTAAAAAATGCAATGGCAATACTGACTTTAGCATTAAAGAGGATTTATCATTACAATTCCATAGGTACCAAACATGAATGATGTACGACCTCTCAATTAGGAATTACAGTTTATTAAATGTAATAAGGAATCCCCAATGCTAATCCATGAGAGGGGCAGGCCTCACAGTGGATGCAAAAGAGTTTTGGAGTTTTTCATTACCTGAACATGTAAAACTTAAAAGTACATGTCCTAGCTTTTATTTATACAGCACCCTACCCCATGGGCTACCTAAGGCCTACCTTAGTGTTATAAAATGAGTTAAAGGCTTGGCAAGGGGTTTTAAATGACAAGTCGACGTGGTTGTGCGACACTGCCTTCGGGCTGCAATGGCAGGCCTTCAACAAGTTTTAGAGAGCTACTCTGCTTAACTACTGAGGTGGGTGGCACAACAAGTGCTGCAGACCCACTAGTTACCTTTAATCTACGGGCCCTGGGTATATGGTATACTACTCTACAAGGAACTCCTAAGTAAATTAAATATGCCACTTAGGTATATGCCAATCTAGCCACATTTAAGGGAGTGAGCAAAAGCACTTTAGCACTGGTTAGCACTATTTAGCAGTTGTAAAGTGCACAGTCCTAAGGTCAACAAACACAAATTATACTAAATTGGAGGCAAGCAGGCAAAGCGTTTGGAGAGGGGGAAGGCCACTCTGAGGCTGACAGGTCTAAAACTGAGTGATATGCCATATGAACTGCCTCAAGTACTTTGCCTCCCAAGTGACACCTGCTGATGCATCCACATATGTTTGATTGTCTTTTTAGCCACTGAGTCCTTCAACTGTGCCCACACCATACTCATATCTCACTTTGAGCCTTCCTGTGGTTATAGGATCCCCCCATGACAAGGGGTGTCTGTGGCACTGAAACTTTGCTCAGAAATTTCAGGCTGTGTGCACCAGGGTTGTGTGCATGGATGTTTGTCATGTACCTGCTATATTGTTGCAATCGTAGAGCCACAATTTCTGAAATTAGGACAGTGTGTGCAGGGAAGGCATAAGGATCCTGATAATTATGACCGCAGTGCTGCTCTTTGGCCCTTGTGTCCAATGCTTTCCTTAATCCTCTTATTCATGGCTTCCTCCGGTGAAGGTGGAAAGGTATGGAGTATTTCCAGCTGTTATCTCTGCATACTGTGTGTTTTATGACATCCAGTGCCCTTGTCCAGTGCTTAATATGAGCCTGTGGTTGCAGGTGTGACCAACTGGCACTCGTGTGCGGGCCAGCACTTTTTTTTCTTCTTCTCAGCAGACTTTTTGATCCAGAGCATGGGAGAAAAAAATACAAAATGGGCAAAGGTTGAAGAGAAAGACAGAAAGCAGTGACAGAGCTGTAAAGATCGGATGAAAAGGAACTTGCAAGAGTTAGATAAAGGTCTAGTGGTGATTAAAACAGCATGAGGTAGACTCAAGACTATTCAGCCTTGGTATTTAAACTTCAAGAGTAAGCTAGAGGCTACTGAGCAAAATGTTGAGTTCCAGCACTTATTATTTTTACAAATTAAACACTGGCACAAGCCCTTGTTACATCATTCCTGTTATGTTATGTTATGTTACAAAACTTTTAATACCGCGCTCATACACCAATTGGTTTCTTGGCGCTCAAAGACAACAGGAGTGTAGCACGGGGGGTGTGAACAGCTAACCGTGAGCAAGGCGGAACAGATAAGTTTTTAAAGATTTGCGAAAAGTGGGGTAGTCAGGAGTGAGCCGGATAGGGAGAGGGAAGGAATTCCAAGTGAAAGGGGCAAGGAAGGAAAAACGAGCACCACCGTGCTTCTTACGACGAAACCTTGGAATAACCAGCAGATTGTGGGCAGAGGATCTGAGGTGTCGGGAAGGAGTGTAAGAATGGAGACAGGAAGAAATAAAAGCAGGGGCAGAAAAGAAAAGAGATTTGAAGACGGTGCAACCAAGCTTGAAAATGCATCGTTGCGCAACCGGAAGCCAGTGCAAGGTTTTTAACAGTGGGGTGACATTTTGATGTTTTGGTTGCTGGAAGATTAATCTAGCAGCCTGATTTTGCACCAGTTGAAGGCGATGAAGGTGGTAAGCTGGAATCCCCACGTATAGACAGTTGGCGTAGTCTAAACGTGAGGTAACCAGGGCCAAGATGACAAGTATAAGAGCCTCTGGAGACAGGTACCTTCGGATCTTCCCGATCCTGCGGAGATGAAAGAAGCAGGCCGAGGTGACAGCATTAATGTGCGGTCGCATCGAGAGATCACTGGAGATGACCACACCTAAACTCTTCACGGAGTCTACTGGGCAAGGGGAAGGGCCGAGGGCAGGCGGCCAAAAGTTGGGAGTCCAAGGATGAGGGGGCCCACCGATCAGGACAAGCTCTGTCTTACTAGGATTGAGCTTCAGCTGACTGAAGTTCATCCACTCGTAGATGGAAAGCATGGTGGATTGGAAATTAGAGCAGGAAAGAGGGGAAGAGTCAATAGGAAAGATAAGTTGCAGATCGTCTGCATAATTAAAAGTGGTAACAGAAGAGTGACGGAGGGAAACCAAAAGAGGCTGCATATAAAGATTGAAGAGAAGGGGGGACAACGCAGAACCCTGGGGGACACCGCAGGAAAGTGAAGTGGAAGGAGCAGAAAAGGAGGATAGATGAACAGATTGAGACCGGAGTTGGAGAAAGGACACAATCCAAGACAGGGCCAGGCCCGAGATCCCAGCATTTCTGACACGGTCGACCAAAATGTCGTGGTCGACCGTGTCGAAAGCGGCCGAGAGATCAAGTAATACCAGGGCCTGGGCCAAGTTCTTATCCGCCCCCTGTCTCAGCGTGTCCATGACCGCTGTCACCACTGCCTCCGTAGAGTGGGAAGGTCTGAAACCTGCCTGCTGGTCATCGAGGAAATGAGTCTCCTCGATGAAAGAGCTAAGGCAGCGGGTGACATAGGTTTCCAAGACCTTCCCGAGATATGGGAGAAGGGAAATAGGTCGGTAATTACCCAGTACCGCAGGATCGGAACCGGGCTTTTTTAAGATAGGTACCACCACAGCGCTTTTGAAAGCATTAGGGACAGAGCCTATGGAAAGAGAGCGGTTTAAAAGGTCCAGAGGAGGGTCGGGGCATGCCATAAAGGCATCTCTGAGGATTTGGGGGGGACAGCAATCCTTGGGAGAGCCTGAGCCCACAGCCGAGAGAAGAGAGCGGAAGGTGTCTAAAGAAATCGGGGGAAAAACATTCAGGGAGTGAGGATTCGACGGAGGAAGGGCACTGATGTGAGACGTAGTGGTAGGGGGAATATTGTTTTTAATTGTAATAATTTTATCAATAAAAAAAGAGTTGAGGGAGTCGCACAAAGCTTGTGATGGCTGGGGCTGGGGTGTGACGCGGTCAGGTAGGGAGAGTTCAGCGACAATTGAGAAAATTTCTTTGGTTTTGGAAGCAGAGTTAATTACTTTTTGAGAAAAATAAGCAGATTTAGCCAGGATGATAGATGTTTTGTAGGATTTAAGTAAGTCAATGTAGACAGACTTAAGTGAAGGATCATAATTACGCCTCCAACGGCGCTCAGCCTGGCGAAGAAGGAGTTTGCTGGCCTTGAGTGAATCAGTGAACCAGCGCTGAGCGTCGTGGGGTCGCTTAGATTTGATGGATTTAACAGGAGCGACTGCGTCACTGGCATGAGACAACCATTGGTCCATTGCGGCAGCTTGGGAGTCCAGATCAGAGTGACTAGGGGGCAGAGTGGAAGCAAGGGTCGAATGGAACAAAGGGATATCGGCGTGCTTCCAGTTACGAGCGGAAAAATTACGAGTTGGAGGGGGGCGGGTGGGTGCAATGATTTGTAGGGTAAAGGAAATAAAAAAGTGATCGGACCAGGTACAGGGGTACACCATGGGAGAGGAAATATCCAAGTTGGTGGTCCACACCTGATCCAGGGTGTGGCCCTTATTGTGAGTCGGAACAGAAATATGTTGAGAAAGATTAAGGCCGGATAGAAAGCCAGAGAAGTCAAGTGACACAGAAGATTCAGAAGGGTCGGATGGCCAATAGTTAAAGTCACCAATGATCAGGATCCTAGAAGAGTTAATGGTAAGTTGCGAAATGAGATCACTGAACAGAGATGGAAAAGAAGGCATGTTGGCAGGTGGGCGATACACTAAGACACAAATAAAGGACTGTTTGGGAGAAGAAAATTTCAGCAAAAGAATGTCGGACTTCAATATAGGAGTGATTAAAGAAGAGGTGAATTGCAAATTGGAGCGAATAATGGCAGCAACTCCCCCACCCGGTCTGCCAGAGGTCCTGTTGGAATGAAGGATATAGTAGCCCGGGGGTATTGCGGCCAAAATGTCAGGGTATGAGTCCGCATGTAGCCAGGTTTCAGCGAGGAGCAAGATGTCAATGTTGCCCGCCTCAAGAAGTTGAAAGACCTCAAGCTGATGTTTGGGGAGAGAGCGGGTGTTCAGGTACACGACAGAAATAGAGCGCGTACCAGAAAAGCTAGGCTTGGGAAGTATGGTAGAGGTAGAGTTGGGAGGGAAGGTAGTGGAGGGAACAGCCGGAGGAGTGCTGGGAGGGAGCGGAGAGAAAATACCATAAGTCTGAGCGGTGGCAATCGTGTGAGGAGATGGAAGAGCACGGGTATAACAGGAGCGGAGAGCAAATGAAGTATAAGTGATACGTTGAGCAGCATGCATGGCCCCTAGCCCCGGTCGGCCGCGGACGGGCGCAGACGGGCTTGACTTATGCGCGACTTCGGCGCGAAGTCGGCGCTCCCGCTGCGCTCGTCCGCTGCGCTTCCTCCAGGTTGCCATTTATACTAGTCGACGTTAACCACTAGACCGCTCACCTGCACGGTGGAGAGGCAGGGCGGAAGTGGTGCAAAGGCGGAAGTGACGCTCGTGCAGGGACCCTCCGCGCAAACGGCACTCTGCCGGGGCGGACCGGGGTCAAGAGCGTTGAGACGAGGTAAGCAGCTGGTCGAATTGTGCAGGTTAGATGCGGGCGCAATGCAGCAAGAAAACAAAGTGCGCGTTTAAAATAGACAGCCAGCTCGTAGTCAGCTGGAATGCTAATTAAAATAAAGTCACCGGCGGCGCTGGTACACGCCCGCGGCCAGTAGCCACGATTGTCAACCTGCGAGGCCTGAAGCTGAGCCAGATATAGGATAGCCTCAACAACCACTAGACCGCTCACCTGCACGGTGGAGAGGCAGGGCGGAAGTGGTGCAAAGGCGGAAGTGACGCTCGTGCAGGGACCCTCCGCGCAAACGGCACTCTGCCGGGGCGGACCGGGGTCAAGAGCGTTGAGACGAGGTAAGCAGCTGGTCGAATTGTGCAGGTTAGATGCGGGCGCAATGCAGCAAGAAAACAAAGTGCGCGTTTAAAATAGACAGCCAGCTCGTAGTCAGCTGGAATGCTAATTAAAATAAAGTCACCGGCGGCGCTGGTACACGCCCGCGGCCAGTAGCCACGATTGTCAACCTGCGAGGCCTGAAGCTGAGCCAGATATAGGATAGCCTCAACAACCACTAGACCGCTCACCTGCACGGTGGAGAGGCAGGGCGGAAGTGGTGCAAAGGCGGAAGTGGCGCTCGTGCAGGGACCCTCCGCGCAAACGGCACTCTGCCGGGGCGGACCGGGGTCAAGAGCGTTGAGACGAGGTAAGCAGCTGGTCGAATTGTGCAGGTTAGATGCGGGCGCAATGCAGCAAGAAAACAAAGTGCGCGTTTAAAATAGACAGCCAGCTCGTAGTCAGCTGGAATGCTAATTAAAATAAAGTCACCGGCGGCGCTGGTACACGCCCGCGGCCAGTAGCCACGATTGTCAACCTGCGAGGCCTGAAGCTGAGCCAGATATAGGATAGCCTCAACAACCACTAGACCGCTCACCTGCACGGTGGAGAGGCAGGGCGGAAGTGGTGCAAAGGCGGAAGTGACGCTCGTGCAGGGACCCTCCGCGCAAACGGCACTCTGCCGGGGCGGACCGGGGTCAAGAGCGTTGAGACGAGGTAAGCAGCTGGTCGAATTGTGCAGGTTAGATGCGGGCGCAATGCAGCAAGAAAACAAAGTGCGCGTTTAAAATAGACAGCCAGCTCGTAGTCAGCTGGAATGCTAATTAAAATAAAGTCACCGGCGGCGCTGGTACACGCCCGCGGCCAGTAGCCACGATTGTCAACCTGCGAGGCCTGAAGCTGAGCCAGATATAGGATAGCCTCAACAACCACTAGACCGCTCACCTGCACGGTGGAGAGGCAGGGCGGAAGTGGTGCAAAGGCGGAAGTGACGCTCGTGCAGGGACCCTCCGCGCAAACGGCACTCTGCCGGGGCGGACCGGGGTCAAGAGCGTTGAGACGAGGTAAGCAGCTGGTCGAATTGTGCAGGTTAGATGCGGGCGCAATGCAGCAAGAAAACAAAGTGCGCGTTTAAAATAGACAGCCAGCTCGTAGTCAGCTGGAATGCTAATTAAAATAAAGTCACCGGCGGCGCTGGTACACGCCCGCGGCCAGTAGCCACGATTGTCCTGCACAATATTTACCACAGCTGAGACAATCAAGCAGGGCCGGCCTTAGGCATGTGCAAACTGTGCACCTGCACAGGGCCGCCAAACCTGAGGGGCCGCCACGACGAACGACCAACGGACGAGCCGAGGATCGGATCGGAACTAGTTGGATCACTGGCGGCCCCCTGGCAGGATTTGGTGGCCTCCGGGCAATGGCAGCGACGCGTGAGCGCTGTTGTTGTTTACACTAGTCATTGGTTTCTGTTTATGTTGCTGTTTATGTTGCTTCTAAGTCGTCCCCCTAAAAAATAAGAAATGTCTTATTTTATGGCCACCTGGGTCTACTTGGTTGTAGATGGCAGGATAGCTCAGTGGGTTTATGAACTGTTGTCTACGTCTGCCAGTTTCCTTTCTCTCTGAGTCCACTTGATACATCTTTTTTCAGGACTCTTTAATCTAATCTTTCTTGTAGCCGGTAAAATAGCTCAGTGGATCAGTGCTCTACTGCAGAGATCTGTCTGTTAGAGTTTTGAATCCAGGGGGAGATGTCTCATCCTTTCATCCTGTGAACAGAACTAATAAAGTAACATTGAGTTGTGTAACACTAACATTTGTATTCAGTGCATAGGGAAGATTGGGTGGGCGGTGCCTTCTACACAATTGTCGATTACAAGGTCCCACTATGCAGGAGGTGTGGCGGGAGAGGGCAGTGGCTCGATCTGCGGTGCAGGTTGTGTTATTCCAGAATCAGCGCTCCACTGAGACCCACCGTGTGATCTTGTGACCCTCAGAGTGGAGAGAGGCCCTGGCCTAGGGTGCCTTAACACCACAGTGTGCCAGGGCACGAGGGATGTCCTTGTCTCACTGTCCAGGTCTTCTTTCCTGCAGGCAGCTACCCAACCCTTCGCTCTATGTCTTTCTTCACACTGCTTCTCAGTGACTTGTCCCCACACAGGGGAACGTGAGAGGGGGCCGAGCTGAGAGATTGGCGGTGCTCGAGTACACAGGCGTGTTCGTATTTGTTTCCTTGGCCCAAAGAAGGGTTTCTCTGGCTGATTATTGTTGTTACTGTACACACACATTAAGATGTCCTAAAGGAAACCCGGGGTATTTCCAGAAAGGCCAGGTGAGTTGGGGAAAGTCAGTTACGTGTCAGGGTTTGCCTCACAATCTGCAAATGATCTTCGGGTTTCTCTGTGGCACCGGTTTCCTGCCCGTGCTGTTTCCTATGACAACCCCTTATCAGGGGTCTGTGGGTCCAACAGCGTGAGCTGAAATAAAGACTACAAGTCCCAGAAGGCACTGCTCAGTTGCAGAACTCCTGCCAACATTGAACAATCAAATACCCTATTTTTGGATGACTCTTCCCCTGGCCCACCGGCCTCTCAAATGCAGGTCAATAGGTGGCCACAACTCAGTCAGAATGCACCCCAGATTCAAGCACATTCCCTAAAGCAACCAACTTCTCTGACTAAAAGATGAGTTAAAGATGGCTTTCAAAAATGCACCACAGTATCTCGAAGGAATTAGTGGCCGCACACCAAACTAACTGATGAAAGTCCTTCCCACCCTACCAACTAGATTACCAGAGCGACAATCATTTTCAAGAATTAATTTAAGGAGAAATTTCTGGGAGCAAGGAAAAAACGATGCACTTTTCTTTCACACCAGCCCTAGCCGACACCTGTCCACTCAGAGAGCTCCTAACATCCCACCGTGTCATAGAATAATTAACCAGCCAATCAGGGAGTTGAGCCTCAATCAGAAATAAGAACAAAATAAAGGACGAATATGTCTAAGCAGGTCAGAAGCTAAGAACTATGTGAGACACACATTACAAGCATGCTTCTTTAGGGACTTTAACTTCCAGGTATTATAACAACAACAACAAAAATCATAACATCTCTTTGTATGCAGTTGTCAACTCTTTGGGTTCAGTGGGGTGAGCGGGTCCCTTCGCCGCCCCATCGCTGGACAGAGGAATCAGGTTTAACTTCAACAGGGTCAGAGTACATGGTCACTGAGAGTTGTTATCACTTACCAAATCTGGGGGGGTCCTCTCTTCCCTGGAACCTGAGAACATTTTTTAAAAAGTTCTCCTAGAACGTGTGATGAGACATTTTTTACGTCAGTGCGATTGTCTGTTTGACCTACTGTGACAAAGCTTTCAAATTACACATAGAGTAAATTTTGGGTCCTCCCAGAGGAGTATTACTCTCTCGCCACATGATATTGGTAGAGGCATAACACAGACCCTTGCAGCTCCTGTGGCCCCATTGAACTGAGGGTCTATGAATATCAGTGATATATGGGAGTGTTAGGGGCCAATCACAACTTTCTGTGGGAGAGGGGGGTTCTATGCATTACTGGTCAATCATCTAACGACTTTTCTGGACGTATTATTAGTAAAACACCTTCCTGAGCTCCGCCCCGTCCGGACCCCCTCTTCCGGGGGCCCCCACCTACGCTCCCTGCACAGGGCCACCATGAGCCTAGAGCCAGCCCTGAATCAAGCAATTGAACTGTTTCTGTTTTAAACATCATTTGAATTCTCAGGCTGGGACGTATATGCAGCAACATTAGATCTCATGCAGAGTCAGCCCTTTCTCAGATAGTGCCCTGGCCGGGAAGAAATGTGCATGCTTGCCTGTTGCTAGTCACTAAAATAATGCAGTTACGTGGTCTTGTTTGTGCTCACCGGCTAGTCCTTGGCTGATTACATAAAAAAAAGACTGCCCTCTGAACCCAAATATCTGCTCAACTCTATCCCAGCTCACTCCTTTCACTCACAACTGAGCTCTGTAATACTGATTCCAAGTAGTTAGGTGGGATGGCAGTAGTTTTCTGGCACTGCAGAAGGGGGAATGAGTGAGATGGAAGGACAAGGTAAGGTGCTGATATAACCTCTGCACTTGGCCCACTCCAAACAGTACATATAATAGCTCATGCTCAAAATGCACCAGGCATGGGTTGTGTTTCCTGAAAATTCTTGTTCACAGTTTTAATAACATGTGTTGTGGTATGCCTTAAAACTAAACCTTCATTGTCTACTCCAGCCCTCAACTGTCCCAACCCCAAGGTTCCATGATTGATGTCACCTTATACATTCTGAAACCTCACGCTCACAATATTGTCCTGCATTAATCATTGATTTAACCTTAACCCATTCCCCTCCTTTTGAAAGAAAATTCAATGGTACCCTCCTGTGGAAATTAACCCAACACAAAAGGTAAGCCTACAGCATAGAATAATGCAACATAAAGAAAACACAACTGTAGCAGCTGTATCACTACTTAACAATATAGTCCTTACACCATACTGGTTACTTCTGGACTCTTTTGGATTGAATTTAACCTGGTCGGACATTTCCGTTGCCCCCGGATAAATATCCTCCAGATCAAGTGAAACAGATGCATGACACATTCCTTATGCATTCTCCCCTGCCATTACCAACTGAACATACCCCACACATTCCCTGAGTACTTTACCACAACATTCTTCTTTAATTCTTATACTTTGAATGGTCCCAGGAACTTGGTTCTTCCCTTCTTCACAAATCCAGGTTTTCTCACCACAACTGTGTCACCCACTTTCCACACCACCAACGTGGCACAGTTTTCTTTATCATACCAAGATTTGTGTTTCTCTTGATAAGTATGCCTCCTGCCATGTAACCTGATCATCTTCTTTCTGTTTTCCACCGAACTCGCAACACAAGACGCACCACTTTAAGTTCCAAACATGGAGTTCTTCCTAGCAACATCTGAAAAGGTGATTTCAAGGTAAATGAATAGGGAGAATTGCAATGTGCCCCCTAAGTTTCTGTCAACATTTCCTTTAAAGACGTGCACACACAGAATTTGACTATTCTGTAATTTTTTTCTGCCATACCATTCAATTGAGTTGTGAACAGAGCTGTTCTGTGATGCTCAACGGACAGGGTTCTCAAGAATTCTTTCATCTCATGCAAGATACACTGAACCACATTGTCAGTAATAATGATTTCTGCCACACCCTCATATGCAAACTCAACATTGAGGAAGTCAGAGACTGTACAGGTGTTTTTCACACTTGTAGGAAGGTACCTCCTGACTATGGTTGCCCCCAACTTTTTGCCCTGTGTTTTAGCTGGTTTTGGACATAGTCGACCTGGGACCCTGCCAATAAGGACCCCAGGCCTACTGCTCTCTCTTTAAAAATGGATTCCATGTACCCTAGGTACATTTCCAATTGGTACTGGGCCACCTTATCAGACCCTGTAACTCAGGGCATAGGTGTACCCAGGGCCGCCAGGGGCTGCAGCATGTATTATGCCACCCCTGGCTGGCCTTCTAAATTTGACACAACTGGCTGCATGACAGCTGGGGCGAAGTCGTGTAATCACCCTTTGCTTTAGGTATAGTAGCTCTATATCTAACCATACAATGGACACCCGAGTTCCTATCAGTCACTCCTATGGCAGGCCTTGACAATCCTGAAGGCAGAGTGCGTGGGCTCGTGTGAGCTGGGTTCTGGCCCGAGCCAAGCCCGGTTGCAGCTTGCGGAATCGAGACCCAATGGCTGTTCCATGATAACGCGTACCACATCGGTAACTTCGGTGTCGCGTTATCAAGACATGTCGAGTAAGGTGTCATACGAATCGGGATGCTGCCCTCTCACCAATTCTGGCGACGAGGTTAGCATTCCGCCCTTCTAGAGGGACACGACATGTATGTAACTGTGAACCCCGGTTAAAGTTAACTAAAGCCTCAGCTCCACAAAATGGATGCTGCCACCACAGACACGAGTCTGACCTCCTGCTGCTGGGAGTCCTTCCAGCGAGGAGCGCTTGGACAAAGGGTTTCCTGTCGAGGGCGGTGTTCGCACCGTCCCAGACAGGGTTTGTGTATTCTGGGTAGGTAGGGCTTTTGCGAGAAGGTGACTGCGGAGTGGCACCCCGGTGCTCACTACGCATCTGCCGGTCAGAACCAGTTCCAGGGGCGCCAGCCCTGGCCTGGGGAAAGTCCGGCAGGGGAGAGGGGTGTAACTACCCCCCTTCCTGGTCCCACCCTTAGGGCAGGACCTAGTCATGTACCCACCCCTTTCTTTAGGATAAAGGCCGGAGCGGGGACCCTTCCAAATTAGATCATCTTTGAATCAAGAACTACTTTCTACGAAAGGACATTCGAGACTCTTCTCAAGATTTCTCCCTTGTGACTAAGGAGTAGTCACCCTGGATCAGCGGGCACCATCTAAGAACTCTGCGGTTTGCTGTAAGTCCTTCCTCAAGGAATCCGACGGCCCAGCTCGACGAGAACCGGCTTCCCTGGCACCTCTGACCTCTACCCACGTCATCAGCTCAGCTGTGATCTGTGGGTGCGACGAGACCTCGAGGGACCGGCCATCATCAGAACCTGCACGCTCTTAACCAAGCACGGCCATCGAAGCAATTCTCTGGTGAGTGCTCTGGGGTCCGAGAAGCCCCGACCCTGAGCCGCTCCAGCACCGAAGTGCAGTCTCCCAGCATCTCCGCGATCTGCGTGGGGCCCTTCTGCTCGCTGCTCAGCACGTTGTCTGGTCACTAGCCGCTGGCTTGTGCCCTTCCTTGACGACGACCGACAAACAACTCTGCTGGTCTGGTTGCTCCAGATGGGCCCTTGCTCCCTTTTCCGAGAGGAGCACCCCGGACCCTCCTGGTCCATTCAAGATGCCATCTTAGGCCTACCACGTGGCCCTGAGATCTGCCAAGGCTTGTTGCCCCAATCCTGGGCCCAGCGACGCCGACAGCATCATCCTTCGTGGGACAGCTCGCACCTCCCTCCTGGTCGCCGACAACGCCTCCTGGTCCGGGAGACTGCAGAGCCTAGCGTCGCCCACTCACCTGGTCGAGGTGACGGCCAACCGGTGCCCTCCTGGTACCCTCTGACTACTGGCTAGTAGTACGAACTTGGTCCCCTCTGCTTTCAGGTATCAACGATCTCTGATCCAGGCTTGGATCTCTACGAACTATTCATCACTGGTCGCCGGCCAGCAACTCCTTTTCTTCCGGCTCCTGGCTCGTCATCGAAGACCCCCGACGCCTGTAAGACTTGTGCAGCCGCAGCCCTCGTGGCTAGGTAACTTCGGCATTTCGGTGCCTGCATAGCCTCCTTACTCTAGGGTCCTGAGTCCCTCGCTTCCGACTTGCCTTATCGGGTCCGCCCGAGACCACTAAACTTTCCGTGTCTCCGGACACTTGTTTTAATTGTGCACTTGAAGTATTTTCCTAAGAGATTTGGTTTGTGCTTAGTACCCTGTCCTCATAAAGAGTGCAGGGCTGTTGTGATTCTTAATAAATATACTGTTTATTTTCATAACACTTGTGTGGTGTCCTTTCACTTGGTGTTCAAGGGGTATGTGATGGTATAACAGCTGGCTTAACACGCCCTCTCGAGTCTTTAGCCTTAGACTGCTCGTATCCACGCTACTAGGATAGCTGGTCTATAGGTTGACTTACAACCAAACACCATAAGGGTCGTTTGGAACGATACATAGCGGTCGCTAGAATAGCGAACGCTGCATATCGGGCCAACTTCTCACATTGGTGAGCAGCGGTTGGGATTTGAGCTTGCTGTTGTTTTACCACACGTATCCTAAGAATATCTTGTTGAAAGATCGCATAAGTACTGTTAGTACATATAACTAAGCTTAGAATACTCTGAGTTCTACTGAACCAGCTGTTGCAGCTCCTCAAGGCCTAGCACACCTTGGCTGCAACTCTTAGCAAGGGATCAGTAGGTAAACACATAGTGTAGGTAGGTGCATCACTTACACCACACTAGAAACAGTATGTCGGACAAAGGAGGAAACTCTGAGTCTCCCCTTGTGTCAGTTGACCCTCCACAGGTCATCCCTTCAAGATATACTGTGCTGAGCTTCAAGGAGTTAAGACAAGTGTGTCACTCCAGGAAGATCAAGCAGGGGTCTAACCCCACAACGTCCTTTCTGATTGGTCTCTTGGAGACTTATGATGCCAGAAAAGCTGAGACCCTTCTTAGCTCTTCTAATCCAGAAGGAGACATGCCTCCCCTTGAGGGAACCAGAGGCGATCCTGACCTCATCCACCTCTCAACTGAGACTGAAGATGTAGAGGATGATGAGAATGAGGATCCCTCTGGGGATGAGGCAGATAAGGGACAGGTAGAAGTCGTTAGACTAAGCAGGTCCAACTTAAGCAAACATGACAGTGGTACTGGGGGACCCCTGGGGCCACTATCAGGTCAGCTTAACATTGGGAATGGACGAGCCAGATCTCTATCAAGAGGCTCTGGCAGATCCCTTCAAACCAATGGCTCTCTCAACTCTTCTCACAGAGGGATGTCTTCCCCTAAGAGGAGAGTGTATGAAGCTGAAGAAAGGGCAATCAAACTGAGGATTGAAAGGGAAGAACTTGCCCTGGCCAAAGAGAGACTTGCCCTTGCTAGAGAGCAAGAATTATGTGGGCTACAGCCCACTGGTGGCAGCAATAAACCTAGCAATAGGGAAAGGAGTTTTGATACAAAGCACCTGAATAAGATAGTGCCCCCCTTTAAAGAAGGGGATGACATCCACAAATGGATTACTGCTTTGGAGAGAGCCTGCACTGTGCAGGGTGTTCCCCAAAGTCAGTGGGCAGCTATCTTGTGGCTCTCCTTTGATGGTAAAGGTAGAGATAAGCTCCTCACCACAAGGGTGGAGGATGCTAACAATTACAAAATCTTGAAGAATACACTGGTTGATGGGTTTGGTTTAACCACTGAACAATACAGGATGCTGTTCAGAGACACCCAGAAAACTCAGTCTCAAGATTGGACTGACTTTGTTGATTGTGCCACTAAGGCTTTTGAAGGCTGGCTACTGGGTAGTAAGGTTACTGATTTTAAAGGATTGTATAATCTAATTATGAGGGAGCAAATCTTAAATAATTGTCAGAACCAGCTATTACACCAGCACCTGGTAGACTCTGATCTGACCTCTCCACAGGAATTGGGTAAGAGGGCAGACAAATGGGTCAGAACCAGGGTTAGGCCTAAGAACCAGGGTGGTGACCAGAAAAAGGAATCAACCAAGCCTCAAGAGAAGGGTGGGGATAAATCCACAGAGAAGACTTCCCAAGGGCCCCAAAACTCCAACAAGGGTGGTGGGTCCCAGAACACTCATTCAGAACAGAAGAAACCTTATTGCCATACCTGTAAACAGGTGGGTCATTACAAAAGTGATGCCAGTTGCCCTAAAAATGGCAATAAGGGAAATATACCCCCAGGTAATACTCCTAAACCTCCTGTTACCACTAGTGGTAATCCCCCAGGTGGTGGGAGTGCCCCCAAGAATGTGGTGGGCATTACTCTGGGCCAACAGGAGGACTATGGCCTAGCCAGGTTCCCTGACCACACTCTTGTCTGTGAGACTGGCATGGGGTTTGCCAACTTCACTACTGGACCCCACATTTTGGGAAAGTATAGACAAGAAGTTTTAGTGAATGGTCAGAAAGTTGAGGCATTCAGAGACACAGGGGCCAGCCTCACCATGGTGAGTGACCATCTGGTCCCCTCTGCTCAACTAACCCCTGGTTTTACTTACCAGGTGACAGACATTCATGGAGTGAAGAGAAGGCATCCCATGGCAGTAGTCAAGCTCAGCTGGGGTAATGTCACAGGGCCCATGAGAGTGGCAGTGACAGATAACCTACCTGTAGATTGCTTACTGGGGAATGACCTGGAACTCTCAGCATGGGCTGAGGTGGAGCAAGAGACTCACTCCAGAATGACAGGCCTATCCAGACAGGTTAGTGGGGCAGTAATAGCTACAGCCCCAGTCCAAGCACCATTCCTCCCTGAAAAGGTTGGAAGGGCAGTGGTAGCCACTGCCCAGGCTCAGACAGACTTTCCAGAACAGGATAGGAGGGCTGTGACAGTCACAGCCCAAAAACAAACTGAGTGCCCTCCTGAAAAGGTTGGCAAGGTTGAAATGGTCTCAGCCTCTACTCAAACAGATAGTGAGGTTGTGAAGCCTGAAACAATGGATCACTCCACTCAAACAGAGAGCATTGAGGAGGAAGAAGAGTCTTCCCCCTCCCAGACACTAGGTGAGAGCCAGCCTCCTCAGGGAACTGACTCTACCCCTGTTGAAGGAACTGCCCCAGAGGTAGTCAGGCCTAGCCTGGCAGAGCCTCTGATGGCAGTGGACCCTTCCCAGGTGGGACCCAGTCTGGAGCAGGTAACCTGCACCTCTCTACCCTGCCTCAGTCAGCCCAGGGCTGAAGAGATCAGGGAGGCCAGTGGTGGACCCCAAAGGGCCCCCTGTCCAAAAGAACCCCTTAATCAACAGATTAGGATCACTGAAGCTGGTAAACCTAGCCAAGTGAAAATAAGTCAGACTCCTGAGGGATCCCCCTTAAAAGTAGTTAGGGACCTCCCACAGCTGGACACTGTTGGGCACAGCCAAACATGGGGCCTAAAAACCCCAGACCTGACCTGTCCCTCCAGTAAGCCAAACAGAGGGACTCAGCCTCCAGCTTTAGGTAGCCAGAGGCTGACCCTGAGAGCTCAGTGCATCTCAGCTAAAGAAAGAAAGGCACACATGATGGATGGTGATTGGAGGAAGTTGAGCCCAAAGGTAGAGGAGCCTCACTTCAGTACTCCATCCCAGCATCAGCCTTCTACTTTCCCAAGACACACCAGAGACAGAGATTCCCTATGGTGGAGACCCTCAGATACCCTTAGGGTGAGGGGTTGCCTAGTGGACCATGACACAGGGGGAAACCAAGCCAGAGCTGGTACTTCCTTATATGGCCACTTAGGTAATAGAGGCTTACCTGGACAAGGATAGCCTTATCTCCTTTCGTTTGGGGGGGGGGGTTGTGTAGGAAGGTACCTCCTGACTATGGTTGCCCCCAACTTTTTGCCCTGTGTTTTAGCTGGTTTTGGACATAGTCGACCTGGGACCCTGCCAATAAGGACCCCAGGCCTACTGCTCTCTCTTTAAAAATGGATTCCATGTACCCTAGGTACATTTCCAATTGGTACTGGGCCACCTTATCAGACCCTGTAACTCAGGGCATAGGTGTACCCAGGGCCGCCAGGGGCTGCAGCATGTATTATGCCACCCCTGGCTGGCCTTCTAAATTTGACACAACTGGCTGCATGACAGCTGGGGCGAAGTCGTGTAATCACCCTTTGCTTTAGGTATAGTAGCTCTATATCTAACCATACAATGGACACCCGAGTTCCTATCAGTCACTCCTATGGCAGGCCTTGACAATCCTGAAGGCAGAGTGCGTGGGCTCGTGTGAGCTGGGTTCTGGCCCGAGCCAAGCCCGGTTGCAGCTTGCGGAATCGAGACCCAATGGCTGTTCCATGATAACGCGTACCACATCGGTAACTTCGGTGTCGCGTTATCAAGACATGTCGAGTAAGGTGTCATACGAATCGGGATGCTGCCCTCTCACCAATTCTGGCGACGAGGTTAGCATTCCGCCCTTCTAGAGGGACACGACATGTACGTAACTGTGAACCCCGGTTAAAGTTAACTAAAGCCTCAGCTCCACAAAATGGATGCTGCCACCACAGACACGAGTCTGACCTCCTGCTGCTGGGAGTCCTTTCAGCGAGGAGCGCTTGGACAAAGGGTTTCCTGTCGAGGGCGGTGTTCGCACCGTCCCAGACAGGGTTTGTGTATTCTGGGTAGGTAGGGCTTTTGCGAGAAGGTGACTGCGGAGTGGCACCCCGGTGCTCACTACGCATCTGCCGGTCAGAACCAGTTCCAGGGGCGCCAGCCCTGGCCTGGGGAAAGTCCGGCAGGGGAGAGGGGTGTAACTACCCCCCTTCCTGGTCCCACCCTTAGGGCAGGACCTAGTCATGTACCCACCCCTTTCTTTAGGATAAAGGCCGGAGCGGGGACCCTTCCAAATTAGATCATCTTTGAATCAAGAGCTACTTTCTACAAAAGGACATTCGAGACTCTTCTCAAGATTTCTCCCTTGAGACTAAGGAGTAGTCACCCTGCATCAGCGGGCACCATCTAAGAACTCTGCGGTTTGCTGTAAGTCCTTCCTCAAGGAATCCGACGGCCCAGCTCGACGAGAACCGGCTTCCCTGGCACCTCTGACCTCTACCCACGTCATCAGCTCAGCTGTGATCTGTGGGTGCGACGAGACCTCGAGGGACCAGCCATCATCAGAACCTGCACGCTCTTAACCAAGCACGGCCATCGAAGCAATTCTCTGGTAAGTGCTCTGGGGTCCGAGAAGCCCCGACCCTGAGCCGCTCCAGCACCGAAGTGCAGTCTCCCAGCATCTCCACGATCTGCGTGGGGCCCTTCTGCTCGCTGCTCAGCACGTTGTCTGGTCACTAGCCGCTGGCTTGTGCCCTTCCTTGACGACGACCGACAAACAACTCTGCTGGTCTGGTTGCTCCAGATCGGCCCTTGCTCCCTTTTCCGAGAGGAGCACCCCGGACCCTCCTGGTCCATTCAAGACACCATCTTAGGCCTACCACGTGGCCCTGAGATCTGCCAAGGCTTGTTGCCCCAATCCTGGGCCCAGCGACGCCGACAGCATCATCCTTCGTGGGACAGCTCGCACCTCCCTCCTGGTCGCCGACAACGCCTCCTGGTCCGGGAGACTGCAGAGCCTAGCGTCGCCCACTCACCTGGTCGAGGTGACGGCCAACCGGTGCCCTCCTGGTACCCTCTGACTACTGGCTAGTAGTACGAACTTGGTCCCCTCTGCTTTCAGGTATCAACGATCTCTGATCCAGGCTTGGATCTCTACGAACTATTCATCACTGGTCGCCGGCCAGCAACTCCTTTTCTTCCGGCTCCTGGCTCGTCAGCGAAGACCCCCGACGCCTGTAAGACTTGTGCAGCCGCAGCCCTCGTGGCTAGGTAACTTCGGCATTTCGGTGCCTGCATAGCCTCCTTACTCTAGGGTCCTGAGTCCCTCGCTTCCGACTTGCCTTATCGGGTCCGCCCGAGACCACTAAACTTTCCGTGTCTCCGGACACTTGTTTTAATTGTGCACTTGAAGTATTTTCCTAAGAGATTTGGTTTGTGCTTAGTACCCTGTCCTCATAAAGAGTGCAGGGCTGTTGTGATTCTTAATAAATATACTGTTTATTTTCATAACACTTGTGTGGTGTCCTTTCACTTGGTGTTCAAGGGGTATGTGATGGTATACCAGCTGGCTTAACACGCCCTCTCGAGTCTTTAGCCTTAGACTGCTCGTATCCACGCTACTAGGATAGCTGGTCTATAGGTTGACTTACAACCAAACACCATAAGGGTCGTTTGGAACGATACATAGCGGTCGCTAGAATAGCGAACGCTGCATATCGGGCCAACTTCTCACAACACTCACACAAACTGTGACCACCCACTTAGTTGTGTAATCTGCCAGCAATAGAACATACTGTTCCTTTGGTGAAAACAGTTAAAAAGGACCGATAATATCCAAACCTAGTTTCCGCCAAGGTTCCTCTGGGTATCTCAACTTGGGAAAGTGGTACCATACATGCAACTTTGCCTTTTTAATTCTTGGCACACAGCCAACAGTTTTTTCACAACCTTCTCCACCTGCTGATCCAAATTTGGCCACCAACACAGTTACTGTATGTGAGACTTGGGTAAATTCCTTCCCAGGCGACCCTCATGGCCTAGATTCACAATCTGTTCTCACAACCCAGTTGATAGTACTAACCGTGTACCCCTGAACAAGTCGTCATGGATAAAAGTCAGCTCCTCCTTCACATTCCAAAAGTCCTTCACCAAACCAGATACATTCTAATGAACTGGCCAGCCCTTTATCAACAGATAAAACAACATTTGGAAAGTACATCATCTGTCCTCACCTCCGATCATTCACCCTCCATGATGGCAATCTCCTTCACCCAGGATACTGCTACAACATCATTACATTGCTCCAATTCTGTAATACCATTATTGTCTCCCAATAAATATTCCACCTGAAAATTGAAATTATCAATCCTTCCATCCATCTTCTGATCCTTGATGTCACGCAACAAGGATCCCTACTCATGAAATTCTGTACTAACAGCCTATGGTCTGATCTACTCTCACCACAAAAGGTATTCTGAACAGATAACTGAAATGTTGTATTGTCCATGCTACTGTCAGTGCCTCTCATTCAATCACAAGTATTGCTCCTCCATCCACCCCAAGGAGCGTGGCACAAATGCTGCTAACCTTTGCTCTCCTTCAACCACCTGAGATAAAATAGCACCCAGTCCAGTAGTTAGTACCATTTTTTTACACACACCAAAGAGTCCCAATGTGGGAAACCTACTAATAACTGATTTGACTGCTTGGAATGCCACTTTGCAGTCATCAGACTACTAAAATACTACACCCTTTTTCAGCAAAGTCTTTAACGGTTGCAAAATGCTTGCAAAGTTGGCAATGAACTTGAAACAAAAGTCTGCAAACCCGAAAAATGACCTGACCTGTTATTTATTTTTGGGACTTGGAGCCTTAACAATACCCTTAGCTAATTCCTGCTTAGGACTGATCCCTTTCCCAGAAATGCTGTGCCCAATATAGATGACTGTGTGACACCAAATCTGCGTTTTTCTTTCTTCTTCAACGTCAACCCTGCCATTTGCACCCTCTCCAGCACCTGTCTCAAGATGGTATCATGATCTTGCTTATCCTTGTCGTACACCAATTTCCAATTTCCAATTTAAAACATTTATAGAGCGCAACATGCACCGCACGGTTTCTTGGCGCTAGTGGAGGGTTCGGCAACAGAGGCAAAGTAGAAATCTGTAGTAGAGCAGGAAGGGGGAGTTACACGGAGAAGGCCTGTTTGAAAAGGAACGTTTTTAGGTCTTTGCGGAAAGAAACATAATCAGTGGCAGAACGAAGGTGGTCGGGGAGGGAGTTCCAGAAAGTGGGGGCTAAGGTAGAAAAGTTGGTCCCACCCCACTTTTTACGTTTGAAACGTGGGATTTGAAGGAGAGACTTGGAAGAAGAGCGAAGCTCTCTGATGGGGACGTATTCTTTTATTAGCGAGGAAATGAAGGCGGGGGCAGTGCCTTGGCGGGCCTGGAAAACCATGCAGCCGGTCTTAAAAAGGGAAGGTTCCTTAACAGGAAGCCAGTGGAGCTCCCTGAGGAGGGGTGTGGAGTGGTGGTAACGTGGGAGACCATAGACCAACCGGGCAGCCTGGTTCTGGACCATCTGGAGCCTCCGCAGGCTGTATGCTGGTATGCCGTTGTAAAAGAAGCGGGAGACAGTGCGGATAGTTCGGAGGGTGAGGAAGCAGGAGGAGACTACAGAGCTGATTTGTTAATGGAGGGTGAGCTGGTTGTTCATTTTGACACCCAAAGTTTTGACCGTGGTTGAAGGAGTGGGGGCGGGACCAAGGGAGGAGGGCCAGAAGAGAGAGTTCCAGGGACTGGAAGAACCACCGGTGAGAACCAACTCGGTTTTATCCGGGTTCAACTTGAGATGGTTGTGGTTCATCCAGTCCCTGATGAATGTCATAGTAGACTGGAAGTTAGAGACAGAGAGGGGAGAAGAGGACCGGTCAAAGATGAGCTGGAGGTCATCCGCATAATTGTACATGGTGACCTCCAGCTGCTGAAGTGCGAAAATGAGAGGAAAGATATAGAGGTTGAACAGTAAGGGGGAAAGAGAGGAACCCTGGGGAACACCACAGGTGACGGGGAGTGAGGTGGTCGTGAAGTCACCTAGCCGGACCGCCTGGGTGCGGTCCCTCAGGAAGGAGGAAAGCCACACCAGGGCTGATCCCTCAATTCCAGCCGCCTTGACACGGGACAGTAAGATGGTGTGGTCCACCGTGTCAAAGGCGGCGGAGAGATCGAGGAGTATCAGCGCCTGGTGTTTGTTGTGATCCATACCCTTCCTGAGGTTGTCTAGGACCGATACCACGACTGATTCAGTCGAGTGCGTGGGGCGGAAGCCGGCCTGGCGGGAAGCCAGTCCCCCATTAACCTCAACGTGGGCGCTGAGTACCGCGGTGACATGGCGCTCCAGCACCTTGCCCAGATAGGGCAGCAGGGAAATGGGGCAGTAGTTGGCTGAGATGGACGGGTCAGCGCCAGGCTTTTTTAAAATGGGCACTATGGTGGCTGATTTGAGCGCAGGGGTCACAACTCCCTGCGCTAGGGAGCTATTGAGGAAAGTAATGGGGGGTTCAGGACAAGAGGAGTAAATTTGTTGCAGGATTCGTGCCGGGCAGATGTCTGCCGGAGAACCCGACTTTACTTTGGGGAGTATCTCCAGAAATACTTCCTCAGTGAGGGGGGGAATGGAGGTGAGATGACATTGAACGGTGGGAGGGAAAGGATCGACAAAGGCAGACGAGGGGGGGGGGATGTTGGCCTTGATGGTTACGATTTTGTCCAGAAAGTAGGTGTTAAGTTGGTCGCATAAAGGCTGGGATGGAGGGATTTGGGGTGAAGCTCTGTCGGAATAGGCCTGGTCATTCACTATACCGAAGATTTCCCTAGGTTTATTTTCGTCTGACATTATTTTTGTTGAAAAATAGGAGGTTTTGGCGGCGAGGATTGCAGTTTTGTATTCGGCAAGTGATGTAAGATAAAGGGTTTTTAGTGAGGGGCAGTAATTTTTTCTCCAAATCCTCTCTGCCTGTCGAACGGTCAGTTTTAGCTCTTTTAGGTGGTCATTGAACCACCTGTTCGACTCCTTGGGTCGCCGGATGGAAATGCGACGCAGGGGAGCCACTGAGTCACAACCTCCAGCCAGCCAGGCATTAATGGTATTGGCTTGAGTGTCGGATGAGAGACCAGAAAGGGTCGGAGTGGAGTTCCGAAGCAGGAAGTCAAGGAGGGTAGATCAACTCTGTTCCAATTCCGTGCCCAGGTATTTTTGGCGTGTGGGACTTTGGATACCGGGTTGAGAGAGATGGAGAAGGAGATAAGGGCATGGTCGGACCAAGGACAGGGAGATACAGTCACCGGGGAAACTGGAAGGTTGAGGGACCAAACCTGGTCAAGTATGTGACCGTGTGAATGAGTGGGGACAGATATGTGCGGAACAAAGTTCAGAGAGAGAAGAGATTCAGTGAATTCTTTCGAAGCGGTGCACTCAGAAGGGTCCAAGGGCCAGTAATTAAAATCCCCTAGCACCAAGACCGAAGCGTAGTTGACCACTAAATTGGCCTGCAGGTCTTGAAATGCCGGTAAGATCAGAGACGAAGAGTGGGGTGGGCGATACATTAGGAGGCAAGTAATAGGGGGGAAGAAGACAACGGAACAGAGTGTGAGGAACTCAGTGGAGGGGATGGGGGGAGAGGGAAGGGTTTGAAAGTTCAATTCCGACCGAGCGATTAGCGCCACACCACCGCCAACCCTGCCCGCCGGGCGATTGGCGCGTAAGGCAACGTAGGAAGGGGGGAGGGTAGCCAAGAGAACGGGGAGGGAAGAATCACAGAACCAGGTTTCGGTCAAGAGCAGTAAGTCAGGCTTCTCAGAATCGAGCAAGACGAACAGCTCATGATGGTGCTTGACCGCTGACCTGGTGTTGAGTAAAAGAACAGATAATGACGGAGTAGAAGAAGGGGGGTCAGGCGGGGGAGAGCATTGTAGCGGAGAGGCCGGCAGAGTGGGCAGCGATGTTGGAGTGGAAGAAGGGGCAAGCCCTAATGAGGCAATGTGCCTACGGACGGATTCTGAGAGTGGCCAGTGGCCTTGGAGGGTGGTAAGCTCCTCAGAAGAGTAAGATGTAAATTTGGCATGGAGTCGTGCCCCTAGCCCCGTCCGGCCGCGGACGGGCGCAGACGGGCTTGCCTTAGGCGCGCCTTCGGCGCGCAAACGGCGCGCCCGCTGCGCACGTCTGCTGCGCGTTCTGTAGATGCACATTGAAATAGGAGGCCTCAAGGGCGGGAAGGGGGCATGGCCTAGAGGTGGGCGTGGCCAGCGGCGATGGAAGCCGGTGCAAGGGGGTCACGTGGGCGCTAGATCCGCTCCACAGTGCCCTTAAAGTGCGAGGAGCTTATCAGAATAAGAAAGTAAGTTTTTTAAAATCACATAAATCACAAAAGCGTCTACTCCCGGCTTTTTGCCTCAGGAGACAGAACCCAACAGAGCGCTAGCGTTTGCAGCGCTTAAGAAGGGCGGGAAGGGGGCGTGGCCTAGAGGTGGGCGTGGCCAGCGGCGATGGAAGCCGGTGCAAGGGGGTCACGTGGGCGCTAGATCCGCTCCACAGTGCCCTTAAAGTGCAAGGTGCTTATCAGAATAAGAAAGTAAGTTTTTTTAAATCACATAAATCACAAAAGCGTCTACTCCCGGCTTTTCGCCTCAGGAGACAGAACCCAACAGAGCGCTAGCGTTTCAGCGCTTAAGAAGGGCGGGAAGGGGGCGTGGCCTAGAGGTGGGCGTGGCCAGCGGTGATGGAAGCCGGTGCAAGGGGGTCACGTGGGCGCTAGATCCGCTCCACAGTGCCCTTAAAGTGCGAGGTGCTTATCAGAATAAGAAAGTACGTTTTTTAAAATCACATAAATCACAAAAGCGTCTACTCCCGGCTTTTCGCCTCAGGAGACAGAACCCAACAGAGCGCTAGCGTTTCAGCGCTTAAGAAGGGCGGGAAGGGGGCGTGGCCTAGAGGTGGGCGTGGCCAGCGGCGATGGAAGCCGGTGCAAGGGGGTCACGTGGGCACTAGATCCGCTCCACAGTGCCCTTAAAGTGCGAGGTGCTTATCAGAATAAGAAAGTACGTTTTTTAAAATCACATTAATCACAAAAGCGTCTACTCCCGGCTTTTCGCCTCAGGAGACAGAACCCAACAGAGCGCTAGCGTTTCAGCGCTTAAGAAGGGCGGGAAGGGGGCGTGGCCTAGAGGTGGGCGTGGCCAGCGGCGATGGAAGCCGGTGCAAGGGGATCACGTGGGCGCTAGATCCGCTCCACAGTGCCCTTAAAGTGCGAGGTGCTTATCAGAATAAGAAAGTACGTTTTTTAAAATCACATAAATCACAAAAGCGTCTACTCCCGGCTTTTCACCTCAGGAGACAGAACCCAACAGAGCGCTAGCGTTTCAGCTCTTAAGAAGGGCGGGAAGGGGGCGTGGCCTAGAGGTGGGCGTGGCCAGTGGCGATGGAAGTCGGTGCAAGGGGGTCACGTGGGCGCTAGATCCGCTCCACAGTGCCCTTAAAGTGCGAGGTGCTTATCAGAATAAGAAAGTACGTTTTTTAAAATCACATAAATCACAAAAGCGTCTACTCCCGGCTTTTCGCCTCAGGAGACAGAACCCAACAGAGCGCTAGCGTTTCAGCTCTTAAGAAGGGCGGGAAGGGGGCGTGGCCTAGAGGTGGGCGTGGCCAGCGGCGATGGAAGCCGGTGCAAGGGGGTCACGTGGGCGCTAGATCCGCTCCACAGTGCCCTTAAAGTGCGAGGTGCTTATCAGAATAAGAAAGTAAGTTTTTTAAAATCACATAAATCACAAAAGCGTCTACTCCCGGCTTTTCGCCTCGGGAGACACCAACACCATATTGGAATAAAGGACACCTTTGGCACTCCTTAAACTCCTGTTTTATTACTCTCTGAGAGCAACCTGTCACAAATGCCAGCCCAAAAGAAACTGGTAAGCCCCTAGTAGTGTGACAAAAGGTCCCTCGATTCTTTATGTAGGAGAACCTGTTGCTGGGCCGAGGCTTAGTCCAATGTGCTGAAAACTTTAGCCGCCTTGAGAAACGGCAATGTCTCAGATATATTTGGGAGAGGCTACCCAGATGTGTGTGTTCAATAATTTCAAGTCCACACACATCCTCACATTCCTTCTTCCATCCTTAGGGGCTAGGATCACTGGAGCTACTCATTCAGAGGATTCTATTTCCTCAATAATGCGCAATATCAGTAACTTTTACAACTCATTTTTCAGGGATTTCATCATCAGGTTGGTAACCTTCCGGACTTTGAACACACACAACCCCACATTCTTCTTCAGCACAATTCTGTGCTCAAACCCATGCTACAGACCTAACTTCTCACTAAGCACTTTAGGAATGTCATTCATAAGTCATACTCTTGACCATTGTTCGGTTCCAACATGATAGGCTTGGGTGAATTGTATTTAAGGATGATTCCCATGTCCCCCCGATGTCTCCATCCTAAAAAGGTTATCCCTGTGCTTTTGCAACATATCACTTCCCCACAGTCTCTCTCTCCCAGAATTGAAGCATCATGACGGAGTAACCTAACAAATCAATCCATGCTCCATTGTAACCCACTGAACTGAGATCAGATGGCAGCAACTTAATGCCCTCCCCTCTATAATGTTTATGCCATGGCTGCTCCCCTACCATGGTTTCGGGACATCCTAAATCCATCAAAACACTTCATGTCAATCCACCAATGATCACAACATCTTGGGACATTTTAAAACTGCCCCATTAGTAACACAGTCCTCCGACACAGTTAACACCACTTTACCTTCATGTTCCTTTGTTTTCCTCCACATTGCTCACTTTTGTGCCCTTACACACCATAGTATAATGGCTTTTTTCCCCACAATTCTTGTAGACCAAGGTTATGCAACAATATAGCTTGCTTGCTTCCTAGGTATAAAAAGAAAAACCAAAGGGGGTGATGGACGGAGCGTTGACAATACAAACACTCACCCCCAGTCAACTGATCTGGGTTTAATCCATCACCGTTCTTTAGCTCACTCCGCCACCCCAATTTAGACATGGCCATATGCAAATCAGTCTGACTCTGTGCCTCATGGGAACAGTCCAGCCGGAACCGCCAAGCCATGTCTTCCCTGGACTGGAATCAAGCTTCCCAGGACCGGTTTCTGGCATTCCAACTGTCTTCAGCCAGGCTTGCTTGAATCCAGTGGCAAAGTGAGCAAGGGACTCACGTCTGAGCATACCCTGCCAACTTAGGGCAAACAAAGAAAAACCAATGGGGGTGATGGACGGAGCATTGACAATACAAACACTCACCCCCAGTCAACTGATTTGAGTTTAATCCATCACCGTTCTTTAGCTCACTCCACCACCCCAGTTCAGACATGGCCATATGCAAATCAGTCGGATCCTGTGCCTCATGGGAACAGTCCAGCCCGAACTGCCAAGCCATGTCTTCCCTGGACCGGAATCAAGCTTCCCAGGACCGTTTTCTGGCATTCCAGCCTTTTTCAGCCGGGCTTGCTTGAATCCAGTGGCAAAGTGAGCAAGGGACTCACGTCTGAGCATACCCTGCCAACTTAGGGCAAACAAAGAAAAACCAAAGGGGGTGATGGACGGAGCGTTGACAATACAAACACTCACCCCCAGTCAACTGATCTGGGTTTAATCCATCACCGTTCTTTCGCTCACTTCGCCACCCCAGTTCAGACATGGCCATATGCAAATCA
The DNA here is from genome assembly GCF_964263255.1 of Lissotriton vulgaris. NCBI lineage: Eukaryota > Metazoa > Chordata > Amphibia > Caudata > Salamandridae > Lissotriton > Lissotriton vulgaris. The sequence continues at coordinate 1,458,546,468 of NC_141695.1, read as the reverse complement.
GTCTGACCCTATGCCTCATGGGAACAGTCCAGCCCGAACTGCTAAGCCATGTCTTCCCTGGACCGGAAACGAGCTTCCCAGGACTGGTTTCTGGCATTCCAGCCGTCTTCAGCCGGGCTTGCTTGAATCCAGTGGCAAAGTGAGCAAGGTACTCACGTCTGAGCATACCCTGCCAAGTTAGGGCAAACAAAGAAAAATCAAAGGGGGTGATAGACGGAGCGTTGACATTAGAAACACTCACCCCCAGTCAACTGATCTGGGTTTAATCCATCACCATTTTTTAGCTCACTCCGCCACCCCAGTTCAGACATGGCCATATGCAAATCAGTCTGACCCTGTGCCTCATGGGAACAGTCCAGCCCGAACTGCCAAGCCATGTCTTCCATGGACCGGAATCAAGCTTCCCAGGACCGGGTTCTGGCATTCCAGCTGTTTTCAGCCGGGCTTGCTTGAATCCAGTGGCAAAGTGAGCAAGGGACTCACGTCTGAGCATACCCTGCCAACTTAGGGCAAACAAAGAAAACCAAAGGGGGTGATGGATGGAGCGTTGACAATACAAACACTCACCCCCAGTCAACTGATCTGGGTTTAATCCATCACCGTTCTTTAGCTCACTCCGCCACCCCAGTTCAGACATGGCCATATATAAATCAGTCTGACCCTGTGCCTCATGGGAACAGTCCAGCGCGAACTGCCAAGCCATGTCTTCCCTGGATCGGAATCAGGCTTCCCAGGACCGGTTTCTGGCATTCCAGCCGTCTTCAGCCGGGCTTGCTTGAATCCAGTGGCAAAGTGAGCAAGGGCCTCACGTCTGAGCATACCCTGCCAACTTAGGGCAAACAAAGAAAAACCAAAGGGGGTGATGGACGGAGCATTGACAATACAAACACTCACCCACAGTCATCTGATCTGGGTTTAATCCATCTCCGTTCTTTAGCTCACTCCGCCACCCCAGTTCAGACATGGCCATATGCAAATCAGTCTGACCCTGTGCCTCATGGGAACAGTCCAGCCCGAACTGCCAAGCCATGTCTTCCCTGGACCGGAATCAAGCTTCCCAGGACCGGTTTCTGGCATTCCAGACGTTTTCAGCCGGGCTTTCTTGAATCCAGTGGCAAAGTGAGCAAGGGACTCACGTCTGAGCATACCCTGTCAACTTAGGGCAAACAAAGAAAAACCAAAAGGGGTGATGGATGGAGCATTGACAATACAAACACTCACCCCCAGTCAACTGATCTGGGTTTAATCCATCACCGTTCTTTAGCTCACTCCGCCACCCCAGTTCAGACATGGCCATATGCAAATCAGTCTGACCCAGTGCCTCATGGGAACAGTCCAGCCCGAACTGCCAAGCCATGTCTTCCCTGGACCGGAATCAAGCTTCCCAGGACCGGTTTCTGGCATTCCAGCCATCTTCAGCCGGGCTTGCTTGAATCCAGTGGCAAAGTGAGCAAGGGACTCAAGTCTGAGCATACCCTGCCAACTTAGGGCAAACAAAGAAAAACCAAAGGGGGTGATGGACGGAGTGTTGACAATACAAACACTCACCCCCAGTCAACTGATCTGGGTTTAATCCATCACCGTTCGTTAGCTCACTCCGCCACCCCAGTTCAGACATGGCCATATGCAAATCAGTCTGACCCTGTGCCTCATGGGAGCAGTCCAGCCCAAACTGCCAAACCATGTCTTCCCTGGACCAGAATCAAGCTTCCCAGGACCGATTTGCATATAGCCATGTCTGAACTGAGGTGGCAGAGTGGGCTAAAGAACGGTGATGGCTAAAACCCAGATCTTTTGACTGGGTGTTAGTGTTTGATTGATTCAGATGCTCCGTCCATCACCACCCCCTTTAGTACTGCTTTTGGCCGCCATAAGTGTGGCAGGGTATGCTCAGACGTGAGTCCCTTGCTCACTTTGCCACTGGATTCAAGCACGCCGGGCTGAAGACGGCTGGAATGCCAGAAACCGGTCCTTGGAAGCTTGTTTCCGGTCCAGGGAAGACATGGCTTGGCAGTTCGGGCTGGACTGTTCCTATGAGGAACAGGGTCAGACTGATTTGCATATAGCCATGTCTGAACTGGGATGGAAGAGTGGGCTAAAGAACGGTGATGGATTAAACCCAGATCTTTTGACTGGGTGTGAGTGATTGATTGATTCAGATGCTCCGTTCATCACCACCCCCTTTTGTATTGCTTCCTAGGTATAGCAAAGTGTTCCCCACCTTTAGCGACCAGGTAGGATTCAAATAACTTCCTCCATTGCTTCCAAGTGAGCAATGGCTCTCCCTTCTCTAATAGAAAAGCTATTGGCTGAGATATATTGGAGGTCGACATTACAACACTGAGGAGAAAAGTACAATAATAACAACAACAATGCCTCAAAAAGGAAGAACCAATCTGGTCAAAATCCATAGCAAATTGACTTTTGTTGTGAGCCCATAACTAAGATCCTACATGCCCAGTAACGACTTCCTCCAAGTCAACAATGAGTATAAATTATTAGTTGTGTGCGGTCACCAATTTCTCCAACAATTAAAACAAATGAGGAATTTGTGACACACGCCTGTGTCAGTAACTTTTCAAAATATCGAGTTTTTAATTTCAACTGCACATAATATTGAGTTAAAAATATAGAATAGACATAATATCGACTAGACATAATATAGACTACAAAAATATCGACTAGAAAAAATGAGTATCGACTCGAATAGCAATAATATCGAATCAAAAATATAGAATGGACATAATATCTACTAGACAGAATATAGACAACAAAAATATCGAATTTAAGGTAAGTTAATATTAATATTTAATTTTTGTGTAGTAAAATTCTGTAGCGGGTTGTGGGTTTATAGGGAAACAGGGTGGGAAGTAGTTTAATTATAATTAATTCAATATGTTATTTTATGTATTGGTATGTATTTAGAATTAATTGTTAAATTATTATGAATTGGTAAATAATTAAAATATAATTGCTAATTAATTTTAATTGATTAATTGATAAATATTTTATTTTTAGTAAATAAAATTTGTAGCGGGTTGTGGGTTTATAGGGGAATAGGGTGGGAAGTAATTTAATTATAATAACTTAAATATTTATTTTAGTTATTGGTATTTATTTAGAATTATTTGTCAATTAATAAAAATTGGCAATTAATCAAAATGTAATTGGTAATTAATTTTAATTGATTAATTAATAAATATGTTAATGTTATGATTTTTTTTCTGTCGCAGGTTCTAGGTTTATAGGGGAATAGGGTGGGAAGTAATTTTATTATAATTAATTAAATATGTAATTTAATTTGTGGGTATTTATGTAGACTTAATTGATAATTAATTATTGATTGGCAATTAATTAAAATATAATTGGTAATGACATTTAATTGATTATTTGATAAATATGTTAATTTTAGTAATTTATTTTCTGTAGCGGGTTGTGGGTTTATAGGGGAATAGGGTGGGAAGTAGTGTCATTATAATTATTTAAATATGCTATTTTTATTATTGGTATTTCTTTAGAATTAATTGTAAATTAATTATTAATTTGTAATTAACTAAAATATATTTTGTAATTTATTGTAGTTGATTAATTGATAATTATGTTATTATTAATAGGTAAATATTAAGTAGTAGTAGGTAATTTTTATTATTAAATAATTTTTATTTGTATTTTAAATTGATTATTTAATATATTTAACACAATTGTTAAAATATTTTAATTAATTTGTATTTGGTGTTACTATTTATAATATTTATATTTAAATAAGAAGTATTTACTTGCCCTACTATTGCACTCACTGTAGTTGGAATAGTAATTTTACCCCTACGCTATCCAACGCTTTCCCTACTGTTGCACTCACTGGAGTTGGAATAGTATTTTTTACCCCTACACTATCCAACGCTTTCCCTACTGTTGCACTCACTGGAGTGGGAATAGTAATTTTTACCCCTACGCTATGCAACGCTTTCCCTACTGTTTCACTCTTTGGAGTGGCAATAGTAATTTTTACCCCTACGCTATCCAACGCTTACCCTACTGTTACACTCACTGGAGTTGGAATAGTAATTTAAACCCCTACGCTATCCAACGCTTTCCCTACTGTTGCACTCACTGGAGTGGGAATAGTAATTTTTACCCCTACTCTATCCAACGCTTTCCCTACTGTTGCACTCTCCGGAGTGGTAATAGTAATTTTTACCCCTACGATATCCAATGTTTTCCCTACTGTTGCACTCTCTGGAGTGGTAATAGTACATTTTTACCCCTACGCTATCCAATGTTTTCCCTACTGTTGCACTCGCTGGGGTGGGAATAGTAATTTTTACCCCTACGCTATCCAACGCTTTCCCTACTTTTGCACTCTCTGGAGTGGGAATAGTAATTTTTCACCTCTACGCTATCCAACGCTTTCCCTACTGTTGCACTCTCTGGAGTGAGAATAGTCATTTTTACCCCTACGCTATTCAACGTTTTCCCTACTGTTGCACTCTCTGGAGTTGGAATAGTAATTTTTACCCCTACGCTATCCAACGCTTTCCCTACTGTTGCACTCACTGTAGTTTGAATAGTTATTTTAACCCCTACGCTATCCAACGCTTTCCCTATTATTGCACTCACTGGAGTGGGAATAGTAATTTTTATCCCTAAGCTATCCAACGCTTTCCCTATTGTTGCACTCTTCGGAGTAGGAATAGTAATTTTTACCCCTACGCTATCCAACGCTTTCCCTACTATTGCACTCTCTTTAGTGGGAATAGTAATTTTTACACCTACGCTATTCAACACTTTACCTACTGTTGCACTCTCTGGAGTGGGAATAGTAAATTTTACCCCTACGCTATCCAACGCTTTCCCTACTGTTGCACTCTCTTGAGTGGGAATAGTAATTTTTACCCCTACGCTATCCAACGCTTTCCCTACTGTTGCACTCGCTGGAGTGGGAATAGTAATTTTTACCCCTACGCTATCCAATGCTTTCCCTACTGTTGTACTCACTGGAGTCGTTACAGTAAATTTAACCCTTTCGCTATCCTACGGTAAAAATATTGTATATGTTTTGTAAATAATATGTATATATATATATATATGTATTAAAAATATATATATATATTTTAGGTACATTAATTATTTCTCAATTTTACGTTTATTTAAGTATTTTAAATGTGTTTAAATTAATTTAATTTATTATTATATTACTTTTAATTTACTTTTAAGACATTTAAAAAATTAGATATTTTGACAGTCTATATTTTTTACACTCGATATTTTGGAGTCGATATTTTTGTACTTACCTGTTTGAAGATAGGAAGTCAATATTCTTGCATTCGATATTTTTACCTCGATATTTTGTCCTCTCGATATTTTTACTGTCGATGTTCTGTCAGTGATCCACTTGTGTCACTGACCCCTCCAATGACTCAGTATGAAGAAATTGTGATACACATTGACAACAAGGTGGAGGTATCACTGATCTTCCAAACCACTCAAGTATGAAGACCTTGTGAGACACGTGCAAGGATTAAGATGTGCCTGCCACTTTGAGCCGTGATCAACAATGTGCATTGCAAAACTCTTCCCCTGACACGCAGTCTTGATTGCTGCGCATATCATGGTGAAAAGCGAGCACCAATCAAAGATGGCCGACCTAACGCACACCCACATATATGTGAGTCTGTCTTTAGATGCAGGTAAACAAAATTGGCAGATGTTACTGAGCACGCTCGAGCCACCATCCAGCATGGAATCCTTCATGAGAATGCAAATGGCACAGTTTGAAGACCGTAAATTACTATAACCCTTATTCTCCACCAGATACCTTTAATAGTATGTCGCCACAGTTAATAGTGCTGATCTGCCCAAAAAACGGTGAAAGCACTTCAATGTTTGCACAGCCACCCTGTAGCGCTTAACATTAGATAGTCTTACTGGGGCATATTACCAAGCAATAGCGATAATTATCGCTATTGCTTGGTTAGAGATAAAAATGTATCGCCGACCTGCGGTGATTTTTACCGCAAATAAACCTTGGTATTACCAAGGTTTATCGCAAATCCGATAAAAATCGGCCGCAATGCATGAATATCGCTGAGAAGTCCGCGATATTCATGCTTTACCGAGCTAATGCTCTTAGCCATGTTATCCACCTCCCATTGGATAACATGGCTAAGAACTGCTCAGGGCAGGTGTTAGCTTTTGGAGATATTCGTGCTTAGCGCGAATATCTCCAAAAGTTGGTAATAGGAGATAGCGATGTTAGCGACTGTTTCCAGTCGCTAACATCTTGGCACGCCCACTTTGCATGTCATTAGTGATAAATATCACTGACATGCAAAGCGGGCCCAAGATGGTCGCTATCTCCTACTAGCTGTCGCTAACTGGTGTTAGCGACAGCTAGGTAATAGGGAGATAATTTTATCTCCGCTTTCTTGGCTTTTAAAGCCAAAAAAGCAAAGATAAACCCCCTTGATAATATGCCCCACTGTTCCTCAAACTGCCTGCTAGAGATAGCAGTTTTGGGTTGTGAAAGAGTCTTAGGCATTAGACTCCCTCTGTTCTGAACAGCGCAGCAGCATCAGTAGTCCCCATACCTTCCTGCTGTTCGCCGCTTGATGTCCAAATGCCGGATGCTTATTTCGTCATCTCCCTTTCGCGGCAGCAGGACTGCTGCACAAGGCTCTCAGCTGGTGGTCCTGTTACCAGATAAAAAGGCCCGCTTGTCACCAAAATATGTTGAGATGTCTCTTAAAAATAAGCGCTGCACATGGAAATATATTTTTGAATTTAATTGGCACAAATGCAAAGATATAGGGCCACACAACCTTTAACTCCGACTCCAGCCCTCAACTGTCCCAAATCCAAGGTTCCATGACTGATGTAATTTTACCCATTCTGGAACCTCACGCTCACAATCTTGTCCTACACAAATCAATGTCTTAACAATAACAACATGTTTTATTGGTTCTTTGTCATTGAATTCATGAATCACTTTGACAATTATCATAAATCATTCTAACAGGATCATAAACAGGTGGCAGGTCAAATTATAATTGCCATTAATCAATCATGTCTTGTCATTTTCCACCATAATTTATGACACCCTTTACGTGTTGATATGCCATCAATCATACTCGCCGCTTTTGTGGGGGTAATAACGTTTTTTTTGCTTAGGATTTTTCTCTGCCCATGGGGGTGGGGGGTAGCCTGTCACTGGTGTTAGGCTCAACTCGCCTTCTTGTCTGTCCACTTTTGTGCCCTGCCGTCCGGTGTGTCTGCCTAATCCCCCTACAACCCCCCCATTGGCCTACTCACCCTGCAATAAGGTATTTCCAGGTAGGAGGCCTTCGATCTACTCGCTCTCCTGCAGGTATACATCTTGTGCCAACTGTTGTTAGCCTTTTTCTGCCTCACTGCCTTTGGGGCTCATTTCTCCAGACGGCTCCCCCTTGACTTTGGTACAATTCTGTCTCTCTTAGGCTCAGCCCTCCATTGTCATGGCTGCCCATAAGCTGGCCCAGAACACCTTGATTCCTTCAACTTACAGGTGCACCCCATCCATGGTTACAATTACAGGCGCCCTTGGTTGATCAGGACGTTCCTTATACTCTCAAAGCCACTTGCCTTTCAGACTTGATGACTTTGATGTTTAATTTACTCCTCTAGTTATCCACCTCCCTATTGACATGGCCTCATGCCATGTCTGCCTGGGTATGACATCTAATGTTTGTTGCTTATTTATTCATTTTTTTTATTTCTATATTTGCATAGTTTTGTATAGAGCGACCATGACCCTGAAGGATATCAGATCGCTTTACAAACATTCAAAGAATAGGAACGTAAAAAAGAAAACAATCTTATCATAGTAAAAAAACACATTACACGATGTGACAGCTCACCTAATGAGGGCAGTCTCACCTTATGTTAAAACAAATAGTTAAAAACAGATGTATGACAAGCTAACTTTAGTCAAGAGAGAAGTTGTCGAGTCTGGATATGCCTGGAAATAAGAGGCCGTAGAACCTAAGGCAGAAATTTGTTCATAAGTAGCATTTTCAATTCTTTCCTAAAGGATGCTGTAGAGGGATTCCATCTAGTTTCAGGGGGGAGGGAGTTCCACATTCTCAGGGTGATGCCTGAGAAGGCTCTATTGTAATTTTTCTTTTTAGAGACTCTCTGTGGTTTCAGCAGCAAGGTGCTTGAGCTTCTAGGGGATCTAGAACCTATGGAACGTACAAGCGTCTGAGCCAGTTAACTTTGGGTATTGAAGTGTAGGATTTTGTGGATCATGCAGGCAATGTTCAGGTGAATATTTGCTTTGTAGGACAGCCAAGTGAGGGATTCAAAGTCAGGAGTGATGTGGTTGTCTCTTTTAGATCCAGTGATGAGTATTGAGGCAGAGTTAAAGGAGGCCCTTAAGGAAGCCGTTGTATATTTAGGCAAACCACCTAGGGTAGCACTACCGTATTCCAACCTGGAAATCACCAGAGCTTGGACGCCATGATGAGGCCCTTGGGGGTGGGGGAGGGAGGAAGTGTTTCAGTTTTCTTAAGAAGCTAATTTGGTCTTCAAACCTTCATGGATTCTTGTTGGACCCTTTGCAGAGACTTCTGCTGGGTTACAAACAAATACTGGGGTTAGCAAAAACAAATAAAAAGAAAAAGGAAGCCAGTTTCAGCTTGGCTGCCCAGTAGTGATGCATAGTGTTTTTTTTACTGCCCCCTGCAATTACACACAGACCCTTGCAGTAGGCCAGGCCCTACAGGCAAGCTAACTCCACATGACTAAAGACAGTGAATAGCAGGAAATGACAGCCCACAGTGGGTGAGGCACTGCGGCCAGCCAGTGCTGCACACAGCCGAAGGTCATGTGCAGTGGCTGAATGGCTACTCTTGGAGTTGCCCAGTTACAAGGATGGACAGCGTCCAGTGGTGGGCCAAACCCTGTGCAGGATTGGGTATAAAGCCTCAGGGCCTGGCCATTGGCTCAACTCACAGCAGGTGGCTGACTACGTGGGCCACTGAATGCTTCTGTAGAATTCGGATGTAGTAGATGATAAATACTTTACTGAAAAAGACAAGTGTTAGATTTGGGGGTCTGTATTTGGCAGAAGTAGGTACCTTTCACCAAATAGGGACCCTTGCGTCTAGTCAGGGTAAGGGAATACACTCCTAAAATAACCCCCTGCTCACCCCCTTAGTAGCTTGGCACTAGCAGGCAGACTTATCTCAGAGGCAGTGTGTAAAGCATTTGTGAACATATACAGTAATACAGTGACAACACTACAGATGAACACCACACAGGTTGTATTTATAAAAATAAGTATTTTTATGTAGACTTAACACAAGACCAAATGACAAAAATCCACAATACTGTACTCAAAAATAGACTTTAAAAGGTTATAAAATAGCTCAGTTCTCTTAAGTTGGAAATGCAACACTTTACTCTCAATGTACCTTGAATGCGTAATGCAAAGAAAACAAAAGGGTTGTAGGGAAGGTTTTGCTTTGGTTCCTTACACGCAGGGGAGTGGATGCATTGGTTCCTTACTGCTGCGCAGGGGAGTTGATGCTCGCTTCCTTACTGTGTGGGGAGGTGATGCGTCAGTTTCTTACTGCTCTCTCGTACGATGCAACAAGATGGTACCTTGATGCGATACTCTTCTCCAATGGGATGTGACAAAATGGCATCTTGGTTACGATGCGACAATGTTGGTGTGGTGCGTGCACGTCCGACTACGACTCGATCATCTTTGGAGCTGCGACAGGCCCTGTGAGGCGCTTCTCCGGTGATGCGAAAGCGACCTCTGTGGCAAGCTTCTCCGGAGATGCGCCGCGCTTCGACGATGCGGTGGTGACAGCGGCATCAGCGGCTCGCTTCTTTGGTGATGCGATGACAGCTGCTGCAGTGGCAACACTCTTCTTGTCATTGCATCGCTCTTCCAGCTCCCAGCAACACACAGTATCTCAGAAGGCCCAGCACAACAGCAGGCACTTCAATTCCCAGCATGGGAATTCAGGGGGGAGCTGGTCGGTGAAGTCTTGTATCCATGAGACTTCAGGCAGGAGGCAAGCTCTAGTTCAAGCTCTTGGAGATTCTTCTTCAAGTTGATAAAAAGCACACTCAGTCCTTTTCTCGTTTCTTTGGCAAGGAAGCAACCACTGCAGGCCAACTCCCCAACAAACAGCACAGGGGTAGTGTCCTCCTTCAGCTTCCTGTTTCTTCACATCAGCAAAGGTTTTTCTTGATGCCCAGAGGTGATCTAAAGTTCTTGGGTCTGGGTCTCAATATTTATACTCCTTTTCCCTTTTTTCTCTGAAGGCAGAAAGGCCTTTGCCTAGTCCAAACCAGTTTTGGTCAGCCCTGGAGCACTTTGTTGACAAGATCCCTTCTTTCTTTTCACAGTGTAGGCCAGGGACATCATACACACCACAGGAGGTGGAGCCAGCATTGTGGAGGGAAGGCACAGCCCAATTCAGGTCCCAGGTGCAACTCCTCCCTCCCATCTGCATGCAGATCTCTCTATTCAGCCCTGTGCTGACTCACCCTGTCTCCTGGAAACCCCCAGCCCTTGTCACTCAAACTTCAGACAAGGAATGCACAACCTAGCAGAAGCAGGCTTGGATAGTTAGGCAAGAAAATAACTACTTTCTAAAAGTGGTATTTTCAAAAACAGAATGTTAAAACCAACTTCACTAAAAGATGTATTTTATCATTCTGAGTTCAGGCATACTAAACCCGACTTTCTACCTAGTTCCTTGAGTCAGTTAGGATTATAAGATGTTATAATCAAACTGCCCATTGTGGCCTATTGGGAACAGGTAGCCTTGCAATAGTGAAAAACGAAAATGGCTGTAATTCACTATTAGGACATGCCACACACATCAGAGCATGTCCTACCTTTTACCTACAATGCACCCTGCCCATGGGCCTACTTTATGGGTGACTAATATGTATGAAAGGGAAGGTTTTAGGGACTGGCAAGTGGGTGCACTTGCCCAGTCAACATGGCAATACCGGACTGCACACAGCCTCTGCAATGGCATACCTGAGACACACTTTACAAGCTGCTCCGGTGGGTGGCACAATCAGTGCTGCAAGCCAACCAGCAGCATTGGATTTACAAACCCTGGGCACATACAGTACACTGTACTAGGGTCTCACAAGTAAACCAATCAAGCCAATCATGGAATCACTAATCCATACATGAATTTACCATAGGGAGCACTTGCACTGTGGCACTGAATAGCAGTGGTACAGTGTCCAAAAGCATCTAAAACTAGCAGAAACATAAGAGGCAACAGCAAAAAGTGGAAGTGAGACCCACGCCAACGGTGCCAGGTCTAACAACAAGGTTAAAATAATGTTTGTGCCAGCTTTGGTTCGAACACCTTTATGTAAAGCTATGTTTATGAAATAAAATTTAAAAAACACTGAACTGTTTAAGTTAAGGTTTGTTTGCCATTCCATACCTCGCACAATAGACCTGTAAACCCTAACACACACTAAATGCAAAACTTACCTCTGCACATTATTTATACCAATTAGAGCTAATCCATAAAAGCACAACATTACTAAAAAACAATAAACGCGTAAACCACTAAATAATACTACATTTATAGTAATCTGTTTTTCATAGTCTTAAGGGTAATGTGATAGGTACTGCATTTATTCAAAAATTACAACATTTAAAAGTCCATCTGTCAGATCAAGGGTAAAGTCAGGAGGATTACATTTGGTGTGCAAGTTACGGTTTACATTTCCGAATTTCTATGTTTTTTGGGGTTTAATTAAAACCATAACAACACTTTAACATAAAAGTGGTACTTTAACTAATTATATGTGGGAAAGAAAGTCCAGCAACAGGCAAACTTCAACTAGTCATTGAGTATACCTTCTCCTTATGGGATTATAAGTAAACTGGGGGCAGTGGAGAATCCTCAGACCCTTTTTTGCAGATTTGTGGTGGTGGATATTCATCAAAATACCCACATAAAAACAAACTGACCCCTACCTTCTGGCATATCGCACTTTGTTATGTAGGTATTTCCTTAATAAAAAGTGCAAAGACTAACTGGCCAATTTCCACTTGCAGTATTTCCTAAGTCACATCAGTGTTCAAAAAATGAATGAGGATGGCCTCAAACACCCCTGGTTTCAGGCTTCATCATCAACCATCCCACATTTGCCAAAGAATTCTCTAATGGTGAATGAGCCCCTTTATTTAGGGCAATATATCAGATATCAGAAGGAAACTGAGGAAAAAATGAAATGAGTTCAATAAAAATCCCTACCCCCTACCAGTTTCCTCTTTTCAATTCTTTATTTATTGGTGGAGGAGAGATACTTAAAAACAAGAGTGGGACACTAACAGCTCTATTATGGTGCTGGTATCCACAATTGGTTGACATATTTTAGCCCTTCTAACGGCCCTAAGGGGGTCCTGGGCTTTTGTCAGGACCCAATCAGATCCTATTCAATCCTGCACTGTTTCCCTACATGCGTAGGGAAACATACACATGCGTGCACATACACATATACATGCATACACATGCGTTCCCAATCCACGCATACAGTCCCGGATTACCAATAGGTTTCACTGGAGTCCTTCAGTTGTAGGACGATGCTTCCTAAAAGACATACACACAAAAAAATATGATAAATTCCAATGAAACAGAATCATTTTCTCATACCCTATTTTATGGTCAGTGAGACCCGTGCTGTATATAACAGGTTATAGTTTGACCAATGTGCGATGACCAGAGTCGTATGTAGTCCACTTTTCTTATTGCGCGACTACTTGTAATTGTTAGTCACATTTTTAACTGATGATTCAATGGTAAACATATTTATTATCAACCCATGCATACATACAGACATAACTCTGACTTCTAGGTCATATTTCAATTTCTTCTATCCTCCATTCAGATGTTAGGTGTTACTGTGCCAATTGTAGGCCCGATTTGTTTTTTACTACTGAAGCGCACCTTGCCCTACTTTCGCGAATAGTATACCTCATGGAGGGGTGGGTGAGGGAGTCCTGTAGTCAAACACTGCACCAGAGTAAATAATAGAAAAAAGGCACAGAGTGAGAACACAGAGTTAGAATATCTACGTACATGCTCAGTTTCCGATTAGCCAACAGGAAGTAGCCGAAGACCCTAAGAAATCACAAGGCACCACTGATCTGGTGATATTTCACTTAACTTCATCAAGGATCACCCTCACCGGATAACCTAGAGTTGATCCCTTTCCTCCTACATATGTTATCGTGTTTGTCACCAGGCGTCTTCATAAGGGCTGCGCTCGGTGCTCGTTTCATGAGGTGCAACCGGCCGCCGGGAAGTGCCTCATGGGAAATATTGTTTTGTGTGAACTCCAAAGGGCAGGCGATCTGGCAGTATAATTTCATAGGCAAGACATCTATTAGCTCGCAGTATTCATAAGATTAACCACTTGGGGTTATGTGTTAACTGAGGCTGTACTGGGACATTTTCTCTTTTCCCCAGTGGTTTACACCTGCTGCCAAATTGCTGTGTTTAATGCTATTCATTCCTAGGGAGTGATTCATGTTCTAGTCGCCCATTTCTGTGTGGGAGTGGAAGTGTACCATCCCGATATGTAACCGACCTCTCATAATTTTGAAATACAATTCCACATGTGTAGTCAAACTGGCCCTTCTTTATTGCCAAATTGCTGTGCTTATCGCTATTCGTTCATAGGAGGTGATTCTGTTATTTTTGCCTGTTAGAAATGGGGGTCTCTAGTTGGCAAGGGTTTGCACCTTTGTCCAAGTAGGGACCTCGGATGTATGACGTTACAACGCATACTTTTACCACGCATGCCTTTACAACGCGGTTTTTACAACGCATGCCTTTACAACGCATAGCGCTTTGGGGTGCTGGATAGTGAATCGTTTAATTTACTATTCCAACTCCAGTCCCCGTGGACACTAGGGAAGGTGTTGGATAGTAAATTAAACGTATTCCCTATCCTAGAGCGCCCCCCAGCGCAATGTGTTGTAATGGTTTGCGTTGTAATGACTGCGCTGTATTGGTAGTGCGTGGTAAAAGTTTCGTTGTAAAGGTTGTATACCGGACCCTCTTCGTAGTCAGGATAAGGGAGTTACACTCCTAAAATAACCCCTGCTCATCCCCTTGGTGGCTTGGCACGAGCAGTCAGGCGTATTGTAGAGGCAGTGTGTAAAGCATTTGCACATAACCAACAGTAATAAAGTGAAAACACTACAAAAGGACATCTCACCCGTTTTAGAAAAATATCAATTTTTTTTATACTTAAGACAAGACCCAAACAATGAATATCCACAATGCAGTACTTAGAAATGTATACTCCGCAAGAATACCTGAAAAACAAAGTTCATACGAGTCGGCAGCTCTAACAGTTCCAGCCGACTGCACCGGTACGGGCTAGCGCAAGCGTGGACAGACTCGGTAATAGTACCTTTCACGGTGCGGCTGGCACGGTGGTGCGAGCCGGTTTTGACCACGGTTGCGTTGCAAAATGGAAGCGGTGCAGGGTGCGGTATCCTCTCGATGTGGTGCAGGTAGCAGCTCGGTGATAATCGTCCTGACGGCGTCGGATAGTCCAAGGCTTATTGTGCAATGCAAGACAGTGCTCAATGCGGTGCTGGCAGATTGCGGTGCAGGCGACAGAGCCGGTTAGCAGGAGCTGGCGTCCGTCGACCCAGACGGCTGTGTGGGAGGAGGCGGTGCATCATGAGACATAAGAGCAGTGCCCCCAGCCACAATGCAGTATTGGGTGTCGAGGTCAGCAGCAGCGCCGGTAAGACCAGGAAGGTGAAGTGAAGAGAGGCGGTGCGGAGTGTGGTACCCACAGGTCACGTTGCAAGCAGCGGCTCGGCGGCAGCGGTTGTCGTCGTCAGTGAGACCAGGGTTGTGGTGCGAGATGCAGATGGTGCGGTCTGCGGTGCCATCAAGACACAGAGCCAGCAAGGGAGTCAGTTGCGTTTCCCTTCTCAGTGGCAGCTGAAGCAGCAGTCCTAGAGCGGTACCCTGAGGTTGGTGAAGTCTTTGCAGTCCCTGAGACTTCAGAACAGGAGGAAAGCTCTGATTCAAGCCCTAGGAGATACTCAGCACACGCACAGTAAGCTCAGTGCAGTCCTTTCACTGCCCAAGGCAGAAGCAGCAACTGCAAGCCAACCCAACAAAGCAGGAACAAAGCAAAGGGGCAGTGCCAACCTCTTGGCAGTTCTTACAGCTCTTCTCCTTGACAGGTTCCTTGATTCCTGCAAGTTCTAAAGTTTAGAGGTTTGGGGCCCACTTTCTATATCCAAAAATCCTTTGACCTCTCAGGCAGGTAGTGTCTGTGCCCAGTCAGAACCAGTTCTGTCCTCTCTGGTGCAGCTTCCTGGCAGGAGGTGAAGTCAGAGGCGGACCAGGCTCATTCAGGTGAAAGGAAATATCCTCCCTCTACTCTAAATGCAGCCTAGGTCTTTTCAGCCCATCCCTAACCCATCTAGACTTTCTGGAGCCACTACTCCTCCCCAGCCCCTGTAATCCCAAAGCCAGACAGGCAATCCACAAACCTAGCCGAGGCACTCTGGATGGCTGAGCAAGAAAATACCTCCTTTTCAAAGGTGGTATTTTCAAACACAGAATTTAAAAATCACCTTCACTAAAAGTTCAGGCATACTACACTTTATTTCTCTTCCTTGTTCCCAGGGCCAATTATGTTTATAAGATGTTATAAACAAAATTCCCCATTCGGTCCTATGGGAAAAGGTAGCCTTGCAATAGTGAAAAATTAAATTGGCAGTAAGTCACTATCAGGACATGTTACACACACCAGGGCATGTCCTACCTTTCACATACACTGCACCCTGTCTACAGGGGTACCTTGGGCCTACCTTAGAGAGTACAGATATGTAAGAAAAGGGAAGGTTTGTGAAAAGGCTTTATTTCGATACGTAAATATCTTAAAAGCAATACATTACAAACATACAATTTCAAGCATTAAAAGGGGACTTACAGTTATAATTTCATAAACCAGTCAGATAAAAAAAGCAATAAATAATTAAAAAATAGTATTAAATTGAAATAGAAAGCCTTTTTGTTCTAATTATCCAAGCCCATTTTAGGAATTTGGAGACAGCACAAACTGTAGAAGGGGAAGTATCAGTTATTAAAATGCGGAGGGCCACCAAATGTTGTCTGGTGCCAAGGAGCCTGCACAGAGGTGCCAGCCATCGCTTCCTTGGGGCACGGTACTCGGGGCATTCGAACAGAAAGTGTGCCACTGACTCAACCCTTGTTGGACACGCCGCACAAAGAGCGGAGGGCTGGGTCGTTGTTGATCTCCACCTGGACACCAGGTCGGCCAGGGGTAAAGTGCCCACTCGGAATTTAAAATAGAGGGCCCTGTCCATGGAAATGGAGATTAAATCCAGGTAGGGTTCGAATGCTACAGCGTCTTTAATTTGCAAAAATGCAGTGGTTGAGTTGCAGTGGCGGGGGTAGCAAATGAGTTTGTTGGTTACCCAGTCCCAATATATCTTCTTCAGGGTGGCTTTTGGTGGGGCAGAACGGGTAACCCAACGATTTTCCAAACCCAACTCCACCAGGAGACTCTTGATGTCTCTTAACCATTTTATGCGATGCCAACCGTCCATTGCAAGTACTTCGGACAAACCAGTTGCATAGGAGGCTAGTTCTGGTACCCTCCATAGACGTCCCCAGAGGAGCAGTGGCCGCAATCGTGCCTGGTCCATGATTGAGTTGCAGCCCGTGTCGAGGAGCACTGGGATAGTAGGTGTGCTTGATGGAAGTAGCAAAAGGTCCTTCAAGAATTTATTTTCTGCTTTCCCCAGTACTTCTAAATTATTAGAGCCCCACAACTCCGCCCCATACAAAGCCGCTGGAACCCCTCTGGCTTTGTAAATGTCTATTGCTGGGGAGATGCAATGTTTGGGCGAAGAACGGTGTTCCCTGAGTATAGCACCCGCCACCCTTTTGTGATTAAGTAACATCTTATTGATGTGTGGGGTCCAGCTCATGGTGTTGCTAAGGCGAATCCCCAAGTAATCAAACTCGAGGACCCTTTCGAGTGCAACAGAATTTAAGACCGGTGGAGGACCAGGGTTTTTTGGGGGATTCATGGATAGGAATTTGGTCTTATCCACATTAATTATGAGGCCCCTGAGGGAGCAGAACTCCTGGAAACGAGTGAGGAGCTTTTGGAGACCCTGCGGTGTTTTGGCGATGAGCAAGGTGTCATCGGCAAAGAGCAAAGTTGGTATCCGGGTGCCCGCCAGGGACGGGGCGTCTGCTGGCTCCTTGAGCAGATGTTCAACCACACCATTGACATATAATGAGAATAGTGTGGGGGCCAGCACACAGCCCTGGCGGACACCCCTTTGCACTGGGATTCTGTTGGTTTTCTCTCCATCCTTACCCCTCCGCACTTGTGCATAGTTATCTGAGTGGAGTTTGACAAGAAGCGACAGGATATAGGCGGGTAATCCCAACCCCTGCAGGACCCTCCAAAGCTCCTCCCTTGGTACTAGGTCAAAGGCAGTCTTCAGGTCTATAAAGGCCAAGTAAAGACTGTCCTTGCCCAGCACCACCACCTTCCAATACAGGAGGGTCAGCCTAAAAGCTTGTTCTATCGTACCCGTACCTGTATGAAAGCCCGCCTGGAAGTCTGACAAGATCTTGTGTTCCTCAGCCCATTGTAGGATCCTCCCCAGGATAGCCTTCCCTGCCACCTTTTGAGAAGAGTCAATCAGGCTGATTGGCCTATAGTTGGCGGGGCTGTCCCGACATCCCTTCTTGTAGATCGGGACAACCTCCGCCCCCTTCCAGGAATCAGGTACTGATGCACCCCTCATAATTGCATTTAGTAAAGTGGCAACCAATTTGCCCCATACCTTGGGATTGGCACGGAGCAAATCACCTGGCAACCCATCAGGCCCCGCAGCTTTTAGTGGGACTACGGACTTGATTACTGCTTCTACCTCGCTCTCAGTGAAGTCAACCGTATTGCTAACCACTAGGTCATTCTCCTGGGAAAAGGAATCGCTAAGAGCCCCTAAAGGTTGAGAATAAAGAGCCTCAAAATGAGTATACCAGAGCTGGGCAGGGATGTTACAAGTTATAAGCAACCCATCTGGCCTATTCTTGTTCTTAATCATACTCCAGAAGCTCCGTGCGTCCTTACCCCTGCTTGCGATCAGGAGATCATCCCAAAACTTTTCCTCCCATTCGCTTTTCGCCGCCTTTATGGTCTGGGAATATTCTTTCCTGGCTGATCTAACAGCAGTTGGGGACTTAGCTTTAACTGCCTCTATCAGGGCCCTTTTCTTGTGCCTGCATTTTGCTGTATACCAGCCCTGTTTGTTCCCGGAGTCTTTCCTATAGGACGTGGTCCGGGCTCCACTGGGTAAGACAAAAAGTTTGCCCAGCGCACCAGTTAGGGCACAAAAGATCTGCGTGGCCTCCTCCGGTGCACTACGCAATAGACTCAGCTTGCTCTGGGCCTCGACCAACAGGACCCCTATAGTAGAGAGTTTCTCGGTGGACAGGGCAATTTTGGACCATTTTAACCGCCTCTCACAGTTAGATACCGTGAATGTCTGGGTATTTGGTACCGGCGGTGAACGTTTGAGCCTGTCCTTGTCCCCAAGCCACCCTGCGGTTAGATCAAGTGACAGCAGGTTGTGGTCACTGTCAATACTTTCAATGATCCTCATGTCGCGTAGGGTATTCCAGAGACATACATCGAGAAGAATATAATCAATTCTCGATGTATGATTGGGCCTATTGTATGTGTGTGCGCCCTGCACATCCGATTTTGACCTCCCATTTACCGCCCTTAGGTCAAATTCCAAATTAAGTGCATTGATCTGGAGTGCCACTTGGGTCCATTTCTTGATCGGGGGCAGGGCCAGGGCCGGGATCCCTCTTTTCGCATC
The DNA here is from genome assembly GCF_964263255.1 of Lissotriton vulgaris. Classification (NCBI taxonomy): domain Eukaryota; kingdom Metazoa; phylum Chordata; class Amphibia; order Caudata; family Salamandridae; genus Lissotriton; species Lissotriton vulgaris. The sequence continues at coordinate 1,458,527,525 of NC_141695.1, read as the reverse complement.
CTCCTCCTCCACGCCCAGCACATCGTCAAGACCAAGGGGCTCGAACGTGCAATTAAAGTCACCTGTCACCATGGTGTTTAAGAGCCTAGGCCGTTTTCTTAGGAGGTCCTCCAGAAGTGCTATGGTGGCCGATTGAACCCCCCCCCCTGGTGCCTCTGGCATAGACGTTGTAAATGTCTAGCTGGACACGACCCCGGGAATCCTTAAGCATGATATTGAGTATATCAGGGGAGTTTGTAGAGTGCTCCTCCACCCTGCAGTCCAGGGAAACTGCAACCCAGATGAGGAAACCCCCTGAAGGGCGCCCCCTCCCTGTCAGGGGCTTAACTGCAGGGATAAAATGTGATGAATATCCCACCTTGTGACGGGCCTCCCTGGCCCATGTCTCTTGGAATATACAGATGGAGTAGCCCTCCACGAGGGCACTCCATTCTGGCAACTCCATCTTCCTATCAATTCCCGCGATGTTCCAGCTGAAAATCCTAAGAACTGGATCCGTCACAGCTGGAGCGGCGCTGGGAATAGGGTCATTCTCACCCGCCACAGGTTCCTGTGTCACTAGGGTACTAGCCCCATCTTGCTCAGCTTGGCCCTGGCTTCTCTCATGCGTGGGTGTGGGGGTTTTACTGCACATAAAGGGAGTATCGGAGACAGCCGCCAGACTGTTCAGATCGGGGTCTCCCACAGCAGTGTCATCTACCACCAGCTTCTCAGAATTTGGTTCGGTTCAATATCCCAAAGGGTTCCGCCGACTGCACACAGGCTCTGCCATGCCAGGCCAGAGTTACATTTACAGGATGCTTGTTTGGATCCAACAGAAGCACCTGTTAGCCTTGAGAAAGTCTGAGTACTGACTAGTACTGACGAAACACACGTTGGCTGTTATGTACATTGGGAATCTGAGCTGAAAGTCTTTAAAAATAACATTTTCTACTGATGCCTTGTGGACTGTTCATCATATATTGTCTGAGATTGGACTGCCATAGATAATTTCGAGATTGGTTTGACTGTTTCATTGAATTTGTACTTATCTTGGTCCATAATATTGTTTCCTGTGTAGGACCTAGTAATACATATCAAGGGTGTGCTACATTAGCTTTTTTGGGGGGAATTAGAATTGGCAGGTTATTTTTGTAACGTGCCAAATAAGCACACCTGTGTAGTGAGTGCTTTTATCTAGCCAAGTACCCCGCTGTACGTACAACAATAATTCATTTATTTATTTCACGCCACTGACTTTGCTTGTATACTAATTGTCTAATTTGATGTGCAGATTTTTTCCTATTAGGGAACACTACTACCCTCTTGTGTATATTACCACTCCATAATAATAATTTACAACAGGAGCACTTACACTTTAACACTGAACAGCAGTGAGACGGTGCGTAGAGACACTAAACCAGCAAAAACAGAGTCAAAACTGGGAGGCCAGAAAGCAGAAAGACAGGGGAAACACGCCCGAAGATGCCAAGACTAACATCACCCATTTCTATATGAGCCTAGTAATGTAGTCACATCCTGCTTTCTAACCATCCCCTTATCACTTTGAATCATGCTTCCTCATTGGTATTCATGCTCACACCTGTTGATCACTAGTTTCTTAGTTTCCGCATAGTGGTGCTTGTCTGATTCCCTGTATATTTAGTGCAAGGCTACTTATTTTTTGTCTCACTATTGTGATAGATTGGATTATGCCTGGCTTTTTGGTAGGGGGAAGGGAGAGGGGGGTGAGTCATTGTAAACAGGATTGTTTGGCAGTTCTCAAATATCAGTATATCTATGCATAGCGAGTGAGCTTTTATCTTCATGTGTATGATAATAGCTTGCTTAACTAGTAATTCTCATCTCCTCTAAGTGAATTATCATGTTAAGCAGAGAACGCTTAAATAACGCCTAATGTGTATTTGGTCACCCCATTATGTCATTGTCATATCATGTGTACTGCTTACTGGGGGGACAGGAGCATCCTAAATACAGAGATGGTATATATTTGCATTCATAGGATGTCATCATTTAAACCATCAACATGTGTTCTCAGACGATACACCCATTGTTGTTCTCTCTCAAATAGTACTTTACTGATGTTGGGCCCTGACCTGTGTCACAACGCCTCCAGTATGACTCACTGTAAGTCCGTGTCGGTGTGATGTCGATTCAGGTATTGTTTGGTTAAGCAGGGGGATGTCTTCTTACACCAAATGGTACTACCATGTTCATTTATCCTCAGCCAGAACATAGAAGTCATCATGCCAATATACTTCTTGTCACATGGGCACGTAATCATATATACCACATATTCTCTGTGTTGCAATTTGTGTGGTGTTTTAGAACCCAGGGGCGCTTGGTTCGACTCAACTTTCTACCATGGACGCGACTCGGGACCGGCATTATGCCATAATACAAAATCCTAGGACCTATTGAAAGCCTTATTTACCCTGGCATTCTATTTTGTTTTAAATAAACGCCCTGAGGAAGCCCCAGGCTGGCAGGCCATGTAAGGGGGCAAAACACGTGTTGGCCTTTCTTCCACTCACTCTCGGGGATAGAGTGAATACTCTTTCATAAATAATTCACACCAAAAACCAGTGCGAGATTTGAATTTTTTCCTGGAAAGAACAATATAACCATCCCTGCCCAGAAAATCCTGTTGAGCTTAGTTTCGATGTCTACCTCTTTTTGCTGTTTAGTAAGGGTACACATTTAGCAGTTGCCACAAGGAAAATGTCCAACTACAGGGGGCATGTCCCAACGTGTCCTCGGCCTCAGTTGGATACTTATTTCATTGGAGCTGGATGTATGTACTAGTCTTTCTTAAGCTTGTACTTCTTTTTAAAGAGAACAGGGGTACCTCCCAATTGATGCCTGCTTTTTTCAATATTGTCCAGTTTTTTCTAGATTATTCGCTTTACTATATTAGATGCTGGTGTAAAGGTTCTAACACACATTGACCTATCTTTTGCTTCCTTGGTATAGGTTTCTAGTAGGGCTTCCCTATTGGAAACTCTCTTCTTGTTTTTTTTTACTATCCCTGTTGGGTATTTCCTTACTTTTAGTTTTTCAGCTAACCTATTCGCTTGTTCTTCGAACATGGCACTATATGCACAGTGTCGTTTAATCCGCAAGAACTGTCTGAACGGCAGGTTCTCTCCTAATGACTTCGGATGATGACTGTCAAAACGCAATAGACTGTTTTTGTCAGTTGGCTTCTCATGTACTTTGGTGGTTAGTCCCTCTCCTACTATCGAGATTTCCAGATCGAGGCACATTATGGAGGTCTTGTTTATATTGTGTGTGAACTGTAAAAATGCGTCCCTGGTGTTAATCCTGGAGCAGACTTCAATTGCTAGGGTGCCATTACCCCTCCAGATGATCAGGACATCATCAATACTCTTACGCCATAACCTCATGTTTGTATGGTAGGTATTAGTATAATTGTAATGTGTTCCTCTTCAAACTGGTGGACATAAAGACCAACCAGACTTGGGCAAAGGTACTACCCATAGATGTGCCCTTCACTTTATGGTATATGGTGTTTTCATATTTGAAAAAAATCTCTGTGCAGGCAATTCTGGCACACACCATTATAAAGCTGATTGGAGTAATATCATTCTGAGTTGTCATGAGAAGATTTTCAATAGTGGTAAGGGTTTGTTCCCGTGGTATTGATGTATATAGGGCCTCTATATTCATTGTCATCAATACATCCCTATAAGAGTCAATACTCAAATTGTTCAGAAGACATAACACCTCTTTTGTGTTTTTCAGATAGGAGGGCATTTTCTTTACTATCGGTCTGAGGAATCAGTCTCAAAACTGCGACAATGGTTCCAGGATTGAATGGATCCCAAAGACAATAAGTCGACCTGGCGTTTGAAAATTTATTTTTGAGTAGTTTCAGTAGAATGTAGCATAAGGCTATTCTTGGTGTTTCTGGTGTAAGGAATCTTGTTTCTTGTGTGGTGATCCAGCCCATATTAAGTGCTTCTTCTACCATACACTTTAGTTTGTTGCTAAGGCATGGGGTAGGGTCCTCATCTAAGACTTTAAAGCTGTTTCTATCTGATAATAGTCTTCTACACTTTGTGTCATACATGTCTGTTGGGAGGATGACATTGGCACCCCTTATCAGCAGGTTTGATGACTATGTTTTTTCTTCTCCCCAGATCCTCTAGGGCCTTTCTTTCCTTTTTTGAGATGTTGTGGAAGTTGATATAGGTCTGCATGGTATCTATCTCCCTAGTGAACGCAACTTCAAATGTTTGTATTGCCACCGGGGTAATTTGTGCCGATGGTAGGAATGTTTATCTTTATTCTGTTGCCATCTTCGGGGGTCTCACCGAAGAATGATTTCAATCTCGTCTTTCTGAAAAATGTGGCAATTTCAGCTCTAATCTGGAACCTTAGAGGGTGGTACAAAACCTAATCCTTTATTAAGGACCTCTAGTTCTGTCGTTGTGAAAGCTATGTCACTGAGGTTGACTATTAGTGAATTTCCCTTTAGGGTTCCCATGGTCTCTATTTTGGTTTCTTGCTGCTTGGAACTGGTTCATTGGTATTCTTTGACATGCTTCTTGTTACTCGTATGTCTGGTTCCTCCCATTCTACCCCCTGTGTTCCTCTTTGTCTTCGTGTTCCTCTGCCCTGGCTTCTCTTTAAACATGGCGGTCATACTGAAAGGGGAATCCTTGTTGGAACTGTTGGTAAGACTGTGGCCAAAAACCTATTGGGAAGCCCGGGTTCTGGGGCTGAATTGTGGTTTTGTTATCTGGGCCATTGGGTAATGTCCTTCCTCATCGCTACTGTAGCCACCGCTACTTCCAGAACTCTAAGACCAGTTCTGTGGTGTGTATCTTCTCCTATAGGTCTTCTTCTGGTGGTGTCTCCAGGGGACTTTTTGTATAGTATTCATCTGTCACATAAGGATAGGTGTGTCATGGCTAAATTTCTTTATGTTCTTCTCTAATTTTTCAATTTTCGACTGCGTTAGGAAGTCTCTTTATTGTGACAAATCCTTGTTAATTTCTTCCAATCTTTTTTGTAGGTTGTAATTTGAATAGTTGTTTTTAAATTGGTTTCACTCGTCTGGATTTGGATCGGCATTTCCTCAGAGATTTTTTTGACTGTGTTAATAATTAACACAAGCCAGACCCTGGCACATTTCCATGCCACATAGGACCATTCTTTCCGAAAGATCTTGTCGACCAAGAAGATCCATGGTTCGTTGATAACAATTAGTCCCTGTGGGGCAGCCATGAAGTTGAATTTAGGGGGATTTATAGAGCGCACGTTTACCAGAAAGGTTTCATGGCGCTGAACGGTTCGGCACAGAACAGGCAGCAGTTAGACCTCAAACGCTCTGATGAATAACCAGGTCTTCAAACCTTTATGGAATTTAGAGTATGATTGAGGAAATTGAAGGTTGTCAGGGAGGGTATCCCAAAACCTAGGAGCCAAAAAGGAAAAACTCAATCCCCCATATTTTTTGCAGCCTTTACCCGCAAATATTCAGCCATCATAGCGCCATGCAGCGCTTTCTTGATCTTATTGTGTTTTAGTTCTTTGAGGGATTTCCAATCATTAACCTGCGCTAACGCCTGTGATACAGTCAAGTCTCCCAGTAGTGATGGGGCCAAGAGAATGATAGTCACTGCCTCATCACCAAATACTAGTTCATTGGTTTCAGACATGATTGTGATGTGTATTGTGGACGGGTGGGTTTGAACAAGTTAGTTTTCCTGGGATAACTTTATCCTCCAATAAGGGTTAGAATATAAAAAGCGATTGACTCCCTGCAACAAGCTGCTGCTCTAACTTACTTTACCAAATTGGACCACCCTTATATATGGTCTGAGGGAGTGGGAGAGGGTTTTATTTCCCTTAAGGGAAAGGGAACCATTTGTGTTCTCACTAAAAGTCACAATAACCACACAAAAACAAACGGACCCCTACCTTCTGGCTTATCACACTTTTTATGTAGGTATTTACATAATAAAAAGTGAACACCCGTGGGGTGTGAGAGGCCATCCCGGTTCATTTTTTTAACACTGGCGTGAATGAGGAAATACTGCAAGTGGAATGTGGCCAGTCCGTCTTTGCACTTTTTATTAAGGAAATACCTACATAATAAAGTGCGATAAGCCAGAAGGTAGGGGTACTTTTGTTTTTGTGTAGTTATTGTGACTTTTAGTAAGAACACAGATAAATCCCTTCCCATTTACCTTAAGGGAAATAAAACCCTCTCCTACTCCCTCAGACCTCATATAAGGATGGTCCAACATGGTAAAGTGAGATTCATCAAAATCCTGGCCGCAGTATTCTGTGTAGTCTGAAGCCTCTTTTTGACATACAGTGGAGAGCCCAGGTATAGAACATTACCATAGTCAAGACAAGAGATGATCTGTCTCCTTGCTATGAAAGGAAGAAGATTTAAAACCTTTTTTGATTGGTGCTCCTTAGTGAGGCTGGAGTCTAGCCACATTCCAACGTTCTTTATTATCATTTTGGTACTAGGAAGTCTATCAAGTCTGTTGGGCACTGAAGAGGGTATTATTTATGTGGAAGTTGTTGCCCAAAATGCTTACCTCAGTTTTGTCTTTATTGAGCTTCCATTTATAGTTGGCCATCCACCTGTCCACTTCATGAAGACAGGAAATTAGAATGAGACAAGAAGAACTTGGATCTGGAGGAATAGAAATCACCAGCTGGCTGTCATCGGCATAGGAGATGGGTGACAACCCAAAGGAACGCACAATTTTGGTCAAAGGGTACATATAACGGTTAAAAAGGTGAGGCTGAAGGAGGACCCCTAAGCCACACTACACTACAACAAAGCAGAAAACTGCCGCTAAAGCGGCGATAATGGGCTTGATAATATGCTCTTGAGAATTCCAATAGAAGTCCAAGTTCTGGTGTGAACATGGGCTTCTATTGGAATTCTCCAGGGCATATTATCAAGCTCATTATCGCGCTTTAGCGGCAGTGTCTGCCGCTAAACCGGCGATAATTGTAACGCCGTTCTTGATAATATGCCCCTATGTGACTACCAGGATTGGTTCAGCACCTAGAATGTTCTGTTCGTCAAACAAGAGTTAAGCCAGTTCAAGGCACAGCCGACGACGCCCACTTAGGATATACTATGGATAAGTGTTGCATGATCTACCATGTCGAAGATTGCACAAAGGTCTCATAACATGATGGCTGCCAAACCTCCTTTGTCCAACAGAGATCTAGCTCCTTGACCGCAGCCAGCAAAGCAGTTTTGGTACTGTGCGGAGGTCTAAACCCCATTTGAGTGGGGTGAAGAATTTTGTTGGACTTGAGGTAGGTGGAGAGGTGTTTGTTGACATGCTTTTCCTGGAGCTTTGACGGACCCGGTAATAAAGAAATCAGCCTAAAGTTACTGCTCCTAACAGGTCTGTGAGAAGACTCAAAGTAAGGTAAAAAAAAAGCGTGGGAGGAATAGGACTCTTCACCTGAAGATTAGACATATTACTAAATACTAAAAAGATGGTACGGCTGTTTGAATGGGTAGGTCCTTGTACCAATTGTGGCAGTTGCATAGATGCAAGATCAACTAACAGATTTTTTGCAGCCGCATTGTTAGAATCATCAATATGAAGATTGAAATCACCAAGCACTGTGGAATTGGCTTTGTTTAAGGCAAAAAACTTATGACCAAATCAGGAAGGACCTGCAAAAAATTTGCTTAGGGGCTTGGTAGTCTATACAGTCAGATACAGGAAAAGTGAAAGTGGGGCTAAGTGCGAAGGTGAAGAGAAGGTACATTGGAACCAGAACCTGGACAAAACACCTCGAGTATCAACACGCAGCATCCACAAACCAACCTTCAACCAGCCGGAGGGGCAACTAGTGGTCAACCTAACAGATCTTATCCTCACAGACCCACAGCGGCAGATCCTGGAGAAAGGCTTGGGTTTCGTTCCCACCAACAAAATGGATAAGTTCAAATTCTGCCTAGAAATGAAAGAATGTATACGCAAACTAAAACTGCGTGTCTTTTTTAAGAGCCAAAAAAAGATGGAAACCACAGTGGAACAAAAAACCAACACAGGACTACGACAGAAATCCATCTTCACCCCTCTAGACTCAACCTTACCGGTTGAGCTATTAGCTTTTGTGAAAGCGGTCATGGAAGATTTAGCAGACCTACCGACTAGGGACACGGATACCTTCCAGAACACCACCCGGATCGAAAATGAAGCCTTATGGGAACTGGCAAACAACAATGATTTAGTAATAAAACCAGCAGACAAGGGTGGGTGCCATTGTGATCCAAACTAAAAACAACTACGACACATAATGTAGGAGACTCCTTGACGATCGCAGGAACTATGAGAAAGAAGCGGATTTCCTAATACAAAAATCCCCTATAGCACCGTATTTTTACAACATCGCAAAAATCCACATGAATGTGGCATACCCTCCTGGCTGCACTATCGTATCTGGCTTAGGTGCAATATTGGAACCCATCTCAATATTTGAGGACGCTTTTCTGAGACCCCTAGTTCAAAAAACCAACACCTACCTGAAAGATACCAAGGCAGTACTACAACTTATTGAGGATCTCTACTTCGACCCAGACAACAATTTCTATTGGGGCTCGATGCCAAAAGCCTGTATACGAGTCTACCCCACAATGAGACACTCAATATAATTGATGAGGTCCTTTTCTCAGCACCTTGGGACTACCAGACACCAGGAATGTAGTAATGGAGTGCATCAATCTTGCACTAATAAAATATTTTTTTTCTATGAGGGGGTACACTACCTACAGAAGCATGGGAAAGCATGGGGAGCACTTTTGCTCCCAGCCTGGCTGGTCTCTATGTACACCACCTGGAGACCACCAAAATACTGCACCAGCAAAACCCATTCCACAACCACATAGTGGTCTGGAAACGGTACATCGATGATGTCCTTGCAGTATGGAAGGGTCACACGGAATCAGTTGAGGGTTTTATGACATGGCTGAATGAACAGGATGTGTTTTTGAAATTCACCCACACACTCTCAAATGAAAACCCGGTATTCCTTGACTTAAACATCTACCCGGAAGAGGGAGGACTAAAAATCAACACGCATTTTAAACCCACTGCAAATAATTGTCTCCTTTTGTACAATAGCTTCCATCCGAGGCACCTGCGGGACAATCTCCCTTATGGACAATTTCTCCGTCTTCGGTGAAACTGTTCAGACATTTCGGAGTTCAAGAAACAAGCATCTGACTTAGAAGTCAAACTGCTGAAAAGAAACTACCCTAAAAAAATTGTGCAGAAAGGTCTGAAAAGGGCAAGGAATAATAACAGGGATTCACTGTTGGAGGACAGCACACCTAGGGAACCAGAAACACGCTCTATATGTGTCACAACCTACAATACTAATTCTAACAGAATTTACAAAATAGTCAACACGCACTGGAGAATCCTGAATTGTGAAGGTCTTGATTTCCTAAAACCTATGTTCTCCCATAAAAGAGGAAGGAAATTGTCGGACCTTCTGGTCCACACAAGCCCAAGAGCCGTACAAGAAGCTAACCCCCATACCACTGGCCTGCAACAAATCCAGGGCCGCTACCCGTGCGGTACTTGCAGCACCTGTGAACTGACACAGAGGAGCAAAAAAATCTCATTCACTAATGGCCCAACATGGGGACAAAGGGCTTTCGCGAACTGCAACAGCAGAAACGTAATCTATATGATCACCTGCCCCTGCCAAAAAGAATACATTGGAAAGACATCCAGACCTGTAAAAATATGGATCGGCGAGCACAAGAGCAATGTGCAGTATAAAAAAAGCACCACGAAAATGGCTGTTCATTTCCTCAATATGGGACACAGCATCAATGATTTACAATGGACTGTGATTGAGCAAATCCAGAACGAGAGGGGTCTACTTGAAAAGGAACAACGTTGGGTGTTTCGCTTAGGGACACATGTGACAGGGCTCAACACTGACATTCCGGGGGCTCAACTGACTTAATACTCAGCAGTAACTTCTCAACTGTAATGTACCATGTGCAACACCAACATACTGAGTATCACCTAGAGTGCAGAGGATATATTCTTTGAAATATAACACTACACACCGTGTTGGGAATGTATCTTTCTTGAAATACCCTTAGGACTAAGTAACACCTAAGAAACATAAACCATTACCGCATGGAGTTCAAGAGTCTTCTTCTCATATGAACCTCCCAACAATACTAAGATTAAATAACAAAACATCAGTTTTTTGTTTTTTTGGAGTTCAATTTGGAAAAACATGTACGAGTGGGGTTGTGTTTATCCCCAGTCATTATGGTACAACACGCACGGACCCTCGCTCCTTTTATAAGGAGATGCGCCTCACGTGAGGCAGTCTACTGCGTCAGGCAGCTAGGCCTTAGATCAACAGCCGGACTCTCATACGGCTTCAAGCGGAACTACCATCCTCTGCATTAAGACTTTAATCTGCCGTTATTTACATTTGCCACACCAGGGAAGCGAGCCTAATGCGCCACTTCCTTTCTCAACTGAAAAAACGAGCGTAAGCAGTCTAGTGTCTTTTTGCCGCTTCATGAAGTAAGTCCAATGCGTCAATCCGCTATCGACGGAAAACCTCAACTTTTCTCGGCATATTGGGCAGCTCTCTAGTGTTCCATTACGACTATTGAAAAACATACTTCCTGCCACACAACCAGGTGAATCCATTTAGACCAATTAATGACTGCATAAATACTCCCCCCTCTGCCCTCTCAGTCAAACCACGGAGCCGCGGGATGGCGAGAGAGAAGGCGAGGACTTCATGACCCTGAGTAAGTACGGCATAGCCGCATGGGGGGCGAATAACTATACCTTCTTTCATGCTGGCAGCAAAGACACCAAGAGAACCTTGTGTTCTCCCATGACTTTACTTTGTGATTATTTTATTTGTGAACTCAATGCAGGAAGGTCATTTATTGCTTTTCTCTCCTGCAAACAGAATACAGTGTCATTTACCTCCCCACCTGAAGGCTCATGGAGCACTGACTCCTACCGTTTCTAGTATGTACTTTCTTTCCAATCAAAACACCTTTGGATATTCACGATATAGAGAGTGTGTTTTCTGTTTAATGTTTTTGTGTTTTGTCTTTCCTCCACCCTCCCTTTTTCCTGAACAGGTCACAGCACTTGTGGTTAATTATAAATAAAAAAATTAGAAAAACGCTAATTTCACAATGCATCACCTTTTCTCTCTCCATCTAGGTGATCTGTGTTTGCGCATTGGGAAGCGCACGTGAAGTAACTGTGCTCTTTTTCAGGCCTATTTTCAGAAATACTGACAGAGCTTACATGATAACAATACCAACTGGGTACTGTATTTCAACATAACTTTCTGTATATATACACCTATTTTTTCACGAATTTATAGCAACATAGTGAGCACCAAAGGGATCATATTCAGTCCTGATGAAGAAGCCTTGATGCTTCGAAACATGTTGACATACCTAGGAGAATCAGCACATTAAAAGCGTGATATCTCCGAACCACCTTTTTTAACAGTACTAGCCTATGACAGAATAAGGTTTCTTTAGTCCATAAGGCCAGGCACTTTTTAAGCCACAAATCTCATTCACCCCTGACCCTTTCTCTCACTACATATACACCACACATAGCACTACAAGAACAGTGCTCCAGCGTAGTCGCTAGTCGTAGCACACCCCGTCCCGCAGCGAGGCGGGAAGACCCCTATGATGAAGCATGACACCAAGGGCCCTTTTGGTGTGTGAGGGGTATTTAAACAAACACAGTGTATGCCCTACCAAGTCTCTGGACATACTTCCCTTCCGACCTCTTTGAGGTGGTAATGCCACTAGCCTGGCCACTCTCTTTTTTGTCGCTCTCTCTCTAACGCACACACTGCTTAATTTTAGCCGGTGCCTTCCGGTGCTAATTTCTTTCGGGGCTCTATACCTAATGGTGGCGCTGCTCATCAAATTTAGAGAGGAGCATTACAACAGTTGTTTAGGAACACAATATACATTAAAATTGCTAATTACCTGCCTCCCCAGCCATTCCGTTAGCTTTAGGGACCTGGAAAAATCTGAACTGTTGCATTTACATGCGAGAGAGAGAGTAAGTAGTTGTTTTGGCCGCGATAACAAGGGTGATGGGTAGTGCAAGCTGCAGGGGCCTCCTGGTCAGAGCCCTGGCACTTAATATTTTACAAACTAAGCACTGCACACACACTATATCTTTCTCACACGCTCTCCTTTCTTCCATATCTGTCCTGCTTTTTAATACTCAAAAACATGAAAGAGATTGAAACATTACTCAAACAGAGCTGGAACTTGCTGAAGTAGCGTTAATACATTGCAAGTTCTATTGTTCTTTCATTGCCTTCAACCTCATAGTGTACCTCATAGAACTCTCTACCTCATGGTATGAATTTATTGCAAGCAAATATAAATGAATGGTAAAGGTCTAGGCATTTATAAGGATAAAATAATGCTAAGCTAACCTTTCTTGCATGCCCTTCTAAAGTAGGTTTTCAGTGCAGCACTGTAAGAGGGTGGATGTTATTGCTCTCACTTGTGCAAGAATGACCAGGTATGACTAAACAGACAAAATACAGAAGTCAAAGAGGGGAAACAGCATTTACAACGCTGGTAATACCACGTGGGTACATAACAATGTGAATGTTACATCATCCGTGCTGTTACCACGCATGGCATTACATTGCAAGTCGTTCCAACGACTTGCGCTAGATGGCGCACAACACCAGGGAATGTGTTGGATTTAAAATCCAATGCTTGAAAAGTGCTCACATAGAAAGTGTGTGCATCCCTGGGTAGGGCACATTCCCTGCTGTTGCTCCAACTGGAGTAGGAATAGTAATTTATACTATTCCTACATCCAGCGCGCCATCTAATACAAGACGTAGAACCAAATTGCGATGTAAAGCCATGCATGGGAACAACACGGACGATGTAACGTCCACGTTGTAACCTACTGCGGGGTAATAGATGGCATACTAACGTCATACATTCTCTGTAAGGACATACCCTTTGTATCGGGAAATACAGTGACACTCTAATTGAAGAGATGGTGTAACCCAATAGGGCTTATTAAATGAGAGCCTGCATCGGTCACTGTCTGTTCATAAAGAGATGCAAACCAACGCTTGTCAGTACACTGAAATCCTTCAGCACTAGCAACTTGTGTAACTACATGTAACCTTAACTTTCTGACACTGAGCTTTTATTAATAGTACACAAGAGGGATCTGCAGCATGAAAGGGAGCAGAAGTTATCCCTTATTCACAAGGGAGAGGGTGTGGCTCAATGGCCAGGGTAGCCTACTTTGAAGATGGGGAACCAGGTTAGAGTCTGGCGGGAGGCTCAAACATCCTGTGATTCTGGGCAAACCATTTAGGGCCTCATTTATTAAAAGTGTCACATCGCTTGGTGAAACCAAAAATGCAAAACTTTTCAGTGCGCCAACAGATACTTTATTATTCCTGATGTATCTGTTGGCGCAGTAATGACGCATTGCTGAAGTGAGTCGCAAAACAGATGCAAATCCAGCAATGTGTTATTACACATGGGCAAGTCCATGTAAAGGTGCCTGTGTCAGTCTTACACCTGCTTTGAGAGAGGTGTAAGGATATGATGTAGTGGCGTCCTAGAAGTTGCGTATTGAAATCTGAAAGATTTCACTGCGTCACTTCTACGACACTGTGGGGAACATCCACACTGCATACATTATACCCAATGCAGGGGATTACAAAATATGGTGTAATGTGGCACATTGTAAAGCCACCGGTGCGTCACAAAAAGTGATGCACCAGCAGCGCAAGGGGTTCATAATGAAGCCCCTTAATCTCCCCGTGCCAAAAAAATAATAATTATTGTGTCCATCTTTAATGCAACTCTTGCTCATGTGAAGTGCTCTGATACCTTCGGTCGAGTTTGTGCTATATAAAAGTGCAAGAAAATAAGGTAAGGGTCATTTAGTAGTACATTTTTGTGTGGTGTCACAGTGCATTATTTTATTTCATTAACAGCTCAATGGATCACCTTCCACGAAAGAGTGCTCACCTGCAGAAAAATGATCAAGCACCAGATGAGGCCTGGGGCACTTTCTTCCACCTAACCTCTTGTTGCTCAACCGCAGTACCTGTATGGTTAGACAGATACTTTTAATGAGGATTTACAGATTTCCTTTTAATCTCTTTATTTACCCTCTACAGGATGCAATACAGTGGTTTGAATGAGTGTGCAGAGGTTTTATCTACAATTCACCCTGGACATCACTGTGCAAGAAAGGAGAATAGGAATTAGGAGGCGGTAGAAATGTGGCCCATCCAACTACGGTTTTGGTCTTCAAAGAATCATTTAACAAGAAATTATGGTCATTGTGAAGTTATGTACATCTTCACTGTAATAAATGTATGTCATCATGATCCAGAGATATTTCTAAAATAATGCAGATACTACACTTTATGTATTTATTTGCACATTTTATGTATATTAGCTATTGAAAAAGTAAGCTATGCTAATTTCTTGGTTACAGGAAGCTTTAACTAAGCATAAGTGGTGTTCGTGTGGTGTGCCAGGCTACAGGAATGTCTGGTTTGTGGTGGTGAATGGTACTTATGTGTATTGTGTGTGTCTGCGGTTGTAAGTCTGTTTCCTGACGGGCAGATAGTTGGGTTTGCTGTTGGAGGAGTGATTATGATTAGGGTTCCCAGTTTTATGGTATTTATTTTTTTGCCATTTCCGTCTGTATTTATCCTTATTTATTTTTTGGGCATTTTTTCTGTATTCATCTACATTTATTTTTGCCACAAGCAAAAGACGACGCTACAGCTAGTATTTTTCCACATTTATTTAAATTGACAATGCACACATGTGCTTGATTGTTATTAGTCAACATAATACATTCATCTAAAAACGTTGCCATTGTAGTACAAGCACATGTGCATTTCAAGAGACGTTGCGGACATTGAGGCTCTTTCTGGTTTGTTAATGAAATGAAGACCACCGAAAACCTGTTCAATATTTGCTGGTGATACTGGAATGGCCAAAAGATTCAAACAAAGAATACACAGTGCTGGCCATTTGTGCTTCTGAGAATGCCAGTATGTCATTGCACTGATGTCTTTTTGTGGGATTAAGTGCATTAAATATTTCTTGAATTATTCTTCAACAACATTCATTAGGTAATCAGAAGCTTCAATCAACATGAATAAATCTTTGTTATCATTGAAATCCTAACTAAACTGAACTTACTTGAAAGGGTCCAGGATTGTAACCCGTTTCCAAAAAGCACTGTAACTCATTTGCCCGGTTATGTTACGAGCTAGGACAGCATCCAACTTGCTTTTCAGTGCATCTTCAAAAGTAATCATCTCTTTTATTAGGGCATTTGCTTTTTTTTGTGGTAACATTTGCAACAGACTGGCGATCATTGGGTCTTGCATATACTCTTGCTCCAATGCCAAAGCCACATCAACTTCTATGGCTAAATAGATTTGGTGGGCATGTGTTTCTTCTGACTCGAGCTTCTTCTGAATGTTGATGATACCAGTGAGAGTTTTAACAATGATATGCAACTTCACATAGAACGATTGGTGGTTTGAACTGTTGGGGTCGAGTATTTTATGTATGTGGTCAATTTTGGATCTGCAGTGGCTTCTTCATTGTTCACAAAAGCAAGGAAGTAGTGCCATATTTACAAAAGTCTTACTATTCCCTCAAACCAGCTGAACCATCAGATCATAACAACCGCCCTTGGATATCTCATTCTCCCATCTACTTTTCCTTGCGAATAAATGTGTTTTAAGTTTTGCGCACACTTAAATACTGCTCCAGCCTTTATAACAAAATCATATATATCCCGGTTCTCATGCTGAGACAGAGCATAGGAAACAGCCGCATGTACAAGATGACATGGATCTTTTATATGAATGGAATTAATCCTTTGAGCAGCGCGCAAATCAGTTACTGCCTTTGTCATATAGTATGCAGAATCAGAACATATTGCAACAAGATCATGCCATGATTTACCCAACTTTTGAAGCAAATTGTATACAATTAAGGCGATTTTAGCTGAATTGTACTCATCAGGTACAGTGATGTGAACTAAGGCTGAGCGGCGACCCTTTTCTTCATCATCACAGTAATATGTGACCAATGCTCCCATGGCTCAGTCACCATGCACCTCTGTGGTTTCGTCAATTGTTAATGAGATAGGGACATTTTCCACAGCTTGACCTATGTTTCCAAGCTGTGCTTCAAACACTTCGGGGAGATATTTTTCATACATTTTGCTGGATTTGCACATTGTCCTTGCTGCAGGGCACAGCTGCCTAATCAGCTCTCCAATTGGACCATCAGTCTGGTAAAGTGGAACACCACCTTCACACAGAGCTTTCACAAACTTGTGGGGGATATCCGCAGCCTCTTCAATATTTTAGCTTGTACGAGGTGTGCATTGCTCCATGGTCATTTGCTCCATACATGGTTCTGGAGAAACAAATTCAGAATTTAAAACATAATACCATGGTTGGGGAGTCTCTTTAATAATCAGAATTGATTTCTACCCAAATGAACAGTTTTTTTCAACATTAGGATAAACAAAGACTGGGAGAAAAACCATAACGCTCTAATTTATAGCTTGCAATTTGCATGTAGCTCTTACATGACAGTTAATAGCTCACTGTTCTATGTTAGTATTTTTACTTACTAACTGCAAGTAACAATAGGGTCTCTCAGACAAAAGCAGTAACCCACTGACCTATTTACATTATGTGTACCTATCGAGAACTACTATGGAGTACATTCTATTAGAAGCCAATTACATCTTGCAACTAGTAAGTTGTGTTTTCATTTTGGTTTGGTTTCAGATAGTATATCATACTTTTTAGCCGGGACAACGTAATTTATTTTTTGGCGCTAGACAGGTACAGTCTAAAAATCATGTACTGCAAGTTGTCGCAGAAGAAAACATTTGTAAATACATTTCCCTCAAGGGAAGCATGACATACAAGAAAGTAACTTTACTTGCCTTGAAAAAAACAGAAAGAGTAAGAAAAACACTTTCTGTTCTTGGTAGTAAATGTAAGCTCTATGGTTCATTGTCTGCTTGTAGTCCAATGTTTAAACTTTCACTGAACTCAGAATGCAGGCGAACAACAATAACTAATGCCTCCATTTAACGCCTTGGTGCCTTATTTATGACTGGAGAAGAAAGTCTTTCATGGGTGTTGCTGCTCAGGTGGGCTTTGATATTATCCGCTGCTCTGTTTTCAATGTCAACAGTTCGACATGACTTGCAAGTGAACATTTTCATCCCTTTTAGGGATACAGCTTCGAATTCTGCACGCTCATGTACGTAATCATCAATGTCCTTCGTTTGTGGCCCATCTCTATAAATGTAAGGATTCAACAATTAAGCAGCCACTGGTTTGATTGTTAAAATACTGTATGTGACTAGGACAAAACACTCAGCCATTATCTGCACTGCAGAATTGGTCATGTAGGAATTTTACCCCAAAGACATTCAAATCCATCAATGTTTCTCGTTGATCTTAGCTTGTACATTTTTTGTTGCAAATAAGTTCTTCTTTGTCAAAAAATGTCCACGCCTTTCAAGATAGCCAATTCGTTTTCAGGTTTTCGAGGAGCAGAGAGAAGCCAGCTCAGTACAATTGCAGATGCCAATAATATGTTCATATATACCAATGGTTTATTCGTTGATATATTCACACACTCACTCAATAAGTTGATTTATAGAGCTCAGCTAATCACCCGAGAGGGTGTCTAGGCACTTGCAGGGTCTGAGAGACTCATTTAAACAGTCTGGTCTTAAGATCATTTTGAAATTCCAGAATAGATGGGGCAGTCTGGAGCTGGAGAAGGAGGATGTTCCACGTCTTCGCTGTGAGAGAGGAGAAGAAGTATCCTGCGCTCGTGCTTCTGCTGATGCTGGGAGTGTGGGCGAGCGAGATGGAGGCAATGGTGACGTGCTATGTAATCTGCCCTCTGCAATCTTTTTTGATATTGGTAATCTATCTGACCAACTTTTGAAATTGGCCCCTTAGGGCAGAAATACTCATAGTAGTGGTTGCTTTATTGTTCCGGATTTCCTCTGAGATAAAAAAAAAGCTTTATTTAAGGTTAAAAATTCTAGTTTTTACAGTGGGGAGACAGAGTTGGACAAATGGTGTTTTTTTACTCGTTTTATTATGTGCTTTTGCTCTGAAGAGTTACCCTCACCGTAGGTGTACACCATACTGACTTAAAATTAGGCGTTTTATTGACCTGATAAGGATGAAAGGCCAAGTGGGCCCACCGGATTCAAAACTGGCAACCTCTCTTTTAAACAGTGTGCTAATAATTTCATGGAAGTGCAAAGCTAAACAGGGCACCTCAAGGAAGAATTGAGCCCTAAACTTAACAGGCTTACCTTAATAAGTGTTAAACAGGAAGTGACGTCAGGACCTTGCAGCAGCAGGAGAGTCAGGAGAGTGCAACACACTGAAAGCAAGACACACCAAGGCGTTACATGGAGGCATTAGTTATTGTTGTTCGCCTGAATTCTGAGTTCAGTGAAAGTTTAAACATTGGACTACAAGCAGACAATGAACCATAGAGCTTACATTTACTACCAAGAACAGAAAGTGTTTTTCTTACTCTTTCTGTTTTTTTCAAGGCAAGTAAAGTTACTTTCTTGTATGTCATGCTTCCCTTGAGGGAAATGTATTTACAAATGTTTTCTTCTGCGACAACTTGCAGTACATGATTTTTAGACTGTACCTGTCTAGCGCCAAAAAATAAATTACGTTGTCCCGGCTAAAAAGTATGATATACTATCTGAAACCAAACCAAAATGAAAACACAACTTACTAGTTGCAAGATGTAATTGGCTTCTAATAGAATGTACTCCATAGTAGTTCTCGATAGGTACACATAATGTAAATAGGTCATTGGGTTACTGCTTTTGTCTGAGAGACCCTATTGTTACTTGCAGTTAGTAAGTAAAAATACTAACATAGAACAGTGAGCTATTAACTGTCATGTAAGAGCTACATGCAAATTGCAAGCTATAAATTAGAGCGTTATGGTTTTTCTCCCAGTCTTTGTTTATCCTAATGTTGAAAAAAACTGTTCATTTGGGTAGAAATCAATTCTGATTATTAAAGAGACTCCCCAACCATGGTATTATGTTTTAAATTCTGAATTTGTTTCTCCAGAACCATCACTATTAAACTATGCTGCCTACTAGTATGGTTGTCATGTGACTCCTACACCTTGTAGTCCTTTGTCTTATGTAAAATTCCCTATACAGTGATTTACACACCCAAGATGCTGTGAACTCAAATGATCACCAGGAATAGACCCCAGACAATAACAGTACTTGCACCTGCATAATGTGGACTGCCGTCCCTGCCAGACCCACGATACAGGTCGGGAGACCGGTGGCGGGGGGACGAGGTGCCTCAGACAGCTCTCCGAGTGGGCGCAGCATCCTCCAGGCACCTCACCAAAGCAACTTCCCAGGCTGCACCTGGGAGGGCAGACACAAAGGCGAAGCAAGACTGTCTGGAGGTAACAGGACCACCCAGTGTTTTAAAACTCCCCGCTCCATGGTGAGAGCCTCAAAACACATATCCCTCACTAGGAAGCAGGGTGGAGTCAGCCCAGCACAACCTTATGGCTGGCTGCAGCAGGAGGACATTTAAAGCAGCAGGGAGACTTCTCATGGGTGAAGAGGGATCACTGAAGGGCAAACAGCTGAGGGAGACACACTGCATCCCAGAGGGACCGAATCATGGCTCTCGAGTCGGTCCGACCCCCATCCCAGCCCCAACCCCCAGTTCATTACCCTCCCTCTCACTAGGCAATCAATCATGGAACAGCGCGACGGCGGGCCCTTTCCCTCCACCCCGCTAAAAACCATTAGGCAACCTCTTGCTTTTCTCTTCTTGAGATACCCATATAACAAAACATTGCAGGCACCCTAAATGATACTAGTGGATTGAGACTATGGGACACTAGGCACCCTATGTTCTGTAAAGGAGGCATTCAACACACAGTAATTAAAAAGAACGACAACAACACCCTCCTTCCCCCACCCACATGAGGACGGAGGACACGATCCCCTGGTCTGCCGGGGCATATGGGTGGGGCAGGGGAAATTCACTTACCTTGCAAGTAGGAATGGCGGTGGGCTGGCACAGGGCTAACGTGAGCGGCAAAGCCCTGGAGATGCTGAACTCAAGAGAAGGGCTGGGCAGCAACAAAAGCTGATGGTAGCAACAGGAAGGCGTCTTCAAACCTGGTGGTCAGTAGTGCAGGGGAAGTGGATATACAGTCAGGTGAGCCCTCAAAATAAAGGGGAAAAGTTATGAGGGCGAGGCCGGAGGTGTTGGCACACCCACACACTGACGCTTGGATCCGACGAGGATTAGCTCAGGGGAACGACCGTCACTGAAAGACCCTGAGCCAATAGGTCCACATGATGTCACTAAGAGGCCCTGAGTGGAAGGGATTTAAATGAATTTCCAGGGGCGTGGAAAGGAAACTGCATGCAGCTGCAGCGCAAGAACATTTTCTAGTGTTTTGCCGTTTCTAAATATAAATACAGACAAAGGAAATATAGATTTCCGTCTGTATTTACATGTAATAATCCATAAAAACTGAAAACCGGGAGCCCTAATTATGATTGTCCAAGGGAACGAAAATGTATGCCTGCAACTTGCATGGTGTACTCACTCTGAGTTGGAAGTCTGTTAACAATGCCGCCCAGCTTGTGGAGCACTCCATAGTGCCTTCATCAGGTCACCCTCATCTGGGAGAGAAACTCTGTATTGGACTTGGGTCCATGCCATGCTTCCAGTAGCCTGTTCTTTGTCTTCTAAGATGGCCTTGCTTCTGAAATGATGGTGATGCATGTGTATGGTAAACCTTGGAGTCTAGCATCTGATATGATGAGGCAAAACACATTACCATAGTTCTCTGACACTGAAGGGAACAGCTTTGAGCATGGATGTGTTGCTTGTGACAGGGCAGCAAGCAGAACCTCGTAGGGAAGTCAGTTAATGGCTCAAGTGTAATGTAATATAATGCAAAGGGCATTTCTACAGCACTACTGTTACTCTGAAGAGTGTCCTGGTGCTCTGCACAGACAGTGGAAAACCGGGGGCGAAAAGGAACAGAATCAGCTGTTAGAACAAAAACATGTTTTTTAGCTTCTTTTGAGCAGAGGGCTGGAAGTGTTGCATCTTAATTTCAAAGGGAGGTTATTCCATAAAGACTGTCCCAAGAATTACCTCTCCCCCATTCTGAATGTACAGATCAAAGGAATTTTGGTCAAAAGGAGATTTGCTGAGGACAGACTACTGGGAGGGATATAGAAACAGACTAGGCTCTCTGGTACCCTGAGCCTGTCCCATGGAATGCTCTATGGATTAGCAATAAGATCCTAAAAGAAATCCTCTACCTACTGGGAACCCAGTACAATTCTCTGAGAAACGAAGATATATGCGTTTTCAGAGGTTGACTGAGTACTGTTCATGCGGCATTCTGAACTACCTGCAACCTAGTAATCAAATAGTCAGGCAGGCCCATATAAAGGGCATTGTCAGTCCAGTCTTCATGTAATTAGAGCCTGAGTTGATACATTGCTCCTTAATGCATGCCCGGTGGGTGGAAGAAAACTGTGAATGACACCAACTAGACTAATGGAGGAGGTCTGAATGAAACTCTTATAAGTAACTTTGTTATACACATACTTTTAATGAAATCAAAAGATCTTGGCTAATACAAACCTAACAAAAGTCAATCAATCATTGGCTGCAAGTCTATTGCAAGAAAGATAGAAACAAGGCAAGAAAGAAGAAAATAGAAATAAATACAGAAGGAAAGAAGAAAAGAAAATAAAGAGGGAAAGGGATGTTAAATGTTGTATACTTGTAAAGCGCACAGCTGCCCCAGCAAAGGGGCGTCCCGGCGCTGTATACCACTAGGGAACCCATCCTGGCTTTCCCTGTGAGATGGTCCCTCCTGGGCATCTCCAAGGTGAAGACATGCATCCCCGGCGCTGATGGGGCCGTTAGTAGAGATTAAGCAAGCTAATGCCCAGAGTTGCTGAGTGGGACCCATGGTTGGAGTAAGCACCGAGGCAAGAATTATCGAGTCCGCTGACCATGGCCCAAGACCATGCCGCATCGGGAATCGAACCCTGGTCCTGGGTCGACCTCTGCTTCCAGGTCTGCTGCCTCTAACCAGTGAGCCACACCACTCTACAAGAAGAAATACAGAAAGAAGGTAAGAGTGGAGGAAAGAAAGATATAAAGGAGAGAAGGATATATATTATTTTATTGCATGATTAATTAAAATCTTACAATTAAAAAATCACCAGTACTTAATCATTAAAATGTTTCTACACAAAATTCATAAAATACATTAAATACGCAAAATTCAATTCATCAGTTTTACAATTCATTATTACAAATATCAAAATAACAGTTATTTACAAGTATAAATTATTTCCTTTTGTGCAATATCCCATATGCAAATGTTGCTCTAGCTATCAGCAACTTCCATTTCTAATATGCTCAAATCACTATCTTCCAACTTCTTTTTACAAGGATCATACATTTAGTAAAGTTTGCATTCATTACGATATCTCTTGGCTTAATACAAGCCAACAGAGCTTGTCTACTTGATCAAATCCATCTTTCATTAAAACAGGTTTTTAAATACCTCTTTCTTTCAACCTTCAGCGATGTACATATGCAAACCAAGTGTATAATAGTTTCTTCACATAGGTTACATAATCTACAGGGGCTTGGCATAGTTGGTCTCAACCAGGGCTTACCGTGCATTAGACCCAGCAGGTTGCAAAATCTTGCGGTCATAAATACGTTCTTTGTTTACATTGTCCGTGGGATTTCTAGATATGGTTGCACTTTGAGGGTAGTGTATTCGTTCACTCTCATCCAGGCATGTGATCTTTTGATGAATAACTCTTTATCCTTTAGAAGTGATAGATGTTTTGTTAATCTATTAATTCGTTTTTTAAAAGAAAATGGTGTTATTGACATCTCCCAAATCTCATGTGCAGATCGTTCTTCTTGTGCTGTTTGAAGGTATGTATAAAAATGAGAAGTTTGGTTCTGTTGCATTTCTTAATACACAAAAGACCTAGACCTGGTAGGCATTTATACATTCATCTCATTTTAGGGTATACTGTGTGTTGCATAATCTTTGCAAAGCTTACTCCCCATCCGTTAGTTTTCAGGGTAGCCAGTGTATCCTAATGATGTGCCTCCTTTAAGAATCGCCCATTCCCTGACAGTGAACATCCAGTTGCGAAACAACACAAATACACACACTTAGTGTCAAATAGTAACACCAGAGAACTAAAAAAAGTGCGTGAGAGCGAGATGGCACCTCACGGGCGCACCACCTACGGGAACCTGGCAGGTACTCGCCAGGATTGCCCTGTTCTCATCATTGGTACCATCAAGCTCGAAAGGAAAATGTGTCCAAAAAACACAAAAAGAGTTTTGTGAAGATATGCAGTGAAAGAAGACCACAAGACAACCATAAAAGTGTCAAAAAAAACATATAAACCAACACGACAACACAGATATGCAATTTTATTCTGTCTCTTGTGTTGTGTGTGGAATCTAAAAGAAGTCAATGTGGTTACTAACTATCCAACCAACACCACTTTACTTGCCGACATGTTTCATTGCCATCGAAACGTTGGCAATTTCTTCAGGGCGTCATATATATTAAAGCCACTGCATTAGGACAAACCAGTCTCAGCAACTGAAAAAACATAAAAACTCTGTTGTAACTGCCTGCCAGTCCAGTGTCCCGTGATTCACCCTCAAATGCATATAACTCAAAAACAAAGAATTTAAAAATTTTTTTATTTCCCTCACTCGGCCATCTAAGCTCGTACCAGCCGGGAGGGCAATGTCCTCGTGGAACTCTAACCCCGCATGTGGGTCAGCAATCCTTCCCCTTCGATTTGCTATGAAAAAACAAGGGAAGACGGTATGCTTGCTTAAATCATGTGGTTCCTCTATCCTTCTAAAAAGCGAGTGCTCAATATAGTATTATCATTCTGTTGTTCAAAAGGATTAACGATTATCCGAACAGGGCAATCCTGGCGAGTACCTGCCAGGTTCCCGTAGGTGGTGCGCCCGTGAGGTGCCATCTCGCTCTCACACACTTTTTTTAGTTCTCTGGTGTTACTATTTGACACTAAGTGTGTGTATTTGTGTTGTTTCGCAACTGGATGTTCACTGTCAGGGAATGGGCGATTCTTAAAGGAGGCACATCATTAGGATACACTGGCTACCCTGAAAACTAACGGATGGGGAGTAAGCTTTGCAAAGATTATGCAACACACAGTATACCCTAAAATGAGATGAATGTATAAATGCCTACCAGGTCTAGGTCTTTTGTGTATTAGGTTACTATGAGTGGAGGGTGACCTATGACTAGCTTTACCCTCTAAGCTCCATTGTGTTTTCAATCCTGTTGCATTTCTTGCCAGAGTAGACAGCTCATTGGATTAAGAGTATTAGTTTTCATTTGTTTCCATACCTTTACATGCTGGCCCATTCTCACAACTTGCTGATTGCAAAGGCCAAATTCCATTCGGATCTGGGCCCCTGATGATTTAACCAGCAGTCGAAGCATACCACAAAGAACTTGCTTCCATAAGTGAGACTGGGCATTAATTTTTCTTTCATAATCTTTACAAGTGGAAGGTACGTTGGGCTACCCAAAGAGCTATTTAATTAGCGAAAGGCCATAATCAAACTCTTACTTCTTTTTTCAGTTTTGTTTTGTCTAGGAAAAATTAGCCCTTCTCGTCAAACCATAAGCCCAAGTATTTGTAGTGATTCACTTGTTCAAGCTGCCGACTATGTAAGTACCATTTATGTTTACTGTGGTTCAATGCCCAATTGCAGCCTGCCATTACTTTTATTTTTGTTTCATTTATTACCATCTTGGTTTTAGTAGAATATATTGATATTTTATTTATAAGTTGCTGCAGACCTATCTTTGTTTGACTGAGTAAGATAACGTCGTCAGCATGCAATACATTTGAAATTTGTTTGTTAGCCAAATTCGGTGAGTGAGCCAACTCATTATCCAGAATTGTTATTAGTCTATAATTAGCAGGATTTGACCACTCACCGCTCTTATAAATAGGTGAGATTATGGAACCCCTCCATGAGGAAGGGATGGATGGTGTTTGCACCGCTTGATTAAATACTAATGTTAAGTATTTGGCCCATAATAAAGCATTTTCTTTATAAAAGGCAGCTGGAATCCCATTTGGACCGGAAGCGCCTTCAGATCTCTGTTTCTTTATAAATTTGGATACTTGACTTTCCGTAAAAGAAATGTCAGTGTTCTTTTTATCCTCTGACTTTCTCAAATTATTCATGCCGGGACTCCAGTCCGTGCTTGTATTTGAATTGGAGTTTAGGTGTAAATGAAGGAAGTTGCCCAATCTGACTCAGAGATGACAGAGGATGTAGTTGCTCTACTAGATCTGTTTAGGTTGTTAATTAAAGACCAAAACTCCCTTGCATTATTCTTTTTACTGGTATATAATGCCTCAGTCCCTAGGGCTTGGTTTTCTTGCATTTTCTCATTCCAAATTCGTTCTCTTACTTCTGCATTTATTTTCTTTAATTTATCTCCATGCATTTGATTCCCTGGGTGTTTCTGAACCAATCTCAAGATGAGCTCTTTTTTTAATAGATGACGTTCCGAAGTCAGTTTCACCAGCGCCAGTGATTTTATGCTCTTCCACTCCTTATTACTAATTTGTTTTTCTGTCTTAAGACTAACTTATTTGTAAAGAGGGACAATTTTTCAATAGCATTCGCACCTTCTCCATCAAAACAAATTTCAACTATTTATTTTGATGTTTCTGTGATCGATTCTTTGGTGCTTTCAGTCCAATAAGTTTCTTATAGTTTACCGTATTTATATCTCCCAGCAGAGTCACATATTCTACATGCCTTACACAGTTTAATTTTAGCTCTATTATTTGTTGATTATGGTCACTTCCATTTGCTTCACTGATCTGGTAGGTTGAAATATTTTTAAATAAGTCCATTGAATCTATTGTGTAGTCTATTTGCGACTTGTTACCCAAGGCTTGATAAGTCCAGAAGGGTGGTCTATCTGGTGGGAAACGTCCGTTTAGCACCCTTAAACCAAAGGATTCTAGATCTTTTAAAACTTCTTCCCAATTTTCCTTTTCCTCTCTTTCCTAGTGTTCGATGTGTGGCAGGGACTTGGAATTGCCATAAGTAGTTCTGTTCTTGTATTTCTTCATCTCTCACATAAGACATAACATGTTCATATTAAAGTCACCCGCGATGATGACCTCAGGTTGTGTGTCATTTTCCAGTTGCTGTAGTATTATAGTTGACTAAGCATGAGCGTAAAATCCGTTCCGCTCGCGGAATTTGTGGATTTTCGGTAAATTCGCAATCCGCGAACTCTCGCGAATTTGCCGATAATTCGCAAATTCGCACGCAGCGGATTTTTTCGCTTGGTGATACAATATTGCGGCGCGCGGCGTTCACTTACCGACATTCAGCGTTTGCAGAGTTGTTTTTCTCGATATTTTGCGTGCTGCGCCATTTTGGATCTTGCTGCGGGATCCCGCGGGAGATGGGCGACCGCGATTACGTCATCGCGGCTTGCCACCTTGCACAGCGAGAGTTTGTCAACGCGAGTACGCAGTGATCACGCATCGTGGGAGTTCGCAATTGCGAACACGTAGATGCTGCGGGCAGCAACAATCTCGCACTCGCGGAATTGCAAAATTTGCAATTCTACACAAGAAATCCACCAGCAAGCAGCATAAACCTTCTGAAAATGATGATTTTTATCAGAATAACTCCTGAGGTTGACATTTGCCTGCACTTTTTTTGCAAGGAGTCCATTTTGGGGGGGGGGGGGGGTGGGAGGAAGGAAGTGCCCCACAGTCTCCAACTTCCTGTTCCTGTCCAGCAGGCTCCTCCCAGTGCTTTCTTCATGTGCTGGTCACTTTCATTCGGATCTTGACCTGGAAGAATTACTTTTTGTGGATGCTGCTGGATATTTGCATTTGAGGCCTTTTTGACTTTCTTTGGATCACTTTTGGATTAGAAATTTCACAAGTAAGTTTGTTTGGGGCATTACAGTTGCTGCAACTACAATTTTGGAATTTTCGATTTTTGGGCTGTTGTTGGGGCCTTTTGCCCAGGGGTAGTGAGTGGTGCATGTACTGAGTCTTTCTGTGGGGTCTCTTTAATGTAAACATCATGGAGGGCATGGATGGCATGGGATTGTGCTGATTTTTGTGTGTTTTTCGATTTTTTTTGGCTGCTGTTGGGGCCTTTTGCCCAGGGGTAGTGAGTGGTGCATGGACTGAGCCTTTCTGTGGGGTCTCTTTAATGTAAACATCATGGAGGGCATGGATGGCATGGGATTGTGCTGATTTTTGAGTGTTTTTTGATTTTTTGGGGTGTTGATGGGGACTGGCCATGTGGGTGGGGGCCATTTTGAGTGCTGGTACAGGCAGGGCCTGGCCATGTGCTGGGGGGCAAGGGGCCATTTTGAAGGCATGCAGTGTTCTCAGGCCTGCACCATTTTGCCTAGCTTTCATCCCTTATGCCCAGGGGTACTCAGTGGTGCATGGGCCTAGACTTCCTGTGGGGTGTCTTGAATTTAAACATCATTGAGGGCATGGATAGCATGGGATTGTGGTGAGTGTTTTTCGACTTTTTGGGGTGTATAACTGATGTTCCTCTATCTTCCATTGCTTTTAGGTGCACAAGAGAACCACCAGTGCCAGGAAGAAGTCCTGCAGCGGTGTGTGCAGCATAACGTCACGCGACGTCACATGTGGCCACAGACAAGACAACTCTGCAACTCGTGCAACTGCGGCCTGCTGTTCCGACATCTGAAGAAGATGACTCCAAAAAAAGTTCCCCGAAGCTCCTCTAGCAAGAAAGTTGCCAGTAAGGGGCAGAAGAAGCAAGTTACCAAGGAGACTGGTGTGCCGCCCGCCACATTTTTTGGGTTCACAAGTTCACAAGAACATGCTTCTCTATCCTCCTCCTCCAGACTCCTATTTCCCTCAAAGCAGAGGGCTGTATTACGCCCAATGAAGAAAGACTCTGCACTTGTGGGGGTGTTCTACTTCTTTGCGGGTGAGTTGACGGCTCTGGGGCCATTGCTGGGAAGGTCTAATACCGGATAAAAGTGGTTTGGACAAAATCAGACTTGAAAACGTTTTTGCCTTTTTGCTCACTATCATGTTTTCGGGGGCCTGTTTGGGGGTCTTCCTGGTGTTTGTGGGTGGGGTTCGGGGTCTGGGAGCACTGCTGGGTATAGATACTTTTGATTGCAAGAGGTTTGAAGAAAATCCATGGTGGCAAAGGGGAGTAAGGGCCTAGCTGCAGAGCACGCGCGGAGTGATTCTGGAAATTGGCCTGAAAATTTCAAAGTGACAATTTTTGAAGTTTTGCTTTTGGCTGTTTGGGGGTCTTCTACTAGTTTCCGTCTGGGATGACGGCTCTGGGGCCATTGCTGGGAAGGTCTAATACCGGATAAAAGTGGTTTGGCGAAAATCAGACTTGAAAAAGTTTTTGCCTTTTTGCTCACTATCATGTTTTTGGGGGCCTGTTTGGGGGGCTTCCTGGTGTTTGTGGGTGGGTTTCGGGGTCTGGGAGCACTGCTGGCACAGTCTAATGTTGATTGCATTTGTTTTCTAGGACATCCATGGTGGAAAAGTGGAGTCATGACCTAGCTGCACAGCGCGTTTGGACAGAAGGCTGAAAAATATTGTAAGTATGAGATTTTCCATTTTTGCTTTTTGCCTGTTTGGATGTGTTGTGCTTTTTTGCGGGTGGGTTGGCGGGTCTTAGGGCATTGCTGGGAAGGTCTAATACCGGATAAAAGTGGTTTGGACAAAATCAGACTTGAAAACGTTTTTGCCTTTTTGCTCACTATCATGTTTTCGGGGGCCTGTTTGGGGGGCTTCCTGGTGTTTGTGGGTGGGTTTCGGGGTCTGGGAGCACTGCTGGCACAGTCTAATGTTGATTGCAGTTGTTTTTTAGGACATCCATGGTGGAAAAGTGGAGTATTGACCTAGCTGCACAGCGCGTTTGGACAGAAGGCCGATGTTTGTGGGTGGGTTTCGGGGTCTGGGAGCACTGCTGGCACAGTCTAATGTTGATTGCATTTGTTTTCTAGGACATCCATGGTGGAAAAGTGGAGTCATGACCTAGCTGCACAGCGCGTTTGGACAGAAGGCTGAAAAATATTGTAAGTATGAGATTTTCCATTTTTGCTTTTTGCCTGTTTGGATGTGTTGTGCTTTTTTGCGGGTGGGTTGGCGGGTCTTAGGGCATTGCTGGGAAGGTCTAATACCGGATAAAAGTGGTTTGGACAAAATCAGACTTGAAAACGTTTTTGCCTTTTTGCTCACTATCATGTTTTCGGGGGCCTGTTTGGGGGGCTTCCTGGTGTTTGTGGGTGGGTTTCGGGGTCTGGGAGCACTGCTGGCACAGTCTAATGTTGATTGCAGTTGTTTTTTAGGACATCCATGGTGGAAAAGTGGAGTATTGACCTAGCTGCACAGCGCGTTTGGACAGAAGGCCGAAAAATATTGTAAGTATGAGATTTTCCATTTTTGCTTTTTGCCTGTTTGGGGGTGTTGTGCTTTTTTGCGGGTGGGTTGGCGGGTCTTGGGGCATTGCTGGGAAGGTCTAATACCGGATAAAAGTGGTTTGGCGAAAATCAGACTTGAAAAAGTTTTTGCCTTTTTGCTCACTATCATGTTTTCGGGGGCCTGTTTGGGGGGCTTCCTGGTGTTTGTGGGTGGGTTTTGGGGTCTGGGAGCACTGCTGGGTATGGATACTTTTGATTGCAAGTGGTTTGAAGAAAATCCATGGTGGCAAAGGGGAGTTAGGGCCTAGCTGCAGAGCGCGCACGGAGTGATTTTGGAAATTGGCCTGAAAATGACTAAGTCCCCATTTTTGTACTTTTTCTTTTTGGCTGTTTGGGGGTCTTCTACTTGTTTTCGCC
Organism: Lissotriton vulgaris; assembly: GCF_964263255.1. Taxonomy (NCBI): domain Eukaryota; kingdom Metazoa; phylum Chordata; class Amphibia; order Caudata; family Salamandridae; genus Lissotriton; species Lissotriton vulgaris. The sequence continues at coordinate 1,458,497,413 of NC_141695.1, read as the reverse complement.
TGGGTTGACGGCTCTAGGGCCATTGCTGGGAAGGTCTAATGCCGGATAAAAGTGGTTTGGACAAAGTCCATGAGGAAAAAGTTTTTGCTTTTTCTGACATTTCGCTCAATTTAGCGTTTTTGGGGGCCTGTTTGGGGGGGCTTCCTGGTGTTTTTGGGTGGGGTTTGGGGTCTGGGAGCACTGCTGGGTATGGATACTTTTGATTGCAAGAGGTTTGAAGAAAATCCATGGTGCAAAGGGGAGTTAGGGCCTAGCTGCAGAGCGCGCGCGGAGCGATTTTGGAAATTGGCCTGAAAATGACTGTCCCCATTTTTGTACTTTTGCTTTTTGGCTGTTTGGGGGTATTCTACTTGTTTTCACCTGGGTTGACGGCTTTGGGGCCATTGCTGGGAAGGTCTAATACCAGATAAAAGTGGTTTGGACAAAATCAGACTTGAAAACGTTTTTGCCTTTTTGCTCACTATCATGTTTTTGGGGGCCTGTTTGTGGGGCTTCCTGGTGTTTGTGGGTGGGTTTCGGGGTCTGGGAGCACTGCTGGGTATGTATACTTTTGATTGCAAGAGGTTTGAAGAAAATACATGGTGCAAAGGGGAGTTAGGGCCTAGCAGCAGAGCGCGCGCGGAGCGATTTTGGAAATTGGCCTGAAAATGACTGTCCCCATTTTTGTACTTTTGCTTTTTGGCTGTTTGGGGGTATTCTACTTGTTTTCACCTGGGTTGACGGCTCTGGGGCCATTGCTGGGAAGGTCTAAACCGGATAAAAGTGGTTTGGCGAAAATCAGACTTGAAAAAGTTTTTGCCTTTTTGCTCACTATCATGTTTTCGGGGGCCTGTTTGGGGGGCTTCCTGGTGTTTGTGGGTGGGTTTCGGGGTCTGGGAGCACTGCTGGGTATGTATACTTTTGATTGCAAGAGGTTTGAAGAAAATACATGGTGCAAAGGGGAGTTAGAGCCTAGCAGCAGAGCGCGCGCGGAGCGATTTTGGAAATTGGCCTGAAAATGACTGTCCCCATTTTTGTACTTTTGCTTTTTGGCTGTTTGGGGGTGTTCTACTTGTTTTCACCTGGGTTGACGGCTCTGGGGCCATTGCTGGGAAAGTCTAATACCGGATAAAAAAGGTTTGGACAAAGTCCATGAGGAAAAAGTTTTTGCTTTTTCTGACATTTCGCTCAATTTAGCGTTTTTGGGGGCCTGTTTGGGGGGCTTCCTGGTGTTTGTGGGTGGGTTTTGGGGTCTGGGAGCACTGCTGGGTATGGATACTTTTGATTGCAAGAGGTTTGAAGCAAATCCATGGTGCAAAGGGGAGTTAGGGCCTAGCTGCAGAGCGCGTGCGGAGCGATTTTGGAAATTGGCCTGAAAATGACTGTCCCCATTTTTGTACTTTTGCTTTTTGGCTGTTTGGGGGTATGCTACTTGTTTTTACCTGGGTTGACGGCTCTGGGGCAATTGCTGGGAAGGTTTAATACCGGATAAAAGTGGTTTGGACAAAGTCCATGAGGAAAAAGTTTTTGCTTTTTCTGACATTTCACTCAATTTAGCGTTTTTGGGGGCCTGTTTGGGGGGCTTCCTGGTGTTTGTGGGTGGGTTTTGGGGTCTGGGAGCACTGCTGGGTATGGATACTTTTGATTGCAAGAGGTTTGAAGCAAATCCATGGTGCAAAGGGGAGTTAGGGCCTAGCTGCAGAGCGCGCGCGGAGCGATTTTGGAAATTGGCCTGAAAATGACTGTCCCCATTTTTGTACTTTTGCTTTTTGGCTGTTTGGGGTATTCTACTTGTTTTCACCTGGGTTGACGGCTCTGGGGCCATTGCTGGGAAAGTCTAATACCGGATAAAAAAGGTTTGGACAAAGTCCATGAGGAAAAAGTTTTTGCTTTTTCTGACATTTCGCTCAATTTAGCGTTTTTGGGGGCCTGTTTGGGGGGCTTCCTGGTGTTTGTGGGTGGGTCCTTGGGTCTGTTGTTTAGTTGTGTTTGACGAATAATGGCTTGAACATGGATTTTGTGAGAGTTTTAAAAATTATTGTTTACCTTAATGGATTTTGCTACTGAAAATTGCATCTTTTGTGTGTATAATAAAACTTACTGATTGGCTATAATTTGGTGTTTTATCACAAAGTGCACCAAGGTACATTGTTGAATCAACAATATGATTGCATTGTTTTTATTTTTAATGGTAAGTTGTTAGACATTCCTGTCCTCTGCCAATCTTAACCCTTTCGCTGTGGCGGCTATTCTGTCGCAGCGCTAACGGGGCGGGGAGGCCGCGCGGCGGCCGCGTGCTGGTGACAGAACCGCTCCGTCACCAGCCGCAGTTGAGCTGTGCTGGTGACGGAGCGGTTCCGTCATGACCCGCCCGCTCAATACAACTGCCGCGCAGGCGCGAAATCAGCGCCGCGCAGGCACGGCTGCCGGGCCATGAAAGAACCGCTCCGTCATCAGCACAGCCCAACCGTAGCTGATGAGGGAGCGGTTCCGTCATCAGCAGGGGAGGGGTTAAAGAAACAGTTTTTGCTGTCTCGGTCATTATGAACACAGCACTTAACGAAAACCACCTAATGAAATGTGACCTCTTCACATCGTCTCCCTACTTGCTCGCTGTGCTTTTACTGAACAGTAAACAAAATATTTAAAATGAGAGCTATTCACTAAAGTAATTATCGCCACAATGCAAACTTTGAGAGGTATCGCGTTTGCACAAAATAAGACCTGACAGCAGTAGCGGTTTCTTCATGAGGGCGTAGGAGCATTGTCCCCACCTGCCCACTGCAAGCTGTGCATAGCAAATGTCAAAAAGAAAATGGTAATGAAACGATTTCATTACCTTTTTATTTTTTACAGATGCTTGCCGCAGCCTGCCCCCGAACCGAGAAAAATGTGGGGCGTGTTCTCAGCTGCTGATTGGCAGCATGCAGGACTGGAGCAGTGGCTGGCCAGACACTCCAAAGTGCGCATATAAATTTGTCTGGCTGTCTTGCGATGGCCAGCCTGAGATGCGCAATATGAAGATCTGTCGTAGAGGGTGCAGAGCAAGCACAGGCCTCTAGGGCCTGAAGTAGCGTCCAGCCAACCTGCTCTATCCAATCCTACAGCTTCTCTCATGCTGGTTAATAGCATGAGTGCAGCGTGTGGATTGGTTAAGGAAGCTCTTCTACTTATGCTACAAATTGCACAAGAACACAGAAGCGGACGTGCAGTATTTAATTTTATTTGATTTATTTCATATATTAGTGTAATGCATGCCAGTGTAGCGATGTAGCTTGTGTTTCTGATGCTTGTTGATTTATTTAGGGCCTGTGGAGGGAGGGGTTGTTTTATTTTGGTTTTTGGAAAGCTGTGGGGCACTTCGCCCGTCCCAACACTTTCAAAGGTTACCAGGGCTCGAGTCTGACAGTTTGCAACAGCTTGTTCCTTTTTTTTTTTTTTTTTTTTTTATAAGCTTTATTCGACATTTTGTCATAAAAGCATTCACCTAACCCTATACAATAAATACTACTTATAAAAATACTTCTAAAAATACATATTAAACATTAAATGTCGAACAATACATAATAAAAGTTCGTAAAATTACAACACATTATTACAATTTAAAAAGACACATTCCATAGGTTAAAAAATAAAGAACATGATCTATGTCGCAAAAATACAATTTAAGGATATACATAATTTCATTATAATACAGTAGCCGTTAGTGATCGGGTACGAATTAGCCACGACCACGCCAAATATTTTGCTACACCAACCACATATAATGTTGTACAGTCTGATGCAAGTATCCTAAGGGCTTCAGATTGGCTTCGGGTTCCTAACTTTAAGCACACCGGTTTTAACCACTTACGTCTGGGGGTCAGATACAATGGACAACAAAACAAGAAATGGGAGATGTGTTCAATTTCCTCATTACAATGGTGACAATGTTCATCCCATGTCTGGGACCAATGCTTCTTAAACGCATTTAAAGGTAATGTACCAATGCGGAATTGAAAATAAAGTTTTCTATCATAAGGTTTTTCAATTAGGTCCCAAAAAGGTTCATATGAGGGGTACATTTTTAAATTTAAAAAGCGAGATGTTAGATTTGCGCTTATACTGTCACTAAACATTGCAAAATATATCATTTCCCAATATAAATCTTTTAGTTTTTCCTTAGAAGGGAAGCAGGTTGGGTCTTTGTTGTCCCATAAATGGTCCAATTTCAATTTTGTAAGTAGTCCCCGCAACTCCCTTAACCATGGGATGGTATGGAAACGATCGAATTTGATGACATCCATCAGTGCTGCTGCATAGTGGCCTAGTTCTGGGGTCACCATAATTCGCCTCCAATATAGGAGGGGCCGAAGCCTCGCTATATCCACAACCGATTTTCTACCCAGGTCTAGTTTTAACGGGATTGTTGGTGTGCTTTGGGGGACCATTACGACCCCTCTTAGGAACCTATTTTCAGCTCGGCCCAGTTCACTCAAGTTTGAGAAGCCCCATAATTCAGAACCATATAAACAAGCCCCCAGTACTTTCATAGAATAGATTTCCATGACACAATTCACAGGCTTAGTCAGTGAGGTTCGGTGTTTTAGCGAGATGGCACCTGCTAGCTGTCTAAATTTTAGTAGGGTTGTGGTTATGTGATGCTTCCAGCTCATGTTTTCTTGCAGAGTGATACCTAGGTATGTAAAAGAGTCCGCTCTTTCTAAGGTTGTTCCTTTGTATTTTATTACACCCTTGAAAGAGGACTGCTGATTGAGGCACATAAATTTAGTTTTGGTGGTGTTTAATTCTAGGCCCCTTTCATCACAATAAACACCAAAGGCATCAACTACTTTTTGTAACCCACTAGGGGTGCGGGAAAGTAATAATGTATCGTCCGCAAACATGAGAACTGGCACACGAGAGCCGGCTATTACAGGGGCGTCACTAGCAATCTTCTCTAGATGTTTAACGATACCATTTATATAGATAGAGAAGAGAGTTGGCGCTAGGACACACCCTTGCCTCACCCCACGTTCTACCGGGAAGGAATCAGTTACATCTCCTTGATTGCCCCATCGTATCCTAGCGAAATAATTTTCGTGTAGGCGAACAAGGAGTGTAAGCAATTCCTGTTTTATGCCTGCATCCATCAAAGTCTGCCAAAGTTTTTCCCTGGGGACCAGGTCGAAAGCGGCTTTTAAATCTACAAAAACTGCATACAATGTCCCCTTTTTCAAGGTGACATTTCTCCAATAAATTGTTAGAAAATGGAGGACTTGGTCGACGCTGCTAGTTAAGGGCCTGAACCCAGCTTGATAAGGTGACAGGATGTTATTTTCGTCGATCCATTGCTGCAGTTTATTTTGCACTAGTCGGCCCATTAGCTTTTGAGCTGTGTCGATCAAACTAATGGGTCTGTAGTTTTTAGCCAGGGATCTGTCGCCTTTTTTATATATGGGAATTATTTCGGCTCCCTTCCATGAGGCAGGCACTTTCCCTCCCATGGCCACTGCATTGGCCAACATTGTAAAGTAGGTGCACCAGGACTTCCGGTCAGATAAAAAAATATCAGCCGGAATTCCGTCCATGCCTGGGGCTTTCCCCCCTGCCACACAGTCCAGTACAACGCTCACATCCCTCTCAACAAATAATGGTGCTTTGTAGTAAACTTGTGGAGGAAGGCTAACATTATTAAACATAGGGTTACGAGCATACTGTGGTTGAAAGTATTCTATCCAGCTGTTCTTTGCGACATTGTTAGCAGGCTGGGGTGCTATGCCACCCTTTGCCCATTTTACTGAAGCCCAGAAGCGCTTAGAATCCTTGGAGGCGCATACCTCCTTGAGTTCTTGCCAACACTCCTCGTCCCAACGCTTCTTAGCTAATTTTTGAACCTGCCTATACTGGTTTCTCGCCAGCCTTACTGCATCTGGCCTCCCTAGTCTTAGTGCCTTACTAAGGTTGTCTCGAGCTGCCCTACAGCTCTTATCATACCACCCTCTAGTTTCTTGTGTTTTCTTCATTTTATTTGTGGAGATTTTTTTGCGAAAAAAACTTTGGATTAAGGTAAAAAGTGTCTCATGGGCAGCCATCATATAGTCAATAAAATCAGTCTGTCCAATATGGGACTTAATCTTAGCAATTTCACCCACAACTACTTTCTTTAGAGTCTCTATTTTTACTAGATCTTCTAGGAGCATACTCCACTTCAAGTATCGGAAGTTGTTAGAACTTACTAGGTCCTGCGTAACCATATAACCCTCTCTTGGATGCTCGGGTATGTCGTGGTAGGTATGTAGTGTCAGGCACAATGGATTGTGATCACTTTCAATCTTAACCTTCACTTCCATATCTACCAATTTATCCCAGAGCCTTACATCCAGTAGTATATAATCTATCCTACTGGCCGATCTGCCATTATCAAAGGTGTTTTTCCCCATAGAATCTGACACTGTCCGACCATTTGCTGCTCTAAGTCCTCTTGAAAGACAAAAACTTTTCAGTTGTATTGCTACCGTGCTCCATTTCCTAATTACAGGGATATCTAGTTGGGGTATTCCCCACTTGGTATCCTCATCTTCGGCCAGGACTTTGTCCTCCTCACCCAAGGGTTCAAAGGTAGTATTAAAATCCCCGCCTATTATTATATGGATAGGGTCTGGTAGCTGTTCAATATTATTCTCAAGGCACGATAGGGTCTCTGATGGTTTGCCCCTGGCAGCTCCCCTTGAATAAAGATTGAACAGGGCTAGCTGTTGACCGTTTTGCCAGGTAATATCAAGTGCCAAAATGTTGTTAGAGGGTATAGACCTTTGCTTAACCGAACAATTCAAAGTTTGGCGTACCCAAATTAACAGGCCACCCGAGGGACGTCCCACTCGATTGCTTATTGCCGGGACAAAAAAGTTCAGATACCCTTGCCTGAAAATTGGTGTAAGCGACCATGTTTCTTGGAACATGATGATATCGAACTGGTTAGTAAAATCGACCCAGTCTGGGATGTTTAGCTTGTTAGTAACTCCAGCTATGTTCCATGAAATAATTAATAATTGCGGTTTAGCCTGCTGAGAGTGTGTCTGGACAATGTCAGGAATATTTAATGTTTCTGCAGGGTCTACTCCTAGTGTTACATTTTTATTTAATCTCGGTGACATCTCAATTTCCTCCAATGTTCTTTCCTGTTCCACCTGGACTCTATTTTGTTCTTCCACGGGGGAAGTGCGAGATACATCTGGGGCTGGTATAGATTCGTCTAACATGGAAATCTTAGCATGTCCTTGGCCCAATTGCATATTCAGAGTAACAGGAGAGACACATGCGAGTCAATCACACTCATTTAAGTCCGTTAACACAGAATATTGGTTATCCAAGTTTAACCCCCACTCACATACTGGGTTGGTTCTGGCCCTTCTATTTCCCACTACTGTCCATTTAGTTCTTAATATACTCGGCTTGGCTACTAGACCTCTTCTACTATAGAAGAAATCCAGTGTCAGTGGAACTATTTCAGCTGTCCTACGTTGTGGGGGGAGAATATTCCGTAGGACATCGGGCAGGACCTCAGGGCCCTTGAAATTCAAGACCACACAATCCCCTTGAAATTTCTTTGCCTTAGTACCTATCCACCTCACCCTTCTTGCTGTAAGCAGATCGTCTGATAATTTTTCCTTGCCCCAGGGAGATATATGCATGTTACTACTAAGCCACTGGAGAGCCTTGTTTCTTAGGGAATCTGGAGACTCGATCTGACCAGTTTTCAGCATGGGTGTGTTTGCTAGTACTAAAATAAGGGGCGAGGCTTCAACAATTAGTTCAACTGGGGCAGTTTCTGGGTTTAGGATCTCAGGTATGCTGTTGGCCGCTAATTGGGCTGCATCTGAAACTAGGGCCATATCAGAGGTGTTACCATTCCTAGGGCTAGCTTGCTGGGCTTGTTCTGGAAAAGCTTGTAGGCCAGTATTCGTGTTCACCCCGAGTGATTTTCCCGCAGTCTCCGTTTGTTCAAATTTGGAAGCAACTTGATTTGATATTTCCCCCACCCCCTCGTTGGTTTTCCTTATCAGGGACTCTAGCTTGTTGACCTTAGTAACTAATTGGTCAACCTTAGATATGAGGGGTTTCATTAATCCTAATAGTTTGGACTCTAGTGTACCCATGAGCTTAATTAAGAGGGTGTCCTCCCCTTCTTCGTTTTCATACTCTTCCTCCCTTATCCCATCTTCTTTCTTTCTCTTTGCTCGTCTAGGTGGGGTTACAGGTTTGTTTTTACAAGAGCGTAGGCCGCCTCTTCTAGGTAGCGCCTTAGTGATCCCTTTTTTGGCTCTTGGTGCGGGGACCGGTGTTGGGGAGGTATTGCTCTCTATAACTGGCTCCTCAATTATTACAGATTTATCTTGGTCTTCTAAGTTAATCAAATCTGTAAAGGGGTCAAGTTGTTGGTCCGTAGAGGTCATTGAAACATTAGTAGCTAGGTGCTCAATTGGGTCTTCACTAGGGTCGGTGGCAATGTGATCATCAGTTAGAGGCTGAGACTCCCCTGATTGGTTGATTTGAGCACAAGGTGGCGAATCCCCCATACCTAGGGAGGACCTCCGAGTATTATTAATTTTTGTCACTACCTGAACCAGGTAATTGTGCATAGTAATAGGTAGCACAAAAGTCCAATTACACTGTAGATGTAAAGGTGTTTTACCTTGCCACTGTTCGATTTTGAGGGTGAAAGTAAGAGGGATGGCCCAGTCCAGTCTCTCACTGTCTAGAACGGGCTAAAACGGGCCCGCCCTTGGCCCGGGCTTAGCCCGGCGTCCCGCTCGCGTCCCGCGAGACGGGGATGATGGTAAATTTATAGCGACTTAGTAGTGAATCTCAGCAGTCGCACACTCACGCCTATGGAGACCTCAGTTTTGAACAAAGGACTTGGCTTTGTCCCTACAAATGTAGGAGATCCTTTCAACTTGAGGTGTGAGTTAGAGTCCTTCTATAGGAAGGTCCGCTTGCATTTTTTCTTTAAACCTACCAATGAAAACAACGATTCGGTGGACCCGATAGATCACAATACTGGTCTTAAACCCAAGTCCACTTTCACACCTCTCAGTCACCAGGTGCCAGCTAGGGTCATTGCCTTTGAGCAGGCAGTTACTCATGATATCATGAACATGGACCGTGACAACAACAAGTCCTTTTCCAACATGACTAGAATGGAGAAATCGGCACTCATTACCCTGTCCAAGGACACCAGTATCACCATCAAGCCCGCTGACAAAGGCGGTGCCGTCGTCATACAGGACACAGATACCTACCACAGAGAGTGCCTACAACAACTGAGCAACGTGCAGGCCTATCGTCGACTCACTGAAGACCCGACCATGAGACTCTCCAACGATATTAAGAGTCTCGTTGAGGAAGCATCCTGTGAGGGATGGATTACATCTCAAGAAGCAAGGTATTTGACCACGATCCATCCGGTGGTCCCTTACTTCTATTGCCTCCCTAAAATACACAAGGAGAAGAGACCACCTCCGGGTCGCCCCATAATCTCGGGTATAGGGTCTCTACTGGAGCCGCTCTCAACATTTGTGGATGTTTTTTTGAAACCTCTGGTGAAAGAGACTCCCACGTATCTGCAGGACACTGGCGATGTCCTTCGTCTTCTTGCAGTGACTGAGTTCAACGTCGAGACCGACCTATTGGTGAGTTTCGACGTTGAGTCTCTGTACACATGCATCCCGCAGCAGGAGACCCTTGATTGCATAAGACATCTACTGGTATCTAAACCACCTGAGACCATCACTCCGATACCTTTCATCATGGAGTGTGCCAGGTTGGCTATGATGGAGAACTACTTCCAGTACCAGGATGACCTTTATCTCCAAGTCTCGGGGACATCAATGGGGAGCGTTTTCGCCCCCAGTTTGGCGAACCTCTATATGCATCAGTTCGAGCAAGACCACGTCCTGAACAACAGCAACCCTTACTTTTGTAAGGTGTTGCTGTGGCGACGGTACATAGATGACATCATCGTCATATGGAGAGGCACTTGTGAGGAGATAACCGATTTCCATACATGGCTCAACTCCAGGAACCAATATCTCCGCTTCACGGTGGAGTACAGTAAGCAGCAACTACCATTTCTGGATCTTCTGATTTTTCCAGAAGAGGGAGGACTTCAGAGCCGATTGTACAAAAAACCAATGGCACGCAATTCCCTCTTGTCATACCAGAGTTTTCACCCGCAGTCACTACGTGACAATTTGCCAGTGGGTCAGTTTCTCAGGGTACGGAGAAATTGCTCCTCTAACCAGCTATATGAACAACACGCCAGGGAACTAGCATGCAACCTGAAGGAGCGGCATTACCCAAAACAATTGATACGTCGGGCTAACAAGAGAGCCTTTAACAATAACCGGGAGGCTCTGATGGAACACCGTAGTGCGAAGACACCTTCCGAAAGGATCACTATGGTACATACCTTCAGCACCAGCTCCAACAGGGTCAAGAGAATAATCCTGAAACATTGGAAAATCTTGAACACGGTGTCAGGGGATATACCCAGGCCCCTGTTTGCTTTCAAACGAGGATCCAGCATCAGGGATACACTGGTCCATACTAGACCACGGACACCTAGGAAGGAAATTACCACCACCCTCGACACCATTTGGAATACCACTCCGGTTCAAGGGCACCACCCCTGTGGTAACTGTGCGTCATGCCCACAGACCTGTAAGACACTTTCCGTTGACATCGGAACTGACAGACCGTGGAAGTTGCTGAAACATACTAACTGTAACTCTGAGAGAGTGATCTACAGGATTACATGCCCGTGTGGCATGGCTTACATTGGACATACCACCAGGAAAGTGAAGTCCCGTATTAGTGAACATAAGAGCACAATACGATGTAATAAACAGTCCACCTGCCTCACAAACCACTTTTTGATTAAAAAGCATAAAGCTGAAGATCTCAGGTGGGTTGTTTTGGAACAACCATTCATCCCACCACATATAACGGACATTTCAAGGTTTCTTTTCATCAAGGAGCAACGCTGGATTTTTAAATTGCAAACTGACACCTCAGGGTTGAATGACAACATACCTTGGGTGTCCATTTAATCAGCCGCGAGCTTCCGGAGACGCCATCTACTACTCAACACAATATTAGATGGTGTTACCCATACTTCACACTATGTAGACCTCTGCAGCAACCAGACATCATTTAACACACGTCAGCAAACAGTTTATCTCACTTCCAACACAATACTACCATTAGGCTAGAGTCTGTTAGCTCCGTTGTCTCTGGTCCTGGTAGACTCACCGTTGAGTATAACCAGCGATTATTACCATGTGTTGGAACCCCCTAGTCTTATAGTGACGACATCAACCCTTCCGCCATAATTTGCTGTGGGTCCTGACATCTAGCATACTTTTACACCCATTCTCTCTATATTTACAGACTACACTGATTGACTATGGTCTGTATCTAACTACACCATTGCCATTATAAGCATGTTGGTGTTCATTGTCCCCTTAGGATGCATTATGTCTGGCTAGGGACTTTAGCTTATGTAGCCATGTTCGTACTGGGAGCTGTCATGCACTGTGCCACCAATGTGATCACCTTCTATGCATTTCTTGCGTGTTAGTCCCGTAGGGCAGGGTCATTCAATGTAGCTTACCGCGTTATTCTCCTGCCGAATGGTTACTCTCGGCAACGCGCATTGCACATACAACACAAGCATGCACATCACAGAGCATGCGCTCACTAGCTAGGATCTCTGCTGTTGTTTGTAAACAGTCCGTTTATTTAAACACGTGCGCTGCTCTAATTCCGGCGCCGACATGGAGGCGCTTGGATACACCATTGCGCATGCCCGCGTTTGGGTACACAGCGCTGTTTAGTGCCATTTTCCGCGCATGCGCACATCAAAGACAGCGCGGTTCAGTGCCACCTTTCCGCGCATGCGCATAACAAAGACGATCGCTTTATCGGCAGCAGCGATAGGAGCACAGCTGCTGCCGTTTTACCAATCAGAAGGGGTATAAATACATTAGCCTCACCTCTCCTCGTTGCCTCCCCTTCGGCTTAGGTGTCAGTCAAGAGGTACCGACGGAGAGGTGAGTTAGCCAGATTGGGACGCGCATTTCTAGGCTTTGTGGTCTTGCTGTGGCCCCCACTTTTACATAGAACTTATTGTTAAACTATACTCACTTGGGGCAGACGCTTTCTTAGTCAGACTTGCAATTCTGAGCATTTTACTTACTCTTTCTTCACCTGCAGTCTAAGGGGATTGGTTTATGCTCTACTGTATTTCATTCCATATACTCTTCTAGATGAGCACATTACATGGGTCTTCCCAATCAAATCCTTTATTCTGGGATAACTATTCTTGAGCTAGACTTTTTACATCCATTGCCTGGCCTAGGGAGGGTGGGTATTTACAACTGATTGTACCACCATCAAATGGGCACTAGATGAACATAGATAATCATTCTAGGGTCATTTTACTAGCCAGCGACTAGACTCTGATCTGGTCAGACAACCAGTCCTTCCTTTTGTTCTCCATGGGGCAGCGTTCAGAGAGGACAGTCACACAACCAGTTTTTAAATGCACAGACTGTATAACCTGACACTGACCACAGACCTCTGAGTCAACTCAGGATGACACGTTAAATTTTCTGTTCTGTGCACAGAGCGGGGCCTCAATCTCCGAGCCGTCGCCGGGTGAGGTGAGGCTCGACTCCCACACATTGCTGGGTAAGTCTTTGAAAGCATTGTTCATAATTAATGTTCAGCAATGTCTGGTGGTTGACTTGAATATGTAACCTTATTAACATGTGGCCGTCCTAATAGGGACCAGCCTAGCTGAGTTTATATGTTGGTCCTGATATTGTGATTAGTCCATCATGATGGCAGAACAAACAATATTAGTTGTCTTTTTTTGTTTCCTTTTTTAGGATCTCTACCTCTATTAACTACTGATCTGGAGGAGATGGTAGGATGGTCTATCAGACCACACCAATAGTTTGGACAGTACTTTAAACAAATCATTTGGTCTGTCCTTTTTTTGTCTGCACTTTGTATTAATTGTCTGAGTGTATCATTGCAGTAGCAACATCTTTGTGTATTCGGCCCTGAAGAATGCCGGTGTAGTTTCACCTTCGGCAGAAACATGTTGGCCTGATCCTTAACACAACCAAGCATCACAGTGATTATTTCACACTGTCCCACACTCTTTTTTAATCTGGCGTCTTGGTGAATATCTTCAATAAAAACATTTTTTCTTTACCTCGACCGTCATTTTAAGATCACTTATTCTTTATTCCCTGTTTTGCACTGCATTTTCTCAGCACCATTCAGTGGCACGGACACGTTCATATGATGAACCAGTAGTGTGTGGTGTCTAGCCAATACATCTGGGCTTGGACTCACCACCTGGTCAGACGTCCTACATGACGAGGCTCCGCCAGATGGGTGGGCTGATAGGATATCAAATACATTATCGTGTCATGTTACCATTTGGTCTGGTTCAGTGCAATCCAAAAGGGTCATTTTAGAAGGACCTTATAAACTCAGCTACGTAGCTTAACAGACCTTCCGACTCTTTTTGTTCTTGGTAAATTTATGCGCCTCCTGGCGCCGAAATCTCGCGGTATGTCCCGCTAGGCCTGCTGGGTGTTGTGGTCCTATGCCTGGACCACGCCCACACTCCGCTCGTCAGCCGGACTCCCGAGATGGCAGAAGGGGTCCCACGGCGAGAGGCGGGAGGCGGGCGGGCTGGCAGGGTCTTGGAGAGTGTCCCAGGGCAAGATACAGGCAGCGCCTGTCCAACGGCAGAAGGATTCAGGTATTCCACTAATGGGTCACAGCTTGTTCCAGAAAGGCTACTACCTCTCTGCCATCGGTTACCCTATAATTTCTAACACTATAGCTAGCCCTTAAGGCTTTCTAGAATAAGTTAGGTTATTGCGCCCCCTGCTGCACAATACTGGAAATAATTACTATAAACAATGTCCATGTTTCAGTCCTTTATATACCGGAATAATTGCATGCTTTTCTTTTTGAGGGTTAGTTAAAATAGTTTGTCTCATAGTGGCTCGCAGGAGACCGTGTTTTCCATAACTGAGGCTCCTTCAACTATGAAACTGTGACCCCGGGGTAGGTTTTGATTTAATTAGCAGGGACCGCATCAGGAACAGCTGCACTGGCTCAGACCAGATCTGAGCACCTGTTTTTTCAGTTTGCGGTGTGTAGTTCATAGATATAAATAGGAATTTCTCCAAAATATTACATGAAATGCAGACAGTACAAGTCGGAAACAGTGGGAAGGGATTTTCTGTCTCTCTTTCTGAATTGTGTATTCTAAAGTTCATGCTGTGACTGAAAGAAGTACCGAGCAACATGACTTTAGACACCGCGGGGCATATTTAAAAGTAAGTGGCAGAGCGCGGCATTAGACTCTTTGGCTTGATGCCGCGCTCCGCCACTTCTGAAACGCAGGGCAGCACTGTATTTACAAGAATACAGTGTAGCCTTGCGTTTCCCTCATGCGCTAGCGCTAATTTATCTGCCTAGCGCCAACGCAGACACCTTTGCAGAATAGTACAAGGGGGCCTGCATTGAGGGGAATGATTGTTTATGTGCAGGAAGGTGCAGGAAGGTTCCCCTTCCTGCACATAAACAATTTGAAATGGTGTTTTGAAACTTCTATGAGTGCTGCTTACAGCGGCACACATAGAAGTGGCAAAATGTAATGTTTTTAAATGATTGTTTATGTGCAGAAAGGGATGCCTTCTGCACATAAACAATCAATGGCATTTTGCTATTTCTGCACAACGCAGCACACATGGGAGCACCAAAAACTAGGAGAAATTTAACATTACTCCTCATTGCGCTAGGGTAAAACCAAGTCTGCCCTGGTCTTCATTTTAGCACTGCCCCATATTTCCCCCACCCTCGTAAATATTGGGCAGTATTAGAGTGGAACGCCCACGACAACACCCATTAACCGCCCCTTTCACGCTAAGTATAGTGTGGAAGGGTGCCTTATGCACAAGGCAGCGTTCAGCCATGTTAAGTGGCTGAACGCAGCCTTGTGAATAAGGCGAAGTTCCTATCACCACCACAGCGTCGAGAAAGTGAGGTGGTGATAGGGGATTGTAAATATCCTCCCTCAAATGCAAAAAGAAAAAAAAGACCAGGTGCTGGGCTCCGCACTGGTACAGTGCACCGGTTCATGGCACAGCCACAGCCACAGAAAAGTATGAGAAGTGAATATTAATACTTTATTGCGTCAGCCTGAC
This sequence comes from Lissotriton vulgaris, assembly GCF_964263255.1. Classification (NCBI taxonomy): domain Eukaryota; kingdom Metazoa; phylum Chordata; class Amphibia; order Caudata; family Salamandridae; genus Lissotriton; species Lissotriton vulgaris. The sequence goes on along the minus strand of NC_141695.1, from coordinate 1,458,482,156 downwards.
GAAAACAGGCCTACAGTACACAATACATAATCAAGCACACATTAAGCATTTGATAACATATTAAAAATAATTAAAAACTAATATTTTAAAAAAATGTTTAAAAGAAGTCCCACTTCCAGAAGATACAGCTTGCAATTAAAAGACATCCAGTAATGAAGTGAGGGTGCATGGCCATGCAGCGGTCTAGAAAAGTGCTAACAGTTATGATGTGTATTGGCGGCAATCCACATCATAACTGTTGACCTCTGCAACTAGAAGCACTTGCATTTAAGTAGAATTAAGTCCCTTAGTTCTTACATTACTTTTATAATGTATTTTAATTGTGTTTTCTTTATAATTAGCAAGATGGCACTTCAGAGTTTTTACGCATGCATAAAGTCAGAGCATACTTACAGCGTCTTACACCATGAGCAATGAAGAGTGGGTGGAGGGAAAAGGAACAGAACAACCTAAAGCGCAGGTCGATTAACTACTTTCTCCTTTTTTCAAAGTACAAGTGTATAGTTTCACCGGCAGGGTGCATTATCTAAATCTGATATATAAAGATCCGTTAAGAGCTGGGTAGAGCACGTCCGGGTACGGTTCAAAAGTAGGAATGAATTTACCTTTTTCATTTCATACCGTTGAGGATATAAAGTCAATACTTCTCCGCTTTTCATAGTCATTCTTTCTGGATTGAAGCAGCATCTTGGGCAAAAGAGTTGCCACCTGATTACACCAGTGTAATTCTAATAGCTTAGCTTGCGACCCTGGAGAATACAAGTGAGATAAGTAGCTTCTCCAGTGCGCCCCAGTTGTGTGTGCTCAGCATGAGAATCTCCGCTGTTAATACAAAGCAGTAATCCAAGGTGTTACGTGTATCGTGGTCCAGTGAAGAGGGTAATGGCCCTCGTGTTGGTCGGTTTTCACTGTTCTCCTAGCTGAGCATTATCTCTAGAAACCTGTCCCCCTGGTGGGAAGTGAATAAGGAAAAGAAATAGCATAACTGTGTGATAATGTGTATACCACTTCTCAGAAAGATAGATAATAACAATGATATAATGGAAATGTTTTAAAAAATACAGGGGCATATTACCAAGCAATAGCGATAATTATCGCTATTGCTTGGTTAGAGACAACATTTACCGCTGAGCTGCGGCGATTTTTATCGCAGATAAACCTTGGTATTACCAAGCAAATGCGAAAAAAATCAGCCGCAATGCATGAATATCGCTGAAAAATCCGCGATATTCATGCATTACCGAGCTAATGCTCTTAGCCATGTTATCCACCTCCCATTGGATAACATGGCTAAGAACTGCTCAGGGGCAGGTGTTAGCTTTTGGAGATGTTCGCGCTTAGCGCAAATATCTCCAAAAGTTGGTAATAGGAGATAGCGATGTTAGCAACTATTTCCAGTCGCTAACATCTTGGCACGCCCACTTTGCATGTCATTAGTAATAAGTATCACTGACATGCAAAGCGGGGCCCAAGATGGTCGCTATCTCCTACTAGCTGTCGCTAACTGGTGTTAGCGACAGCTAGGTAATAGGGAGATCATTTTATCTCCGCTTTCTTGGCTTTTAAAGCCAAAAAAGCGGAGATAAACCCCCTTGATAATATGCCCCACAATCTCCCTAGGTGATTTCGTCGAATTAATTTTTAACAATGATGAATGTTTAAAAATGTGACTTTCATGATTTTAACATGCTTTGAAATCGAATAAAGTTTATTCTGATTCTGATTCTGAGTATATTATTCGGAATGGCCGTGCTACCTTACCATGTAATACATTCAAAAACGGTCTTGGGTCCAGTCAGGCTCATTTGTAAAACCTTAAGCTTAACCCTGGGTAGCTACAGCTTTGAGCAGCAAAGCTTAAACAAAGGAACTGGTGTAAATTATTTGACAGTACCAAACAATGAAATAAGAAAGCCACATGACATAAAAGAAATCCAACACTAATTTATAAAAATAGATGACTTTTTAGATTCCAAGATGAGCAAAATCCACCAGAGGGTTCTGAAAATATAGGGGCATATTACCAAGCAATAGCGATAATTATCGCTATTGCTTGGTTAGCGTGAAAAAATTATCGCTGAGCTGCGGCGATTTTTATCGCAGATAAACCTTGGTATTACCAAGGTTTATCGCAAATGCGATAAAAATCGGCTGCAATGCATGAATATCGCTGAAAAGTCAGCGATATTCATGCATTAGCGAGCTAATTCTCTTAGCCATGTTATCCACCTCCCATTGAATAACATGGCTAAGAACTGCTCAGGGGCAGGTGTTAGCTTTTGGAGATATTCGCGCTTAGAGCGAATATCTCCAAAAGTTGGTAATAGGAGATTGCGATGTTAGCGACTGTTTCCAGTCGCTAACATCTTGGCACGCCCACTTTGCATGCCATTAGTGATAAATATCACTGACATGCAAAGTGGGGCCCAAGATGGTCGCTATCTCCTACTAGCTGTCGCTAACTGGTGTTAGCGACAGCTAGGTAATAGGGAGATAATTTTATCTCCGCTTTCTTGGCTGTTAAAGCCAAAAAAGCGGAGATAAACCCCCTTGATAATATGCCCCATAGATTTTAATAGAAAACTTAAATTTCAGTTTAACCACAAAACAAGCATTGGTAACTGTACCCTTTTGAAAAGTTTGTAAGAGTTGAGTTTTACTACTCCATGCAGACTTGGGCAACCAAATCGGACAGGGAGAAGGTCTGCAGGACCAATAAGGAGTATTTGGACGTTACCTGGCCACCAAAGCGTTTTCCAGTTCAGTACCAAACTTTATACAACATCTTCCATAGACTTCAATGGAGTGGTCCTGATGCTGCTGATGCAGGAGATGGAAGATTCTCAGGGTTGCTGCGGGAGCTGTGCGATCGATAAGGGTGCCTTTGCGGTTATTCCTCAGCCCTCAGTCCTATTTGGGCAACTTTGCTGACAGAGGGCAGGGTCCCTTGCAGTTCTTTTTGAGACAGTAGAAAGTCAGCTATGGCTGGGCTACTGGTCTCTGTTCATAGTGGTCGCAACTGTATCCTTTAGTGGAGGCTGGTGTCCCTCTTGGTGACCAACCTGGACTCAGATGGCACTCCTGGGTCCAACAGACTCAGGTGCAAATTTTGGCCATCGAGGATCAGCAATCAGCGGTGATTCTTCAGAGGTGGCTACTGACTTGCCAAATTGGGCTACTTTAGCTTTGATTGTCCTGGTGCGAGTCCCAGGGGGTCAGCTGGCTGACCCTTGGAGTCACTTCTTTGGTTTTGGGCTTGGAAGAGATATTTTCCCAAGCCAGGAGCCATAGGCCCAGTCCTCTCTTTGCTATCCCTAGGTGCAGTAAGTGCTGTCCAGCAGACAGTGCAGTCCTTCTTCTGTCCTCTCTCCAGTTTTCTCTCTTGAAATGAGGTTCATGGTGCCAGGGGTGCAATATTTATGGCCATAAAGTGCCCTGGGTGGATGATGCATTCACCAGCCAATGCGCTTCCTGGTCTCCTCCCTATTGGTGATGACTTTCTGGCTATGTATGGCATCTAGCAATCCCAGAGGGCACTGTTCTCCCCATTCTATGGATGTCTGAACCATTCCTCGAATGTTAGCAGCTTAGGAGCCCACCCTAGATGTGTTGCTACCTGTGGGCTACACGCCCATGGATAAAACTGTTTGGGCACTGGTCTCCACTCTCTGTTTCTGTCGCCAGCCTGTCTAACAAAGGGCTGCCCCTCAAGAGTGTGATAGCCATTTGCCCAGCAGCGTAGGAAGGGCGGTGCGGTGAGTGCGGTGACAAAATGGCGGAGAGCGTATAGGTAAGGAAGGGGAGGGGGTGTTTCTTTCTGCTGAAGTCTGTCTCTGCAGTTTGCACTCGGGGGGAGGTGACAAGAAATGTTCCGCACCGGGGACCTCCTGACCTTGCTATGCCACTGCATTTGCCTACCAAAGGGGGCTTCACGTTTGAAGCTCGCCTTTTGGGCTAACACCCTGAGTGGCTTCCTGCAAAGGGAGGTAACACCTCACCCTGCGGCAGGCTGCTAATGTTCCTATGCCTGGGAGTAGTTCACACAACTCCCAAGCAGGCACAGAGTCGACAGTTGGCCAGTGTCTATGTGAGGCCACTGGAAACACTGGGACATGGAGTAGCACCTTTGTAAAAGTTGCATTTATATAATAGTGACATTGAATTTGATTTGGAAATCAATTTGGGTTTAATGCCACAATTAGTTTGATACCTTACTGTGTCCATCTCAGTAGTCCCATTCAGAAGTTAGCAGGGCTGAGTGGTCAGCAGATAACTCTGTATTAGCCAATGGGGCTATTAACTCTCCCACAACAAAAGGACAAACTGTAAGTGTTGCTATCAAGACATGTATTTAAATTCTTGTCCTACTTAATAATATACTGCTCCCAGCCTTAGGGCTCGATATGCCTTCCTCAGTAAGACTTACATATATTGTTCAGGGAAGTGGGGGCTTTGCAATTGGTTTTAATGGCAAACGTGAAATAACAGTGTTATCACTTCCCTTCCAGTCTGCAGTGGCAGTCTGAGAGCCATTTTGTACCTTGTCACATAGAGGGTGGCACAATCTGTGCTGCTGCTCTGGGTGGACGCTCTGCATTACTTGCCCTTGCTGCCATTTACTAGGGACCTATAAGTAAGTCATTCTCTGCAGTTGGGGGTAGCCAATTCAACATACACTTGTAGTGGTTAGAACACTGCCACTGAGGTCTAGCTGGCAGGCCTCAGTGCCCCCTCAGAGTTGAAAAACCAGCAGCATCAGTCCAAGAATGTAGGGATGAGCATGCAAAAAGAGGCATTTCCTTTCAGGTCTCAGTGGAGCGGCCATGTGTGACCCCCAATAATGGGGTGACCATACCAATCATCTTTTAGCGAATCACCTAATGCAAATCAGTACTACACCTCCCAGAATGCACCAGGCTGTCAAAAAGAACCCAGAATGGGAGCAGCACTTCCTTGGTGACAAGCACACTCTCTCCTCGCCTATTTAAATCCTGAACATAGAAGGAGGATGATCTGTTCCTTTGCCCTTCATTCCCCACCCTTCCCATCCCTGTTCGAAGTATGGTTTCTGCTCCAGAATAGCTGTTGGAACGAGAATCAGTCGGTTGCCATTTTGTTCCAGTACTGCTTTGTATGGAACACTACTGCATCTATCATGAACTTGTAGCATTGTGGATAGTCTTAGAATGTAAAAAGTAACACGGCTCTGGCAGCGTGATGTCAGCGTGATTGGAAAGTTATCAATAGTTCTTGGAAGTCTTTATGATCCTGGTTTCTATTTTATGACAGTTTTATTGTTTTTTTTTTGCTTTCCGGGCTTTAAGAATGACTGACCTGAAGCACTGATTGTTTATTATTTGCTTATCACGTCTAATAATTATACAGTTTAATTCTTTATTATTCACGCTTTTTACTTTTTTATCTGATGTATTTTAAGGCTAGCGTTAAAGAATAAGGGAATGTAATTAATACCGTGAGGAATAGCTATTCTACTGGAAGTAGGCTTTTCCGAAGTCGATTTAATACTAACATCGATATAAATCGTTTGGCAATGGAAGTGCTGCGAAAGGCATTCTTGAGTGGAGGGCTCCCTCCAATGGCCATTTCAATGAACTTCCGCACAAGATGGTACATCATACACTGTTAATCTAAATTAGTTCAAAGCCCTACTACCTGAGACAAATACTACAGCATGGGTACTCACAAATATTTGCCCAGAGGCCACAAAGTACCGTTTGTGGTGTGACCAAGGGCCGCACTGATGACAGCAGGGTGGCGGTAGGAGGTCTGGGTGGGTCAGAGATTGTGTAAGGTCGTCTAAAAAAATGTTCAATAGCCCGGCAAGCATTTCTTTGCAGGTTAATAAACGCTTGCTGTTTATTTATAATTTTTTCTGGCTATTAGTGCTCAGCAACCAAACAGCAGCTCGTGTAAATGTTCACCAGGGGGGCAGCATGTAAATTACAAAAGGCCTGCAAGCGGCCCTCGGGCGTACTTTGAGTATCACTGTACTACAGGAACAAAATGCTGGGAAAGGATAGTTTTAATGCATTCCCCGGGGACACAGAATTTGGGTTGAGAAGTTATATATAATGGAGTTATGGAAGATTCGTTAATTGCCTCTCTCTCCCCTCAGCATGGCGGGGTATTATGTAGCCTGTAGTGAAGCAAACGTTTTACTTAATCATTACCCAAAAATATATATGCGAGGCAAAGGTGATGGGGTGAGTCAGTCAGTCACTGGGCACCGTCTTCAAACTAGAATGGAAATTGGCAGATTTCCGTAAATGCCTGTCTGCTTCTGGCTACTTAGAATAGGGAGAAGTGATGTGTTTCTGAAGGCGAAGCCTCAGCTGGGTCGGTGTGCAAACAGGAACCCTCAGGGTCGGACTGGGCAGGCAAACATACCCTGGCAATTGAGTCGGGCCGGCCATAGAGGAGTAGGTGGGGCTAGGGGATGGTGTGCATTGAAAACTCTGCAGCTGCTTTTGTTACATGGAGCCGATATTGCCTATGCTGAAAAACTGGGCCCGGTAACAAAACAACCTTTCTTTTGAATTAAGAAAGCAAACTCTTGCTTAGGGAACTTTTTTTCTCAATGCAAAATTTTGAACATGCAAAGTGTGCATGAGGGTTTGGCTGGCCCAAGAGGTCTGTCAAATATTCATGTGCACTTGGAGTGGGCAAACCATTCCTCCCCCTGCTCCTGTGTCATCAGAGCAGCTCCGCCCTCCTGCAAACCTGCCGCAGCAGGAAAACCTGTGAAGGCCTCATCCACATCTATGTTGGAGAGTGTTAAGAATTGATCCTGAACTTAATTCTTCTCTGAGACTTAGTACAGAGAAGGACTAGAGGCCTGAGGCAATTATGTCCATCGAATGCTCAAATTGTAAAAAATCTCAAATTGCTGAGAGAATCCCAGCAACATCTGGACGAGTGCCAACATTGCAACTTCGGGTTGGAAACTGCTGGGATTAGAATGGGGGTTTGAGAAATGAGTCCAAGGACAAATGGGAAATATGGGTTTCATTATCATAAGGATCTTCTCCAAATCACTCTTATGCAGTATAATGCGCAAACTATGTAGCACATTCTCTGTCTGTAATATTTTCATATATTTATGCGAGAAATGTATTTTTGTAAAATCTGCAAATTATTAAAATTACGTACAAAGGTTTGTGGTAAGTGCAGTAAATGAATAATTATGTGGCAAATGCTGAAACCACATAATAGAATAATTCCATTGCCATTCTCAATTGTGTATTGTTTTATCAACAATTTATTCATAAAGGATAATCCAAGCCAAAGTATTCTTTTTCATTCAGTGCCAATTGTTAGCGGTACTTTGAGGAGATAGCTTTTCAAGGTAACTCCTAAAAAATAAACATGTGATGTGAAAATACATAATGGGTAACGTGTAATATGGTTTTATGTTGCCTTCTCTAGGTTATGGATATACTTACAAACTACTCAGCCTTTAGTCTTAGCATCTCATTTTTAATAATTTTTTATTAACGTTGGCAGTATTTAAGGAATCTGCATGAAACTTTCAAAAACACTACGGGCCATATTATCAAGAAAGGGCGCTACATTATCGCCGCTTTTATCTGCAGGAAACTGCCGCTAAAGCGGCGATAATGGGCTTGATAATACACCCTTGTGAATTCCCATAGAAGCCCACGTTCCGGTGTTAATCTGGGCTTCTATGGGAATTCACAAGGGCATATTATCAAGCCCATTAACGCCGCTTTAGCGGCAGTTTCCTGCCGATAAAAGCGGCGATAATGTATCGCCCTTGCTTGATATTATGGCCCTACATTCTCATTATGTTGTTCATGGGACGTTTGTCTCTCTCGCAAGCAGGACCCAAGGCAAAGCGGGATTGCAAAAGAGACATTTTCACATTTTAACTTCCACAGGATTATTTGCTCCTTCATACAAACAAAAGAGCTGAACTGAATTACACTAAACGTGGCATGAAAGAAGAGCTTTACTGAAGGAAGTGCCTTTGCTTGGTTTGGTGTCAATCTGTTCAGTAGTTTTGAACTTTTGTGGATAAAAATTTGTGGCAGCCTATAATTTTAACAGGGAGGAAGGTGTGAGGGGGGTAACACATGCACGTATACACTCACTAACAAATACAAATGCATTCTTACTTACACGCATGCATGCAACAAACCAAAAAAAACACATCACATAAAACTTACCTCAACAGCAGCTGTCTGGAAGTCTCAGAGGTCCCAGGAGGATTGAGACTGCTGCCTGCCCTCAGGCAATTTGCCTAGAATACGACCTGAACTTACCTATTCAAACCAGAAGTAGAAAATGTATAATGCATTCATGGCCTCGCATCAATTGGGTTGCCTTAGTCAGCTTATTATACATTGTTAGAGAAGTCATTTTCAGCCTTGCAACATATTGTAAATACTGTTAATTTTGTTATCACATCCATGAGCACTACCTCGAGAAGTTTATTCACCTGTTTTCGCTTTGGAGCCACCATTGAAATTGTGAACTTGTGATCAATTCATAATATAAATGTTTTTTGATAATCAAGTTAACCTGGTCATTGTTCCATCTAATTTTGTTTTTTGCCTTGAAAAGTTTGCCGGTCAGTTGGGCCACTTGTTGTACGTACCACTATTAGCCCAGGTCCATCTGGGTACTGGGTACACCCTATTGTTATGTAACAATCAGTCTCAGCAGGCATCCGCTTGCGAGGGTTTAATTTAGTATATTCGTTAACTGTGGGCATAGTAAATTACCCGCAGAAATATGTCAGAAAATGAGACTCTAGCCTACACAGAAGAGTACATCAATAGACTCATACAGGGACAAGCCGAGGCCGACTTTCTGACCTCATCTTCTTCAGCTGTTGACTTTACACTCACAGATAAGGCCAACAAATTGGAAGGACTTGAAAAGAAACTCATCTGTATGCAACTACATTGTCACTTACTCACAAAATATTTACAAGCTATAATAATCCCGATGGGATTATATGTTAGGTATGAACCAGCACTCTTCATTGACAGTACTAAATTTAAAGATAACTTTAGCTTTGTGGCGAACTATTGCTCTCGGCACTGGATGGTGCTTGGGGTTGAGACAGCCCTCAAACAAGTGGAGAAACAAATAAAAGAAATTGCTGATCCCAGGCATGAGATCATTGAAGACTCTGCCCTGACTAATGCTAAGGAAGCACTTGAACGCCTCGAAAACAACATATGTGAATTAAAAACAAACACCTAATCACGGAAAGTAGACAAGCTGGACAAAGACATCAGGTTCTATGACAAAAAAGTAACATATCCATATGTACAACAGGACTATTGTAAACAGGACACTCAGGGGAGGTTCTCTAACAGAGGTAGAGGTTACTTCAGGGGATCTAGAAGATTCACCACCTTTTTGGACTCCTCTGCTGGCAGCAGCACAGGGAGTGACAACAAGGCACCAGGCTGTAGCTTCGGTCAGTACAACCAAGACTATATATATCAATCTGCACCCCAATGTTCTTTTTTAGGGGTCCGTCAATGGAGACCTCTCAGGGGAAAAGGCAATTGTCATCAGGGTCAAAAAGGACAAGATTGGGTGACTGGCAGGAATCAAGAACACCAGAGGGGACATGACTGGGGGACTGGGAGGAACAAGGGCCGCAAACAAGTATGCTTCTAGCAAAAGAGTCATGGAAACATCCAGCCCAGGAGACAACCCTAGCAATCCCATTATCAATCTGTCTAACCACACACTGTCACTTAATGAACAACGGATATTAAGCAAGGGTTTATCCTTGGTTCCTACGTCACAAACTAACAGTTTCAATATTAAAATGGCACTGCATACATTTTTCAGAAAAAAACAGTTTGCGGCATTACTTCAATAAGGTTCCCATGAGTTCCGCTTTGTCAGCCACTGGATTAAGATGTTCTACCACCTTCATACCTTATACACATACTGTGTAACATAAAATATTGGAATACAAACAGCCTGTGTTAAGGGACGTGATGAACCTATGCTCACACAGACAATATGTAAGCTACAACATTTCCAAAACTGAGCTCCAGGCTCTCCACACGCTCCAAAACAATGATGCCACCGTCCTCAAACCTGCTGATAAAGGTGGGGCAATTGTGATACAGACTACTCACAATTACATATCAGAAATTGAGATGTAGTTAATGACAGGAACTAGCTACAATAAACTCGCTACTGACCCCACCAAGGAAATCAGTAAGTTGGTTAAAGGCATCACAGAAATAGGTCGTAGTCATGGATACTTGACAGATCTCGAATATGATTTCCTCAATAGGAAACATGTTACGGACCCCCACTATTTATGCGCTCCCCAAAGTTCATTAAAACCTTGAACACCCTCCGGGCCGCCCGATCGTATCTGGCTGAGGTTCAATTCTGGAGCCCCTATGTAAATATGTTGATTTTTTCCTCAAACCACATGCTAAGTCCACTATAGCATATCTACAAGACACTATGAAAACCATTCGACTTGTTGATGAATTAACCTTGAATCCCATCCAGCAACTATTGGTAACTATGGATATTGTGAACCTCTACACCAATATCCCACAAAAACCTGCACTGGATGTGATGTAGTTGGCGTCAGACGCCAGACATCAGCCTTTACAGGTTCCTACAGAATTCATAATACATCTGCTGGAAGTAGCTATGATGAGAAATGTCCTCATGTTTCAAGGGGAATTATTCCTCCAAACTAAGGGTGTTGCTATGGACGCTAGCTTCGCACCAAACTTAGCCATCTTGTATATGGACAAACTTTAAATTAAATTAATTCTTGGTGATACCAACCCCTTCCGCGAGACTATCACAATGCGGAAGCGTTACATAGACGATGTCCTTTTAATTTGGACTGGCAGTGCCAGTGATCTTGAGACCTTATCACTTGGCTGAACCAAAAATCACCTGATATCCAATTCACCATTGAACATAGTTCCTCTTCCATCAACTTTCTAAATATCTCTATAAAAGCAGCCAAAGATCAACTTTACACCACACAGTTAGATTTGGGGGTCTCTAGTTGGCACAGGTCGGTACTTGTGACAAATAGGGACCCTTGCCTCTAGTCAGGATAAGGGGATTACACTCCTAAAATAACACCTGCTCACCTCCTTGGTATCTTGGCATGAGCAGACAAGCTTATCTCAGAGGCAGTGTGTAAAGCATTTGTGACCACATACAGTAACCCAGTGACAACACTACAGATGGACATCACACAAGGTTTTTATATAAAAAATAAGTATACTTTATATAGAGTTACAACAAGACCATAAACGACAAAAATACACAATACTGTTACTTTAAGATTTTAGATTTAGCTTAGGTAAGTCCAGTTCTTAAGATGCGACACTTTGCATCAATGTACGTTAGGTTGCATTGCACTTCCACAACAAGCAGTGTCGCAACGAGGCAATTGCGGCAAAGTTCAAGTGCAAAGAAATAAAGACGTGAAGATCTTCCAGATGCGGCACGCTTCTCTGGGGATGCGAGAAGTTCTTGGTTCGATGCGTAGACTGCAGCGGCGATACCCTTATTCAATGATGCGACGGCAACAGCTCCAACTGCAACATTCTTCTCCCACGATGCGTGAAGCTTCCGTGCAATGCGACAACTACAACAGTGACATCCACGATGCGAAGGCAGCAGCTCCGACGGCAGCGCGCTTCTTGGGGATGCGAGGCACTTTTGTTCGATGCCGTGCAGTGCGACAGTTCCAGCGTCGACACCCTCCCTTGGAGTTGCGACGGCAGGCACAGCGACGCGCTCCGACCTCGTTGCGAGACTCTTCTCTCGATGCGGTGCAATGCTACAGCTACAGCGGTGACACCCTCCTTTGAAGTTGCGACAGCAGCAGCTGCGACGGCGACACGCTTCCTCTTCGTTGCGGCATGCTTCTCTCCGATGCGGTACAGTGCGACAGTTCCAGCGGCCACATCCTCCTTCGGAGTTGTGACGGCAGGCACAGCGACGGCGACACGCTTCTTCTCGATGAGTCGCGCTTCAAGCTCATTGCAATATACCGTCCACAGAAGGACCAAAACAGCAGCAGGCACTTCCGAAAGAACTCTGGGGGTTGAAGTTTGTTGTCTCTGAGACTTTAGCTGGAGGCAAGCTCTTTTCCAAGCCCTTGGAGATCCTTCACAAGTTGAAAGTAAAGTACACAAAGTTCCTTTCTCCATCCTTTGGCAGTAAGGCAACCTCTGCAGGCCAATCTCCCAAGCAGCACTTCAGATTGGGAATAGTCTCTCCTCAGTTTCTTCAGGTTCCTCTCCTCACTAAAGTTTTCTTTATATCCCAAAATCCTTTGTTGTCTGAGGGAAGAGGGGCCTTTGCCCAGTCCAAACCAGTTATGTAGCACTCTGTTTAGCAGACTTCTCCTTTTCTTTCACAGTGCAGGGCAGAAACATCAGACGCCCCACAGGAGGTGGAGCCAGCATTGTGGAAGGCAAGTACAGTCCTGGAGCACTTTGCTGACAGGACTCCTTCTCTTCTTTCAGTGTGCAGGGCAAAGACATCAGCCACTCTCCAGGAGGTGGAGCCAGCATTGTGGAAGGAAGGCACAGCCCTATTCAAGATTCAGGTACAACTCCCCCCTTTCATCTAGATGCAGATCTCTCTATCCACCACTGGGCTGACTCATCTTGTCTCTTGGAATCCCCCAGCTCTGTCACTCACAAAACAAGACAAAGGAATACACAACCTAGCAGAGGCAGGCTTGAAAGGTTAGACAAGCAAATGCCTACTTTCTAAAAGTGGTATTTGCAAACACTAAAATATGTATTTTAACATTCTGAGTTCAGGCATACTAAACTTGAATTTCTAACATGTTCTCTGAGACAGTTGGGATTATAAACATGTAATAATCTAACAGCCCATTCTGGCCTATGGAGAACAGATAGACCTGCAATAGTGAAAAGCAAAATTGGCTGTAATTCACTATTAGGACATGCCACCCACATCAGAGCTTGTCCTAACTTATACTTACCTTGCACCCTGCCCGTGGGCCTACCATAGGGGTGACTGATATGAAGAAAAGGGAAGGTTTAGGGACTGGCAAGTGGGTGCACTTGCCTAGTCAGCATGACAGTACCAGACTGCACGCAGGCTCTGTAATGGCAGACCTTAGACACATTTTACAAGGCTGCTTCTTTGGGTGGCACGACCAGTGCTGCAAGCACACCAGCAGCATTTGGATTTACACGATTGGGCACACTCACTGCACTAGACTAGGGTCTGACAAGTAAACCAAATAGCCAAACATGGAACCACTGATGAATACATCAATTTACAATAGGGAGCACTTGCACTATGGCACTCAATAGCAGTGGCATAGTGCCCAAAGCATCTAATACCAGCAAAAACACATGAGGCAACACCAACAATGGAAGGGAGACCCACGCCAATGGTGCCAGGTCTAACACACACTTTACAGGAAGGGTACCAAGAGGAACACTCTCCTACATTACAGTAGTCAGCACCCTAGGGGTATCAGGGATAACGTGCCATTTGGCCAATTTCTCAGAATTAGCAGACTCACTACCCCATAGACAGGACTATTTCAAGGAGTCCGATGACCTCTTGATGAGACTCACAGAGAGAGGTTCCCCCAAATCTCCATTGAAGAAAGCTCAGAAATGACCTTGGTACAATCCAAGAGAATCCCTATTGGAAACCAAACACTGCCAAGACAATACTACGGAGCGAATGCTTTGCATCACCACCTACAACACACACAGCAACCACATTAAATGGATAGTCAATCAGTACTGGTAATTATTCTCCGATAACCTAGGTTTGACCGAACCACCGATGCACTCTTTTAAGAGGGCTAAAAGTATTAGGGATCATGTGGTCCAATCATTTTTAATATCCCCCTAATCAACCCTCCTTACTCACTTTGTAGAACCTACCTCTGACTGTTGGCTATTTTAAATGTGGCAACCGTAAAGCCTGTGACCTTACCATTGAGACCAAAATATTCTCTCATAACAACTTTTCCATCGCACTAAAAGAACTGACAAACTGCAACAGCACTAATGTGATTTATGGGATTGTATGCCCATGTGGCCTGCTATATATATCAGTCAAAACATTCAGAAGGTCAAGACCCGCATCCTCCAACATTGCAGTAGGATACAATGTGGTGTCTCAGGGGCCCACTTCGTTGAACATTTTCAGTCACTCCACCACCCCATAGATAGCATCAGATGGCTCATCATTGAAAAGGTTGCACTAGGCCCTAGCAATCGTAGAAATAATAAATTTACGTGAATACAAGTAAATGCATTACTTGACACGATCCAAAATGGACTGAATGAACAGGAGGAAGTTGTTAGACAGTTACCTCTATTATACATGGGCTGACCCCTTTTATGTTGGTTCGCCCTCTTCATCGTTTTCCTACTGTATTTATTAGACTGGCCATATATGAATTATGTTAATTATTTCATATCCGAGTACACTTTGCAATTTATGTTACGTCATAGATGTTGAAATTTGAGCTGCCATTATGTAAATGTCATTGTTCAACCTTTCTGATTGTTTTTTAACACTTTCATCTTCCATTAATGAAATCATTAATTGTCTATAATGCTGGATTACCAACGGATTCTGATTGCACTGATTATGTACGTTCCATCTTTTCAAAAAAGAGTTGCTGTCAGTTTTGTCATTCTAGTATGTGCTTTACATGTACTTTTCAAATGCTATATTGTTGTCACTGTACGGTATGAGATATACATGTATTGTTTAGACCTACTCTTGTTACTGCCTGTCTCTCTATGGATCATAAAATGCAACTAAGCTCTCGGTTACCTCTATGAGCACTTTAGCAATTCTTCTACCCCTCCACGATCGTTGAGGTTTCCTATTCCCTTTAGGACAAGCGGAATCCCCTTCATTCTAATTGGCACATAGAGTGCAGGATGGGGCCAATTCAGCACCTTGGTTACCATGTCGATTCTAAGCATCTAGCGGCTGCCCGACCGGCTGCTCTGTCACCGCATTCACGTCAATGTGGGCATTTAGGGCCCGATGTAGGACACCAAATACCGGTCGGTAACGGCTGATTTCGGCCGTTACCGACCGGTATTCGGTTTTTGATATGTAGGGGCTTTTAAATTTACCGATTCAGTAAATGTACAGATTCGGTAAACTACAGAATCGGTAAATTTACTGAATCGGTAAATCTAGATGTAGGTGGCACTGAAAACAGTGCCACAGGCCCTTAAGAATTCGGTATTTACCTCGAAATAATATTTTGTGGTAAATAACGAATTCCAGGATACATGCACATCTGTGCATGTACACCTGTGCCATGTGGCACATATACATGCCCTAAGGGCCTGTATGTGTGCTCATGGCACACAAGCCAGAATCAGGGGTGCAACAGGGTGTCAAAGTGACACCCTGTCCCCCTTGAAAATTCGGTAATTTTACCGAATCTGTATTTACCGATTCAGTAATTGACATTGATTCCTATGGGCCTCAAGGTAATTACCGAATCATACCGATTCGGTAAAAATTACCGAATTATTTCCTACATCTCATTTACTGAATCTAGAATACAGAATCGGTAACATTCGGTATTCTAGAGTTGGTAAATGAGATTTACCTACATCGGGCCAGTAATTAGTTCAATTCCACGGGTGTCCACTCACACACGAGACACCCTTGCTGACTCTCGATTCTCGAAAAGGTAAAGTGCATTGCTGCATCTTATTCCACGCCTCAGATATAGATGCCACTCTGTTTCCCATGACTAGGCAAAGCGCGTAATTGTAATCTAGTGGTTGATGCCTTGTGCCTTTTTAGATCCATGCAACCTCGCATACGCTAGCCTATCTGGTACCATACAGTTTGTAAACCAGTTCAGCATACAATTGAATTCAGCCACAGTCTTATTTCTCTTCTTTTTATTCTTGCTAGGATCATGATAATTATTTTATTCCAAACCCGACTAATGATGCGCTTGGCACTTATCGACCATTCACCCGGAGACATAGCTCCCAGTTGGACATGATCATGGTCATATTCATTAGAATTTCACAATTTAATGTTCCACAATTTTGTCCTTAGATTAACGTGAATGAATTCTGCATTACGATGTTAATTTGAATACGTTTTCACATGCTTGGGATCCAATCTTATATGCCGGAGTTATTCCAAGGTCTTCCATCATCTACTGTTATAGAAGCTTTCTATCAGTGAGGACTGAATTATTTTTAGTTCCAGCCTCAATCCGTATCTCTTGGCAATCTAGTGAGCACTGACGTACCTCCCCCCTCTCTTTTGTGTACCTACAGTGTTCTACATTTTCATGTACCAGTAGCGACCCAGCCCCTTTGTAAAATATTTCCACTTTTGATCGGGCAGTGCTCCATTGAGGTGAGCCATCCTGCCAAATCAATGTAATTACACACCCCCTATTCCATTTCTACTTTAATTAATAGAAACTCTACCTACCTTGTAAGCTGCTCCTCCAGTGGTCCTGATGAAGACCCCGCTGTAAGGAAAGAATCACCTTCTTCTAGTGTCTGGGTCGAAACATCGACTTTGCTTACAATAGAACCTGTACTTACCTGTTCAACCCAGAAGTGGAGAATTTATCATGCATTCATGACATCACATCACTTGGGTTGCCTTAGTCAGCTTTTGATACATTGTTAGACAGGTCATTTTCAGCCTTGTAACATACCTAAATACTGGTGATTTTATTATCACATCCCATACCCTCCACGAGCACTACCTCAAGCGCTTCATTCACCTGTTTTCACTTTGGAGCAACCATTGAAATTGAGAACTTGTGATCAATTCATAATATAAACCTTTTTTGATAATCAAGTTAACCTGGTCATTGTTCCATTTAATCATTGTGGGGTGTCCTCTAAATTTGTTTTTTGCCTCTATAGGTTTACTGGTCAATTGGACCATTTATTGTACGTACCATAATTGGCTCAGGTCCAGCTGGGTATTTGGTATACCCTATTGTTATGTAACAATCTTATTTACAAGAGCGGCATTTGTAGGAGACAGCACCAAAATTATTACCAGGGAAAACCTGGTGTTAAACAGGCCAAATGAGGAGAAATGCTTTATTTCTCTTCATGTTTGCTGTTTCCATGCATGCTGCCTTGTGCAGCACACTTAGAAACAGCAAATTGCCCATGATTGTTTATGTGCAGAAAGGTCCCCTTTTTTGCAAATAAAAATAAGTTAAAAAAAATGCAATTTTGCTTTTTTTGTGTGTGCTGTCTCTCCCCAGTGTAAGGTTGTATACATCGATGAATATTTCCAACCTGCTTTGGGCATTTTTGCACTTTCCTGTTTCACTTATGCTTTATCTATTATTATTATTGTTTTTTTATTGCTAGTATTCACCATTTGTATAGAAACATTGAACTTATTATTTATTTATTTGATTTGTACACTTGTTTGTCCATGTCTAGTTCTTGTTGAATGACACAACTTAAATATTTTATGTGTATAATTTCTGTAAGTTCAGTTGGTGGTCTGTCAATAAATTTCTTTATATGTTTTTCTCATGAAAACCAATTGAATCAATTTACCATTGGTATTTTCCCGATGTTCCACTATGCCAATGGGCTTAGCTGAGGAAACAATTCCTAAGATCCAGAGACAATACCACCTACAGAGTCTTGGCGATCAACAGACTTGATTTGCCTGACTCTTAGATGGCTGCCAGGCTACACTCTCCTTTCTATCCTACCACCCATGCCAGCTTCACCAGCCTGTCCCTGGACCTTGGACTGTTGGTCCCTTCCTGATCCTCATTTTTATCCGGCGGAGTCCGAAATGTATGACCGATTCCTAGTGGAGCAGCTCCGACAGCAATAGGGGAGACAGGCTCTGGCACACCCCTTTTGCCATCACCTACTCAGCCGGACCTCAGATTTAGGTCTCGTCTCTTTCTCCGCTGCTGACTCCCTGCTCTCCCTGGCCTTTTTCTTTTTTTATTTTCTGTTCATCTTGTTTTCATGGTCACTAATAACTCCTGTAATGAATTTGCAACCTTTCAGTAATTAATGTGATTATTTTTGCAACTTGTAACACTCTGTTGCCTTATGTAAAGTGCTCCGATACCTCCGCGTCTAGCCAGCACTATAAAAAAACTCAAATAAATAAAAAATAAAAATGTTCAAAACATAAATGCTTATAAATGAAAGAAATGAACTTATAAACATATGTGATTTTTGGGCACACTAATGGGCCGATTCCGATCTCGCTCGGAAGGGATCCGAAGGCGATCTGGTGAAGGAAAAAGTACGAGCCGTACGTGTGTTTTCAGACCGACTCGTACTGCTGTACGAGCAAGCAAGGACGATGCGAGAAACGCAAAATCGACGACCAAATCATTTTCGGGTCTGAACCGCTCCGTACGTCTCATCCATAAGCAAACCGTGCCATGCAATGGAGGCGATTTCCAACAGAGCCAGTACGCTGCATGATTCGGACAGCCGGATGAAGTCAGAGTCTCTGACACATAAATGCTCCTGGAAGCGGACTTCAGGGGTCCGCACTGGACCCCCTTTCACCCATAGTCATTCAAGTCAATCACAGTGGGGGACCCAAGAGTCCTTCCTGCACATGCATGTACTGTGCAGATGGCCCAGATGTGTCTCCACTACAGGGGGCGCCCTTGTGCGCAACATACCTTTTTCAACAATGGGAGCCTATGTGCGCATCGTACAACAGGCTCCCAATAAATTTAATGGGGCTCTGAGCGACCCTTGTCCATCAGCGCTTGTTCCCAGCGTACTCGGGCACTCGGAGCCCTGGTGCACGAGTCGGTCGGAAAGCCCTCCGGATCTGAGTCGGACAGAGCCTTCTCCCAGCAAGATCGGAATGATTGTTTATGTGCAGTAAGGTCCCCCTTCCTGCACATACACAATTTTTTTTTTTTTAATGCAGTTTTGCTTCTTCTGTGTGTGCTGCATTAATCAGCACACATAGAAGTTACAAATTGGCATTTAAAGATTGTTTATGTGCAGGAAGGCGGACTTTCCTGCACATAAGCAATCTTCCTCTCTCAACACAGGCACCCTTCCATTTTGGTGCAAGAGTGCCTGCATTGTTGCTAGGCAGCTAAAGTTAGCACAAGCGCAGGGGGAAACCCAGGGCTGCACCATATTCTAGCAAATATGGTGCAGAACTGCTTTTCTAAAGTTACAAAGCGTGTCGCTAGCCTTCTTGGCTTAACAACACACTTTGCTACTTTATTGTGAATATGCCTCAGGGAGTCACAATATGAGTGCCATTTTCCCTGGATGCAAATTTGCTTACCAGAACATCCATGGGGACTGTAAGCATTCTCCTGCCACAGCCAAACAAGTGTCCATATTGAGAGATATTCAGCCTTGTAGGAAGACCATTCTTCACTCCATCAGCGCCCTGAGACCTTTCTGGTGAATTGTTGCGCTATACAAAAGCCTTTGACATTGACATTGACATCTCCTGGCAATGTCTAAATTAGCTAAGGGGAGACCCACTTCAAATGGAAAATTAGGTAGCTATTGTTTCTCCCCAGTTCGCCTCTATGCCCAGGAGGGCTATCTTGGGATCCCACAGGACACTCCACCCAATACCTTCCTTCAGATACCAATATATTATCTCCCAATAACCTTTAATTATGAGTAACTCCCAAATGACATGAAAGAGTTTGATATTGGAATATCCGTATCTGAGGCAAGCAGGACTGGAAGCTGTCCCCATCTTCCAGAGCCTTGCTGGGCGATTATATACCATGTAGAGAAAGTTAAACTAAATGAGCCAACATCTGGCTAAAATACGGACTCCTAGGGACCCTTCAGGTGCACATTTACTCCTTATCTCCCAACTCTCCCAAATCAGCCTCCCAGTTCAAACATAGCTTTCTAAATACCTCAGGCTTATTTACTATCAGAACTCTGTATATTCTCGGGATCCACTTTCTGCCTATGGGTTCGATCGTAAACTTGACTTCAAGGGGGTTGAATTCAAGTACCTGAGTCAAATGATATTTATAAGTTCCTAAAGCATGCAAACTTGCTGGTAGGGGTAATTTAAAACTTGGAGAGCTCGCATTCATTTGAAAGCTGCTCAAATGTTTTAATACAAGTTGATTCTCACATATCCCCCTATTTTGAGAGCCCTATAAGATCCCAGGTCTGGAGGCTGACAATCCCTAATCCTGTCAATGACATTTTAATGTGTCCACAAATATAATTGGCTAACTTTAGGGATTTACTTTTTTTCACCAACTTGAAAATCACAATTTTTAAAGAAACATGGGGGCATATTACCAAGAGCGGCATTAAAAATTATCGCCGCTTTAGCGACAGGAAACTGCAGCTAAAGCGGCGATACTGAGCTTGATAATATGCCCTTGTGAATTCCCATAGAAGCCCATGTTCTGGTGTGAACATGGGCTTCTATGGGAATTCACAAGTGCATATTATCAAGCCCATTATCGCCGCTTTAGCGGCAGTTTCCTGCCGCTAAAGCCGCGATAATCTTAATGCCGTTTTTGATAATATGCCCCGGAGAGTTTTAAAGTAATTGCGATTCTTGCACCCTTGAAAACATTTTAATAGGCGTTGGGTACCATGAGAGGTGCCCAACTTGAAGGAGAGTGCTAAAGGCACTCAGACATGTGATAAAATGTGCCAATAATGGGATCGAGAGCTAAAATTCTGATTTCAAAGAAAGTCTCGATTACACAGCAGCTATTTCCTAAATTGCAAAAGCATCAATTGTGTGCCAAAAATCACTATACTCATTAAAAGCATGACTTTTCACTAAAAATTAAAACATGGGAAAAATCCACTGCTCACAGCCAGTCTACCTATATAGCTGGGATTGGTGCTCGCAGCATTACAACCAGTATGGAATTACCGCTTGGGGAGCTTTGGGTCCAGAGTCTGAACAAAGGCCAGGCCCTGCTGCTAACCCCCACTATGCACATCCGTTGGCCTTGCCCATTGGTAGCTGGTAGCCCAGGGCTGATTAGGTACATTGTTTGGCTATGTTCAAGGCCCTGTGGCCTCCTGTCGCTGGGCATGGCTGGAGGCTAGAGTGGAAATTAATGAATAGGGGTAGGCCACTGTTGAACCTGGTCCTCTGTGCAGTTAACCCACAAACCATTTGCCTTCACCCCTCCTGTTGTTTGAAGCCGTTTTTGTTTGCTTTCAGGTCTGTGCTCTTTACCACTGCTAACCAGTAATAAAGTGCCTGTGCTTTCTCCTTTAGACATGGTAAAATTGGCTTACACCCAACTGGTACATTTAATCTACTTGTAAATCCCTAGTAAAATGGAACTAGATGTACCCACAGCCTGTAAATTAAATGCTACTAGTGGGCCTGAGGCACTTATTGTGCCACCCTCTTAAGTAGCTTTTTAAAACTAATATCAGGACAGGTGTTGCAGCCTTTATTTGCAGTTTTAAACTGCTATTTTGACGTGGCAAAATAAAACTTTTGACAGCCCTCAACCTTCCTTTTTAACATGAATAAGTCACCCCTATGGTAGTCTCTAAGCAGCCATAGGTCAGGGTGTGTTGTATTAAAAAAGTTGGACATGCACTTTTAAGTTTTACATGTCCTGGTAGTGAAAAACTGTCAAACTTGTTTTTTACTACTGCAAGGCCTACCTCTCCCATAGGAGAGCATTAAGTTCCCTTATTACATTGAATAAGTGATAATGTTTGTGTTGGAGTAGGTTGGTGTATGGAGAATTGTGATTTTAAACCCTCTTTAATGGTAAAGTCAGATTTCAAGTCATACTGTGAAAATGCCACTTTTAGAAAGTTGGCTTTGAGAAAGCTCTAAGCCCTTCTATCTGATATTTTTTCCTGCTTGTCGAATCGTGTAGTTTCATGAGAGGTAAGAGGGAGTTAGCAAGCCCTGCCAAGTACCAGGCATAATGCGTTAGACTACCGCATTTCAGTGTGGTGGCCCGCATGGCCACACTGAAAATCAAAGTCATGCATTAAAGGCATTAGCGCCTGCCTCTGGGCTGTCGAACCATAGCGGTGCTAATTCCAATGCTGAGTCTGAAACTTAAAGCTGGAGAGTGGCAGCGTGCCGCTCCGGCAGGCTGGAGCTGTCTGTCAGAGTCATGCTACAACTGAGACTGTCAGCAATTGACTTTCAACAGCCGCTGTACGTCACATACTGTTCTGGTGCCTGTGGCACAGCAGGGGTCAAGCAACAGAGTTACTGTGCAGCAAATGGCAGTACGCTTGTACCGCCTGATTATAGCGCCATGGGCAGCGCTGTCTGCCGGATAAAAAAATGATCTCTCCAGCAGGGGGGCCGTCCCACTCAGCTTAACAGTACGATCAGATTACAAGGGCACTAGATTAGTGCCCTTCAATTTCTCGTGAAGCTTTGCTACGGTTTTAAAATCATTTTGTCGTTGCTCAAATGTGTGTAAATTCTGATATTTATATGTTTCCCTCTTATTCATTGCTTTATTTTGCTCAAGAGATAGTGTCACTCATGGTCATAGAAATGTCACTCATAATTACACTTGAAATTATGAAAATGTCACACATAGCTATCTGAAACCTTGGCTGCTATGTTTAGCATAAATTGCAAATCACATTAAAGGTGTAACTAATGGGTCACACAAGAAGGTCAGGCCTATTGAGCAAAGTTAAAGGGTTTTATTACAGACTCAGAAACAAGCTGATATATGGGAGTCTCAAAAGGAAATTGTAAAAATATAAAAGGACCAGAATAAATCTGAATCTCCTAATGAAATTCAATCTAAACAGTTAGAAACATATGAGAAACTCTGTTGCCGCAATGTAAAGGATGAGAAAAAGGATCTGAAGATTACTTTTCAGAATTTGATCTTCCTGCCTAGTCATTAGTATCTCTAAGGCTATCTAACTAATCCTACTGTTTACCAAATTTGGGGAAATACTAATTAATCTAAGAAATGCAAGGAACAGGTGTCAGCATAATGGAGTCTTTCGTAAAAGTACTCCAAGTCTATAGGGTGTATAAAATGGAGCCACAAAGTGAGAGGAATAGCAGAGGTCTATACCTCATGAAATCCTAAGGGTCTCTGCCCTAGCAACACAACACCAATTAACACACAAGGTATTCAAGTTCACCAACGTCATCATCTCCAGTATATTTCCAGCATTCACTGTAGCAATTGGCAACTTTCAGTGTTTCTCCCACACTCCCAAGTGGGAACATTCAAGCAACCTTGAGTTTCTCCATCTCTGCCATGTGAACCCGACTCCAACTTTGTTAGTGCGTCTTCTTCTTTCTAAAAGTCTCTTTCCATACCTTACTGTGTTACTATTGCTACCATACATAATGCCCTTTTCACTAACTAATGAAGTCTTGGTCTGCACCTGCAGAGGAGAGAATTATACACGCAAGAAATTCACATGTTAACAGTTGGACATTGAAAACCCAAGAGCTTAAGACCTTTGGTCATGCTAAGTTAGCACAACAACTAAGGTGCACCCAATCAATGAATATATCTGTGCACGTTTGGTCACGAAATCAATGCATTATTATAAGAACATCCTCAGAAAATAAACCATTGGTCTCATCCCAAAAGACATTGGTGTACCTATAAGTGAGAACTACATTCTCACAAGAAAGTTTAAACATTAGTATGCACACATCTTATAATTCTATTTTTCTACCATGGAACATTTCAGAAATATATTTGAAACTCCATCATGCTATTGATTACTATGAGTATACTGAGCTTACATTGTGCTGACAGCACATAATCAACGTAAGCTTGTGAGGTATAAGTGGGCAGCCAAAACTAAGGTGTTCCAGCATTTTCTTGTCTCTTCCATTTGGTGCCTTAAAAAATAGCACACATATATTTTGAAGACTTCAACATATGTGTGTGATATTTTTTAAGAAACAGAAGAAAATAAAGACAAGAATTACATAAAGTATAATTGTTTGAATTGGGTTGTTTTTCTCTTGCTTAATACTCTCGTTATGTGATGTGGTGCACTGCTTCATTTTTCTTTTGTTACTTGAAACCTTTGGGTATACACATACTGGCAGCAGGTGTCTGTAGTGTGTGCAAACCCTTTTGAAATACTTTTTTGCTCAATGTATTGTTGGGGACATTGGTCAGAGGCAGTCTCC
Source organism: Lissotriton vulgaris (assembly GCF_964263255.1). NCBI lineage: Eukaryota > Metazoa > Chordata > Amphibia > Caudata > Salamandridae > Lissotriton > Lissotriton vulgaris. The sequence goes on along the minus strand of NC_141695.1, from coordinate 1,458,457,985 downwards.
TTGGTCCTCTGCCTCTGTTATTATGTTTATCACATGACTAGGTGTAGTTGGCCTTAGTGTATTCCTCTCATGCAGTATCACAATAGAGGGTCTTGGTGTTGGCAGGATGAAACATCTCTATTAAGATGGGAGGGGTAGACCTGTCACCTACCAAACTTCCACTTCAAAGGAACTGGCCCAGCTCATAAACAAAGGGCTTCACACTCACGTATTATGCCACCAGACATTCTGGGGCCTGGGCAGGGAGGTAGGAAATTCTAGACACCTATGAAGAGAGATGTTTCTTCCACTTCAAAGTGGGTACCATGTGTAAAATGGGGTCCCCTGAAGCCAATTTTAAGTACACTCCTGAGTCTGTGGATGCTACAGAAGAAGGATGCCTTGATGCCCTGCTGCTTGAGGCTGACCCTATTAGCCAAAAGGGAAGACTTTATCTGCTCCTTTCATCCCAGGCTGAATGACTCCAAGGGTCAGCTGACTGACCTCCTGCTCTGAGCTACAGGTGCATAACACGCTCCAGAGGCCTCCCTTCATCTGCCCAGCTGACCTGCAACAGAACCTGCAACTGGAACTGCCAGAGCCCACCCGGCCTCTGCAAGAGTTAGTCCCTGATCCTAAAGTGGTGCCTCCCCAGCTTAAGACTGAGTGCAGTAGGGTTTGAAAATGAAGTACATCATTTAAAACAACATTACATTCACTGAAAAAAATACAGAAACTGGTTTTGGTTCTGGCTCAAACGCCCAAAACAAGTGACATTCTTCAGTTATGGTGAGCAGCACGCACAACACATACCATACCCTGTGCCGTCCACAGTGCTCAGAACACCAATGTGGCAACAGCACGGAATACAAAAGAGCTATCAAAAAAGCAACATGGCGGATGGCGAATAACAGTGGTTTGGGGCATTTGAGCCAGAACCGCAGCTCATTTTTTTAACTGAGTTTTTCAGTTAACGTAGTTTTTTTTGTTGCATAATTGTGCAAACCTCCTATGCCTGAAGATTAGGCAACATGTTAGGGATGTTTGAAAAAAGGAAATACAAATGAAGAGCTAAACATTGGCAAACTAAATATCTACCATAACTTTTACAATGTAAATCATTTCAAGAATCTTTTGTGATATAAAGTGTTGGACTAGGGAGTGGTTAGATTTATTTTTCTTACTTCAACATAAGCTGCCGTGCGGGACTCAGCACTAGCACAAGACAATTTATATGCTAACTAAAGTAAATTCATATATTTACACCAAAAAACAACATTGACTGTAAACAGAATAAGTCTATAATTGTACGTATCTTTACAGACATAGGATTTTATAGAGTTAGAAACCGCGTTTTATATATTTATTTGAGCCACCCTGCCTACTTAATTTGTACTTATTAATCAAAGTACAAGGGCAATTTCAAATGTAATGTTTCTTTTAACTTACTTTAGTTTATGCATACATTATTAATTCATGGTATTCATTATAAATACATAGTACTATTTATTCTGTGGAGATTTACTTATGCTGGTAACATTAGTATTTACATTTATGCATATACGATAAAAAAAGAAGCAAAGAACTGTATTTATTACTCTATATAATTTTCCTGACTGTGCAACTTAATAATGGTTATTAAATAATTCATACCTGTTTATCTTTGGCAACAGTGAGAGAGGGAGACCTAAGCTCTTGTTTACAGATGCACCATTGGTAATATTAAAGATTACTTAAGCGTGGAAAATTATTAACTGCTGCCAAATGTGCTCTATTTAGATACACTTATGTTGCACATCCCAGAAGGGCATTACAGCAGTTTATAAATTCAGATCTCAGCCCATACAAAGATAAGTGTCGGATAATGTGCCAGGCTAACAGAGCCTCACACAGTGACACTCATCTTGTGGCCCGGCTCTCTAGTGCCCCCAAGTTTTCTAATGATTACTCACTAAATTGACTATTGCCAGCATGTGTGTAGTTGATAAACAGAAGAGCAATGAAAGACAATTCAGTATGACTATGGAGAAGACTTTACTTTGAGGTAGAATCTGAAGCAAGATCAAAAGACTTACAGATTTTAGGGGTAGTTGTACAAATACTTTTTTTCAGTTTAAAACCCTTGCCCTTCTGTGAATGTTGACAAAGTTTGTTGATGAGTATGCAGTGGTCACCAGGTCCACTGCAAACTCTCAAACAAATGTAGAAATATTTTATCTTTTATTCAAGGAAAACAGGCTACAATTAAAAAAAGTATTGTTGCTTTAAATACGTTTACAGACATGATACTATGCTGATTCTGGAATGGCACCATTCTTGTGATGGCCTCCAAGTTTACTGAGTTGCAATTTGTGAGCTATCTCATTAATTTCCACGAATTAGGTCAGATTGTGAACCAAAACTATTTAGATTTTTAGGAACCAACCTGTTGGGAAGTTGATGGGTAAAAGGAAATGCCTCTTTTTGCAAGTTCAGCCTCACATTGTCGGACGTTTTGTTGACCACTGCTTGTTTGTGGTGCATTTAAAGTTGATTAAAGCTTCTAAAATATGTATCTCAGGAACCCTCTGGTGGATTTTGATGATCAAAGTCTCTAAAAATTAAAAGAAATATGCTTTTTTTTTATTTGTTGTTGTGTCTTTTTATTGGTGTGTGATTTTCTGATTCTTTTGTTTGATGCTATTAAATGATTTACACTAAATTCCTTTACCAAGCCTTATTGCTCACAGCCACAGCTACCCAGGGATAAGCTAAGGTTATGTAAATGATACTGACTGGATCCGGGAAAGTATCTGTGAGTGTATGCCACAATAAGACCACACAGCCAAATCATATAATAAACCCAGATCCTCACACTGGTGCCTAGTGGTGGGATCCAGAGCTTGTGATTATCTGTATCACACCTCTAATAAGTAGAAAACAACTGATAAGAGATTGCTAAGTCGAAATTAAGAAAACATTTACGAAGTTGCCAAGTTCTGAAAATTCCAATGGCACCTGTTTTCTAGAAGAAAAGGTTAAAGTAGTAAAGGTTTTTTCTATAAAGTCTTGAAAGATGGAGAGCAGGAGAATCAACTTGCCTGCCCTGTCCCTACTCAAGATAAACACCCTGAGGTCAATGTGCAGAGAGAGAAACGTGTTCTCAAGAAATACTGCATCTAAGTAGGATCTCGAAAAAGCCCTCAAAGCATGGGAGGAATCAAGAAGGGCCCAGTTACAGCTGGAAGAGAGACTACACCACTGACAGTAGGGAAGAGGTGGATGATTTTGAATTTGATGACCTGGAAGGAAATGTTAATGAGAGTGGAGTGCCCAAAATTTGATCAAGAGTTAACTCCCTGTCAGGAAGTGAAAGGAGCCCCTCATCAGTGAGGAGACCACAGAACCTATCAGTCCAGCTGAGCATTCTGGAGATCCTGGAGAGGAGGCTGGTCTTGGATGAGAAGAAACTGGCTCTGGAAGAGAAAATGGTCAAACTGGTTAAGAAACCCCAAGAGAATGGTGGCAGTAGAGAAGCAGGGGTAATCTCAGGTGGTGTATATGATCCCAGGTTGCCCAAGAGTATTGTTCCGTAATACACTGAGTGAGATAACATTGATACGCGGCTAGCATCCTATGAGAGAACTCTTAGGATGAGGAGGGTGAGTGTACAACACTAGAGGTCTTTACTCTGGGAACTGATACCTACAGTAGGGAGAGATAGAATGCTTACAATTGAGGATGAGGTGTCAGAGTTTTACACTCACATGAGGGACGGACTCATTGAGCTATTTGGTCTTACCCCTGGGTAGTATAGACAAATGTTTAGAAGCATACATAAGGGAGCACCACAGACATGGTTGGACTTTGTGTATGCCTCTGTGAAGTCACTGTAAAGGTGTACTAAAAGTATCAAGCCAGATAACTATGAGGGCCTATACAACTTAGTGATAAAAGAACACATTCTTTCAAACTGTACCTCAGAGACATTACACCAGCTCCTGGTAAACTCTAAGCCTTCCAGCCCTAGAAAGCTGGGGAAGATAGCTGATGAGTGGGTGCACAATAGGGTGCCCAGGAAGTTACGAAGGGTTGACCACAAAAGGTTGGGACAGGCCCCCTTCAGGGGAAAACTGTGGGCATATTAAAAAAGGCAGAGAAACCATAAGAAGACCCAAAAGGATGCCTAAGGTGGGGAGATCAGAGCCACATCCCAATTCCAAAAGGAGAGGGGGCATCAGGGAAAGAACTTTGACCCACCAAAGGCTTGGGTAGGCTATGATTTTAGAGAGCCAGAGCCCAAGAAAGGGGGTCCTGCATACATAAAGAAATCACCCACTGTTGATTGTTCAAGAGAATTGCCAGTGTAAGGATTGTGGTGGAAGATAGCACTGGGGATTGCAGGGGTTACACTGAAGCCACTTAGTTTCCCTGGTTGGTGAGGAAATTGAGCTCTTGGCCCACTGGCCTGTCAGAATGGTAAAGTACAGACAGTGGGCAAGAATCATTGTGGTAGAAGTTCATGCCTTGAGGAATATAGATGCCGGCATAACTATGGTTATGGCCAAGCTGGTTCACCATGCCAGATTTTACCTGATGAAGTTCATGAGATTGTAAAGTCACATTCCATAGCTGTGGTCGACTTTGAGTGGGGAGGGGTTAATGACCCCATGAACATAGCTGTGTCCTTTGTGATCCCAGCGAAGTGTCTATTGGGAAATGACCTTGAAACATCTGCTTGGGCAGAGGGGGAGAAAAAGATTCATGCAGCAATGCTGGGTCTTCCTGAGTGGACTTGTGTCTTCATCAGAGCGCAGTTGGCCTTAAGGCAGAGTCCAGGGACTCTGGATCCTGAAAGAGTGGACCAAGTCCCTAGCACCAAAAAGAAAGGGAGGAAGTCTGGGAAGGTCTCTTCCAAACATCCCCAGAACCAGTAGGAGCCTAACCCTCTAGGGTAAGGCCTGGCTTCTGAAGAGGTAGGACCTTCCCTGAAGGACTGGCCTGGCTGGCAGAACTTCAAGAAGCAGGGGGCTCCTACTGAGAGGACCTGAGCAAGGGACCAACGTCTTGTCGTATTCTTGAAGGTGATCCATGTGAATAGGCTTGGGTTATATTATATCTTCTGAATGTGACTACTTAACAAGGTCAAGTAAGGTATCAAATTAATCATGGCATTAAATCTGACCAGACACCCAGGCCATATTTCACTTATAAAGTTAGCAACTTTTAGAAGGTTGCCCCTTTGCAATCCAGCTAGTACAGAGACCTCACAAAGATCCTGACACACAGACAGATTTCTGACTGTTTGGGAAGACCCTGATCAAGGATCAAAGGCTTTAGCTACAGAGCGAGGTGACACCTCTTCTACGATGGCCACTTAAGGTGTTAGCACAGAAGGCGAGATTCAAAGAGGAAGCTGCCTTTGAAGGGTAGACTGTGCCAACACCCCTGAGCAGGATGCATTTTTCTCCTTCAGACAGTTAGAAGACAGATCCAAGGAAGAGAAACCTGAACCCAAACCAGTTTTCCCATGGGTTTTAGCCCACTGGTAGCCATGCCTCTAGGGGGGTGGGGCGACCCTACATCTGATGACCAAGGAAGGGTCATGTCATTTTGTAAGGGCAAGAATGAGGCACTCTGGGATAGCTATATGCCACACAACAAAGGATACGCATCACTAGAATGAGGGGTCCAGTAGCCCTTTGGCTAGTGACTGTGTGGTCCCCTTGGGGAGCTTTCTGGGATAAATATGGCACCCTGTCTGTCAGAGCAATGTAGGCATCCGTAGGAAGCTGGCTGTAAGAGCCAAAATAAAGGTCAGCAATGAGCAGAAGGTGGCAAGATAAAGGTGAGAAATGAGTAGGAAGAGGCACAAGAAAGGTCAGAAACAATCAGAAAGAGGCAATATAAATGTCAGCAATTAGCAGAAACAGGCAAAATAAAGGTGAGAAATGAGCCAAAAGAGGAAGAATAAAGGTCAGAAACAAGCAGAAAGAGGCAAGATAAAAGTCAGAGAAGAGCAGAAGGAGACAGAATAAAGGTCAGAAATGAGCAGAAAGAGTAGAAAATAAAGGTCAGCAGTGAGCAGAAAGAGGCAAAATAGAGGCCAGCAATGAACAGAAAGAGGCTAAATAGACATCAGCAACGAGCAGAAAGAGGCAAAATAAAGGTCAGAAACAAGCAGCAAGCGGCAGAATAAAGGTCAACAACGAGTAGAAAGAGGCAAAATTAAGATGAGCAATAAGCAGAAAGAAGCAAGAAAAAGGTCAGAAACTAACAGAAAGAGGCAGAATAAAGGCCAGAAACGAACAGAAAGAGAATTCACTGAAAAAACAAAGGTTACAGGGACGTTATACTTTGGAAAGAGAATTAAAAAACATAACAATTCACTGAAAAAGACAAAGGTTACAGGGGCATTATAGTTAGGCTCAGATTCCACTCCTACAAAACCAGTGAAGTTCAGCAGTTATCGTTACCTGAAAATAAAGGTCAGAAATGAGCAGAGGGAAAATAAAGGTAAACAGCAATCAGAACAAAGCAAACTAGAGGCAAGCAATGAGCAGAAAAAGGCAAAATAGAGATGAGCAACGAGTAAAAAGAGGCATTATAAAGGTAATAAATGAACAGATAGTGGCAAAATGGAGATCAGCAACAACCAGAAAGAGGCATGATAAAGGTCATAAATGAGCGGAAAGTGGCAAAGTGGAGATCAGCAACTAGTAGAAAGAGGCGAAAAAGAGATCAGAAATTAGCAGAGTGAGGCAAAATAGAGGTCAGAAATGAGCAGCAAGAGGCAAAATAAAGGTCAGAAACGAGGAGAAATAGACAAAATAAAGACTAGCAATGTGCAGAAACAAGCAAAAGAAAGGTCAGAAACAAGTAGAAGGAGACAAAATAAAGGTCAGAAGTCTGCAGAAAAAAGGCAGAAAACAACCTGAGAACAAGCAGAAATCACTCAGGCACTCAGACACCCACTTACAGAATCACTCATACTCTCTCTCACCCACTCACATATTTATTCAGAGACTCGCGCCCCAACTAAAGACTGACTCAGACACCCATGCACCCACTCACAGACCCACCCAGACACTCATGCAGTCACTAACAGACTAACTGACACACTCATGGAGGCACTCACAAACCCACTCAGGCACTCTCACAGCCACTCACAGACCCACCTAGACACTCACACACCCATTCACAGACCCACACAGACACTCACGCACCCACTCACAGACCTACTCAGAGACTTTTGCACCCACTCACAGATCTATTCAGATACCCACAAACTCAATCACAGACCCATTTAGCCACTCATGCACTCACTCACAGACTGACTCACAAACAGGGAGGAACTCACAAACCCACTCAAACAATCTCACACCCACTCACAGACCCACTAAGATACTCACTCACACATTGAGACACTCACATACTCTCTCCCACACACACTGGAACACTCATGCACTCTAAAATGTTATAGGGTACAGTTAGGAAACAAAATTAAAAAAACCTTAGAAATTCACTTAAAAACCAAACATTATAGGGAAGTTATAGTAAGGGAAATAGAACCTTTTAGAAACTTAGAAATTCAGTTAAAAAACAAAGGCTACAGGGACATTATAGATAGGAAATAGAATTTTTAAAAACCTTAGAAAGTCACTGAAACAAAGAAAAGGTTACATGGACGTTATACTTTGGAAATAGAAGTAAAAAACATACAAATTCACTGAAAAAGACAAAGGTTACAGGGACATTATAGTTAGGCTCAGATTTCACTCGTACAAAACCAATGCAGTTCAGCAGTTATCATTACCTGAGCTAACTATAACTTACACCCCGCAATACACTGCTTATGACTTCACAGATTACATGTCAGGATCAGTCGAACACAAAGCAAGCAATCAAGAAATAAGAGAGACATTGGACAAAAGCGTCTAAGTAGAAAGCATGCCTTGACAGTTACTAGACTCTTTTTAAGGCGTTGTCTTTTGATCCTACAGAAAAGCAACATGGCACACACTAGCGCCAACGAGGCAATGAAGTCAGCATCCCAGACGCCCAGATGCGGGGTCGAACCAGGTGTTCGACGCGCGAGCAACAATTAGCTGCACAGTTCAACCGTCACATATTCAAAGTCGGAAGCTTTTTCTTGTGTTCCGTGAGGGACTATCTAAAAGTGTTCTAAACTACTCTAGCATTTTGGTCACGTTGGTAGTTAAATAATCCAACGCATATTCATAGTTTGTTCCTAGTATTCAGTCTTCAGTTTTTTGTCAGAAAATCTTCAACGCATGCGCAACAAGGGAATCTTGCTGTGTTGCCGACAACGAAGGAATTCTTCAAGACAGCTGTAGAAGTGAACTGTCAACTTTGATTCAGTGGTTGCGATGGTAAAAGGTGTCAGTTGACACCGCCTCTATATACCGCTAGTTCACAAGTGAGGTGGAATTACTTCTCGAGAGAAATTTCCTAGTGTTCCTGTTGACTAATGCTACTTAATTAGTCATTGCAAAATAATTTCTAGAGCAGAATCCAATTTCAGCTTCTACAGAAGTTTATCTGGTACATATAAACGTCAGCCGGTGTTAAATAGAACATAATTCAGGTTCACCAATTCAATTAGCTATAGCCTGTCAATTTAATGTGTTTCAGATGTCATAACAGGAAACCATTCAACATAAAAATAGAGATAAGCAATAGCCTAAGTACACATGGTAATTGGAGCTTGCATTTTAGAAAATATAAATTTCATTCACTGCATGTACTGTGTAGGTTTTCATGAAGCTTTTATTACTACAGGTGCAGATAAGAAGGTACCAGCAGAGCTGAACCAACATTGTGTACTACGTCTACATATCAATGCTGTCTCTCTTGTTTATCCACTTCCCCTTTCCCCCCTGCCAGTGTGCTGTCCGGAAGAAATTGTATTCTTTCGGGCGGTGTGTTGGTGGTGGGGCATTGGGTCCATCTTCTACTCCTGTGGTTCGGACCTGGCTTCTGACATTACATCACTCATGACATGGTCAGTGACATCACTGATGACATCTCAAATGACACAGTAAGTGAGCGTGCCCCAGGGGATGGGGTTCCCAGGGCCTTTTTAAGGCTTGGGGAGAAGGGCCGCTTGAGACCCCTCCCCTTTTATACAAGCTCAGCCCGTGGCATAGGGTCTCCAGAGCCACATTGGATCGGGGAGGGAAACCATGCATAGCCCTTCCCTTTATTAGTATACGTGGACCCGGGGGTATTCATTAAAAAAACGTATGTTTCAGGGATGTTATAGTTAGAAATTAGCATTTAAAAAACCTTAAAAATTCACTGAAAAAACACAGGTTTCACGGACGTTATAGTTAATAGGACATTTCACTTGTACAAAACCAGAGAAATTCAGTTGTTCTACTTAGTTGAGCTAACTATAAGTCGCACCCTCACAATGCACTGCTGGTGACGTCACATATTACATCATTCATGACAAGGTCAGCGACATCACTGATGACATCACAAATGACATCATCCAGTGACTGAGTGCTTCTGTAAAGTTTAAATATGTTATATATATATATATATATATATATATATATATATATATATATATATATATATATATATATATATATGTATATTCAATAGAAAATCTCATCATTCTATTGTGAATAACTTTGGCGCCGGTTGAGGAATCTGCCTGAAAATTTCCTCAAATTTGCCTCGCGGCGCCCCGGTCCTTCCCTGAAAGTTTGGGGGGGGTTGTCAAGCGGGGGCCGAGATAAAAGGGGGGTCCCCAAACGTGTTTTCCCCATGTTAATTTCCATAGGGCGGTCGACCTCACTTTTAGCCCGAACGGCTGAATGGATTTCCACCAAACTTGGCAAAATTGTAGGGACTGGTAGCCCGATGTGCCTTTGCTATGTCTCAAGATATGTGCTCCAGTGGATTTTGAGTAATTTCTTATATCTATAAGCGCTCCCCGGTACGCGCACCGGGGCGCTAACCGGCGCGCTACGCGAGTTCACACGCAGAAAGCTGATTGGCTCTCGGGTGTCTGTCAACAATCCAAACAGTCCGGAGCGGCCGCCATCTTGTGTCTCGGTAGGATCGAGACACAAGAGGTGGCAAAAACAAAGGGGGAAATGACCATAAGGGGGCAGAGTAGACCCCCTAGGTTTGATGTGGGGGCTATAAAAGTGCCCCACTGGGCAATTTTTTTTAATTTTTTTTTTATTTGTGTGGGGGAGCGCCCGGTATGCGCACCGTGGAGCGTACCGTGGAGCGTACCATGGGGAAAAAAGAATGATAGAGTTTTAAAAAAATGTAGCCTTTTTTTATAATTTGGAGGTAGTTCTTAAAAGAACTGTTTTTTTTTTCTTTTTGTTGTTTTATATTTTTTTAATGTTTTTTGAACATTTTGTACTTTTTTTGGCTTTTATGAACTATTTGATATATTTTTTGTTATTTTTATGGGGAGAAACAAAAAAACAGGGAATTGAAAATGGCTCAACTGGAGCAAAAAGAAATCAGGAAAAAATTATGGTTTTTTGGGGCAATTGTGGTTGTCGCCAGCAAGGAGGATGAGCTTTATGCTCTGCTCACCATAGGAGATGGTTTTACCACAAAAAATACATGTGATCCGGAATTCACCAAACCGTGGTTGTATGCAAGGGATCGTCTCCCTTGTCTCTGGTCCCGATGGAGTGGGTTGCTTTCTTTTGGAGGTGCTGGGTGAAGATTGGGGAGGGTTACTGGCCTGTTCTCTCACCTCTGCGGCAGCATAGTTGTCGGGATGCTTGCGCTGCATGTGCCTAATCATGGTATTATTACCAAATGAATATTTTTTATTAGGGTTCCCCCTTGAAAGTTCAATGCCACAGATTTGGCAAGTCACCTTTGGAGCATTCACTTTGTTCCTGCCCTCTGGGATGGAAAAAAAACTCCCATACAATGTGCTGCTTTGGCCTGTATGGGGTATTGTCTTCTGGCAGCCACCTCCTCCCCTCCTCCTCCTCCTCCTCCTCCTCTTCTTCTTGACCACCAATGTGATGTTGTGGTGGTCCTCTTGGTGGTGGTGTGGTGGTGGAGATGCTCCAGCTGCTGCTGCTACTGTAGCCATTTTAAAGTACAAAATATTTCTCAAAGATCTCCAAACAGGTCTTCCTCAGTCAAAAGACAAAGTCAGAATAAGGAAAAAAGGTGGGGTCTTTCACCATTTGGAAAAAAAACTGTCCTGAACCAATGAAAAGTGTTATTTTCAGGTCACATGACCCGGGATTTCATCATTTAGAAACCAAAACTGTTCTGCACCAATAAAAATTGTTATTTTCAGGTCACATGACCCGACGCGCTTACACGACATACCCCCGGGCGCGCGCCCCGGGTTGCGCCGCGTAAGCGCGTCGGATGTTTACGTTGCGCAATCGTATTTGCTCGAGTGCTTCCGGGTGCGCTTACGCCGTGCGTATCAAGGGGACGCGGCTACACGATACATCACGATGATGTTTTCGTTCGCGGCAATAGCGCTAACGGGACGCTCACCGAGACGCTTTCCGGTGCACACACCGGGGCACACACCGGGAGCGCTCCAGGGCAAAACATATATAAAAAATAGTATTATATAAATATGCAATATAGGATTCATTATAAAAAATAATACATTTCATAGGTTTGAGGCCCTATATATAGTTAGGAATTAGCATTTAAAAAACCTTGGAAATTCACTGAAAAAACCATAGGTTTCACACCAGTTATAGTTAGGAATTAGCATTTAAAAGCCTATTAAATTCACTGAAAAAACCATAGGTTTGACACCAGTTATAGTTAGCTGGAAATTTTACTGACATAAAACCATTGAAATTCCCACGTTACAGTTAGTTGGACTCACTAGAACTTGTGCGCCTGCAATGCACTGCTGATGACGCCACATATTACATCACTCATGACATAGTCAGTGACATCACTCATGACATCACTGATGACACCATCCTTGTGACAGAGTGACAGACCTCCTTTCAGTGTAATGTAACCCTTGAAACACATATTCAAAAATAGAAACAAAAATTTTCAAAAAAATAGAGATACCCATACCAGTTACAACAACCAATTCAGTAATACCACCATCTATATACACATCAACTCATTCACCAACAGTTCTATATAGTCACTCATATATATAATCACTCATCATATGTAGTGAAACACCTATACATCCTGTTACACACCGACAGTCATCCAAAAGTTACTCACACACATCAGTGATGTCATGAGTGATGTCACTGACCATGTCATGAGTGATGTAATATGTGACGTCATCAGCAGTGCATTGCAGGCGCGCAAGTTATAGTGAGTCCAACTAACTATAACGTGGGAATTTCAATGGTTTTATGTCAGTAAAATTTCCAGCTAACTATAACTGGTGTGAAACCTATGGTTTTTTCAGTGAATTTAATAGGTTTTTTAAATGCTAATTCCTAACTATAACTGGTGTGAAACCTATGGTTTTTTCAGTGAATATAAATATATATATATATATATATATATATATATATATATATATATATATATACAGATATATATATATATATATATATATATATATATATATATATATATATATATATATATATATATATATATATATATATATATATATATATATATATATATGCCAAGGTGTATTGAAGAATGAGTCGGTGTTTGAGTGTCTGAATGGATGATTTAGTAGGTGCGTGACTGACTTTATAAGTGAGTGATTAAATGTATCTTATTGAATACATGGGTTAGTGACTAAACTGTGTGAATGTCTGTATCAGTCGGTCATTTGGTTCGTAAGTGGCTGTATGGGTTGGTGAGTAGCTACTTGAGTGTCAATATGGGTTATTGATTGGTTATCTGAGTATCCCTATGGATGCCTGAGTGTCTGTGTTGGTGGGTGGGGTGGTGTTTGACTCCCTGCATGGATGTGTGAGTGGGTGATTCACTGAGTGTATGGGTTCAAGAGTGCATCTGTGAGGGGCCGTATGGGTGAGTGAGTGTATGTATAGCTGTGTTGGTGAGTGAATGGATGTCTCAGTGGTACATGTGTGAGTAACTACACATGTGAAACGCAGTATATGTGAGTGTTGGAGTATATAATTGGCTATATGTGAGAGTGATTGTGAGAGTGGCTGTGTGGATGAGTTTGTGCTTGTATCAGTGATTGTATAAGAGAGTAAGTATGTGTTAGTATATGTATGAGTAAGTGAGTTGGCGTGTATATAACTGTATAGGTGAGTGAATGGGAGTGTGATGGATTCTTTACAAGACTGACTAGGTGTGTGAGTAACTATAGATGAGTGGTGTGTGTGTGACTGTATAGGTGAATGAGTAGATGTGTGTGTAGACCTTGGAATCAGACAGTGGGTATGTAGTAACTGGTAATGGTGTTTCTATGGTTTCGAAAATGGTAGTCTGTATTTTAAAGTAGGTGTATCAAAGGTTATATTAGGGTGTGAGGAGGTTCATCAGATTATCACGTGGATGATGTCATCTGTGATATGACCAGTGATGTCATTTGAGAAGTCATCAGTGATGTCATCAGTGATGTCACTGCCCATGGCATGAATGATGTAATACGTGACGTCATCAGCAGTACATTGCGGGGGCACGAGTTATAGTTAGCTCAACTAACTATAACAGCCAAATTTCTCTAGTTTTGTATGAATGAAATGTCCAACTAATTATAATGTCCCTGAAACCTATGGTTTGTTCAATGAATTTCAAAAGTTTTTTAAATGCTAATTTCTAACTATGCCTACCGAAGTAGGGCATGTGCAGAAAGAGGAAGAAAGACGCGGAAAGAAGCAAGAGAAATGCAAAAAGAGGCAACAGAAATACAGAAAGATGAAGAAAAGTGCAGAAAGAAGCAAGGGATATGAAGAAAAAAACAACAGAGATGCAGAAAGAGGCCTTGTTGCAAAGTCATCTTGTGGCCCCAAAGTTTTGCTGACTGGCACTGGTGGTAACTGACTCTGACTAACCAGGCCCGGAGTCAGTGCTATGCTGAAAGACACTTAGAATATAGTGAAAATACCTATATACACCAGGGTACACTATGAGTTGGGGGACCCCTGTGATTGGCATGACAGCCCCTGTAAGGCCCTAGTACATAATAGGGCAGGGGGATTAAAACTTCCTCTAACTCAGAGGTGCAGAAAGAGGCAAGAAAAATGCAGAAAGAAGCAACAGAGGTGTAGAAAGAGGCAAGAGGGGTACAGAAAGAAGCAAGTGAAGTACAGAAAGAGGCAAGAGAGGTGTAAAAAGAGGCAAGAGAGGTACAGAAAGAGGCAGGAGGGTGCAGAAAGAAAGAAGAGAAGTGCAGATAGAGGCAATAGACTTTGCGAAAGAAGAAAGTGAGGTGCTTAAAGAGGCGAGAGAGGTGCAGAAAGAAGCAAAAGAGGTGCATAAACAGGCTAGAGAAGTGTGGGGAAAAGGCAAGAGAATTGCTGAAACAAGCAACAGAGGTGTAGAAAGAAGGAAAGAAAAGTGCAGAAAGAGGCAAGTGAGATGCAGAAACAGGCAAGAAAGGCACAGAAAGAGGGAATACAAGTGCAGAAAGAGACAACAGGAATGCAGAAAGAAATAGACAGGTGCAGAAAAAAGCATGGAGAGTGCAGAATGAAGCAACAGGGGTGCAGAAAGAGGCAGAAAAAGTGCATAAAGAAGCATCAGAGGTGCAGAAGGAGGTAGGAGAACTGCAGAAAGAGGTAAGAGAGTTGCAGAAACAGGCAAAAGCGGTACAGAAAGAGGGAACAGAGGTGCAGACAGAGGCAAGAGAGGGGCAGAAACAGGCAAAAGGGGTACAGAAACAGGCAAGAGGGGTACAGAAATGTACAAGAGAGGTGAAGTAAGAAGCAAGAGCAGTGCAAAAGAACCAACAGAGGTGTAAAAAGAGGGAAGTGAGGTACAGAAGGAGGCAAGAGTGATGTGTTTTATCCAGGAACCCAAATCAATATTGCTATTTTATGCCCTTGTACGGCTATAATCAATAATATCCCTATAATGGCATAAAGAATCAGATCCATGTTTAGTAAATAGCCCCTGCAGTCCACAGCACGACAGGAGCTACTTCCTTTGATTCCTAGAAAGCACAACGAGTTCTTTCGGCACACCAAACCTCCAGCAACCTGGGAAATCCCCGCTTGCTTTTGTTTTGATTTGTCATTAAAACTCCTGCGAACACTAAAGGAACAGTCAGTTCTTAGTGACATCTTTATTGACGTCTTATGTCCAAACCTTATGTCAAACTCGGCACCTTTCAGGTATACATATACCTACGTTGCCTTAAGCAAGCACACGGTGATGGTTTTGGAGCCGAGCAGCCATCTACTTGCCCGAGAGCCCAGCTGATGCGAGAGCCCACGGACGCTGCCCCTCCTCTTTGACGCTCTGAGAAAGACGCTGTCTTTTTTCTCCAGCCGAGAAAATCCAGCTCCGGCGTTTCCAGCCTACCCTTGCGGGTTGCTGGAATATCGATTCCTGAGGAAAGAGATACCAGACCTCCTACATTCTATTCCCAAGGTACGGTGCTGACTAAACCCTTAAAGAGAATTCTTGAGTCAGATTCTTGGCAAAACCAACTTAACTTAAACTGCTACTTACTTACTCCTTCCCACGTATTAGGCTTAGGTCAGGTACACCGGGGTAAGCGTATTTAGAAGCACCAGTTGAGTACCTCAGTTAATGTATATATGTATGTATATATTTTATCCATTATAAAGTGTTATATGGCTAACAAACCATATCAATGCTTTTACAGTATTATTCCATAATACTCTTTTTACTGTACGCACTTTACTTTATATTAAGTATTGCAATTGTGGCAATTTATTTCTCTTGCATGAGAGGGAAGACTGCTCAATAAATTATACCTTTTATTGAAAACGCCCGTCTCTCTCTTCTCTGCACTCTGGTGAAACTAAGAACGCACAATGACTGAGTGAAATAGCTGTCTATTGTTCTCACACGACTCTAGAGATATACTCTTATTCTGGGGGAGCAAAGTTGTCATGTTATATGGTTGTCGGAAGCTAATCCCTTCTTGTCTATCCAGGGAGGTTGAACTCCTCCTCGTTTATTCGAGAACGTTTCTAGTGACCTCTGAGCTAGCTGGCAAACCTTAAGTCTAATATAGTCAGTAGAGACCTAGTCGACCTCAGTCCTACGTCTACACTGCTGAATATATTATTCCAATGCGCAGAGCCTTTTGGGAATATAGGAACTACACTACATGACGCTCAACGTTTGGTAAGGCGATAAAACTAACGCAAGATGTTAGAGTAACTCAGTCATGCTTTTTCACACAGACCCTTTTCCCGTAAATACTCCAAAAGACGTCTGGAGTGGGTAAAAGGTTAAAAATCCGCCCCGAACTTAGTAGGAAGAGATTCCTATGTATAGTTTTTGGTGTAGTCAATGTTGAAGGATACAGTGTTCCAAAATATTGTGTACCTAATCTTTGTTTCCTTGAAACCTGATCTGCAACAAAAAACTTTTCTGCCAGTACAATGGTGGAAAGTGAAGACGAGAGGGAGACAACTAGAATAGCAGCTCGACTCCTAGAGGAAGACACAAGTCTCCTACAGAATGACCCAAATGCTATAGTAATTCCGGTCAACATAAGAAAAACTATAACTCTTAAACTTATAGAAAACGGACTGACATCACGAGGTGGTACAGTCATATTCATGGTAGAGGCCCATGAATATCGGCAGACAGAGGTATTCTATTCCTGGGTAAACTTTCCAGCAGCAAACGCTGTAACACACGAATTCCACTATTACAAAATAGAGGAACTTCCGGATGAATACACTCCTTTCGAGGACGTTGAAATCCCACTAAATTACCAAGAGCACCTGCTCTGGTTTAAAGGCGCCCTAAAACATAATAATCACATAACCAGGCTCGGTCCACTAGGTAGACCAGAAGCAACGGGGCCGGTCTTATGCGACTATGTAACACACCCAGACTACAAAATAATGTCAAACGAACAACTCCTAGTCAAACTAAAAGAATTAACAAAGGCATATAGAGAATTAGTTCAATTGGCTGACATAAGATCCGCCAGAAACTGAAGGAAAGAGATATAGCAGAACAACCATTTGAACTTGCCAGAATCATAGAAAAATCCTATGAAGAGCTAGGAAGAGATAGTCTGGGTGGTAAACCGGTAAAACCCCAACTAACAGAAAATCCTGAAAAGATATTTATTAAAAATATTTCAAACACTCCAAAAAAGAGCTGGGATGAAAATAAACAATCCACTCCCAAAGGGAAAAGATTCCAGTCCAGAGGAAGGTCTCAGCGTAGAGAGAGATCTCCAGGCCGAGAAGACAAGTCTCCCTAAAGGGAGCCCTCTGAGAAAAGATACAAGCTTAGAGATAGGGATAAAATAAGAAAACCTGACAGATATCAAGATGTTGATACACGTCCCTCTCGATCCTTCTCACTCAATCTTTCTCGATCTTCCTCACAGAAATCGGAAAGAAGAGGACGGTCAGAACAAAGAGAAGAGCACATCAAGTCCAAAGACAAGAAACCTGCTCAAAGTAAAAATTACAGTTTCCAAGAAAGAAGGTAGCCAGTATTAAAATAATCAAACATGCCAAGAATACTAAGGACACAGCTGAAAAACGGATAGTGGGCCCAGACAATGCTAGACAGCGCATCGGAAGTGACAATAGCTCGCAAGATCCTGATGAATCATCTGGAGACAGTGGACACGAATGAATACATTCAGGTGGAAACTGCAGATACCAGAATTAGCAACCCTCATAAAATATACGAAATAACATTGTGTATAGAGGGAGATAAGACTAGGAAAGTAAGGGGTCTGTTTTGGGATAACCTTTCAAAAGGATATGACATCCTATTAGCTGAGAAAGACTGGCCACCAGAGTTTGTCAGGGAGTGCTCTCATGGCAAAGAAATGATTATGCCTGCCTTCTCAAATCATATTCCAATTCATAGAAAATACATATATGCAAGAAAATGGGCAGTAGCTCAAGCTCCTGCATTATATAAAAATCATGTAGGATGGGATGAGGACTCCCCTCCTCACAAAATCCAGTTAAAATGTCAACCAACTGCACAAAGGCAGTACCTGATTAAGCAAGAAGCTAATAAACAAGTCAGGGAGATCTTAGATCAGCTTGAATACCAAGGGGTGATCGAAACATGCACCTCTCAAATGAACAATCCTTTGTTTCCTGTCTCCAAACCAGACGAATCATATCGTCTAGTCTTGGACTACAGACACCTTAACTCATGTTGCAAGACATTTGCTGTACAAAACTCACACAGTGCAGCACTAATGAATAACATCGTTCGCAAAAAATACAAAACAACATTAGACATCTCTAATGGTTTCTTTTG
Organism: Lissotriton vulgaris; assembly: GCF_964263255.1. Taxonomy (NCBI): domain Eukaryota; kingdom Metazoa; phylum Chordata; class Amphibia; order Caudata; family Salamandridae; genus Lissotriton; species Lissotriton vulgaris. The sequence goes on along the minus strand of NC_141695.1, from coordinate 1,458,439,625 downwards.
TCAAAACATTGCACCTGAAAGCAGGTATTTAACCATGTTCTCAATAATGGGGTCACAGAAAAATTTCTGTCGACTCCCATAGGGATTCAAGAATAGCCCAGGATTATTTTCAGCAAGAGTAACAGAGTTACTACAAATATATGATGATGAGGCATTATCTTATGTCGATGACATCTATCTCACAGATGATGACCTGGACACTCACTTGAAAAGAGTAAACACCATAATACTTGGGTTTGCAGCTGAGGGTTACAAATTCAACATTAAAAAGTCACGAATTGCCCATTTAACAGTCCTGTTCTTAGGATATGAAATATCAAGTGAAGGCAAAAGCCTAGCAGACAACTTCTTAGAGAAGTGTGCTGTACTCCAAGCACCAAGAACGCTGAAGAACTTACAATCAATACTAGGTTTCGTGAATTTCGGAAGAACTTACATTCTAAATTATGCAGAGAGGGTTAAACCCCTCTATGAATTAATACAACCTGATTTTAAACCAATCAATTGGACTCAGAAACACACAGACATTTTGAGATCATTGCAAACAGACATGTTAGCTAAAACAAAATTACAAACTCGTGACAACACACGCAACCTTGTAATCAGAATCATCCCAGGAAAATGCGGATTCACGTTCCTGACCTCTAATGAGGGAGAAACGGTACCAATAGCTTACAAATCACATTTGTACACACATGCTGAAAAAACATTCAGTCTTACAGACAATATAGTAAATGCGATTCAAACTATTGTAGCAAAAGAAAGAGCCCAAGCCCAAGGTAAAAGAATAACTGCTTTCACAGCTGAATCAGCCCTTGAGGCAATGTTTACACCAGTTAATCTAAAAACGGTGGCATTGGATCCAAAATGGATACAGTGGGAAAATTCTCTTGCTGCAAAAGACGTGACATACTACTTTGACCCGAACATGAAAAAACTGAAAGATCTAAAATATGAAGAAGAATATCCTCTGTAAATCGCAATTCTGCCTCTCCAACAGTACTCTTGTGTAATCTATATGGACAGACTTGCACAACATTACGATGTGGATAACAAATCCTACAATGCAGCATGCGCTATAGTTAAAGGTCACTGGCGCTGTGGTAAATTCAGACCAAAAATAACAAAAACTGAATCATTGGGAAACTGTTCGGCTCAGCGAGCTGAAATCAGATCTTTAAAGATGGCGCTTGAAAATGCAGATTGCAAATTCCCTACACTAATAGTGTGCGATTCGCATTTTGCGTCAAATCTTACAATAATGACTTGCAGAGCTGGATTCAAAACGATTACAAGGATGATAAAGGTACCACAATAAAGCATAAGAAGCTTTGGGAACAAGTAGTTCTTTTGCAGAAAGAACTACGAAAGACTCACGTGATACATAGACTGAGTCATCAACGTGATGGCGTTCACGTTGCATGGAATTCATTGGCTAATACAGCCGCAGCGTGAGCAACTAAAACGGCTTCCGTAGCCACAAAAAAAGCGTTCAGAAAAATACATAGACGGGGAAACCATGCTGGCGGTAAAAACGTCTTCAAAAAGTGACTGTGCAGCACTACCCGTAAACTATCCACTCAATTATACATACATAATTGATGCAAACTCTGTTCCTTTTGCTCGAATCCCTGGAGTGGGGGATAGGGTGATTCCAAACACGAACAGGAGAGTCTTCTTAATAGCGGACGCACACATGGGATTGGGTTTTAGGCACCAAGAGATCAAAGAATCCCTGAAAGAATTACAATTGGAATACCGGTGGCCGGGGATGAGCCTACAACATAACAAATTTGTAAAGAGCTGTCCAAACTGCAACAGAGATCGCAGCAGTGAACCGACCGGAGTAATGCCATGGCTATTCTTATAGTTAGCATAAGGCTATCTATACGTAAAATCCAGCGTCCCATTAAATTCCTTTTAAGACTAGATACACTTAAAAATTTAGACACCAGCGCTCGGCTGACGCCAGAACTGTTATAAAAGATTTGGGAGTCTATATCGGCACATACGCAATCTGCATGCTACATTCTGACAAGGGTCCTGCTTTTAGCTCTCGAGCTTATAAGGAGGCCATGACCAGCATGGGCATTGCATTGCGGTACTCTTGTCCCTTCCATCCTGAGGGAAATGGGATTGTGGAAAGAAAAAACCGGGACATAAAGCAATCTATAACGGCAAGGGTATTAGGTTCGGGTGATGGGTGGGTCCAACATTTAACAAGTGTCCAACGTAGTCTTAACAATCTGCCAAGAAATTCTCTAAAAGGTTTCAGCCCGTACGAACTATTATTCGGAACTAGAATGTATTTTCAGGATTTAGATAGTCAAACTTCAGTGGTAAAAGATAAGAAAAAATGCTTTGATATCAAAGATCGTTTGGCTGTTTTACAGGACTTAAATGAAACAAGAAAGGCCCTGAGCAACATAAAGTTAAAACAGCAGCCAACAGCCACTGAAGATAAACCACCTGTCCCAGCAAGGCCTGTCTGGATTCCAAAGATTGGGGATCTGGTCAGAGAGAAGATCGCGGTGAAGAAGGAATTTGGGCCTTCTTACAGAAAAGCAGTGCCTGTCTTAGCTGTCAACGGAACAAGATCAGTTGTACTATCGCCCCTTGCTGGTAAAAAGGAGAACAGAGTTGTATGCATCAACTTGGTTAAACCACAATCATGTGGCCAATAATAAGTAGTAGGCCCAGTGGACTCCCAAGAAATAGCAGAATATCAAAAATTGCTATAATCCAAGAGGTTCAAACTGAGAGACTAATCACATTTGATAAACCTACAGCGAATAAAAAAGGACTCTGCAACAATGCCATGGAACTTGTGCCTTTTGAGACCCAAATTAAAAACAGTTCGACAAAAAACACCAGTCTATGACGATGTAGCTTCAGACTATGCTAATGAAACAAAAAATGAAAAAGGAAAAGAAAATCCGGAAGCAATTCCAACAAATGACAGAACTGCATCTGGGTACTTCATCAATTTCGATAACTTTTCTGAAGATCCTAGTGAACCAGAAGAAATGCCAAAAATAAGAACAATCAAACACAAATTAACTGAACTTTTTCATGAACTCAAAGAAACATATCTGATTTCTCCATGGATTGAATTTTGGATTGTGTTAGGTGTACTTTTCCTCCTGCTTTGGCTCATCGTGGTACATTGTTTGGGAAAATTCATTGAGGGAAAATACAGTACAATGGACACAGCAAGTCAGAACATCAACTTGGTCCTAAAGCCACACAAGTCATCTCACATCGAGAAAAGAGAACTATCATCAGTAAATGTCACAGCCAGTCCAATACCCGGTGGGGTAGCTTGGGACAAAACGGATTACGAAATCTATGGCCCGGTCGAACTCTTGAAATATCCACATCAGTTCAAGGTTTCATTAAGTGACTTTATAAAACCAAGTACATTCTCTGATGATTGGGACTTTGAAAGCATAAATAATATGATGTCAGATTTAGTAATGTCAGCAAAATTTACAGAACATGATTATTTACAGGGTTCATCGAACTATGAACAAATGTATTGCTACAACCACTTCGCACATCACTATTTGCATACATCTGCTCAACCTAGAAATGTTTTTATGTATAACCAATGGGAACATTGTGCAACTCCACCAAAATCCAGTTCGAAAACATTTTATGAGAAATTCCTATACTTCTCAGGGTTTAATACAAGTAATGCAGAAACGTATTATTTTCAAGTGTTAAATAAGACAGGGATGAAAACAATGTTGACAAATACTAAATGGATTTATGCTGAAACATTTTATGAAAAAATGATTACATTTGGTTTTGATTTCTGGAAAAACAACATTGAAACAAAAACCATCTGGGGTACAAAAGAATGGCAGGTGCAAGGTTTAGAAGCATTATTTAGAGCCTGCATGATCCCAGAACAAAAAATATTTCTGAATGACACCATTCAACAGACTACTTGTCTTGGCCTAGCTAAGATTAAAGACTTAAACAAACCGTCTATTCCAAAGCCAATACCTGATAATAATACCACTTCAGATATTGAGATAGACGTATCCCATATTTTACACTTAACAGAACACATACTGATTGGAAAAAATGGTTGATCTGGCCAGCAGACACAAACAACTGTCAAGATAGATTCCTGAACAAAAAACAGGGGTTCAAAATGACCAGACCAGACCCTAGATACTCCCAGAGACAACATCCAGGGATAGTTACAACATACAGTTTAGGGAAGCTATGCCTTGAATGGCTACAGACATCCACACTGGCTGAAATCAAGCAACACTTGACTTTACTTAAAGACGGTGCTGACTTGCGTGATTTCATAATGGGACCACACAAACAGCGTCAAAAACGTTTCATAGCAGCTGGTATATACGCTGCGTACAACGAAGCATGGAAGGTAACTCAAATTGAGACAGCAGAACAAATACAAGAAATTGATCGTATTAATTTGGAAAAATCACTTTCTGTTGTGGACAATGGGTTAATGACTCTGTCCTCCAGAATATATTCACTGGACAGTATTGTATCATCTGCTATCGCTATAATAGATCTGGCCTTACAAATGTTACAACACGGTCAGTCCCAATTACGTTCTATTGTACAGCTTGGCTGGACGTTGCAAAATCTGCGTTCAGGCTACGTGCCATGGCATCTGATAAACACAACATCCTTATTCTCTATCTTTAACCTTACTGATAAACAAATCAGTTTGGCACAAAAAGGAGCAGACTATACAATTCTGAGCATTGAAAAACTTGAGAGATTACCATTGACAATGTGAGAAAGACCTGTCATTGAATGGATAATACATGGGATAATTACAATTCCGATAATAACTTTCCAATTTAAATACTGTAAAGAGTATATACCAGCGGGCCAGTATGAAAGGTTGGGTAAAGGGTACATTAAGTCATCATGGAAACTGCCTTACACACACACATGTTATAGTGAAAAGAAACAGAATGTATTTCTTTGTGGTAACAATTGTAAACAATCACTGAGCGGTATACTTCTGTGCCAAGGTATTAATTTGCATGGGGCCTGTGAGGGGACTTCAAATAACCTTTCATGTCACCAGCACAGCACACCCGCAACACAGATAGAGCCATTCTTTAGACGGCTTTCTAACGGGAGCTATATTCTAATAATGGACCACAGCTGTTGTGGCATGGTGCCAGGGAAAGCCTATCTCGTAAGCGTTACTTCCATGGTCACTTGCTGCATGCAAGTTGTATCCAAACAGCTCTCCTGATACGGAGGCGACAATTTGGCCTTCTTTGAAAATCTCTACTATACAAATTGATACTTTAAGCAGAATGAAATCTGTTCTTTTACAGACAACAGTGCCTTTAACGTCATCAAAAGAAACGTATGATCTCCTAGTTGCAAGGACAACAGCAGAGATACATACCCTTTTATCAACAAATTGCCCCGTGCATTTCGTAGAAATGCTAAGCCAAACCCTAAATATGTCTGATGCCAGTGGCATCCCACATATATTTAAGACAATTTTATCGGGACTGCTAACACCCTTCGAAGCAGTTCTGGGCATCTTTCCCAATTTTGTCCATTCTGTCTTTGGCGGCCTACCACTACTTTTGGGACTCGTAGCAGGAATTTTATTTTTGACCCTTCTGCTCCGATATGGCAAGCCAAGCCGCAGACAAGACTCCAGCAACGATGGAAGAAACGATCCTAGCAATGCGCTATCGGGACCGCATAACTAGAGTCCTTGGATTAGCCCGGCTAAGAGATCTGAATATGACCTGGTTTCTTTCATTCAGACCTATCTGGCAAAATTGCATCTTACCTGTGCTTCGATGTATGCTATGCGGAAAAAAATGCGTGTTGGACACCTGTCTTACACTACAATCAGCAGTACCAATGGATATCGCTACTTTGCTAAGTCCAGTAACGGCTCATGCATCATGTTGTCCCCAGCGGTTACCAATCCTGATGACGGCATTCGTTGAAACTTCACCACTACGATTAGGTGGCAGTGAAGTACGAGATGAGAGCAACATCACCCAGGTATGACCTTCTGTGAGCATTGCTGATCCTGACATCGATGATAGCAATCATTCTCACGACTGCACTGTTGCAGCATTTTCAAACTTGGTCGAACTCTCACCTGAATATGTAGACCAATTTTTTGCGAGTCTGTCTGAAATGATGTTCTCCCCTGAACCAAAATAATAACTTTTTAAGCAACAAGGACACAGCGTTCCCCTGAACTCTGAATTCGGCCTTCAGCTTTGATAAACAAGATCTACTGAAAACATTTGGAACTATTTTTTCCCCTGAAAGCGAAATAATTCTTTTAAATGTCCCAAATATTTACCTTTTTTTCTGGCACATGAACTTTGCTTAAAGTAGAACTATTCTTAAAGAACAGAGCTTTTATTTTGAGAAAACTCTAGAGACAATATATTACCTCAGCCTCTAGCACATTTCTACAGCAACTGTATTTATATGTGATGGAATGGTCTTGACCTTCTTTTCTGTATTAAGAGCCATTTCATGTGTAATTTTCAAAAATCATTTAGCTAAATATATATAAGCATGCTTAACTGAATGATTACACTGCTTGAAAAGCGTACAGTACCAATAATACATTTTCGTGTATTTTGCATACACCATTTCAAATGCAAAAAAAAAAAATGTATTTTGGGATGGGTTGAAATACACATGCACATTTAAATGTTTACTATTGCTTAGTTTTAAGTAAAGATGGACATTAGATCATGGAGTGGGTGATGTGTTTTATCCAGGAACCCAAATCAATATTGCTATTTTATGCCCTTGCACGGCTATAATCAATAATATCCCTATAATGGCATAAAAAATCAGATCCATGTTTAGTAAATAGCCCCTGCAGTCCACAGCACGACAGGAGCTACTTCCTTGGATTCCTAGAAAGCACAACGAGTTCTCTCGACACACCAAACCTCCAGCAACCTGGGAAATCCCTGCTTGCTTTTGTTTTGATTTGTCATTAAAACTCCTGCGAACACTAAAGGAACAGTCAGTTCTTAGTGACATCTTTATTGACGTCTTATGTCCAAACCTTACGTCAAACTCGGCACCTTTCAGGTATAAATATACCAACGTTGCCTTAAGCAAACACACAGTGGTGGTTTTGGAGCCGAGCAGCCATCTACTTGCCCGAGAACCCAGCTGATGCGAAGCCCACGGACGCTGCCCCTCCTCTTTGACGCGCTGAGAAAGACGCTGTCTTTTTTCTCCAGCCGAGAAAATCCAGCTCTGGCGTTTCCAGCCTACCCTTGCGGGTTGCTGGAATATTGATTCCTGAGGAAAGAGATACCAGACCTCCTACATTCTATTCCCAAGGTACGGTGCTGACTAAACCCTTAAAGAGAATTCTTGAGTCAGATTCTTGGCAAAACCAACTTAACTTAAACTGCTACTTACTTACTCCTTCCCACGTATTAGGCTTAGGCCAGGTACACCGGGGTAAGCGTATTTAGAAGCACCAGTTGAGCACGTTAGTCAATGTATATATGTATGTATATATTTTATCCATTTTAAAGTGTCATATGGCTAAGAAACCATATCAATGCTTTTACAGTATTATTCCATAATACTCTATTTACTGTACGCACTTTACTTTATATAAAGTATTGCAATTGTGGCAATTTATTTCTCTTGCATGAGAAGGAAGACTGCTCAATAAATTATACCTTTTATTGAAAACGCCTGCCTCTCTCTTCTCTGCACTCTGGTGAAACTAAGAACGCACAATGACTGAGTGAAATAGCTGTCTATTGTTTTCACATGACTCTAGAGATATACTCTTATTCTGGGGGAGCAACGTAGTCATGTTATATGGTTGTCGGAAGCTAATCCCTTCTTGTCTATCCAGAGAGGTTCAACTCCTCCTCAGTTATTCAAGAAAGTTTCTAGTGACCTCTGAGCTAGCTGACAAACCTTAAGTCTCATATAGTCAGTAGAGACCTAGTCGACCTCAGTCCTACGTCTACACTGCTGAATATATTATTTCAATGCGCAGAGCCTATTGGGAATATAGGAACTACACTACAAGAGAACTTGCAGAATGAGGCAAGAGAGTTGCAGACACAGGCAAAAGGGGTGCAGAAAGAGGGAATAGGTGGGAAGACTAAGGCAAGAGAGGTGCAGAAAGAGGGAAGAGGGGAACAGAAAAAGGCAAGAGGGATGCATAAATGTGGAACAGAGGTGCAGGAAGAAGCCAGAGCAGTGCAGAAAGAACCAACAGAGTGTAGTGATGTCATGGATAGAACTGTGGTTGTGTAGACATGCCCACGTATAATCTACAAGGGTTCTAGTTTAGTCAGTTGCTGAAGACTGGGATGTAGTAAGCAAATGGGCTGCTCTGTGTCCATATAATAAATATCTTAAACTGAGATTAAGGCTCCGCATCATTACAGATTGGTGACGAGCGCCGATGCGAACCTCACGTTTGCCTCATCTTGCTCTTATGATTACGGTAAGAGCACTTGCTGTATATTGTTTTAAATGAGGAAATCGGCGCATTCAGATTAAGAAGAAAATCAATGATATGCCTGTGTAATGCGCTGAGTAAATATCGTTCTATCGCGCTTTGAAATAAATTTAATAACAAAGGAGAACTGCTTACAGGTACAGCGCGAGGAGCAAAACAATTCCCATAAATGCGAGCATGCGCAGAGCGAATCTCGCATGATTTCGCCTGATGTGTCATAATCAGCGGCCATCTTAGATTCAGGCAAAAGGAATTAACGTGAGACTTTAGAAATCTCGGCGGCCATCTTGGAGTTAGGCAAGTTTTGGGGCATTGCAATTAAATTCTATATGACTTCATATTAAGGTCAGGCAAAAATCAGTTTAGCTCACTTTTAAGCAAATACAACAGGATTAAACAAATATACAACATAAAATGTCAATACCATATTAGTAGAAGAAGGTGAAAAGTCAAACAGCGTGTCAACACACACATGTATCTAGCGCAATTCATAGAAGACCATTACCATTTGATGTTACAGATGAGCAAACAATTGCTCAAAGATGGGAAAAATGGATAAGACGATTTGAACATTTTCTTAAGGCCACATGCAAAAAGTATACTGATGAACAAGCAAAAGATTTACTGCTCAATTTAGTGTGTGATGAAGTGTAAGATATTATTGTTACATTCCCAGTTGCATATAAAAATACGTATGAAGGCATCATGAAAAGTTTGAACAAAGGATTTAACCCATAAAGAAATGTAGATTTTAAAAAAGGTACACTTTTAACATGAAGTGTCAACAAGACAATGAAGCCATTGATGAATTTGTGACCAAATAAAAAAAAATTGTCATGTTTTGTGAATTTGATAAGTTTAATAACCAGGAAACTGTCAGGTTAAGGATCATTCAAGGATGCAATTCAGTAGAATTCAGTAAAAAACATCTTGAAAAAACCTACGATTTGCAAACAATTTTACATATGGCACGTACTATTGCTCAAGCAAAAAAAACATGCAAATAACATGGAGCAAGGAAGAGTTAAAGCGTTAGAACAGATTCATCAAATGACCAAAAAAGACAACAAAAGTGAAGAAAAAGTTAAAAAGAAGGATGAAAATAAGGATGAAAAAAGTAATAACAGAGTGGAAAAACCAACAAGCTTTAGGAAGCAAAAAAGAATATGTTACAGATGTGGACAACCATTTCCACATGTGAATACATGTCCAGCCTTCGGACAAAAGTGCAAAGAGTGTGAAAGGATGAATCCCTTCTCTGCTGTATGTAAATTCAAAAGAAAGGATAGTGGGAAAATGTGGAAGCGTCAAGTGAAAGGAAATAAGAGATATGTCAGACAAATCGAAAGTTTTGATGATTCCTCTGCTGATAAATTTTAACAAGAGCATTTGTATTTAATGTCAGAAGGAAACGAAGGTGAAAAGATCCTTTTGTTAAAAAAAGAAGATATTGGAAAAACAGCTTCTGTTGACATATTAGTAGGGTCTCAGAAAGTTCCTTTTGTGCTAGACAGTGGAGCAACGTGTAATATCATGTGCACAACTAAATATGAAAAAATGGAAGACAAAACTCCTCTTGTTTTATCAAATGTAAAAGTTTTCCAATGGGGTGCTCAGTTAATGGGACTGTTGGCTATGACGTTTCATGTGACAATGGAGCAACATATTTTAAAAGAGTTTCCTCTTCTGACAAAAAGTCTTGGAAAATTGAAGGGGAAGTCTATTTCGTTGCACATAAATGAGAAAGTGAAACCAGTAGCACAAATGCACAGGAGATTTCCAATTCATAGGCAGAGTAAAGTTGAAGAAGAAATTAATTCTCTACTTAAACAAGACATAATTGAGCCTGCTACAGGTCCAACACCTTGGGTGTCTCCGATTGTTGTAGTGCCAAAAAAAGACACAAACCAGATTAGAATCTGTGTTGATATGAGGATACCGAATACTGCAATTGAGAGAGAGACATCCTGGGCCCCCTTTGAATGACATGATTAGTATTTGAATGGGGCGACAATTTTCCCAAAATTCGATCTCTGTAATGGATATCATCAATTGGAAATTGATGAGAAATCAAGATATATTATGACTTTTTCAACACATACAGGTTTATTTTGTTATAAAGACTTAATTGTGGAATATGCTCAGCTGCAGAGATTTTTCAAGGAATTATAAAAAATGGTAAAACTGATAGAACTGTGGTTGTGTAGCCATGGCCACGTAGAACCTACAAGGGTTCCAGTTTAGTCAGTTGCTGGAGACTGGGATGTTGGAAGTCCCCTTTTTATACCACTCTGTAATCGCGGCCCCTGGTGCACTGCTGCTCAGGGTATGAAGTTCACTTGTGTCCTGAGGTCCTCGGGACACAAGAGGACCTCATCACCCCACCAGCAGTGCGCCAAGAGGTGTAGAAAGGGGCATGGCCTCGGACCACCTGTCTGCAATCCAGCTGTGTGGCGCTTACTGGAGGTACCTGGTGGGATAGTTGGCCCCAGGGACTCTCAGTATTCAAGGGGACTTGGTTCCCCAACTTAGAACATGCCAGGGGGTACGCTTGCAGAGTGGTGCAGGGAGGGGGTGGGGCCTTCAGCGAGATGCAAGCCTGACACATTTTTTATTAAAAAAAAGAACAGGAAGGGGGCTGCATGGCCCTCCTCCGGAAGCCGATTTCATCTCTGGGGATCCTATCCACCGGGCATGGCCTTCCTTTGAAATTTAAAGTTATAGGGGAGGGGGACTGTGTGGACTTCCCCTTCCCTGGACCGCTTCTGGCCCCGGGGACCCCATCCCCAGGGGACCTTGGGGGGAGGCCCAATGCCCCCATGGTTCTTGCAGGCTCCCCACCTCACGGGGGAGACAGCATTGCTTTTTGACAAGGGGAGATGCTTACATGCAGCTCCTCTTGCCTAAAAGCAATCTGCTTTGCTTTTTGGAAGCAAGAGCAGGTTTCCTGCTCTCGCATCCAAAAAACAAAGCAGTTCTTGCTGTGACAGGCGGAACCCGTAGTCCCGCCATGCCATTGCAAACAGCAATGTCCCAGGGGTGGGCACCCTGGGACATTGCAGGAGCCAGCCCTGGGGTTTGGCAGTCCCCTGGGCCATTAACAGCTCAAGCAGGGGGGCGCACATCCCCCTCCCTTCATTTGCATAGCCCCAGGGAGGTGGTGGTTCCTGGGGCTTGGGGTCCATAATGGACCCCTATATTAGCATAGTCAATGCCCTGGGGAGGTAGTGGTCCCCGGGGCTTTGTGGGGGGGCTCAATCCCCCACAATAATTATTTATCAAAGCCCCAGGGAGGTGGTAGGGTCTGGGGGGCCCACAAGGACACCCCATTTGAATAAAGCCCCAGAGAGGTGGCGGTCCCCCGGTCTTGGGGGCCCATGAGGCCCCTCCTCTCCTATTTAAATAAAGCCTCAGGGAGGTGATGGTACCTGGGGCAGCGGGGGGGCCTCAAAACCCTGTCCTTATTTGAACAAAGCCCCAGGGAGGTGGCAGTCCCGGAGCTTGGGGGGCCTGTGAGGCCCCCCACCCATAACTAATACAGCCCCAGGAAAGTAGCAGTCCCTAGGGCTGATGGGGGCTGCATGCCCCCCACATAATATACATAAAGCCCCAGGGAAGCGGGAGTCCCCGGGGCTGCGGGGGCCTCCACGGCCCCCTCTATATAATTAAACATTGCCCCGGGGACCTGGTTCACCCGGGGGCTTAAGAATAACAATGGGTGGGAGCACGCGGTTCATTTTCTGTTGTTTTCTCGGCCGGATACGCGCACCCAGCGCAAATGCGGCTGATTTAAAGAAAAAAACCTGCTCTTTTTGGCCCTGGGGGTCCTTTTGGGACCCTCTGAGCAGGCCTAGGGGGTCAGGGTATTTCTATCCTGCTAGAAAAAAGGAGATAAAGAGGGTCTAAAGGGGTTAGTTTACCGACCCCGACATCTCAACACCCCAACTCAAATATAATAACAAAGAAATGAGATGTCTGGTCAAATCGGTCTGTGTGCTCTACTATAAACTAAAGACAAGGTGGGATCGTATAGCAACCAAATGAAATAGCACAAGGCTGAAAAACTCCCATCAGCCCACCCTTATGGCGGAATGTCATCATGTGGGATACGAATAGTAAATCCAAACCTCGCCCAACCCATCAGTTGATGGTGCAGAGATGGATTTCTGAGGTGGAAACTCTAGCCACAGTGCAATTCAAATGATGCTGATTTGACGAGACATCTCATTTCTTTGTTATTATATTTCTATCCTGCCCCCTACCGAGTCTCAAGATAGCTGCCAACACTTCCTGGTTTGGAGGGTTGACAGCCAATCAGAAGTCAGCTTGTGCTCGGGAGGAGTCGCGACCCCTCCTCGGTGCTCAGATATTGATATTTTTATTTCTTGAATTTCTCTATAACTACTGAACGGATTAACACCATTTAAAAAAAAGTTTGCTTTCTGAACCAAGAGCTAACTTCTTGCTAAATTTGGTGTAATTCCGTTCAGCAGTTCGAGCTGTCATCTGTTCAAAAATTTCCTATGAAAATTGACATGGAGAAAACGTGTTTTGGAACCCCTCTTTTTTCTCAGCCCCCGCTTGATGAATCACCCCCAAAGTTTCAGGAGAGGAGCTGACCGGAGCATGCCATTAGTTTTGAACATTTCGCGAAGATTCGTCAACTGGTGCCAAAGATATTGGCAATTCAAACAAATGCTTTGCCTATGGAAACTAAGTCCTAACTATAACTACCTACTATATATATATTTCAGGAATGCATTGATATGTTTCTCTTCCTAAGAAAACAAACTTTTGGAAATTCATGCCCTAAAGCAATCAAAAGGAATTTTGGGGGTTGGGAACATTGAATCTGCCCCTGCTGAAATGATGTCTAATATGTTATCTATTAGTGATATTGATGATTTGGCATCACTGAGGGAGCTGGAATTGGGAGAGCAATATTAGGTTTCCGAACGGGACCTACACGAAAACATGGGTTTGGAGGTAAACAGAATAAGTCGGAGTGACTTCAAACCCAAATCCAGATTCAACCAAATAACACCACGTGATAACATTGATGCATTCCATGAGGTGGTTCTACATGGCCTCATAAAACTGGGAATGAGGGACACCAATCAATTTGCATTAAATCTGACTAAGGGCCAACAAGCAGCCTTGGAATCCTTACAAAAAGACAACCCCTTTGTCAACAAACCATCAGACAAAGGGGGAAATGTAGTGGTATGGGTTGTGAAAAAATACATGTCAGAGGCAGACCATTAGCTACTTACAATCACACTATGGCTGTCACCGAAATGCTGCAGTTTTGTCTGGAGCATAACTACTTTTTGTATGGCAATCAATGGTACAAACAGCTTACCGGGACTGCCATGGGGAGTTGTTTCGCCCCAGTTACACCTGTATGTTCATGGGTTGGTGGGAGTCAGAATATATTTGATCCAAATATTTGAGGAATATTCACAACATATCATCTTGTGTACACGTTACATTTATGATATTTATCTGATATGGGATGGCCCACAAAAGAAGCTAGAGACATATTTGTGGAAAATATCTGAGAATGATCTGAATTTGAAATTTACTAGCAAAACTGACAAAAGCAGGATAGATTTCTTTGATTTATTTGGGAAGTCGAAGATGAGACTATACATACCAAATTACATTGGAAGGCTACTGCAGGAAACAGCATCATACACGCCCGCAGCCATCATCCTATGAAACTGAAATGGTGCATCCCACATGGAGAGCTCCTTAGAGCCAAAAGGGTTTGAAGTACAACACAAGCCTACAACATAGAAGAGACAAGGATGCTGGAGAGATTGTTGATCAGAGGATACAGACATAAAGTTGTTGAGACAACAGCTAAGAAAGTGAGGGGAGTGGAAAGAGAAAGTCTTCTTAAACAGAAACCCAAGGGAAAAGAGAAGCAAACAGTTAGGCTAATTACCACTTACAATTCTAAATCTGCAGGAGTTCAGGCTATCGTTAAGAAACATTGGCATCTCATAAGATTGGATCTTATCATTAGGAAGTTAGTCAGCCCCAGTCCACAGATTACTTATCTGAGATGTAGCTCACTCAAAGATATGCTTATACACTTGGGCACTCACATGGAAACACCTGGTTGAGGGAATTCCTGGACTTCTATAAGTGCGGAAAAAATGCAAGGTATCTACACAAAGCACAAATGTAAAAATGGTAACACTATCTAATGGTATAAAACACAAAATAAGGCATTTCATAAACTGTATACAGACTTTGTGGTGTATGTTCTGAGCTGTATTTGTGGCTTACGATATGTGGGCAGCACCATTGTTCGGGTGAAGAAAAGGATTTTGGAACATTTGAGGGCAATCAGGCACAATGATGCATCGTTTCCCATGGCAAGACACTGTAACATGTTGCATGGTCCAAATAGTGAGGGTCTTAAAATCTCCTTCTTTGGCTTTGATAGGGTATCAGCATGAACAAGAGGAGGAGACAGAGAATGAGGATTGAGAAGATTAGAATTGGAACGCATCATTCGCCTTCAAAGTAAACATCCGGGTGACCTCAACCAGGACGAGGAGCTTCATGTGCATTTGGGCTGAATAGGTGTACCAACTAACTTCCCTTTCCCTTGTGCTGTGTCCGGTAATCTCATGAAAGCATCACCCCACCTTTATGCTTTGTTTTCCTTCTGCAACACGCATTAGTCACACTATGCGTGGCTTTTTCTCTTTTTCCTGGTGTTACTCCTAGATGTTTGGCTCATTTATTATTTCCCCTTTCCCATGAACAGAAAATGGGTACATACCCTATCATTTTGAGGTCAATATATAATACCTTTAGGGCATTGGGATTTGGTTACTTTACCCAGAAAATTCATGTTTAGCACTGAGTTCGTGACTTGACTTATGAGCAAATCTAGGGGTGTTAATTTTGGTTTCCCTAGTTATGGGCTATATACATATATTTATGTTCTATATACATATATATATATATATATATATTCACTGAAAAAAACATAGTTTATAGACCATATATAGTTAGGAATTCGCATTTACAAAACCTTATTTTACTCACACAAAACCATTGAAATTCCATATATAGTTAGTTGCACTAACTATATATCGCGCACCCGCAATCCACTGCTGATGATGTCACATATTGCATCATTCATGACATGGTCAGTGACATCACTGATGACATCACTGATGACATCTCAAATGACATCACTGATGACATCTCAAATGACATCACTGATGACATCACTGATGACATCTCATTTGACATTACTGATCACATCACTGATGATATCATTCATGTGATAATACGATGATCCTCTTCAGACTCTGATATAACCATAGATACAATCAGTGTAAACAGACACTCACAGACTGTCACTCATCCATGGAGTTACTCACACACCTAGTCAGTCATGCAAAGAATCAATCACACCTCCATTTCCTCAACTATACAGTTATACACACTTTACTTATTCAAACATATACTAACACATATTTACTCTCTTATACAATCCCTGATACAAGTTCACAATGATCCATACAGCCACTCACACATTCACTGGCTCTTATGCACAGTTATTTATATATGTCAACTCTCACATGTACTGTGTTTTACATATGTACTTACTTTGACATGTAGCACTGAGATATCCATCCACTCACCAATACACTCATGCACACAGTCAACCGCCCATACAGCTGTTTCCACATGCACTTTTGAAACCATACATCTAGTGAATCAACTGCTCACACATCTATGCACAGAGTCATACACCTCCCAGCCACCCACACACACACTCAGTCTCCCATACAAATACTTGGGCAACCAATCAATAACCCATATAGTTACTCATATAGCTACTTATCAACACATGCAACAGTTTACAGAACAACAGACATAATGATGCACAAATTAAGACAGTTTAGTCACTAACCCATGCACTCAGTGAGACACATTTAATCACTCACTCATACAGTCAGTCATGCACCTACTAAATCCTTCATCCAGACACTTATACATCCACTCATTCTTCAATATGTAAGACATATTTTAACTTTACGGAAACATACAGTCACTGGATGTTGTCATCAGTGATGTCATCAGTGATGTCATTTGAGATGTCATCAGTGATGTCACTGACCATGTCATGAATGATGTAATATGTGACATCATCAGCAGTGGATTGCGGGTGCGCGATATAAAGTTAGTGCAACTAACTATATATGGAATTTCAATGGTTTTGTGTGAGTAAAATAAGGTTTTGTAAATGCGAATTCCTAACTATATATGGTCTATAACCTATGTTTTTTTCAGTGAATTTTCAAGGTTTTTTAAATGCTAATTCCTAACTATATATGGTCTATAACCTATGGTTTTTTCAGTGAATTTTCAAGGTTTTGTAAATGCTAATTCCTAACTATATATGGTCTATAGCTTATGGTTTTTTCAGTGAATATATATATATACATACATATATAAACATATATCATCTGTATATCTATATAAATACAAACATAAATGCATGCATACATATACTTATATGCATACAGATGCATGTTATTTACATGAAAGTTGAAAAAACACTAATAAAAGCAAAGCTAAAAAGCCACCTCATTACAAACAGAATGGCTTTAACTTAAACGAGGGCGAGATCTATTGCATTTTCAATGCTTGTTTACTTTGGTTCCATCAAGAAGGCATTCAGATGTGTCACACATTTGCCATAAATTCTGAATGTTAGCACTATAGTTGCACATTAGATCACTGTAGTAAAGCTACTGCTCATCAGGGACGTCTGCTGCTGGTATTCAAAGTGCATGTTTCAGTCTGCATGTCAGAATTTTTTTAATGAAATAGAAGAGGATTTGAGAAGTCACTCAAAATGATCCCTAATTTTTCTTTCTGAAGCACTAATCATACTTTATATGGCAAAATTAACCCCCTCATGTTGTTCCTTTTTAAATTGAGTGTTTTCAGACTTACCACTTCATTCCAATCAAGATGGCTTCTGGTGTGCCATACTTTTGTCATAAGTAAGACTGTCAGCGCTCTAGTTGTTCTTTAGAACACTCTGGGACATTCTGTCATTGGGCTATACTTGGGGTACATCTGGGTGATATTTGGGCTACATTTAGGCTCTTTTGTCTCCGGTGGCCATCTTGGGAGACTGTATGTCAGAATTTTTTAATGAAATTATAGAGGGTTTGAGAAGTCACTCAAAATGTGCCCTAATTGTTGTTTTTGAAGCACTAATCATAATTCATATGGCAAAATATACCCCCTCATTTTGTTCCTTTTTAAATTAAATGTTTTAAGAGTTACCACTTTATTCCAATCAAGATGGCTTCAGGTGTGCCATACCTTTGTAATAAGTAGGACTGTTAGCGCTCTAGTTGTTCTTTAGAACACTCTGGGACATTCTGTCATTGGGCTATACTTGGGCTACATCTGGGTGATATTTGGGCTACATTTGGGCTCTTTTGTCTCTGGTGGCCATTTTGGGAGACTGCATGTCAGAATTTTTTAATGAAATAGAAGAGGATTTGAAAAGTCACTCAAAATGTGCCCTAATTTTTCTTTCTGCAGCACTAATAATACCTTCTATTGCATAATATACCCCCTCATTTTGTTCCTTTTTAAATTAAATGTTTTAAGAGTTACCACTTTATTCCCATCACGATGGCTCCAGGTGTGCTATACCTTTGTAATAAGTAGGACTGTTAGCGCTCTAGTTGTTCTTTAGAACACTCTGGGACATTCTGTCATTGGGCTATACTTGGGCTACATCTGGGTGAAATTTGGGCTACATTTGGGCTCTTTTGTCTCTGGTGGCCATTTTGGGAGACTGCATGTCAGAATGTTTTAATGAAATAGAAAAGGATTTGAGAAGTCACTCAAAATGTGCCCTAAGTTTTCATTCTGCAGCACTAATCATACTTTCTATGGCAAAATATACCCCCTCATGTTGTTTCTTTTTAAATTAAATGTTTTAAGAGTTACCACTTTATTCCAATCAAGATGGCTTCAGGTGTGCCATACCTTTGTAATAAGTAGGACTGTTAGCGCTCTAGTTGTTCTTTAGAACACTCTAGGAGGCTGCAGTAGAACACAAAGGAATCAACTGACAGTCTCTGTCCTTGTTGGATGTACATGTTTTACTGAGAATGTCAGACTTCATTTTCACATGACTGAGAAAGATAATGTGAATTTACAGAAAATATGCTTTCAGTTTAGCTTATAGATCCCCTTCCAAACCACTGTGGGAAAATCATGAGATATTAGTTTTCTTTCAAACAATATTCATGATATCACAGCAGAAGGCTTTTTCACATGGTAAAATCACCTTAGAACCCACCACAATTCCTAAAACGAGTATGGTACCATCAATAAATGATTTATAATGTAACTAAAGTCCTAAAACCCTCTATTAACTACAATGCTTTTTAATGAGGTGCTATCATGTATATTGGTCCCAAGATGGCTGCCAACACTTCTTGGATGAAGTGCTGACAGCCAATCAGATCAGATGTGTGGTTAGGCTCCGCCCAGATATATATCTTTTTTTGAACCTAAATTACTCAAAATCCACTGGAGCACATATATTGAGACCTAGCAAAGGCACATCGGGCTAACAGTCCCTACAATTTTGCCAAGTTTCGTGCAAATCCATTCAGCCGTTCGAGCTAAAAGTGAGGCCAACCGCCCTATTGAAATTAACATGGGAAAAACGTGTTTTGGGATCCCCCTTTTTTCTCGCCCCCCCCTTGATGAAACCCCCCCAAATTCTCAGGGGCTGCTCAGAAACAAAATGTTCCATTTTCCTGAAAATTTCAGCCAATTCCGTCCACAAACGCCAAAGTTATTAGACATAGAATTTTCAAAAATCCCATAGAGAAAAAATCCTAACTATATATACCTACTGGCGACCGCCAGTAGGTAATATATATATATATATATATATATATATATATATATATATATATATATATATATATATATGTATATATATATATATATATATATATATATATATATATATATATATATATATATATATATATATATATATATATATATATATATATATATTACCAAGCACACTTCCTCTCACGATAAAGGACAGCACCGACTCCGTGAGTTTGCTGAAGGTTGAAAGTTTATTTTACAAAGCTGCTAAAAAGACGCGTTTCGGCGGAAGCCTCCGCCTTGCTCACTTCACCTACCAAAATGTGATTACAAAACATATATCCCTCTGAGCAGACACAGTTCCTTCACTGTGATTGGTATCTAGTTACCATGGTGACACAAAGTTTGGTCATGTGTTAAGGCAACAGACATAGAAAAGTTTCTATACATCATCCCAAAGGTTCGTGCAAAGTTACATCTTTGGGTAAGGGAAAACCAACTGCAATAACAAGTATATAACCTAAAATACTTGGCACTACAAATCAAATAAATAAATTAATATCATGTGTGTATTACAGATAATTGAATTGAATACGTTGGCGATGCATAACATTCTCTGTAAGCAAAACCCGGGTGAGAGAGAGCATGGAGTCATAGCACAATTAGTATACGACTCCATCGTAAGCCTACGGCTGGAAATTCTGTTCTTCATGCATCAAGCCATCATACCCAGCATTTGATTAACAGCATCCCTTACGGGGAGATGCTGCGGATCAAACGCATTTGCAGTGATAATGAGGAATGTAAACTGGCACAGAGAAGTTGTAAGAAGCGGTTCCTTCAAAGGGGATACAAACCTGCGATTATTGACAAAGCTATCAAGAAAACTGAATCTTTGAGTCGTGAGAGTATCTTATCCCCTAAAATCCCTGCCATGGCCAGTGATGAAAACAAAAAGGTGCGAGTTATTGTGACCTATAACAAACAACAGGCGGCCATTAGAAAGATATTTAGGAGGCATTGGGATTTGTTGTTGAAGGACCCTGTCATAGGTAATTATTTGCTTAAAGACAATCCTACCCCTCAAATAACTTTTCGGAAAGCTAGATCCATGGGAAATAGTTTGGATAAATGCAATCCTGAAATCAGACCCCCCTCCAATTGGCTTTCCAAGCAAAAAGGTTTTTTCAATTGTTTTTATTGTAAGGCCTGCAAAAATGCTACAAATGTGAAGGAGTACAGTACTCCATTTTTGCCCCAACCAGTTAAAATCAAGCGACGTATTACGTGCAAAACTGAATACGGCGTTTACGTGTTGGAATGCCCTTGCGCATTACGTTACATTGGCAGTACCAAGCTACGCGTGCACATGAGGATCCTGCAACACCTCAGGGCCATTAATAACAAGGATCAAACATATCCGGTAGCACAGCATTTCGAAGCTAAGCATGATAGTGACAATACTCTGCTTCAGTACTTTGCCATTGACTGTATACCTCCATCTCGCAAGGGTGGCAACAAAGACAGTGCCCTGAGAGTGTTGGAGACCAGGTACATCTTGGAATTTAATTCCAAAGTTCCAAACGGTCTCAACACCACAGAGGACTTATACACTTGCATATGAAATCTGTCTCACTGTCCCTGTAATAACTGATAACATAATGTGGCAGGCCTTGCATTGCTTAAGAGATTTGATTAACTGTTTGGTTAATTATTTTTACTGTTATGGCACATTCTTGAATCTCCATTTAGTTTAGTATACAATGTCTCCCTGCATGTCTCTCTTAACATACATCTGCGCTATAATATGATTTAAGCATTGTCTTTTTTAATTCACGTAACACACTGTTAGTTATTCCTAGTAATTGAATTGAGTATCTTGGTCTTTATTTCATTTGTATTGTTTCAGTGATTCACAGTTATGTTATCACACTATTTCTCGCCTATATATTTCAGGCAGCTGATAATATCGATCTTTCTATTCCAGGATCCTTTTGCCTTATTTTTGTTGAAGTGTTCGCCCGCTTGGGCTATATCAATGTAAACAGCATATCACAGACTGCGTATGAATTTTGTATAGTATATGACCAGTGATTTGGTTATATATTAGGATTATGTGAGAAGTGCTCCCTATATTACTTTGGAGCCTAGCACTTAAAATGTCTTTATTTATTGAGAGATGTATATATATATATATTTCTATTGAGATTTATGTATATATTTTTTATCAATATGAAGGTGTACATTTATGAAATAACTTGTAAATATGCATGTTTTTAATTGTACATTCTTTTGAATTTTACTATATATTCTATCAGTAGTCTGGTCTATATATACTATGTTCATTGCATAGTCTGTTTTTCAGTTTCATTCTGCAATGTAACAGCTGTTTACAATCAAATGTTACCTGTCACTTTAAATTTGGCATGGGTCCGTGAGTAACGCGTCATGTGATCAAGGTCCAGGTCGGACCGAAACGCGTCATGGCGGCATACTGATGCGTGGCGAAATAACCTTAAATAAATAATGATAAGCACGAAAAAATGGGTCCGCGTTTGTCTATCTGAGTCCTGGCTGGTGATTGGATTCTGAAGGATAGAGTACTGGAATATATATATATATATATATATATATATATATATATATATATATATATATATATATATATATATATATATATATATATATATATATATATATATATATATATATATATATATATATATATATATATATATATATACATATACATATACATATACATATATATATATATATATATATATATATATATATATATATATATATATATATATATATATATATATATATATATATATATATATATATATATGTTACCAAGCACACTTCCTCAGGACGGCACCGACTCCGTGAGTTTGCTCAAGGTTGAAAGTTTATTTTACAAAGCTGCTAAAAAGACGCGTTTCGGCGGAAGCCTCCGCCTTGCTCACTTCACCTACCAAAATGTGATTACAAAACATATATCCCTCTGAGCAGACACAGTTCCTTCACTGTGATTGGTATCTACTTACCATGTTGACACAAAGTTTGGTCATGTGTTAAGGCAACAGACATAGAAAAGTTTCTATACATCATCCCAAAGGTTCGTGCAAAGTTACATCTTTGGGTAAGGGAAAACCAACTGCAATAACAAGTATATAACCTAAAATACTTGGCACTACAAATCAAATAAATAAATTAATATCATGTGTGTATTACAGATAATTGAATTGAATACGTTGGCGATGCATAACATTCTCTGTAAGCAAAACCCGGGTGAGAGAGAGCATGGAGTCATAGCACAATTAGTATAATGACTGATAGAATTCCAGGACAATCTATATGTTACCCTGTGTGATTGAAATAAACACAGTCCGGGTAAGGCGGCATCTAGAGCATGTGGGTAATTTGATCATACAAGACAATAGAATTCTCATGCAAATGACAATGGGTCAAACACAAATGAAATAAAATAAAATAAAGTAAAGATTATTATCAAAGTCACAAAGTTCATTACCCATGTTTCCAAGTAAACACAAAGGTTACTCACACGAACCTCGTCTCCAAGTAGAGCATATATGTGTGTGTTACATGTCAAATGTGAGCCATGGTCATGAGCCTAATAATGATTAGCATCCTACCGCCCCTAGATGCATACAACTCAACGACCCCAAAATCTCACCCATATTGATTTGAAACTTGACGTTGCCATACTAGATAGATGCCAAAATGGTTAAAACAAATGTTACAGAGGAAACAAAGTATTCACACAAATGATGGTGTAGGTGTATCACGAGCGGGAAAGGGGGACTCTGGGAGTATGCTGCATTAATTTATAAATGTACAGTCAATGCTTCATCTGCGTTAAGCCCATTCGGAATCTTAGAATCCAACAAGATAATGTATCTTGATTCCAGATGCCTCAGGGCAAGTCTGCGATTCCCCCCTCTGATACTTTTTGCAACGTTATCGATGACAAAGTATTTGATGTCAGAACTGTTACCAGCATGTGTTTTGTGTATGTGCCTAGCCACAGGATAGGTTTCATCGTTATTAGTTATTGCTCGCAGGTGCTGCAATATACGGACATGTGCTGGGTGGATGGTGCTACCAACATACCGTTTGCCGCATTTCCAAACAAGGACGTAAACTGCGTACTCAGTCTTACATGAGTAGCAGCCTCTGATGGTATATGGTTTGTTTCTGAATGGAACAGGAACCTCTTTGGTGTTAATGCCTTGTTTGCATGCTTTACATTTTGTGCATTTGGTGAAACCTCTTTGGTTGTTTAACCAATTGGGTGGCTTGGTGATGGACGGTGCACTGACTACAAGCTGGTTGCGCATCGATTTGGCCCTTCTGAAGGTAATTGAGGGACTTCTGTCACACCACTGCCCTATTACTGGGTCATTTTGTATCAGGGGCCAGTGTCTCTGCAAGATCTTTCTCACGTGATTGTGATAGGCATTATATGCCGTGATCAATCTCGGCATGTTGGGGACAGATTTGTTCTCTTGTGTGCTCTTTTTCTTTTCTGAAAATAGAAGGTCCCTTCTATTCACATTCCGGCATTTGTTTTCTGCTCGAGATAAGGTTTGAGCACTATATCCTCTCTTGCTAAGTCTGTCAAATAATTTTTTTTGGCTTCACTCACTCCTGCCTGTGTACTGCAATTTCTAGTCATACGTAGACACTCAGCGTATGGGATGGACTCTTTGAGTTTAACTGGGTGGAAACTCTGCGCGTGTAGAACCGCGTTTCCTGCTGTAGGCTTGCGGTATGTCTTGGTTTGGATTTTATTTTTGTCTACGAACAGCTCTAAATCTAGAAATTGTATTCTCTCTTTGCTGGTGGAGCAGGTGAATTTTAGATTAAGGTTGTTTTCATTAATTGCCAGTGCAAATTTCTCTGCACTCTCTTCTGACCCTACCATTAAAATGAAAATGTCATCTATATATCTCCTATAGATTATAACATTTTCATCCATGCTCGATGAATGGGTGACGGCCAGTACTTGCTCCTCCCACCAGCCCATATGCAAATTAGCATAACTGGGGGAGAAGCAAGTACCCATGGCTGAACCTTGTAGCTGTTTATAGTGTAGGCGATCAAAAATGAAGGTGTTATTTGTTAAACACCATTCTACCATCTGTAGGAGCATGATCATGTGGTCATGTAGTGCAATGGGTCTTTGATTGAGATAGTATTGGAGTGCATTGAGCCCGTCTGTATGTCTAATGCTGGTATACAGCGACTGTACATCTAGGGTCATGAAAACATAATCCTCATTCCATTCAAGGTCATACATTTTACGAAGAAAATCACCACTGTCTTGTACATAAGCAGGAAGATTTTTGACAAACACTTGCAAAAAATTGTCCACATACACACTGTTTTTTTTCAAATAAACTGCCTATAGCAGAGATAATAGGTCTTCCTGGGGGTTTCACTGCATTCTTATGTATCTTAGGTATTAGATACAATTGAGGCATTGTCGGATAGTCATTTTTGAGGAATTCAAACTCTGATTTACTTATCAGATTAGCACTTTTCCATTTGTACAATTCTGCATGGAACCGTTTTTGAATACCTACAGTTGCAGTAGGGCTAATTCTACAATAACATTCACGATCTTGTAGTTGTGCCATTGCTTCTTCGTTATACATTTTAAGTGGCCACAAAACAATGTTACCGCCCTTATCAGACCATCTTACCACTATATCCGGTCTGCTTTTGATTTTTGTCATGAGGTTATTGTATTTAAACCTCTTTTTCATGTCTGTGTGGTAAAAGTTATTAGTGCTCAAAATTGAAAGTTCCTTTAGTTCTTTTATAACATTTTCCGAAAATAAATCTAAACCATCTTTCAATAGCATGGGGATGAAAACAGATTTTGGTTTAAAGTTAGTTTTAGCGGCCACGTTGGTAGTTAGATTGGATTGAGCTGCCAAGTCGCCTGCTGATAGTTGTGAAAGTGATTCATCGTATTCCAAAGCAATCATGTCACTTAGAACCGCCATATCTGTAATAGCTAGCATTTGTTCTGTTTCAGTGCCCGGTTCTTTATCAACATCTTTTCTTGCACAATTCCAGAAATGTTTCTGTAATTTATGTTTTCGCAAAAATTGAAATAAATCTATGCGTGTTTGGGCATAGTCAAAATTAGTAACGGTGCAGTATGTCAATCCTAAGGATAAAATAATTGTCTCTTCCACAGTTAATGTTAAATCTGTAAGGTTTACAACGGTGTTGTCCATATTTTCAAGATTTGTGTCTGCCATTATTGTTTCCTGTTTTTTCTGTAGGTTGGCTTTGTTTGTTTTCCCACCGCGTTTCCCCCAACGTCTGTCTTTTCTCCGTCGGCTTTTTGTTTTTTGTCTTGTTTCGTTTTGCCCCTGTACCATGCCTGCCGCTGAGTTTGCGGTCGAAGGTTTGCGAGGCGTTGTAACCGAAAATAAGCCAACTCTTGTGCAGGTTTGGGGATTGTACCTCCTGCCTACAGTGTAGCCCTGAGAGTTGGACGCTGGTGCTCCCTTCATAAGTGGTGCGTCTTTTCCGGCAGGACCAAGCCTGTAATCAAGTCTTTAGGGGGAAGGTGAAATGCGTTGGGCAGGCATGGTTTTAAAATAAAAAAGCTTTAAAACTTCAGGACATATGAGAGAGTGCGTCTTTATTTTACAATCTCTACTGTCGTGAGGCAGCAGAGTTGTTTTGTGGTGATATATATATATATATATATATATATATATATATATATATACATATGTGCATATCACCTTCTGTATATATATATATGCATATCACCTTCTGTATATATATATATATATATATATATATATATATATATATATATATATATATATATATATATATATATATATACATATATGCATATCACCGTCGTGTCCTGCACTCGAGCGGTCGCTCCCCTCGCCTCCTCCTCTCCTGATACTTGTGGTATTGTAGCACTTGACTCTGCATTTGCAATTTATATTGTAGCGCTCGACTCCACAATCGTTATTTATATCGCAGCGCTTGACTACATATTGGTAATTTGTATCGCTAGCGCGCACTTCTGGGCATTATCTTTGGCTGTGTAATTTGTATTGTTTTTACATATTTTGTAATTTGTATTGTTTTTACATATTTTCATAGCGCTTTGACTTTCGGTTAGGAAGGACATTAGAGAGGCATTTGAGACGCTTTGACTCTGCGCTTCAATCCGCTTCCACTGCTGCATTATCCTAACTATATTTCGCCCTCTTAGCGCCCCATTGCTCCCACTGCCTGTTCCCCAATCAGCGTTTGTTGTTGCTGCCATTTTGTTTGTATTCCCTGGCCCTTCCTCCACCTCGCTCCCGCCTCCCAGCTGACCCTCCCATGCTCCGCCCCCTCCACTCTCCATTTATGACAGATGGACCTACGCGCAGCGGTCGCGCTGAAGGTGCGCCAAAGGTAAGCCCGTCTACGTCCGTCCGCGCCTGGACCGCGCCCAGCGCCAGACCCCCTGGTCCCCGCATCATCCACCCCTCCCGCATTACATACGACGCCTCCACCCTCTTAGCACTTAACCCCGGCCGACTCCCTAACTGTGCCCAAGCAGCACCAGGACACACCCATGGACCCTTCACCTGCCACTCCTGCAAATTCACCTGCATCAAGACCCACACCAAACCCTCAAACACCAAACAGAGATCCAACACCAACCACCTTAAATGCATCCTTCTCAACACCCGCTCGGTTCACAAACACGCCATCGACCTTTGGAATCTACTCAACACCATTTCTCCGGACATCGCCTTCCTAACAGAAACCTGGATGAATGCCTCTTCAGCTCCAGACATCACCATAGCCATCCCGGACGGCTACAAGATCATCCATAAGGACCGCGCCATCCAAACAGGAGGAGTAAGTAAGTATTTTTTATTGTTTTTAGGTTAATTAAAACCATTACAAAAGTACATTGATAGTTCATGCATTCAGATAAAAGATTGTAAAGAAAGATATATTATTTTTTAAAACAAGAGAACTTAATAAAAACGTTTTGGTACGGGTATGTGGTCATGATGTAAAGTCTTGGCCATTTTTCAACTAGTCCAGTCTTGCGCTCTCTGCCAGATTTTTTAGTTTCAGTTCCAGACATTTCAAGAATTTTACCAACTTCCCGTTTAGTGGGGGAAGGCCTGGGTCAAAACAAGCAAGAACCGCTTGTCTACGTGTGCGGATTTTTTGTTCATTGAAGGCAGTTTTTAACAGGGCTACTCTTTCCTCTTTCAGCCTTGGGCAGATACATAATAGGTGTTCGAGATCTTCATTTTCTGCCCCGCACAGCCTGCATTTTGTCCCACAGTCCCTTCTCAACCATGGTTGTAAATGTGGAATAGAGGGTAAAATTCCTAGCCTGTATTTTAAAAAGGCTTCTTTTGATTTCCTGCCGTACCCCAGACTAAAGTATGCCTGTCGCCCAGGCGATTTATATGTGGCCAGAGTCATCCAAGCGTGTCGCCTTTGTGAAAAAGTCGCTTTATCTTCCAAGTGCGATTGACTTTTTATGCTCTTGTTTACAACACGCTTGAACTGCACGTGTGGTAAAGGAGTTTCCCATAGTTCTTTGAGACCTGTGACAGTCAGGGATTCCTCTAAGAAAGTTTTTGCCGGCAATTGAAGAGAGCTGCTTAAGTCTAGCCATAGCAGATGGTTAAGTGAATTTTCTGGCGAGTTCTTGATTTTCTGCCAGCACTTTATGTACGCGCCTCTCCTCGCAAGGTTTTGGGAGGTCAGTCCAAACTCTAGCCGGATCTGGGCCTGTGCGGTATAGGTTGGCAGGTTAAAGAGAAGTCGATAAGCCTTTGCAATTGTTGTGTCCAGCAGTTTCGCGTCTTTGCCTTTTAGAGCCTCACTGCCATATGTAATAGATGACTCTAGCTTAACTTGTACCACACGGAGCAGTGGGAGTAGAGTAGGACCATTTAGATTAGACTTTAGCTGTTTGAGCGTGGTCGCTATCAGCATCCCTTTCCTCCTGATTCCCTCTAATTGGTTCGAGAAGCGACCTCCTTTGTCAAACAATATTCCCAGGTATTTATATTCTAAACAGTTTGCGACAACCTTTGTTCCAAGGAACCAAGTATGCAGCTTTTTGTTCCCATTTATAGACAGAACTTTGGTCTTGTCAAGATTTATTTCCAACAGGTTCGCTTCGGCATATCCTTGCAGTGCGTTGATGAGGTTTTGGAGACCTATTTTGGTGTGGCTGACCAGGACCACGTCGTCTGCGTAAGATATACTGGGCAACGCTTTACCTCCCAAGCGTGGGGCGTGCCCATTGCAGATTTCTAGGGCGGGTGGTAAGTCGGCTGTAAATAAGTTGAAGAGGGTCGGTGCTAAAACGCACCCTTGCTTTAGGCCGTTAGTGGTCGGGATGCGCCTGGAGAGGTGTGTGCCGTTGCCGAGTTTTACCTGGACCCACGTATTGGTATGCAGTTCGATCAAAGAGTGAAGAAGGGGGTCGGGGATCCCCCAGGAGGCCAATTTTCTCCAGAGGAGACCCCGGTTAACGTTATCAAACGCCGCCTTAAAGTCGACAAAGCAAAGGTGAAGAGCCTGTTTATTCACCCTCGCTTTGTCGATAAGTTGCGAAATTGCCAGCAAGTTTGTCGTAGTTCCCGTTTCTCTGCTGAACCCAGTTTGACTCGAAGGAATTATGTTGTGGTGTGTTGCCCATTCGCACAGGTGGGTCAGCAGGAGCCCCGCAAAATATTTGGCCTCGATATCCAGGAGTGCGATCAGCCGATAATTTTTTGGCAGCGTTCTATCCCCCGCTTTATAAATTGGTGAAATGATTGAACCCCTCCATGAGGCAGGAAGAGTTCTAAATCGACTCACAGATATGTAAAGAGAGGTCAGCGTTTTTGCCCAGTATTCTGGCTCAAGTTTGAAGAGGGCCGGAGGAATCCCGTTTGGCCCTGCTGCACCGTCCTTCCTTCCCTTCGCAATTAGCTTAACCAGAGCCGCGGAGATTCCAGATTCGAATTCTAACCAAGTTTTTATTGTTTGTGACGGTTGGCCCTCTAGGACTCCCTGGGGCTTACTTGTGGTGGCGACCTGCTGGTTAAAATGCGAGTCTAAAAAGGATTCCCATGAAGATTTAGTGATGTGGGACGTTATTCCGCTGTTTTTTGGATTTATAATTTTGTTTATTGTTGACCAAAACTGGGAGCTGTTGTTGCCCTTTGAGTCATGATGAAGTTTTGCCCAGAGGTCCTCTTCGTTGGATCTTTTGACTCTCCATTTCAGTTTTTTAAGGTCCGTCCGAACCTTCTGAAGTTTTGCAAGAAGGACCTTATCCCCCGGGTTTTTTCTTAGCGTTCTTAGCTGTCTGTTAATTTCTTTTTTGTGGGTTTTTAGGGCTGATTTCTGGGAGCTTGAGATCCTCGTTAGGGCACCGGAGCCAGCAGATGAGCTGTGCCGTACGATAGATGAATATTGGTTTGCAAAATCGGCCGTAAATTGTTCCCAGCCTGCTACAGGATCGCCTGTGGGGTAGTTTATGCTTTTTAGTTGGTGTTTAGCAGCTTGTAATACCTCAGGCGTATTGGCGACTGAGGTTTTTATCCGTTTAAAGTCTATGGTGTGGCTGGCATGTGGGCCTGTTGGATTTAGAAGTATCAGGTCCGGGGGGGCACAAAGAGAGACTTCCTGAGGGCGATGGTCACTGTCTCCCTTGTCCCCTAGATTGAAGCCCAAAATGTTATGGAAAAGAGGAAGAGAGACCAGCGTATAGTCAATTATCGAGGATACGTAGCCTGAGTTGAACGTGGCCGTGGGTGGAGAGTCTTCAGGGAATCTTCCATTTAGGACCCTCAAGCCCATATGTTCTAAGTCTTCCAACAGGACCTTTGCCGACTTGGCGGTTTTCACTTGGCTGCTCCAAGTTTGATTTGGGATGTTCCAATGGTAGGACTGGGTCTGAATTTCACTGTTCAGGGATGACCCTAGAATACATTGGTTGAAGTCACCAGAAACAATTAGGTAGGGTGTAGTTTGCGTTGTCAGGACATGATGTAAATAGTCCGTTAAACGCTTTGCCTCTTGTTTTTTCTTTTTTGGATTAATGTAGGTGTTAATCAGCTGGACCTCTTTCTTGTTACCCCCAAGATTTAATACCAACTCGACAGTATTTATGGATGGAGAGTTGGAGGTGAGCACCTGTACATTGCCAACAGTTGAGATTTTAGTGTAAGTTGCTAGGCCACCTGCCAACCGACCGAACTTACTTCTTCTTATGGCTGGGGAATGATGGCAGGTATAGCCCTCTAGATGGACCGGCTCCTCCAGCCATGTCTCCTGGAAGAGAATGATGTCAAATAATTTCAGGTATTGTAGGAAGTCGGTGTCCGCTGCTTTATTATTAAGGCCGTTTAGATTCCACGAACATAGCTTCAAGCGTGGTGTAGCCGGGCACAGGCCTGACTCAGTTAGTTGTCTTTGTCAATGGCGGATATGAGATGTGTTACATATTCTGAAGAGTCGGTCTTCTACCGTGCCATGGGGATTTGCCGTCCATGAACTGTTTTTAAGCCCTGACACCTGGCAGGTTGTTGGAGATCGACCCAATGCACCTTTCAGCACCGACCTTGTTTTCGAAGTTGTTATAGGTACTCCCTCCTTGGGCCTCTCAAGCAGGGGCAGCGGGTATCCGATGTTGTGATAAAGGGCAGATTTAATCCCCCATTTTTTGAGGAGATTTTGCTCTTCTAAGATTTTACTAGCGATTTCGGATGAAATCCATGTTGCTTTTGTTGCTTCGTTACCGTGTGGTTTGTCAGGTTCTAGAAATTCTATAGAGAGAAGGTCGGCTGAAGATAGGTTATTTAATGCTGGTATTGTCCTGAGTAATCGTATGAGATTGCCTCTGTTCAGGATATCAAAAGAGCCTTTTGAAACGTACTCTGGGGTGAAGAGAACAGTGGTAGGTGTCTTGCTTAGAACAGTCGCCTGAACGATTGGCAGATGGGGATGACTTTGACTCCCTAGCTCGCTGTTAACGGGCTGGGATGGATTTCCTGGGCGAGTACCCCCGGGAGAAAAATTCTTAAAAACTGGAGCAGCTGGAGCAAGAGGGGCGCTCGTTACGGTGGAGTATAGCTGAATTTGGAGACTCTGAGGTGTTGTTGGCCTGTACTCTTGAGCTCGGGATCCTTCCCGGTAGGTGCTGATGAGACCTGCTTGTCCCCAGACCGAGTTATGCTTAGACTGTTCCCCTCTTGTTTCAGATGTTAAAGGTGGGATGATGGAATTGTTGGCTTTTTCGTTATTCGGGTGGCAGTTTCCCGGCGTGCGGTGGTTGACATTGTCGGAGCCAGGCGGGGCCGTCCACTCCACCTGTGAGAGGACCCCAGTGGGGTCTACAGGGTGTGGTTCGTTAGCGGAGGGTCTTGGCCACGTAGCGGTAGGTTTTCCGGAGGTGACTGGTCCTGGCGTCGAGCCGTGGGCTAGCTGCTCCTGCTTTCTCACTGCCTTAAAAAGCGGATACACTACTGGCATGCTTGTAGTAGTCAGTTTATTGCGGCCTTTCCTCCTTTGCTGCCTTCGTCCTTTCGCGTTCAGGGGCAGAGTGTTATTCTTTAGGGGAGGCGTGGTGGTTGTTGTCGGATGGCCCTCTGGTAACGCCTGATCAGCTGATGGTGGTGTCAATCCCCCCTTCTCGGCAGAACTGGCTGCTGTAGGCTCTCTGTTTGACTGTCCGGAGAAAACTGTTTCACTGGAATTGGTGTACTCGTGCCTTGGATTTTGCCCTTTTGGTAACCCTTCAATAAGGGATGAAACTATTTCGGGGAGGGCTGACAGTTTGTCGATAATAGGCCCACAGCTGCACACTAGCTTTGCCTCTTGCTGGGCTCTGATGATTAACGAGTTGAGTTGGCCAAGTTCTCGTCTATTCGCCCAACAAAAACAGCCAGAGTGTCTAGTAGGGTCAGCTGCAAGTCCATTTTGTCGGATTGAAAATGAAGAGTGTCTACAGTTCGTTGGAAGGTGTTTAGCAAAATATCCCACGTGTTTGCCATGTCTGATGTTTGAGACCTTGGTGGAGGGCTTTTTTGGGTTTTCCTTTCGTTGGGGGTAGACGACAAAGAGGAATTTGGTAAGGTGGTTAGATCCTGCAGAACGCCCTCACAGTCGTGGCCCCTTTTTGTTTGCTGATTTTCTTTTGTTGGTGCCTCTGTGAGCGAGGAAGGATTCGCCGATGTTTCCGGAATGTATGAGGCAACTAGTTCAGCCCATTCCTGAGAGCTCAGGTAGGTTAAATTGGCGGGGCCGTCACTCCCAGGGTTTGTTGTGTTATCCCTGTCCTCTGTTAGATGGTCTCCAGAGATCTGAACTATTCGAGTGCCATCCTTTGGCATAGGGTGAGATGTTGAGCTGTCCGGATGGACTGATAGGTCTAGAAAACTTTTGTCGATGGTCAAGGAGTTGTTTGCATTATGTAAGTTGTCGCTGCTTAAGTGCCGTTGGAAGTGGTCCTTACAGCTGCAAGTTGTGGGGTTGTGCGAGACATAGTTTGAGTTCTGACTGGTGCCTTGTGCAGGTAAAGTAGTTAATAGCGGGCGGGAGTTGATACACATAGGAGATGTAGGTACCTGTGGGGCGGACGTAACCCCGGTGTCATCCAGCCGTGGGCCTGCTGGGCTACAGACGGCCGTGACTGTGAGATTGTCTGTACCTGTGGGACAAGGTTTTCCCTCCACAGAACAGCGCGAAACCGATTGGCCACCTACGGTTGGAACGCTGTTCGTGATACCACCTCCGTGGCCCAGAGGTTGGTCGTTTTGCACTTCACAAGGCGATAGTGGGAGTAATGAATTCTGGAGACCCAAGACATTCCCGCTGGACGAGAAGATGGTAGAAAGTGGGTCTTTCAGAAAGTAGAACTTAGATGTAATTTTTGGCTGCCGAAGGTTGGAGCGAGGATTAGAGTCCTGCAGAGCTTGGTCGCCAGCCACAGCGCTTTCTCCTAGGGGAAAGTCCCAGCCCCCGCTGACACCAGGTGCGTTGTCCTTTATGTTAACAGCTGCATTCTGCTTGGCTATGGCTTTTGCCTTGCCCTTTGGCTTTGGCTTTGGCTTGCTCTCTATTTGAACCCTTTTTTTGCCAGACCTCATAATGAGATTGAGCAGTGGCTTAAGCCAGTGGGAGCAAGAGCACGCTTAGCTTTACTGTCTGTTGCTGACTGTTGCCGACTGTTACTCAGAGGTGCTCGTTCAGAGGTGGGACCCGCTGGGGGGAGAGACAGGCTCCAGAATCGCAGAGTGTCGAACGCTGATCCTCGCTAGACTGGGCGAAAGGTGATGCGACTGCAGCTTGCTGCGTCAGTGACTCAATTGTTCGCTGCAGCTGCGGTTGACTAACAGGACCTCCTGATTACTTAGTGACAAGTGGCTATGTTGAAATTGTAGGTGCTATGACGTCTGTGGCAATTTAGCAGTCGCGTGAAGCCTTGTTGTACATGCCTTGTTGTACATGTAGGCGAGCACACAGACGAGACAACACACACTAGGGAAACAGTGGTGAGTCCTCGGGCTCACTTGCTGGCAGTACTAGTCGGGAGTTTGCTGGTGTAATTGCCCTCGTTGGGGGGGGGGGGCGAGGAAAGGGGTATCTCACCTCCCCACTGTGCCTGCGTCGCCTCTCCTCCCCCTCCTCCACCACCACAGGTCCTAGCAAGGTGCAGCGCTGCTCGGGCTCAGGAGGTTCGTGGAGCGCCGATCAGCCGCTGAGGAGGCAGCTTGAAGGGGTCAACGGGTCCTCGGGAGCTGGGTTTGCCGAGTCCTGCAGACCAGCAGTCCGACTATCACCAGTAATCGGCGTGCAGGATCCCAGGAGAGACTGCTGAAAATCTGGCCGAACGCCCGTAGGGAGGGGCCGGAGCGGGGGCTGGAGCTGATTCCAAAGCACACTCTCCGGTTCTCCAGCCTCCGATTCACCGATGTCAGCCTCTACACGCCCTCTGCTCAAACCTCGAGCTCTGCAGCAGCACCGGCAGCGGCCATGACAAGGAGCCAGCAAACGCCCACGCAGTTGACCGCTGGCGGCTTCCTGCTCTTAGCTACAGGAGTACTTCAAAAGTTTTGTTCAGGACGCTGAACAGACCGCTGCTACCACCTCTCCCCTCGAGGCTGGAATCCACGCTCTGTGGCTTGTGCGTATCTCTCTGCTCTCTGCTGCTCTCTAGCGGAATCCAGGAGGAGGCATCGCCATAGTCCACAAAAACACCATCCGTGTCTCAACCAGCTCAGAAGACAACCTCGCTATCGCCGAACACCTTCACTTCCAGATCCACACCGACCCCAAGACCACACTCAGAAGCACCCTCCTCTACAGGCCACCAGGACCCCGTACAAAATTCAGCGAAGACATCACTAACTTCATCACCCCACACGCCCTCCCCTCGGAAGAATAAATTCTACTGGGAGACCTCAATTTCCATCTGGAAAAGAGCAACGACAGTAACACTACCACCCTTCTGGACAATCTCGCCAATCTCGGACTCAAACAACTTGTTAACACCCCCACACACTATGCAGGACACACACTCGACCCTATCTTCACTTCCAGCAAGCATATCTCCTTCACTCACACCACACCCCTCCACTGGACGGACCACAGTTGCATTCACTTAATTTACAATAAGACCACGATCCACAACCACCCTCAACCAACTCTGCGAATAAATTGGAACAAAATCACCATCAACCAGATCTCCACATCACTTCTTCAAAAAACCCCTGCCTATTCAACAAACCCTAACCAAGCTGCCATCAACCTCACACAATGGTTAACCCAAACCGCCGACAAACTAGCACCCTTGAAAAAACATCAAATCAAGCAAGGAAGCAAGAACGCCCGCTGGTTCAACAATGACCTTAAGAAATCCAAGAAGCTCTGTCGTTCCCTTGAGAAAACTTGGAAAAAAGACCCAAACACTATCACCCAAGCCGCCTTCAAAAACGCCACTCGCAAACACCACCAACTAATCCGGACAGCCAAGAAATCAGCACTCAAAGACCGACTAGACAACAACGCCCACAACAGCAAGGAACTTTTCAACATTATCAACGATTTAACCAACCCCACCGCCAGCTCAAACGACATCACCCCCTCTCAAGTCCTCTGCGACTCCCTCGCCTCATTCTTCCATGACAAAATCGCCGACATTCATAACAGCTTTGACAACCCACCCGTAAACCAGTCCACCCCACTCACCTCCGAACCTGTACCTCCTCCGAATACCCTTTTCGACTGGAACCCAATCACCACAGAAGACACCATTCGCCTGATGAACTCCATCCACTCAGGATCCCCTACAGACCCATGCCCCCATCACATCTTCAACAAAGCAGACTCCATTATCGCACCCCATCTCCGAGACGTCATCAACTGCTCCCTCAACTCCGCCACATTCCCAGAAAGCTGGAAACACGCCGAACTCAGCGCCCTTCTGAAGAAACCCACAGCTGACCCCACCAAACTCAAAAACTACCGCCCCATCTCGCTCCTCCCATTCCCTGCCAAAGTCATTGAGAAAGCCATCAACAATCAGCTCGCCGCCTTCCTCGAAACCAACAAATCACTCGACTCCTCACAGTCTTGCTTCCGAGCCAAACACAGCACCGAGACCGCCCTCATCGCAGCAACAGACGACATTCGAACACTACTGGACAACAGAGACACAGTCGCCCTCATCCTCCTTGACCTCTCTGCAGCCTTCGACACAGTCTGCCATAGCACCCTGATACAACGCCTCAGGATCATCGGAATTCAAGGAAAAGCATTGGACTGGATCATCTCGTTCCTCGCTGGAAGAACTCAGAGAGTCCGTTTCCCCCATTTTAAGTCAGAGGCCACCGAAGTCATCTGCGGCGTCCCGCAAGGATCATCACTCAGCCCCACCCTCTTCAATGTCTACATGAGCCCCCTCGCAACCATCGCACGTCAACACAACCTCAACATCATCTCCTACGCTGATGACACTCAGCTGATCCTCTCACTCACCAAAGACCCAATCACCGCCAAAATCAACCTACATGAAGGGATGAAAGAAGTAGCCGAATGGATGAAGCACAGCCGTCTGAAACTGAACGCGGACAAAACGGAAGTCCTCATCTTAGGTGCATCCCCTTCCGCCTGGGACGACTCTTGGTGGCCAACGGCCCTAGGAAAAGCCCCATACCGACGGACCACGCACGGAACCTGGGCATCATCCTGGACTCCTCACTCTCGATGACCAGACAAGTCAACGCCGTCTCATCATCATGCTTCAACATCCTACGCATGCTCAAAAAAACATTTCGCTGGATCCCCACCGAAACAAGAAAAACGGTCACCCACGCACTGGTTACAAGCTGTCTGGACTACGGAAACACCCTTTACGCCGGTACCGCCGCAAAACTGCAGAAAAAATTCCAACGCATCCAAAATGCTTCAGCCAGACTCATACTAGACATCCCCAGCACAGGCCACATTTCCGTTCACCTGAAAGACCTTCACTGGCTCCCCGTCAACAAGAGGATAATGTTTCGTCTTCTCACCCACGCACACAAAGCCCTATACGAACTTGGACCTGATTGTCTCAACACGCGCCTTTCCTTTTACACCCCCACCCGCCAGCTGCGTTCGTCCAACCAAGCCCTCGCCGCTGTTCCGCGCATCCACAAAGCCACCATGGGGGGAAGATCTTTCTCCTACTTAGCGGGCAAAACCTGGAATTCCCTTCCCATCCACCTCCGCCTTACTCAAAACCACCTAGCCTTCAGAAAACAGCTTAAAACCTGGATATTCGATAAGTAAACCTCCCCCCCCTACCTCAAGCGCCTTGAGACCCTCTGGGTATGTAGTGCGCTATATAAATTCTGACTTGACTTGACTTGACTATATGCGTGGTGCTTAGATTATTACCTGGTTGTAATGGATATTGAATCCCTTTATACTAGTATCAATCATTGCCACGGTATAAGTGCTACTAAACATTTTCTGGATAATCGTGATTTGTCTATGAGAGAACACAACAATATGTTGTTGGAAGTCATTGAAATATGCCTCACTACTAACTTCTTTCAATTCAATATTGAGGTTTACCAGCAGTTGCGGGGTGTGGCAATGGGTTCATGCTTCTCCCTCAGCTATTCATGTTTACATGTAGGCTGGTGGGAGAAGCATGTTCTCAGAACAACCCACCGGCTCTGGTGGAATCTCATAGTTCACTATTGGCGTTACATCAACGATGTTTGTCTCATATGGAAGGTGTCTAAGGATGAAGCATTGAAATTTACTGATGAGATCAATGCAAATGATTTAAATCTCAGGTTTACTGCCACCACCGACAAATCCATGGTTGAATTCTTGGATGTATTGTTATACGTAGATGGGAGTGTCCTACAGACCATGCTGCATAGGAAATCTACTGCTGGAAACTCAATTCTGCATGCCCACAGTACACATCCTAGGCATTTGATTAATAGCATTCCGTATGGTGAGGTTATTCGCATACGTCGTATTTGTAGCTCTGAATGTATATCTAGAAAATGTCAGATGAAGGCTTTTCAAAGATTTTTGAATAGAGGCTACACTAAAATCAATTGACTATTGCCTTAAACAAAGCTAATGTCAGACAAAGGAAGACCCTATTTCAGCCTAAGCCTGACAAAAAGGTTGACACAACTGTTTCCGACAACAATATGCAGTCTATTCGGCTAATAACTACTTTTAATATTAGGGAGCAGGCAATTCGTAGAATCATATATTCTGAATGGCCCATTGTTTTAACTGATAACATTCTAGGACCAATTCTGCCCAACCTGCCAGCTATTACTTTCTATGAGGGATGCCTTAGTCAAATCAATGCCAGAGGTAAAAGCAAAAAGTACTTGGCTTATGAAAACTGGTTTCTTAAAGTGTAGCTCCTCCCGAACCTACACATTCACCAACAATTCTACTCACTATACTACAGCTTTTAGTGACAAGAAGATTGCTATTCGGGAACACCTACCATGCTGTTCAGAATACGCAACATACAAACTGAAGTGCACATGTAATTTAGAATATATTGGTAGCACTAAGCTCCCTGTGCACAAGCGCATCCTACAGCATGTTAGGGCGATTGTCAACTCTGACCACAACTATCAACTATCCAGTGGCAAGGCACTTCAAGTCAGTTCACGATAATAAATTGAAAGACTTCGAATACACAGTCTTGGGATCTGTCCCTACCCCCAGACGGGGAGGGAATCACGATAAGTTGCTCAGGTAGAAGGAATCCCAATTTATTTTAGCTCTCGACACCATAGTGCCCAATGGCTTGAACATGAATGAAGACCTTCATAATTGTTTGTAGAATCCCGAGCAGAGTCCACTACATCTGTGCACACATACGTGGGTTTTTAACAACTGTTCTGATGTCCTGTTTACTGAGTACTAAAACTGTCTCTTATATGTGACTGTAGATACAACTTATACTTTATGATTGCTTAGGTTTAAGCAATTCATGAACTTCCTCTATTTCTGCTGCTAAATTGTAGAGTTACTAGTTGCACATTATACACTTTCTTTGCACAGCACTATTTTGCACAGATCAGATGGTTGACACTTTTGATCAATTTTAAAATTCATTGAATATTTATAGAGTAGGCATGTTTTTATTAAAGTTTTTATGAGCAGTTATTCCCCCCTTTTTTTACATCAGTAGTTTTATCTCCAGACATATAGTTATCAACTATCGACATGTCATGTATGAAAATTGCACTTGCACTTTATATATCAAATGTCTTGAATTTATGTTTGATGAGTGATCAGACTTGCACATTGGTGCTCTTTCAATTATTCGGAAGTACTGCTCAGTATAAAGGCATGTGGTAAAATTGCCTTTTTACAATGGAGAAATTTAAATATGTTGCAATACATTAATGTATGATACTGTTGCTCAAAATGCAGGCAGATATGGCTATGAATATGTTATTTTTGCACTATGCAATAATTTACTGCATTAACTGGTTACTACACTATGCACTTTATTTTACTGTATTTTGCACAGCCAGCAATTTCTGACCTGACTATAGGATAAACAGTTTGTCAGTCATTTTTTGTTTGAATATCTTTTATTACATTTTGTAGTTAGAAGTACATTACACTGCAATGTGATCATATGCAAGGGTACACAGTTACCTCATTGTCCTCTCTGGTACAAAAAATGAAGAAGATAAAAGAAACTACAGTTTGTCAGTAATGGGTAGAAATGTATATACACTATGTATTGATGACCTGAGCTGCTAGATGTATTTTGCACTTTATTTATTTATTTATGTATTTATTGATCATGTTATCTGCGTACATTAGTTGCCATAGACTGTTGTTTAGGTCTATTGTATAGCATACAGTTAGCCTAATTTCTATGGCTAATAGTGCAGTTCATTCACTTTAAATACGTCATTGTAATGGAGATGCATCATGTGATCAAGCTCCCAGGAGGAGCGAAACGCGTCAAGGAGGACACTAGTCCTTGTTATTACTTGCTAGAATAAATTTGCACTGCTATCGGGGCACTCTGGATTCACTTTAAAGAATGCAATAAAAAAGATTTGCTGCAACACGCACACCAGAGTCATGTGTCCGTTTCTCCCAAAAGGTGCTGTTCTTGGACGGCAAGCTTGCTGGAGCGTTGATTGACGCTATATATATATATATATATATATATATATATATATATATATATATATATATATATATATATATATATATATATATATATATATCAAACACAGTCAGGAAGCACAATTGAGAAAGGCCACAGGAAGCTTAATAAAAAGTCCATTTATTGTGCATTCGAACTCTTGCCAGCAGTCCAGTCTCAGTACAACTGGCTTCTTAAAATAAAGTGCTCTGCCAGACGCGTTTCTGGAAATACCTTCCTTTCATCAGTGGCACAAAAGGTAAAGTGAGCCTCACGTTGCTTTCTCAATTAAGAACACCTGCTTGTGTAGGCGTGGCATTCACAATGCCTCATGGTGTTCGTAGTTTTTAATCCAAGTGGAAGCGACGCTCACTCACCATTTAAAAATGCAAATGTTCAGCCCCAGTGGGTAGATGCACAGCGTTCAGTGACAGGGCTGCGCTGCTTTACAGTTTTCAAATGCGAACTTTTGCAGGCTCCAGTCCTGAATTGCAGCCTGCAACTGCTTCCTTCTGACAGTCCCAAACTCGAAATACAAGATTGAGCAGACCTGCTTGAGCACAGTGAGCCTTCCTCGTTAGGCGTGCAAGCCCCATAAATCAAACACAGTCAGGAAGCACAATTGCGAAAGGCCACAGGAAGCTTAATAAAAAGTCCATTTATTGTGCATTCGAACTCTTGCCAGCAGTCCAGTCTCAGTACAACTGGCTTCTTAAAATAAAGTGCTCTGCCAGACGCGTTTCTGGAAATACCTTCCTTTCATCAGTGGCACAAAAGGTAAAGTGAGCCTCACGTTGCTTTCTCAATTAAGAACACCTGCTTGTGTAGGCGTGGCATTCACAATGCCTCATGGTGTTCGTAGTTTTTAATCCAAGTGGAAGCGACGCTCACTCACCATTTAAAAATGCAAATGTTCAGCCCCAGTGGGTAGATGCACAGCGTTCAGTGACAGGGCTGCGCTGCTTTACAGTTTTCAAATGCGAACTTTTGCAGGCTCCAGTCCTGAATTGCAGCCTGCAACTGCTTCCTTCTGACAGTCCCAAACTCGAAATACAAGATTGAGCAGACCTGCTTGAGCACAGTGAGCCTTCCTCGTTAGGCGTGCAAGCCCCATAAATCAAACACAGTCAGGAAGCACAATTGCGAAAGGCCACAGGAAGCTTAATAAAAAGTCCATTTATTGTGCATTCGAACTCTTGCCAGCAGTCCAGTCTCAGTACAACTGGCTTCTTAAAATAAAGTGCTCTGCCAGACGCGTTTCTGGAAATACCTTCCTTTCATCAGTGGCACAAAAGGTAAAGTGAGCCTCACGTTGCTTTCTCAATTAAGAACACCTGCTTGTGTAGGCGTGGCATTCACAATGCCTCATGGTGTTCGTAGTTTTTAATCCAAGTGGAAGCGACGCTCACTCACCATTTAAAAATGCAAATGTTCAGCCCCAGTGGGTAGATGCACAGCGTTCAGTGACAGGGCTGCGCTGCTTTACAGTTTTCAAATGCGAACTTTTGCAGGCTCCAGTCCTGAATTGCAGCCTGCAACTGCTTCCTTCTGACAGTCCCAAACTCGAAATACAAGATTGAGCAGACCTGCTTGAGCACAGTGAGCCTTCCTCGTTAGGCGTGCAAGCCCCATAAATCAAACACAGTCAGGAAGCACAATTGAGAAAGGCCACAGGAAGCTTAATAAAAAGTCCATTTATTGTGCATTCGAACTCTTGCCAGCAGTCCAGTCTCAGTACAACTGGCTTCTTAAAATAAAGTGCTCTGCCAGATGCGTTTCTGGAAATACCTTCCTTTCATCAGTGGCACAAAAGGTAAAGTGAGCCTCACGTTGCTTTCTCAATTAAGAACACCTGCTTGTGTAGGCGTGGCATTCACAATGCCTCATGGTGTTCGTAGTTTTTAATCCAAGTGGAAGCGACGCTGACTCACCATTTAAAAATGCAAATGTTCAGCCCCAGTGGGTAGATGCACAGCGTTCAGTGACAGGGCTGCGCTGCTTTACAGTTTTCAAATGCAAACTTTTGCAGGCTCCAGTCCTGAATTGCAGCCTGCAACTGCTTCCTTCTGACAGTCCCAAACTCGAAATACAAGATTGAGCAGACCTGCTTGAGCACAGTGAGCCTTCCTCGTTAGGCGTGCAAGCCCCATAAATCAAACACAGTCAGGAAGCACAATTGAGAAAGGCCACAGGAAGCTTAATAAAAAGTCCATTTATTGTGCATTCGAACTCTTGCCAGCAGTCCAGTCTCAGTACAACTGGCTTCTTAAAATAAAGTGCTCTGCCAGACGCGTTTCTGGAAATACCTTCCTTTCATCAGTGGCACAAAAGGTAAAGTGAGCCTCACGTTGCTTTCTCAATTAAGAACACCTGCTTGTGTAGGCGTGGCATTCACAATGCCTCATGGTGTTCGTAGTTTTTAATCCAAGTGGAAGCGACGCTCACTCACCATTTAAAAATGCAAATGTTCAGCCCCAGTGGGTAGATGCACAGCGTTCAGTGACAGGGCTGCGCTGCTTTACAGTTTTCAAATGCGAACTTTTGCAGGCTCCAGTCCTGAATTGCAGCCTGCAACTGCTTCCTTCTGACAGTCCCAAACTCGAAATACAAGATTGAGCAGACCTGCTTGAGCACAGTGAGCCTTCCTCGTTAGGCGTGCAAGCCCCATAAATCAAACACAGTCAGGAAGCACAATTGAGAAAGGCCACAGGAAGCTTAATAAAAAGTCCATTTATTGTGCATTCAAACTCTTGCCAGCAGTCCAGTCTCAGTACAACTGGCTTCTTAAAATAAAGTGCTCTGCCAGACGCGTTTCTGGAAATACCTTCCTTTCATCAGTGGCACAAAAGGTAAAGTGAGCCTCACGTTGCTTTCTCAATTAAGAACACCTGCTTGTGTAGGCGTGGCATTCACAATGCCTCATGGTGTTCGTAGTTTTTAATCCAAGTGGAAGCGACGCTCACTCAGGTGTTCTTAATTGAGAAAGCAATGACTGCTGACAAGAGTTCGAATGCACAATAAATGGACTTTTTATTAAGCTTCCTGTGGCCTTTCTCAATTGTGCTTCCTGACTGTGTTTGATTTATGGGGCTTGCACGCCTAACGAGGAAGGCTCACTGTGCTCAAGCAGGTCTGCTCAATCTTGTATTTCGAGTTTGGGACTGTCAGAAGGAAGCAGTTGCAGGCTGCAATTCAGGACTGGAGCCTGCAAAAGTTTGCATTTGAAAACTGTAAAGCAGCGCAGCCCTGTCACTGAACGCTGTGCATCTACCCACTGGGGCTGAACATTTGCATTTTTAAATGGTGAGTGAGCGTCGCTTCCACTTGGATTAAAAACTACGAACACCATGAGGCATTGTGAATGCCACGCCTACACAAGCAGGTGTTCTTAATTGAGAAAGCAACGTGAGGCTCACTTAGTTCCTGGGAAATTTAAAAAAAAAAATATCGATATCTGAGCACTGAGGAGGAGCCGTGAATCCTCCCAAGCACAAACTAAATTCTGATTGGCTGCCAACACTCCAAACCAAGAAGTGTTGGCAGCCATCTTGTGACTCAGTAACTGAGTCACAGGAAAAAGGAAAGAAAAGTTAAAAATTAAGAAAAGAGGGCACAGTAGAGGCACCTTGACCAAATAGGCCTGCTCATGGGGTCCCACAGGGACCCCAGGCCCAAACATTCATCTTTTGAAAACTTTTCGCCTGGAATCGCGCTGGGTCTGCGAATTTGGAAGAAAAAAAAAAGTGCGGTCTCGCGCACTTCATTTTCTTGAAGCCCCCTGGTGGGCCAGGTCCAGGGTAGCAATATTTGATAATGGTGCAGGGGCTCACCACAGCCCAGGGGACCGCCACCTCCCTGGGATGATCCTTATTCAAATGCGGGGGCTCGCTATCGCCACCTCTTTTATCATTAAAATGTTTTCAAAAGCATGGGGGGGCTCTTGCCTTCATGCAGTCCCGAGGACGCCACCTCCCTGGGGCTTTAATTATTAAGTGCATGGGGCATCGTGCCCCCCAGAGCCCCGGGGACCTCCACCTCACCAGGTCTTTCTTTTTAAATTAAAGGCATGGGGGGGCTCCTCTACACCCCATTCTGCCCCTATACAACCTCCACCTCCGCTGGGCATTCAGTAAATTATATGCAGAGGTCCGTAGTGGGCGCTCAGGGACCACCAGCTCCCTAGGGCTTTGCAAATGTTGGGAGGAGGGCCACGCGGAGCCTTCGATGACCCTGGGGACTACAACCCCCCCGGGCCGGCTCCTGCAATGTCCCGGGGTGCCCACACCCGGGAAATTGCTGTTTGCTATTG
This sequence comes from Lissotriton vulgaris, assembly GCF_964263255.1. Taxonomy (NCBI): domain Eukaryota; kingdom Metazoa; phylum Chordata; class Amphibia; order Caudata; family Salamandridae; genus Lissotriton; species Lissotriton vulgaris. The sequence continues at coordinate 1,458,395,150 of NC_141695.1, read as the reverse complement.
CAGGGCAGGAGCACGGCTCCCGCCATGCCATAGCATACTCCTGCTTTGCTTGTTGGACTGTTAGGGCTGTAGCCTGTTCCAAAATTTCCTATGGAAATTAACATGGGTAAAACGTGTTAGGGATCCCCCTTTTTTCTCGGCCCCTGGTTGACGAATCACTTTCAAGCTGAGTGAAGCATTGGTTTGGAAAATTTCGCAAAGATTCGTCAAGCGGCGCCAAAGAAATTGGCAAAAGAAAAATGCTTTTTGAATAGAAACAAGGTCCTAACTTTTTTGATTAAGCAATTGTGGCGAGAAAAGTAAAGTATCTCTTCTATTTTCTTTGCTGAACCAGCATTTACAAAGCATGTAAAATGGCGATAAGCTTGTATTGGTAAAGGCTGTTTTATCAGCCAAAATGCGTTGCATAGAATTTACAGCCATCTTCGATACCGTTTGAAGATTAAAACAATTGGATTGTATTCTGTGTAGACCGGTTTTTAAAGTCATGGATGGCATCTGAGTGCGGGCTTTCTTTGATTCAAAAAAAGGTGTTTCTGTCTGTCTGTCTGTCTGTCTGTCTGTCTGTCTGTCTGTCTGTCTGTCTGTCTGTCTGTCTGTCTGTCTGTCTGTCTGTCTGTCTGTCTGTCTGTCTGTCTGTCTGTCTGTCCGTCCGTCCGTCCGTCCGTCCGTCCGTCCGTCCGTCCGTCCGTCCGTCCGTCCGTCCGTCCATCCATCCATCCATCCATCCATCCATCCATCCATCTATCCATCCATCCATCCATCCATCCATCTATCTATCTATCTATCTATCTATCATATGTATATTATAATTTTTAAAGGAAATATGTCTACATAAATATATATTAATTTAAAATGTGTATTTAAATATTTACATACATATATATTTTTTACAATATATATTTATAACAATATATGTGTATATATAGACATCTATCTATCTATCTATCTATCTATCTATCTATCTATCTATCTATCTATCTATATGTATACATACACACACACCTACATAGACCCTTGCCACAACAAAACTCACACCCTGCCTAAACACTAAAAACCCCATAACACCCAAAAGCCCATACCCGTCTTAAACCCTAAATCCTAAAACACCATAACATTCAAAAACCCATACCCACCCTAAATCTTAAAACCCACCCTAAAAACCCCTTACCAACAAAAAATCCATACCTACCCTAAACCCTAAAAATGCCTTTACCACCCAAAATCCCCAAACCACCCTGAACCCTAAAAATAAGCTTGCCACCGAAAAAACCCATACCCACCCTAAACCCTAAAAACCTCTCAGCACCCAAAGACCATACCCACCCTAAACCCTAAAAATACACTTACCACTCAAAAACCATACCCACCCTAAACACTAAAAACTCCTTAGCACTCATAATCCTATTCCTGCCCTAAACCCCAAAAATACCCTTACCACCCAAAAGTCCATATCCACCCTAAACCCTAAAAACTCTGTAGCACATATTCCTATTCCTGCCCTAAACCCTAAAAATACCCTTATCACCCAAAACTCCATACCCACCCTAAACCCTAAAATTACCTTTGTCACCCAAAAACCCATATCCATATTAAATCCTAAAAACTGCTTAGGACCCAAAAACCCATACCCACCTTAAACCCTAAAAATACCCTTGCCACCCAAAAACCCATACCCACCTTAAACCCTAAAATTACCCTTGCCACCCATTCGCCATACCTTCCTCAGAATACTTTCTGAACCTGTGGAAGAACAGAAGAGAATTGGACTTGCTGTCTGTGACCTATTAAGATCCTGGAAGATTGGAGTTGCTCTCGCTCTTGTACCCAGGACAAAAAGGTGGACTCCAGGGGCCATAAGGCTGACCCCTATCAAGCGACGGGGACACAGCAAGCTACAAGAGGCCATTCCTGCAACTTCCCATCTGACCTATTCCAACTGGACCTCTCCTCGACCCTACTGATGGGCTCTGCTAGAGTGAGTCATGACTTTAAGTGCCATCCACAAGTTCCCAGACTCTTAATTGGTGTCAAAGTGTACTCCTCCTAACAAATATTAAAACCTGGGATTTACAGGCTGATTCATCAAGGTACCGTTTTGCGAGTCTCTAATAGAGAATCATAAGGAATCGCTATTAGAGACTCGCAAAACGGTATTCATGTAGGAATCGCAAAATAAAATGCGATTCCTACAAATTCCTTATTTGCGATTAGCAAATTGCTAATCGCAAATAAGGAAAAACTCCCCATTCATTCCTATGGGCCAAAAGGCCCATAGGAATGAATGGGGAGTATTCCTTATTTGCGATTAGCAATTTGCTAATCGCAAATAAGATTGCGATTTGAAGGGTGCCAGGGGTGTCCAAAGGACACCCTGTAGCACCCCTTAAATGCACATTCGAACAGGTGTTGCGCACACACATGTCCAAAGGACATGTGTGTGTGTAACATGCAAAAAAAAAAAAATGCACTAAAGTGCTTTTTACTCTTTTTTCGCAATTTACCACCAAGTCAGACTTGGTGGTAAATTGCAACCAAATATTGCGATTTCGCATTTTCTAATTGGTTGATGAATTGGATTTAAGGAATCTCTATTAGAGATTCCTTAAATCCAATTCCTCGCAAATATGCGATTTCGGTAATAGCGATTTTCGCATTTGGGATGATGAATCCCAAATGCAAAAATCGCACTCGCAAAGGGCCAGATTCTGGGAATCTGGCCCTTTGCGAGCTCATATCAGCTTGATGAATCAGGCTGTTAGAAACTTTTCATCTCTAAAGACCAATGGAGGACCGGGGCCAACCTGCTAATTTGCTCTGCAGAAAGTGCATTGCAGATGGGCCAAAGATTCCAATTACTCCTGTTCTGGGAACAAAATTCTAATTTTTCATTCTCTGAGCTTTTCTGCTAACAGTCAGCTGCTTCACCTTGACATCATACAACCTTTTCGACTACAGCCAGTTGTCTTGCCTTGCTAAGTATTTTCGACTTCCATTTCAGAGACTAAACCTGAAAGTAAAACCTCTGACTAGACTGAACCGGTTTTCTGTATCCAATCCGCGCTCCATCGCAGTTGGCCTTAACATGCTTCTGGATACTGGTCAAGCGGAACCCGATTACTTCAGTTGATGCCAAATGCTTATTGGAGCTATATTCACATTTAAAATTTAACTTTATGGGTTCATCCTTACAAGGGTTATATTTATTTCATTTCATTTTATAAACTTTATTTCGATTTTAAAAAAATCACAAAAGTCATCACAGTACAAACACAGGGACTACATTATCAGTAATCATTGCACTGTCTCGACACACATGATTGTGACTATACCATTTAAAACAATAAATTATTTGATGCAACTCTAAAATACACCCATATGGCGATCTAGAAAACATTTCACCTTTAAAAGAGCATCAATTAAAACATTAAAATTCATATACAAAAATATTATAGAGTTATTAGGAAAGGTGGAGGATTATCTATACCTCCCTGCAGACCAGCGAATCACCCACACCCAACCCAAGAATATAGCAATAGCAATCACAAAGGGACCATCCACTGCGGTTTTGAATAGTCTGTAAGCCTCACTGTGGACCCTAGTCCCCATAAATGAACAAACGGGTCTCAGCCAGCATCTCCTTGGTTTATAATACGCTGGGCAAACAAATAGCATGTGGGCCACAGTTTTAGCTCTGTCTGGGCAAAAAGGGCAGTTACAATAATTAGCATTCAAGTTAGACCACTGTGAAGTGAAAGCCTTGGTTGGTAGTGTTCCCACTCTAAACTGGTGGAATAATTTCCGATCGCGAGACGAGGTAATTAGATCCCAGTACTGTTCATAATTAGGTTCTGATTTCATTTGTAGGATGGTGTTTGACAGGGTAGGACTGCTGGAAGTTGTAAACCACTCAATGTTATTGTTCACATCCATATCCCGAATTTCAAGAACAGCCAGTGCATAATTGACTAATTCGGGAGTCACCCATAGTCTCCTCCAGTATAATACTAATCTATAACGAGCTATGTCCCTAATGGAATGGCACCCCAAGTCCATATAAAGTGGAATAAGGGGAGTAGATTGCGGCAAACCAGTTAGAGATTGCATGAATGTATTTTGTGCCACAACCAACGGGTCCAGATTCGCATGCGCCCATAACTCTGAGCCATACAAGATTGAGGCACTGATTTCGGAGTTATAGATCTGCAATACTGGAGCTATGGATTTGGTGTTATACTTATTACTTTAGGTGGGTACTCACTCCCCTCAACAAATACAGGGTTATACGTGATATATCAGGGCACCCATGATTAAGTGCTGGCTTTGCAACAATGGAGATAATGGCACATTAACTTTCATTAGCTTTATACACCATCAAAGAACTTGAATATAATGAATCCCTTTTCAGAGGCTATGTACCTTTAGCAAATTTATATGAAAATTGTTCTAAAGTTTTCTACGGAGGAGAACCCACCCTAAGCATCCCAGAAGAGGTCTGGTTCACTCGCTTTGCTCGCTTGCTACAATTCAAGGCAAGTATTACACCTGAGCACTTTCAATTACAAAGTCAGGGTTAAGGTAATGTTTCATCACTTCACGGGAAGATTCGGGGTCAAAAGTCATATTATGTCACTTCCTATGATTTGTTTATGGTTGAAGGGTGTGTGATGTCATTTCTTCTACCCCTGATATTCATGTGAATCGATATCCACAGCCGACAGCCCGAGTATCAAACTGACCAAGAGAGGAACACAAATAAGACATTTTATACATCGAATACTAATGGTTGACACAATAACAGCGAGGGAATCAAGGGGAAAGGAGGAGTGTTAATGAGAATTCACAACTGTCCTCAGCCAACGAAGTTTCAGCACTCACTCATAGCATAGGTCCCCAGTCAGACCCCAGTGTAATCTGGTACTTGCAGAATTTAACAGAAACACAGTACCATAATATACCATGTGAAATATCAGAAAATGCTACAATGGATGACAGACTAATTACCATGCACCTATAAAATACAAAATGCAAACGTATGTTATTATTATTAATAAAAACATGTTAGAAGTAAGTAAGTAAACTTTGTCTCATGAACTTCTGAGACATCCCATTGTAGTCGGGTGCTGTCACTCCTGCACCTGAATGCAGGGTCATGTTTGCCCCCTTTAAAATGCAGACTGGTTGCCACCTGCACAGTGAAAAGCGGAACCGGTTTACTTTCTCCAATCCCCAATGCTCTGCGCCCATGGAAGGCGGGACTAAGCAACTGCACTCGGGGCAGCACATTCATTGTGATAGGGCACAGTGACCCGGTCTGCACGCGGCGCCTTTAATGAAAGGTGCACTTTGGCTCAAACCTGGGCTGCCTGCACGCCCTAGCTATATATGGGACCAGAGATTTCCTTGAACCTGCTGGCTCAAGTGATTATGGGAAGGGAGGACAGAGGCTCCCCCTTTTTAGTCCCCCCAACAGATATATCTGGTGAACTCTTCTGCTATTGACACAGGTTCTATCGGAAAGAGAAGCTTTCACTTTGACAGAGAAAAGCTCAAGGAACTTTTATTCAGGTCAAAGCCTCGGTTTGAAGCGCGCCATGTCAAAGGAATTCTTGGCTTTGAGACTTACCTACATACTGCACAGCAGGTCGAAATCAGAAAGAAAAATCATTTTTATTTCATCTTAAACATGCAGTTTAGGTAGGTGGACGGAGTTCGGCTCTCAGATGCAGTGTTTAACTCTGTGATCAGATTTTCTCTGAGACCACAAGACTTCTTTATTTCTACTCAAAATATACATTTTTATGAGATGTCTGTTTGAAACCTCTCCTACAGACGTACAGCAGAAGACAATCTGTGAAAAGGCAACATTCATGACAGGCTAGGATGTGCATTTGGTTTGCCTTGACATAGACACGTTCACAAGCTCCTGTGCATAAACAGGTTGGGTAGCTATATCCCAATCGAAGATAGACTCAAAGGATGTTACATTTTGAGGCCTGAATGTTATAAGGGTTGGGAGTGATGCTGCACAACTTAGCACTAAACTCACGGCCCTTATTGATGGTAAGTAATGCTTTGCTTTTACCCCTTCGCTGCGGCGGCTATTCCGCCGCAGCGCTAAGGGGGCGGGGGGGCCACGCAGCGCGCCCTTGCTGAACTGCTCCGTCACCAGCCGCGATCGCGCTGTGCTCATGACGGAGCAGTTCCGTCACGGCCCCGCCGGCTCAATGGAACGCTCAGCGCATGCCGATTGGGCGTGATGGAACCGCTCCGTCATCAGCACAGCGCGACCGCGGCTGTTGACGGAGCGGTTCCGTCACCAGCAGGGGAGGGGTTAAAGAAATAACCGAGTTTATTTATAATAGTTTATATAGCGCCACAATTATAGATGCAGTTCCCACCAAATACAAGAACCATATTTGCCTGACAAGTGTGTTTTATTGGTATTTTTTTATAGCCCTTACTTTAGCCCTGGCAGTGCCTAAAGTGTTATATACAAAATATGAATATTTAATTGCACCACCCCAGTCTTCCTAATGTAATTGAGCTACAAGACAGTCAACACAGTTCTCTAGCTGTAACCAGAGCACTGCAATTAAGAATGAGGGACCCTCATGCCAAGTTGAAAACACCCAAGATTTGTCACAATACTCAACATGTTATGCAGCAGGTTTAATACGATTTCTCCAGCATAAGTCATACAAAGTGATGCTAAACAGCAGTTAGGGCCAGATGTCCTAAAAATTGATTCATTAAAAGTGGTCGTAAATTGCCCACCAATTTTTACTGAGTCCATTCTGGTTTTGCAAACCGACAAGCCAGTTTAAAAAGAAGTCAGGTTCATAGTGGGTCACAAAAATACCTATCTCATGAATATTAATGAGGTAGATCACAAATTGCGACCCACTATGAATCACAGCCATCACAGGGATGGTGATATTCTGAGGTCAACAGACTTCTATGCCTGTGATTGCTTTTAAATAAAACCTTTTTTTTTTTTTACAAAATGCAAAGCGTTTTCCTTTAAGTACCACTGCTACTTTAAAAATATATATATTTCACTATTCCTTTGAGATTCCTTCCCTTTTAAGAATGTTTTACCACTACATTTGTTTAGGCAGTGAAGTGTAATGTTTGGCGACTGGATTTCGGGCCCAAATCCATAGTACATTCCATTGTGAATTGGTATTTGGAAGGAACACCCTAAACATACCCCTTTTAAAACTGATCCTGTATTTTTACATGTCAAAGCGACTTTTTGCAATTGGAAACGGGCGATTTTGTGAATCGGATTTTTTGCAAATGCAAAAAGTTATCATGCATCAGCTCCAGACTTTTCAAAGGGTATTTACTTTCTGATGTGAAAGGTATTTTCCACTGGGAAAGATGCAAACACACAGGGGCATATTTATGAGCCCTTGCGTGACTTTTACGCCGCTGGTGCATCACTTTTTGTGACGCACCAGTAGAGTAAAAAATGTGCCTTGTTGCACCGTATTTACAAAGTGACGCATCTAGGTAGATGCGTCACTTTGTAAACCCCTGCAACACATTATACCTGCGCCAGGTATAATGTATGCAAAGGGGGCCTTTTGACGGAAGAAAGAGTCATAGAAGTGACGCAGTGAAATCTATGAGATTTCACTGTGCCATTTCTTGGACGCTAATGCGCCAAAATCTTACACCTGCCTCATGGCAGGTGTAAGACTGACGCAGGCACTAACACATGGGACTTGCCCATTTGAAAGTGCACATTGCTGGAGTTGCGTCACTTTTGTGACACACTCCAGCAATGCGTCACTTTTGCGCCTACAGACATGTCTGAAATACTGACGTATCTGTAACTCCTTGCGACATAATGCGTCATACTGTAAATATAACGCATCATTAGTGTCGCAGGGAGAGCGCAGTGAAAAGTGACGCATCGCTGTTTTCACGCAGCGATGCGTCACTTTTCATAAATGAGGCCCACATAGTTTTAGATGCCAAGCTTGATCTACTGAGATAGTCAGGTTGGGTTTTATATTAAAAAAATAAGCCTCTTTGAAGCAGGGGCCTCCTTGGACAAATGTTTACATTTCTCCAAACATTTCACACATTTCCCTGTGAGCTACACTGTACAGCACACCTCCAATTTATAAAATGTATTAGACTTTGTCTAGTTATAGGATTTTACAATGGAAGGCTATTCTTCAAGTACCACTCCTGTGCTATATAGCACACAAACCTCTACTTCATGGTCTAAGGTTTTTTTCTATGGCAGACTTTGAGCAAAAGAGAGAAAACCCCAAAAAGAAGAAAGGCGGAAAAAGAGAAAGACAGGGAAACAGTAACAAAGGGAGAAATCAGGCATGAAGAAGAAGCTGTATGAGTGAAATAAAGGGGCAATGAGTGTCTGGTGTTACATAAAAAAGGCATGAGGTGGACTCAAGCCTACACAGCCCTGGCATTCTTCTCCACCAAAATTCAGCAGCGAACCTGCAGGCTTCTGTGAAATCTTTGGTCACAGCACATTTTATTTTTCAAATTAAGCACGGGCTATAACATTGTGACCAATGTGTGCTGCCTTCTATCATGGGCAAAGAAGTACGATGGTTGATGTGATCTAGCCTATCATTCAAAATTGCTGTAATATATAATGAGTAATCCTCAGATTTGTCTGTCTCATTTTTAAAATTGTTTTTCTATTCCAAAAAGATTAGACATAAGCAAGGCTCACAACTTGTAATTTGTATTGTTGCATTCTGAACTGATGATAGTCTATTGATTTAAAATATCACTAAAGTCCATTTTAAAAAGAATTGAACGAATCCTAAAACCTAAAACAATTAAAATAAACAAAATTGAGGATGGGAACATGCAAGAAGACACACACACATAGTCCAGTAATATCTATACTGGGGAAAAATGATAATATGGTTTAAGTGACCCCTTTTTAGTCCATACAGTTGTATGCTCTTCCTAGAAGGAGGTGAACAATAGAGTCTGAGAAGAAACAGTTTTTAAAGCATGCCTGTAGTCAGAAGTATAATTTTAGGGAAGCGTGGCAGTTAGCTATGGCCAACATTAAAGCTATGCACTGTTGGTGCTTTCTTTCCCAAGTACTGGTTGTACGACTAAATAATGACATCCACAGTATCATGGTACAAGAATATCGAAGACAGAATATTAAAAAGTACGTGCTTATAGGGAAGTATAGCTTTACTAACCCTAACTCCACATCTCTATACTATTAAAAAGAAATATATATACACCCACACACATATTTAGCATAGGTACATAACTGTGGAGTAACATAGAGTAAAACTATACTTACCTGTAGATATTTTTGATTCAATATTCTGTTCTCGATATTCTGTGCCACTGATATTCTGGCTTTGATATTCTGGTGCACACCGTGTGATTCTGAGTGAAGGAATATGTGGATTTTTTTAAAGTACAGATTAAAGCACTCTCAATCACCTTTACACAATCCAACTTTAAACCCTATCAATTCGATGGGAGTTAAAGTAAAAAGGGTGTAAAGTTGTAAAGTAAGCTGACTCACAACTTTGTGTATTTTCTAAACTGTTCAAGCATTGTGCAATTCAAAGCTTTTCAAGTTCCTTTTAAAAAAAGAAGCTGTCCTCAACTTAGAACCCTCCCTTAAACAACTCTTACATTTTTACTGAATGATGTCCTCCTTGGGATGAGTGAGGTTGGAAACGGTCTATAGTCTATTAAATATGCAAACCTATAAAAACTATGTGATCTTCACCAAAATTTATATATATATAGTTGGCCAGTAATAAGTGAGAAAATCACCCGACAAATCAATAGAATGAAGTTATTTCTTTTATTTATTTTGAGATTCTTGCAATTGTTTTTATCTTTTTATAGTATTTTTATAATTTATAAATATATTTTTTCTTCACATTTTTATATATCAGTTGATTATATAGTTGATGAACATTTCATATATATAAGTTATTAAAACAGTTATAGACAAACATAAAATAAAGAGCAGACAATTAGTGTTGGCAATACGGCAAGATGGTTCCTTGGGATGAGTTACATCAGGAAATCATCACACTTGCAATGCCTGAAAGGATAAACCTTATCTCACGTAAATCTAGGAGCTAAAGTGTGGAGTTTCCTAATTCCGACTAACTTCAACAGTGAAGTTTTAATTTAACTTGCCACTAATTTAAAATAACTTGGAGCATAGCCACAAGAACATTTTTGGGAAATTTGTGGCGAGCAGTCAGCCACATGCATCAAGCTAAAAAACGGTTGCAAACGGGCAGATTCTCAGAATCTGCCCCTTTGCGAGCGGTATTTTTGCATTTGGGATGCATCATCCCAAATGCAAAAATCGCAATTTAAGGAATCTCTAAATTGAGATTCCTTAAATTGGGATTGCATTTAATCCCAAATTGAGATTCCTTAAATGCAATACATCAAAGTCCAAAAATTAGCGATTTCGCTAATAGGAGTAGCAAATTACCATGAAGTTGTACTTCATGGTAATTTGCAAAAATTTTGAAAAATGCACTTTTGTGCATTTTTCAAAGTTTCATGTTGCGCACACACATGCCCTTAGGGCATGTGTGTACGCAATATATGTGCACAGATCAGTTTCAGGGGTGCAATAGGGTGTCCTGTCTAATTGAGAATCGCAAATTGAGAATGTCTTCCCATTCATTCCTATGGGCCTCTAGGCCCATAGGAATGAATGGGGAGGTATTCCTTAATGCGATTCGCAATTTGCGAGTCGCAATTAAGGAATGTTTAGAAATCGCTATTTTTTAAGCGATTTCTACATGCATAGGCTTTTGAGATTCCTTAATTGCGATTCCTTAAAAATCGCAATTAAGGATTTTAGATTTGCAACAATGGTGTAAACTAAACCTACTTTAAATGTAATTTTACAGGGAAGTCGGGAAGGTCCGACAATGAATTTCATTATACGTCAGTGACAAAAGATGGAGAGTTCAATTACATTTGATCAAAAACACCAGTCAAAACTGCATCGACTTGAAGCAGCTTCGACAGTGGTATACAGCCCTCATGGTTAGAGGCAGTTGTGCAAAAGCTGTTGTTCAAACGGAGACCTTTGTTAGACATTGATCGTCAAGACAGGAAGTAATGGTAAAGAATAAGTGCTTCTATAAGCCTGAAAGAGGTTCTTTTAAAGCCTGGCTGAGGACACTAGTTCCATCTCCAATTAGAGGAGCTATAGATAGGCAAGCAGCAGCACTGCCTCCAAGGCTCTAAGTGGTCGTTTCACGTTTTTCCTTTCGGATCCTGCTCTGTCACAACATCTCTTTTTGATGCTGCTTGCATGGTACCTCCCGTTTGAATGTTGCAGAGTTGTCCACTTCAAGAATTATGGACATTCTCTACTCTTTCACAGGCAGTAGACTTCTTGCATGCATAGAATTTCCATGGTGGCACCCTCTATGTGGCTAGCATTGCATGGAGGGTCATGCACTTTCTCATTGGCAAATGTAGAAAACATGGAAGCATGACATTTATACTAGAAAACGAAAATATTTATTTGCAGAAGTATCATTTGGCATGAACACAAGTTCATATAGAAGTCAAGCTCCATGTTATGAAGCAGTTAAGAGACTTCCATGTTTACATGTACACTAGAAAGCCAAATCACCTCCTTAATAAAAACTTGGACTTCTCTGCAAGTATGTTGTACTTTCTAGTGACTATAACAGCAAATACAGATGTGGCCGATATGCATTGAAAGAGAATATGCCAGGACTTTTCACCAAGAGCATATAGTAACAAACAACAAGGGGTTGTCACTATCAAGCAATTTGCAAAAAGCAATTTGAATCCAGTAACAATAAGTAGACATATTAGGAGTGTAAAGACCCGTATGCAAGGCATCTTACACTAAGATCCCTTTTAGAAAATAAAATGCTAAATTGCATTTTGAAATCACATTGTGTCCGGTATATTGGCCAAAACATGATAGGCTATAAATTCTACTTAAAATCTCCAATCAAACTTTTTTAAGTGTACCTAGCTCAAATTTTGGTCTTCTGTGATCTCTCTTGCTTTCTTTATTCTCTCTCAATCTCCCAATCTCTGTCTCCACTGCCTCTCTCATCCTTTTTTACTCACTATCCTTTTCTGTATGCCTCTGCACCTTTTTTCCCATTCATGTCTTTCCTTATCTTTCTCTCTCTTGCTTTTTCAAAGTATTCTCCTTCCTTTGTCTCAATATTCTCAGCTTTTCTAGAACCTCTCCTCTCTTTCTTCTCTTCTATCTTTTTTTACTTCTCAATATTTGGTAATTTTCTATAGTTCCCTTCTCCGTAGATCATGTATGGCAACTGAAACTTTCTCCTAGCTGTGCATGGCTATTAGCAGCACCTGCCACATTTCTTTGATCACAGTGCTTTTCGCTGTTCCCCAGTCCCAGAAGCCTACCATTCTGGAGGTGCCCTGGAACTGGAGAAGTTTCCTATGATCATTAGGCAAAGAAGTTAGTGCAATGTGGCCATCATATCCCTGCAGCTTGTTGTCAATTCTTGTTTGACAGGGCATCGGATTGCATGGTTTGATGCGGTTTAACAGCTTTAGAGCTGAGGACGACGCGTTGATGTCCATTATACTACCTTGGATTAAAATGCTTCCCATAAGTCCTGCCCAATATTTTTTGTTTTGCTGTATTGAATAGCATGCTGTGCGCAATGAAGTCACGCAGCAAAAAAAAAGTGAAAGCAGACTTTGCTTATGGAATCTGCGGGGATCCCCAATATCCTACCACACATATTTACAATAATTATTACCTTGTTACTCTTCCCTATGCCACATGGAAAGGACAGGAAACACAGTCACCATTACACAATGGCGCAATGGTGACTGTGTTGTAGGCAGGATTGTTTTTGTGCAGAAAGGGACACCTTGCTGCACAAAATGATCCATGAAGTCATTTTCCTCAGGACGCATAGAAAGAGGAAAAAACAAGGAGAACTAAAGATATTTCTCCTTATTAGGCCTCCTATAGGAAGGCGTGGGATTTTGATGCATTCCTAGGCTTATAAGTCTTGTAATCTGGGATTGCATCAAAAACCTATGGATTTGCCTGGGAACACCTAACGCAAAGCGGTTGGCCTGCTGTTGAACCACTACAACTGCCAGGGAACCGTGATCCTTCAGTGGTGGTGCGGAGGTCTGTGGCCCCCAAAACATTGATGGCGCCCGCTGCGGCACCCCCAAGCATATTACGAGTTTCTTCACTGCCACAGTTTTCATGTGGCAGTGAGCCCACCAAGAAAAGTGTGGCAGTGAAGAAACTAAAAGGACACTACAGGGCCTCCTGTTGCTGCAGGGCCATGGGGATACACGCATATGCCCCCCTATATGCATTCACCCCCAGTTCCTGCATGGAATGGACATGCAGAAACTTGCTTTGGTGTACCTCTTGTGGTGCCTTTCTAAGGCTCAGTACCTGGGACCGCCAAAGCATCGCCCGCAAAACCAGGAGGAAACTCCTAATCTGGCAGGTGGTCTGCAGATGAGTTTGGCGTTGTGGGAGCAAGGTACTGGCGTGGCGGCCTACTCCCACACTGCCAAACTTGTAATCAGGCCCTCAGTACTTATCTGTGGTTGAACATTAGGCTCTTTGTCATCAACTCTTTGTGTAGAGATGAATAAGTAGTGAGGGTATAGCTCAAGGGAGGTGGTGTAGTGAAGACTATAGGAATTACATCACAGTTATCACAGTTCCAATAAAGTTGTGAAATTTCAGTCATAGTTGGGAGTACACAACACTTTAATAATATCCCAAAATATAAAAATACGTTTAACGCACAAATATGAATCAAACAACAAAATGTGCATAAAAAACAATCTATTCTATACTAATATGATAAAGAGAGAGCCCAAAACTTTGAGGCAGGTAATCTCAGGAACCACAGCACCAATCACAACACTCAATACAGCTCTGGAAAGGGCAGTTGCAGCAGAAGGACATAGGCTGTACAGACGTCTACATTTAAAAGGTAAAAAAACTGTGCCAGCAAAGTAATCCCTTGTGGGCGTGTCTGGGTTGTGCTGTGGGCATGTGCTGGGGCGTGACAAACGCTGGGGGCGTGTGGTTCGTTCCGCCCACATGCCAAGTCTCATGTGCTGGGGCGTGTGCTGGGGCGTGGGCATGTGCGGGCGTGGGATTACGGAAAAAAGCAAGCATTGTGCCCAATAATTCATTGTTTTTTTCTTCCCAGGTTCTGTACATTCCAGCTCCGGGTGTGTTTGCCCCGCGCTCCCAGTGACGTGCACCTGCTTTACGGTATGGATGACAGGCATGGCGCTATTCCCAAGGGCCGGAAGGAGCGCAAACAGGGGCCATTGTGCAGGAAATGTAATCTCGCCTTAACTTCCGGTGATGCCTGAAGCGCACACTGGAGACTTTCCACTTCTGTTGCGCACAGGCCTCGCGCCACGCACATCCGGACACAAGGCCTGCCTTCACGGAAATAGCAAGAAAGGGACTATCCCTCCCCAGGGAATATGTGATGATATTCCGCAAACCAACATCCCGCATACCATCACTCTGCAATTTTTATAACGCAGGACTATTACTCCGCAAAGACATAATTTCTAAAACTTTTACAACGCATATGACTTTATCACGCATGCCATTATAACGCAAATGTATGTGTGGTAAAGTCATATACATTGTAAAAGTACATTATTAAAAAATCAAATATATGTTTGTATATATATATATATATATATACATATATATATATATATATATATATATATATATATATATATATATATATATATATATATATATATATATATATATATATATATATGTATATAAATATTATCCCACAAACGATACGGCACTCCAGATTAGGCTACTCAATGGTATTATTTATTCATACCACACACCAACTTGACCAACGCGTTTCAGCCTGAATGGCCTTTGTCATGGTCCGTGACAAAGGCCATTCAGGATGAAACGCGTTGGTCGAGTTAGTGTGTGGTATGAATAAATAATACCATTGAGTAGCCTAATCGGGAGTGCCGCATCGTTTGTGGGATAATATATATAACGCGTTGGTCGAGTTAGTGTGTGGTATGAATAAATAATACCATTGAGTAACCTAATCTGGAGTGCCGCGTCGTTTGTGGGATAATTAATGATTGTGGCCAGGATCCGGCCATAACGCGGAGCACCCTCTGTGAAGCGCTAAACTGACTGACCAGGGATCACAGTGTGAGGAATATATATACACACACATTTTTTAAATTGAATTAAAACATTTATTCTTATAAATTGCATTATTTATATTATTTTTATTTATTATTTTATTTTATTACCCTTCACACCCTAAAAACGAATCCCACCCTGCTCCCTTATATACCCCTGCACCACATATTCATAACCCACCCGTACTCCTTAAAATACCCCAACACCCTTAAACACTAACCCATCTTAACCCTATAAATATACCCTGTACCCCACAACCCAAACCTATCCCTAAACCCTAAAAATACCCCTGTACCCCAAAACCCAAACCTAACCCTGAACCCTATAAATACCCCTGTACCTCAAAACCCAAACCTACCCCTGAACCCTAAAGCACCCCTGTAACCCAAAACCCAAACCTAGCCTGAACCCTAAAAATACCCCTGTACCCCAAAACCCAAACCTAGCCCTGAACCCTTAAAATACCCATGTACACCAAAACCCAAACCTACCCCTGAACCCTAAAAATACCCCTATACCCCAAAACCCAAACCTAGCCCTGAACCCTAAAAATACCCCTGTACCCCAAAACCCATATCTATCCCTAAACCCTAAAACTACCCCTGTACCCCATAACCCAAAACTATATCTGAACCCTTAAAATACCCAAACACCCCAAAGCATATACCTCAGTACCCCAAAACATATACCCCTATACCCATACTTACCTTATCCAAACATTAAAAAAAGAAACATGCTTTTACCATTCATGCATTTACAACGAATTTCGTTGTAAAAGTATGCGTGGTGAAAGCATATAAAATGTAGTGCCATGCGTTATAATGGCATTGCGGACTTTCGTAATGAAAGTATGCGGAGTGATGGTACGCGGAAAGAAAGTTGCGGAATAATGGGTGTTTACCCTCCCCCGGTAAGTACATTGGTGGCACGGCAGCCCACATCTCCAGCAACATACTCATATTTTTTTACCACCCATTTGAAAAATGCACAGGTCTCTCTCATTGATGGCCAGCACCGACATACACTTTTAGACACACCTCCCGCCACAAGTTCTAGAATTGCGAACTTTAGAGCTGGGGAGCTACGTTCGAATCTCTGCATCCACTCAACATCCTGTGATTCCAGGCTAATCGCTTTGGGCCATATGTATCAAGATACCCATTTGCGATTCTCAAATAGCGATTTTTAAGAAATCGCTATTTGAGAATCGCGAATGGGTATGTATGTACAAAATCGCATTTTTTTTGCGATTCCTTAGAATTCCCTAATTGCGATTAGCAAATTGGGAATCGCAATTAAGGAATACTTTCCCATTCATTTCTATGGGCCAGGAGGCCCATAGGAATGAATGGTAAGTTATTCTCAATTTGCGATTCGCAATTTGCTAATCGCAAATTGAGAATAATTTCCAGGGTGCAGGGCTGTCCAAAGGACACCCTGTTGCACCCCTAAAATATGCATGGGTGCACATGTGGGGCACATACATGCCCTAAGGGCATGTATGTGCGTCACATGGCACTTTGAAAAATGCAAAAATGTGCATTTTTCAAGGAATTCGCAACTTACCACCTACTAGAAGTTGGTGGTAATTTACGATTCCTTAAGGGCATTTTGCTAATTTTTTTTGCTACATACATTGCATTTAAGGAATCACAACATTTTCGATTCCTTAAATGCAATTGCAAAATAAGGAATCGCAAATTTTGCGATTCCTTATTTTGCACCAGTTTTGCTTCATACATTCTATTTAACAAATTCACATTCTCAAAGCCCAAAATTCTGAGAATTTCGGCCTTTGCGATTGAAAATTTGCATGATACATATGGCCCTTTGTCTCCCTGTGCTTACCACAAATGAATGTGTTCTTCTGTAATGTAAATTGTGCTCATGCCATTTTGTCAAGTTTGCGCTATATAATATTGCAAGGAAAAATAAAGTAGGGAAACTTGAGTTCACACACTACTGAACGTGCACTCTTAAGTGCATCAGCAGTGCACTGTGAATCGGAGCGTTTCACAGGCCTGTCACAGAAAAGAAATGCTATCAAAACGAACTCCTACAAAACAATATACTATTGGCCGGCAGCAATTCATCCCCGGACAACGACGGGACGGGCTGCTAGTACACAATAAAGTGGTAACACCACATAGTAACACGTTAAAATCAGTGTCCTATCTTTGTCCACACAATCAGTTAACTCACCATTCGGAAATCTCGGAATGCAATCCAAACCACCTTGACAAGCATGACAGAGCCCTGATCTGTGAATCACAGCAGCAAATAAGCTGTCTGAAGAGGATGAACAGTAACCTTTATGTACGACCTTTGTGTAAGCATAATACAGACATAGAAAAGAATGGTACACTTCTTTCTCAACAGGATGATCACCCATCATAGTCTTCTGTTAAAATATTGCACTAGTCAAAATCCATTGATTTGAGGGAGCTACAATGTATAGAACCTGCAGATCACCAAAGAGCCAATACACAAGATCTGCATACAGGTCGACATGAAGTTGCACCCTCTATCAGAAAGACATTTTTTGGGGAAACCTATCTTGCAGAAAATTGTCAACAGAGTATGGGCCACCACGGGGGTGGGCCTCTGTGGGATTATGGCTTAGTATATGATGCTCACTTATGTAACTGTAGCACTCTGCACTAATCCAGACAACCCCTATGGTTATTTTAGTGGTTTAGACACCCTTAGAAAGGCTCTCTAAGTGGTAGCTGTGGCGAGCCACCTTCAGGCTTAGTCTAGGAGGAGTGTAAAACAGCTCGGCACACCAGTATTTATTCTTTAGAATAGGCTAAGTGGAAAAGAACCACACAGTGTCCTTATAAAAATAGATTTTTATTACAGTCACTCACTAATACTATACAATATCTCCTGCTTGGAGATATACTGCCAATGCTCACAATACTTCAAAATAGAAAAGTAAGAAGAACCAATACACAGTGGTCCCCAGGGGGAGACCAAAACATATATAACAATAGTGGAATGCGAACCACAGTATATGAGACTGGACCCAGAAGGTGTAGAGAGTCCCAAGATACCACTCCAGGTGAGAGTCTAGGTATCCCACGATAGTCGTATGCCAAGAGGATACACAACTGCATGCTTAATACTACTCAGGGTACGTTGGGGTTGCAGTCTTGAAGAGAAAGGCTCCTTCCCAGTGGACCCCCAAGATACCCGGTGGAAGAAAGAAGGTTGAGGAGGCACCCCACCTGTGGATACCCTCGGATTCAGGATACCTACAAACACTGTTGAGCACAATGGAGGACTTCAGGATGAGACTGCTGTGGAGAAGTATGAAACAGTCTGTTGGAACCTGGGCGCTGGTTCATGTCAGAAAGTACCTGAAAGCAGAGGAGATAGAGTCTATGCCATTCTGGGGCATCCAGCAGGCAAGGAAGATGAAGGCCACTCGAGCTCAATGAACAACAGGTCAGTTGAAGAAGAGGCATCAAGTACGGGTACACTGAATCGGTAGCTTTGCCCGAGCCACTGTGATGCTGAAGACAACAGAATCCCTCTGTCCAACCAACTGCATCAGCATGGGTCAGTTATAGCGGGGACAGACTCATCGACAGAACCTTTAAATGTGTTTGACTCCGTTGACATGAGTCAGTCGTGGTAACCAATACAGTCACTGTGTGATGAAGCGAAGCAGTGAGCCGGTGCACAGGAGCTTGGTTGCAGAGCATTCTACGAGGGATGCTGGCCTCAACTTGACAAGAGGACAACTCAGGCCTTGAGGGAATGCGGAAACACTACCTGTGTTGCTAAGGCTTTTGGAGTCCGTTAGAGCACAGGTTCGGCAGACCGGTCGACTGTGTTGCGGTGCCTGCGGATGCAGGGGAGTGATTTCTTCACCCCAAGGGAGATTCCTTTGGATGTCTTTAGATGTCCACAGGCCCAAGTCGGAACCTGTATGGCACATGGACACTGATGGTGTAGCATGTTTGCAGGACGACAAGGTTAGGAGCAGACAGAGTCTTCTCAGTTGGAGTCTCGGTCCTAAACAAAGGACGATTTGATCATGTTAGATGTGAAAGACATCTAACATGGGCTTCAATTGGAAATCCATAGAGCATATTATCAAGCGTATTATCGCCATTTTAGCAGCAGTTTTCTGCTGCTAAAGCGCCGATAATTTTATCCCCTGTCTTGATAATATGCCCCATAGTTTCAAATTAATTTTGGGAAGATTAAGAAGAGATAAAAACCTTTCTAAGAACAAGGTGGAGTGACCTTGAAGCAAATGGCCATCGTGGTAAATTCCATTTAGACTAGCATTGGCTGCTCTCTTGAAACTTGTAGACTAAATAGATCCAAAGGAAAGCGATAACAGTCAATTTGGGGTTGATGACTCACTTTATAGAAAATTGGGACACCACAGCAAGTCATCTTTAAGGAGTTTCTTATGTATCTCTTATTTTTTAGTCATAAGTAATATTTTGGGTGAGGAGCAAGATGAATTATTACACTGTCTCCTCCGAGATATGTTGATAAACGTTATACTCATGCATCCTTGCTCACAGATTACATTTCTACCAGGTCTCGTGGGATGCGGGGAATGGAGGAGAAGCTCTTCTTGGGGTGGCTGCATCTGCAGAATGTGTAAAAGCAGATGGGTTTTCAAGGCTTAAATATTGAGGGGCTTATTTACAAGCCCCTTGCACCACTTTTGCGTCACTTTCTCCATGTTAAAAGTGATGCAAAAGTGGCGCAAGGGGCTTGTAAATCTGTCCTTGAGTTCTCCATTCCAAGGACTACTATTCTTCTGTTTCTGCTCCATCCAAAGCTCATCCTCTGAAACTCCATCTTTCTGTTCTTTTCCTGGCCTTGCCTATTTCACCGGAGAGCTAATCTACAGTGAAAGGCGTGTTACAGGCCTGGAGTGGAATTGATTGATGTGAGTAGTAAAAAAATTAGGGATAATGTGTCTCAGAAGGGGCCTGCAATCTGTGCATATCCTGGTGCGTTCACAAAGATTTAAGCACTGTAGGCTTGTTTCCAAATGATTTTAACTCGCTCAGCTTGCAGTATTCCAGGAGCGCCTTAGCAGTCATGGCCGTCAACTATAAGGAATATAACAACAAGTAGGGGAAGGAGTGGCTCAAGTTATGATCCAGTAGAGCTTAGATTACCATTCGAAGAAAGGAGAATGGAAGGTCCAGAAACAGTCAGAGCCCCAGATAAAGGACGCGTAACCCCGATTCTTAAAGGACCGCTGCGCTGTATAGGTCATTTAGCTCTACTAGAACTCGCTGACCGCACAGACGAAAGATGGATAAGAGACCGTTTACTATAATAAGGGCCGCCTCGCTTCCTCCACCATTGTTCTGCTACTAAGTAACAAATAGAACATGGAGTTCACATAGATTGTTTATCCTCTATCTAACCATACAAAACCTCCCCCTCCACTCCATCATGGCCGATCCATTCACTGCCTTTATCACATGACCCACTGGGACTTGCTGCTTCCTGGTTTGGAGGTTAGACCTCGCCCAGCGTGTTACTTTACTTGGAGACACGCGATGGGTACTCCACTATCCGGACCCGGTAGTGATGGGTAGGCATAACGGGCACTGACCAAGGCAGCAGCAAGTAAGTGAACTATTTGAATACTACTCTGGCGCCCCGGCTCCCGTACTTGCCATTCCCTTTGCCACACAGCGATTCTTTAAGAATCAGGGTTACAATTTCTTTCGTAATCGCTTATTGAATGTGAGGCCCAGCTCGTAGCAATTCATCACAGGCTTTCCGACCATGCGGCAAGTGATTTACGATATACTGCGCAACGGTCCTTTAAGAATCGGGGTTACGCGTCCTTTAGACTGGGGGGCTCAGCCCGTTCCATTTCATTACAGGCTTTCTGACCATTCGGCAAATGTTTTACGGAATACTGTGACTGCTTCCCATCTACCGATTCTGCTCGCCATGGGCCACACTTTACCGCGCAGTGGGTTTTAATTAACAGTCAGCTCACGCATAACTGAGCGCTATTGATACACACCGTCTGACCAGGAGTACTGTACATACACATAAGCTGGAGGGCAGTGAGTGTGCGCGCCTTTGACTGTACGGTGCCATACGTTTGGGCTTACATGTACCTATAATCCTCCTTTTCACTGCAGTTTGGTATCTAAACAATGCTAGGTCTCGCCCCTGACCGCTAACCCATTAACACGCGAGGTCTCGCCCCTAACCGCTAAGGCTAACATTACTTATAGGTCCACAGAGGCCGATGACACCATTTTAGCGATACTTATGTACATATTTTCTTGCATTGAGATTGGGACACTCGCCATTTCAGGCAGCTGGCGACACATGTGTCCACTCTATATAAAGTCTATTTTTGACATCAAATATTCTTATCCCTCCCTCTATAGCCTCAACCATTATGGTTTGCCCCTTGGTGGGGGCGTGGCTAGCAGCCGACGGAGATGGTCGCTGCCTAAAGCGGCTCCTGACCTCCGCCCAGTTATCCTGAGATTATACGACTCCAGATCGGGGATTTCCCCCTGAAATTCGGGGTAGACCCCGAAGCGGACCCTAGTGCCTGCCCTGGGACCGGTATCACCCAGGGGGCCGCCAGGAAACGGACATAGCACGGAGAAGCGGCGAGGACTCGGGAGCGGGCAAGATGGCGGCCACGCCGATGCCCGGACCTTAAGGAAGGCTGTGCCCGCTACCCTCGACTACAGAAGCGGCTGAACCGAGGAGCCTTCCCTCAAACGGGGAGTTAGAGCCCAGCGAGTGTGTTTTCCTGACCATCGGAGATTACGGGATCGGCTTCCCACCCCGGGTGAGTCTACCACGACTCCTTCCCCAACTGCGCACCACCTACTAGACTCCCCGTCTTCTGGGCCCGGGACGATTTCTGGCTCTGTGGGGTGGCCGCCCCTTGTCTCCTGGCGGGACTCCAACCCTACCGCCACCGGAGACCTCCCTGCTGACGCAGCTGGGATCGGCCCAAGATTGGCGGCCAGACCTGCACCTGGCCCCGGCCGCACGCAGCGCGGCCCCGCCTCCTGGCCTACGCGACTTCCCGGCTTTGGGCCTGAAGAGGCTGCGGGCTCCTGTGACGTCTGTGGCCTGACTGCTGACGGGGCTTCAGCCCGTCCCACCACGCCTTCCACTACGACTGGTGGGGCCCCCACGCCATAGAGCTCCACGACCGGGGCCCCATTGAGCTACCCAACCCTTCCTGGCCTACTTCCACTGCGGCTACCCCCGTAGGCAGGGGGGGCCCCGGTGTGGCAGACCCGCAACCCTCCCCCACAGGCTGGGAGAGGCCTGGGACTGGGGTGCGGGGGTGGCGCGGGGCAGACCTGGTGTCCCGGAGGTGCTGCTGCCATCGGTGGGGCCTGCTCGGCACCGGAAGCCACACGCGGGCCGAACGTTGCGGGCCTGGACTA
Organism: Lissotriton vulgaris; assembly: GCF_964263255.1. Classification (NCBI taxonomy): domain Eukaryota; kingdom Metazoa; phylum Chordata; class Amphibia; order Caudata; family Salamandridae; genus Lissotriton; species Lissotriton vulgaris. The sequence continues at coordinate 1,458,372,488 of NC_141695.1, read as the reverse complement.
CCGCGGTGCTCCTGCAACCTGCACAAACCACGAGCCCCTTCCACACCAGCGCTGGTTGCCTCCCCGAGAGGCCAGAACTATGGCCCCTACTGCGATGAGCTTTTGAGAGCGGCATAATCGACTGTCAGACAGCGCGCCACCATCTGCGCTCCCTGTCACTGGCCCCAGGCCTTGGACGATAGGCTGAATTGCGTGGGCTCGGGACTGCTGAGCGGGCCTACCGGTGTGAGTGAGGGGGGCCGCCTGATTGATCGGAGGGTGCCACACTTCACGCCGACGCTAAACCACGCCGACCGCGCCCCTGTGAGTGCTGAGAAGCGGGGGCGCCGACCAAGCCGGGGGTGAAGAAAGCCCAAGTGAATACCTGATTTGGGACCTATCTACCCGTCACCCATCTGATGGCCCTGGACATGAATATTAGGCCAGCTCCTGAGAGACGCGCCTGCCGCCTCTGAGCCTATCCGGGACCTAGGTCGCCCATACCGCAACAAGATGGGGAAGCCCAAGGGAGTGAGGGGAGATGGAGGCCCCACCCCGGAGTCTTCCGAGGAGGCGCCACAGACCTCAACGGAACTACATCTGATGCAAGACCGCATCTTGGAGGCTATTGCAGCCACGAAAGACGCTCTACATCAGGATATTGTGCAGGTGCCGACGGGGTTGGGACTCCTGCGGGCAGAGCACGGGAAGCTGGCGGACAGGGTTAAATTCACAGAGAATACCCTGAAAGACATGGTGCCAGCACACAAGTCCATGGAGGGGCGGCTCACTGAGGCGCTGGACCGGATACAAACACTGGAAAGGCAGGCGGAGGATGCCGAAAATCGCAGCAGACGGAACAACGTGCGCCTGGTGGGCCTTCCGGAGAAAAAGGAGGGCCCGGACATGGTGGGGTTCCTGAACTAATGGCTGAGGACTGCGGTGGCCCCGGAGGGCCTCTCCCCCTTTTTCACTCTGGAGCGGGCGCACCGAGTACCGGCCAAACCCCCAAGACCGGGCCAACCGCCTCGCCCAGTGGTCCTCAAACTACTACACTACAAAGATAGAGACTGGTTGCTGCAGCGGGCCAGGGAAGCGGGCCCCTTTCAGGTGGATAACAGCAAAGTCACGTTATTTCCGAATTACACGTTCGAGACCCAGAAGCTACGTGCCTCCTTCCTATCCATCAAAAAAGAACTGCGCACTGAAGGCATACAATACTCACTTCTCTTTCCGGCCAGACTCCGGGTAGTGATAGATGAGAAAACACTGTTCTTCCCTACAGCGGCGGAGGCGTGGGCCTGGTGGGACACCTATAAGGCGGGAACAGACGGGGCTCAATTCAGAGCGGAGGAGGAGCAGCAACGACAACCGGTGAGGAAATCACAGCGGCTCCGTACGCGCAGGCAGGGATCCAGGAGGCCGACGGAGACTCAGACGGAAGACAAGAGGAGAGCTGCCCTGCAGGCGGTGATGGACCTATCGGGCTCGGCGCTCGCCCAGTCGGGGAGAGTATCAGGCTCGGAGGAGCAGGGGACGGGCTCAGAGACGGAAATATCAGAATTTGGCAGCACAAAGGGGCCGGTAGTCACGCCACAGACGTCGGAGGAAATAGTCGAGGGCTGAGAGCCGGACATGACACTCTCACGGAATGGAGGCTATTGGGACTGGCCACCGTGAACACCTGGGCGGGCAGCTGTCAGACTGGATTGTCATGAGTTAAAACATGCATTGTGGGGCGGAGGGAATGGGGACTGTGATTGAAGTTCTCAAGGCTAGAACAAGCTCCATAGGGCCCATAAGGCCTCCGTAGTGCAGACTGCGGAATAGGAAGATTTAAGAGCACGTTTTCTCGCACAGAGTTTGTATGGGAGCAACTCTTTCGAAGTTAGGTCCTGTTCTGGGGGGTGGGGGGCCTGGAGAAGTTGGGGGGACTCAAGGCGCAGTAAAGGGTGGGGGCAAGGGGAACAGTTTGATGGGGGTTGGGAATAGTGCTGAGAAACAAAATTTAACACTGGTGTGTTTGCACAAAAAGTAATATAACTTAAATGACACAAAGTCAAAATAGGCTAACAGCAAATTGCTGATTAAGTCCTATCAGCCCACCTGATGGCGGAGCCTCATCATGTAGGACTTCCGAAGCTTGGTCAATGTGCGATCGCCCCGTTGTATTTTAGCAACGCAACACTAGACCGCAGTACGGCCACCGCAATTGTTCATAGAACAGGGGGGCTGATATGTGCAGTGCAAAGAATAAATCAAGTGAAGTGTCTTAAAATGGCTATCGAAGCAAACAAAGACCTTTAATAGTGTTTGCCTGGATGTCAGATTAAAAGATGGTGAGGTGACAGTGTGAAAGAATCACTGTCTACATTGCTTGGTAGAAATCCAAAAAGATCTATGTAGGGCCAACATGTTTCTGCCTTTTTGTGAAAAGTCACTGGCATTCGTATGGGCCAAGCACTTATCTGCTACTGCAAAAACACTATCATATGTGCTAGAATAATTACAACCAGAAAATAAAATAAGAGTGATCATTCAAGACCATCCTACCACATCTTCTTAGTTTTGCTCTGATGATGCAATTTATCTTTCCTGTACAAAAACGAGAAAAGGGGAGAGAACCATGTAGAAATTGCGGCAAAAGGAGAGGCCAACAAACTGTGAATTGGGCTCCGCAGTCCAACAAGCCAGGCCCATCAACAGGAGCTGCGACTTAGTGGTGAACTTGAGTTCGAGGACCATTACACCCATTGAAAACATTGTTTTGAACAAAGGGCTGGGTTTCGTTCCTACGAATACAGGCGATGTGTTCAAATTGAGGTGTGAACTTGAAAGCTTCTATAGGAAAATACGCTTGCATTTCTTTTTCGAAACACCCAATCCTAATACGAACGAGGCAAATATGTTTGACCAAGGTGAACAGAATACCGGCCTCAGACCTAAATCGACATTTACACCTCTGAACCAACAAGTACCAGCCAATGTCCTAGCCTTTGAACAAGCAGTGACACATGAGGTGATGAACACTGACCAACGTCGTAAGACTTTTCACAACATGTCCAATTTGGAGAAATCAGCACTATCGACCTTGGCAAATGATAGATCTCTCATTATTAAGCCCGCTGACAAGGGCGGAGCCATAGTGCTACAGGATACCAGTGCTTACCATCAAGAATGCCTAAGACAATTAAATGACACCAAAGCCTATCGCCGTCTCAATGAAGATCCTACTCCAAGAATCTCGAATGACATCAAGAGTCTGGTAGAAGAAGGAACAGCAGAAGGCTGGATTACTCCTCATGAAGCGAGATATTTAATTACAAAACATCCAGTCATTCCTTATTTCTACTGCCTTCCTAAAATACACAAGGCCCAGAGGCCGCCCCCTGGAAGGCCTATTATTTCGGGTATAGGTTCGTTACTCGAGCCTTTATCTACGTTTGTAGATTTCTTCTTAAAACCCATCGTGAAAGAAACACCCACGTACTTGCAGGACACTGGGGATGTGCTCAGACTTTTGGCAGATGCTGAGTTCAACGTGGAGACAGACTATTGGTGAGCTTCGATGTCGAATCGTTGTATACCTCTATCCCTCAACAGGAGACACTGGATTGTATCAGGAACCTCCTCAAGGCCAAACAAATAGACACAATAACACCAGTTGCCTTCATAATGGAGTGCGCAAGGATTGCCATGATGGAAAACTTTTTTCAGTATCAAAACGATCTTTATCTCCAGGTCTCAGGGACCTCAATGGGGAGCGTCTTTGCGCCTAGCTTGGCAAATTTATACATGCACCAATTCGAACTAGATCATGTATTGAACCACAGTAACCCCTTCATCCATCAGGTGGTACTGTGGAAAAGATACATTGATGACATCTTGGTGATCTGGAGAGGGACAGCAACGGAGGTATCGTCCTTCCACACATGGTTGAATTCTAGGAATCAGTTTCTTAAGTTCACCATGGAGAGCAGCAAAGAAAAACTGGCATACCTGGACCTCCAGATTTTTCCAGCAGAGGGAGGCCTACAAAGTGAACTTTTTAAGAAACCGATGGCACGCAACTCACTGTTGTCATTCCAGAGCTTTCATCCTCAATCGCTCCGTGAGAATTTACCTGTAGGCCAATTCCTCAGAGTGAGACGGAATTGTTCGTCTAACATCTTATACGAGCACCATGCTAAAGAACTGGCACTCAACCTGAGAGATCGGCACTACCCCAATCATCTAGTACGCCGAGCGCGGAAGAGAGCCTTCAACAACAATCGGGAGGCACTCCTGCAACATAAGAGGTCAGAGGCGACAAGAGATCGGATGACCATGGTACAAACTTTCACCACATCCTCCAATCAAGTGAAAAAAACCATACTGAAGCATTGGAAAATTTTAAACACAGCAGCAGGTGCAATACCTCGCCCGCTGTTTGCATTTAAGAGAGGACCATCCATTCGGGATAACTTGGTTCATACCAGACCACGCAGCGAGATGAAACAAACCACTAACACTCTCTGGAACAGCAATCCAGTTCAAGGCCAATACCCCTGCGGGAGTTGTGCTGCCTGCCCTCAGACACGTAAGACCCTGATAATAGACATTGGTACTAACAGACCATGGAGATTAACAAGACACACAAACTGCAACTCAGAAAAATTGATCTATCTGATCACTTGCCCCTGCAAGAAGCAGTATGTGGGCCTCACAACGAGGATGATTAAGTCTCGCATCAGCGAGCATAAAAGCACAATCCGGTGCAGGAAGCAATCTACAGGCCTCACCAACCACTTTCTGGAAGCAAATCATAAAGCTGAGGACTTGGTCTGGGTAGTGCTGGAACAGCCACACATCCCGTCACACATCGCTGATGTCTCTCGCTTCCTTTTTGTTAAGGAGCAACGTTGGATTTATAGGTTGAAATCTGATGTAATTGGACTGAATGACAACATTCCTTGGTTGTCTATCTGAGTGCAACATTTGTCATTGGGAGCTCTTTGTTATCACAATAAGGTGTGCTAACCCGTTGAGACTGAGACTTCCACAAATTCATGGCGTTCATTCCATCTACAGGGCGCCCTTTACATTATTTTTCAGGTTCTAAGTCTAGTGTCCACCGACACATACATGTTGATTATAATCTACATCTCCATCCTTAATTAAATACCCTTTGATAATGTCCAGGGGAAGATGATGGGCTAGACTTCGTGACCCCACGTGCTCCCCCAACACACTCTCAGTCACAGCCGATGAGGCCATGCTGTATAATTCCCACTAACTATGTAGTCAATAAATTGGTGGGTTTTGATTGGCTAACATCGCCATTTACTGCCAAACAGAAAAGGGTACAATTCCCAATCTGTTGACAGTTGCGCCGCCGCGCTTGTTGCAAAGCAAACATTCGTGGCTTCATTTTCATCGCACAGTGCTTAATATCCAGTTATTTGCGCAGGCGCGAGTATTGGCGATAGTGTCCTGCTATCCGGTCCGGCTAGCGGCGCTAGTATATCGCTAATGAGCATGCGCATTAGATTAAGTGAACTAACTCACTCACGCCCATGCGCGTCGGACTACCAGAAGGAAGTGCGCATGCGCGCGGTGTAGTGATTCTGCACCGCGCGTACGCATTGAGATGGCGTAGTGGACCAGCTGAATACAATTGGCCACTTAGCTGTAACATAAATAGACGCCCGACCTGCCCATCGGTGCCTCCCCTTCGGCTCGAGATTCTGCCGCGAGGTACCGACGGACAGGTAAGAAGGGGCCAGGGCGTTTGGATATAGGGGGGTTTATGTTTTGTAGGTTGGCCCTTTGACACCACTAGAGGTACTGACAACAGCGTGTGGTCTTTTACCACTGGTTTAAAACAACAATATTACACAGCTGTTGTCATGGGCAAATAAGAAGTGCCATTGTACAACTGTTGGAGCGCTTACATGAATGTAGTTTAGCAGGCCATATGCCCTAGTCGTTGGATGCAGCCATCTGGTACACTGGTGGGGGATATGTTTTAGACAGATGAGAAAATAAGTGGGTTTCTAAACAGTACACTGAGGTCCAATCCTGAAGACAAGCATCCATTACAGAGACTGTCTTTATATGTTTAGAGCGGTGCCTTATTCGTCCGAGCAGTTGCCGGGTGAGGTGAGGCTACTTCCCACACATTGATGGGTAAGTGTTTAACTTTTTTGTATACTGATTGATTTGTGGTGACATAACGCAATGCACTTTTAATGTGACTATCATAAAGTTGTGATGGTTTAGTCTGAGTTTATCTTGATTTACCACTGGTCTTGCACAATTATAGCACCTTCCACACAGCACTTGTTGAAGATGTAATACTGAGGATCATGCACATGCAATTTCTACATGGTTCTCTCCCCTTTTCTCGTTTTTGTACAGGAAAGATAAATTGCATCATCAGAGCAAAACTAAGAAGATGTGGTAGGATGGTCTTGAATGATCACTCTTATTTTATTTTCGGGTTGTAATTATTCTAGCACATATGATAGTGTTTTTGCAGTAGCAGATAAGAGCTTGGCCCTGACGAATGCCAGTGACTTTTTACAAAAAGGCAGAAACATGTTGGCCCTACATAGATCTTTTTGGATTTCTACCAAGCAATGTAGAAAGTGATTCTTTCACACTGTCACCTCACCATCTTTTAATCTGACATCCAGGCAAACACTATTAAAGGTCTTTGTTTGCTTCGATAGCCATTTTAAGACACTTCACTTGATTTATTCTTTGCACTGCACATATCAGCCCCCCTGTTCTACGAACGATTGCGGTGACCGTACTGCGGTCTAGTGTTGCGTTGCTAAAATACAACTGGGCGATCGCACATTGACCAAGGTTCGAAAGTCCTACATGATGAGGCTCCGCCATCAGGTGGGCTGATAGGACTTAATCAGCAATTTGCTGTTAGCCTATTTTGACTTTGTGTCATTTAAGTTATATTACTTTTTGTGCAAACACACCAGTGTTAAATTTTGTTTCTCAGCACCACTCGACCTACAGGCTTCGTTGTTATTGAAGTTATTACACAGGGGGTATTCGCCTGTCTAGTCGTTAAACACCTCCCTCGGACCCTCTCTTACGAGTTGTTATTATATTGGGTTGGGAATAGTGTCACTGCAGGCGCCTGGAGACGAATCGTCATCGCACTAAACCGAACATTGTGGGACAATGGCTAATGCAGGATCGATAAAATGTGTGACTTGGAATGTGAGGGGCTTCATACCATGGCAAGGAGGCATAAGGTTCATGCATATCTGGTTCGTAGGGGGGTGCATAATGCGTTTCTGCCAGAAACCCACCTGACAAAGAAGGAGGGAATAACGCTACAGCGTCGATGGAGGGGACACCTATTCAACACCACATACTCTGCCTATGCTAGAGGGGTGCTAATCTGGATAAGAGTGGGTACCCCTTTTCAGATAACCAGACACATAGTAGACCCAGAAGGGACATTCATAGCAGTAGAGGGCAAACTCAGAGGCCGGCACATAGTTCTCAGTAGTATCTACACACCGAATACAGACCAAGCAACCTACTTTGCAAAATTATCTGGGGAACTGGCTAGTTATCTCACAGGCCCTGTGTTGATGGGGGGGGACTTCAACTCAACAGACACTGCACTAGATAGATCGCATCCACCAATACATACATCCCCTATACACAGACTGGTGAAATGTAGATCAGAATGGCAGGGAACATGGGAACTGACGGACGCCTGGCGCTCACAACACCCGGCGGAGCGAGACTACTCGTTCTATTCCACCTTCCTGTGTTCCCAGTTGGTGCTCCCAGCGGTAGCCCGGACTGAGTATCTGGCATGCACGTTATCCGACCATAATCCACTACTCCTAACACCAGACTGGATGAATGAATTATCTCGGATCCCGACGTGGCGGCTGCGGCCAAACAAGTTAGAGGACCCACCGTTCCGAGGGGCACTAGAGGAGAGGATCACACACTACTTTGCGGAGAATGAGGGTTCCGCGTCTACCAGGGCAGCAGAGTGGGACGCCTTTAAAACCATGGTGAGGGGGCACTGCATAGGTAAATATGCGGGGTGCGCAGGACACTGCTAGATGACTTGGATAGAGCAGAGAGTACCCTGAGGGAAGCCGAACTGGCACGTCCCAACCGGCCCGAGCTCCAAGGGGAGGTCTGCGAGGCACGGGAGGCGGTGGCAGTGGAGGTGGAGCGTCTCCGCCGTTTTGATTATAAGACCTACCGAACGAAATCACACGCTGAGGGAGATAAATCTGGGACTCTCCTGGCCTGGATAGCAAACCCCGCTAGAAACAGTCACCCGATCTTGGCCTTAGCGGGGGAGGGGGACCGCATTTATTTTTTAGCTGTTTTATATCGCGCTCATATACTACCAGAGTGTCCTGGCGCGTGTGTAGCACCCAACCGGACATATTAGACTGCTTCAGATCGTATTACGAGAGATTGTACAAGAGCGCGCTAGGGGACCAGGGAGAGGAAATAGACACATTTCTGGGCGAGCTACAATTGCCACAGCTGGAACAAGCGCAGGATGACGCTCTGGGTGGCCAAATAGAGCTGGCGGAAATCAGGGGAGCAGTGAAGCGGATGGCGCGCAATAAAACTCCGAGCATGGACGGGCTGCCCATTGAGTTCTACGGGCGATATCTGGAGCAACTGGCCCCACGACTTCAGATAGTATATAATGAAGCCAAGGATAGGGATCGACTCCCCCCATCTATGTGTGAGGCCATAATGATCCCTCTATTGAAACCGCGTAGAGAGAGCACTAACCCAGCATCCTACCGACCGTTGTCTATGTTAACGACGGATTACAAGATTCTGAGCACAGTACTGGCATCCCGGTTATTAACCCACATGCAAGAATTGATCCATAAGGACCAATCCAGGTTTATACCCACCCATAACACTACACACAATATCCAAAGGCTGATCAGATTGGTAAATGATCCGCCAGGGAAGCGGGGGCTCCCCTCGTGCTAGCTGTTGATATAGAGAAGGCCTTCGACAGCTTTGAGTGGGAGTACCTTTTTAAAGTGATGCGGAGTTTTGGCCTAGGTGAAGGATACATAGGCTGGACGAAAGTACTATGCTCGTCGGCGAGGGCAAGGGTAAGGGTGGGCACTCTAGTGTCCGACCAATACGAGGTGGGTCGTGGTACCAGACAGGGATGTGCACTCTCCCCCCTGCTATTTGCGCTGGCGGTGGAACCTCTCGCGGCAATGGCTAGACTGGGTAACTACTATAAGGGGTTAGAATTCAGAGGGACCCACCACTTTATCTCACTGTATGCAGATGACCTCCTCATCTTTCTGGAGGATGTCGAAAGAGCCGTGGACGGTGCAGAAAGACTACTGGCGCGCTTCGGCAAGTTATCCGGCCTGAGAGTTAATTGGTCCAAGATCTGCCTGTTCCCCCAACGAAAAGAGGAGGAACAGCCCCCAACTCGCCCACTGCTTCGATGGGAGCCTAGGTGCCTGAATTACCTGGGAGTGCATATATACCACGAGGCCACGGACATGCTTGAAGGCAATGTAGGATGCAGTATCCGTGCCCTGCAGGGCAGTATGTCCTTCTGGGCCACCTTGCCGCTATCAGTAGCAGGTTGCATATCTCTTCTAAAGATGGTAGCCTTGCCCCGGTTACTATACTACTTTAGGACTCTCCCCGTCTGGGTGCCTGGGGCAATCTTCCAGCAGTTAAGATCATTGATCATATCCTTCCTGTGGGGTACGGGCAGGCGCAGAATTGCGCTCGCAACGCTAACCCGCCCAAAAGACGAGGGAGGACTGGTGGTCCCAGATTTCGAGCTCTATTATCTGGCAGCCCAACTACAGACCTTTACGCAGGAAATAGCAAGGGTATATCGTGGGCCAGAGCAAGAGAGGAACAACGGCACCCCGTCACGTATTGGCTTACATCGCCCTACAGCAGAGATTGGCACTCATGGACATTCCGACTATGTTGGAACCGCTCGCAAAAATGAGCGGGGATCAGGCACCCATATGCGCCTGAAATCCCACTGGGCATGGTAACGGCACTCCCACATGGCGGAGACTGGTCGCGCCTGCAGGGGTGGGGGGAAGCAGGCCTGCAGATGGTGGAGGATTTATACGATAATGGAGTACTGACCCAGTACCAGACACTACAGGAGCGCTACGATCTCCCGAGGGGAGACTACTTGTTACACGCGGCGGTGGTGCGAGCCATCCAGGCACATTGGGGAGAAGGACTGATCGAACCAACGACAGCACTAGCTTGCCAATATACTATGGTGTCGGCAGGCACCTTCAAAGCAGTGACATGCCTATACTCAAGAATGTTGAATGAGACCCTTCAACCCCTAGCGGCGTTGAAAGCCAAGTGGGAATTAGATCTGCAGACGGAAATCCCAGACACCAGATGGTCCCAACTGGTGCGGAGGGCTAGGAAGAGCACTAGAAATGCAAGCTTCCAGCTGATACACTTTTATATTCTTCATAGGGCCTACCTTACCCCGAGTAATATAGCGAAATATTTTGGAGATGAGGAGGCGGCGTGCCCCAGATGCAATAAGACAGGAGCGGATCTAGTTCACATGCTGAGGGACTGCCCTCACCTGCAGGACTATTGGAGGGAAATAGGTAACACATTAAACAAAGTAGCGGATAGGGACTTGCAGTATGATAAGGCGGTCAGCATATTACATTGGTTCCCACACACACCCTAGAACAAAATATCGAGCAAATTCATTGACATGGGCCTACTCATAGCCAAGAGGGAAGTTACCAAGGGTTGGAAGTCAAAAACTGGGCCGACACACCGGCGATGGCTGAACGAACTTCAGAAATGGGCGGCAGCTGAGAGCACGATCAGGTACCAATTGGCCCGTTGTAGGTCTGATGAGAAGGCCCAAGAGGCAGCGATGGAATGGGAGATATTAGTGCAGGCGCTGCGAGATAGCATGGTGGAAGAGGAAGAAGAGGAGGAACCGGAGAACCCAACAGGGAACACCATGGAACCGGTACCCTCACTAGTCACACACACCCAGTAGACAGCTAGATCCTCCAGCCAACCACCACACAGACATATTTTTTCGGCGATAGGCGTAGGCAGTGACACTCGGGAGGGGAGGGCTGAGGGAGGGAGCACGAGATCACAAAAGTTAGGAATAGAGGCATAATACTTGAAGATCGGGGGGGGAGAAAACTTTAAAAGCAGACTGCGGATTGCTTCACACAAAGACCACAACTGATAGGAAAAGTATGGAGTCATCATGTGAGTAAATATCGCCACCCGGCCCTCGGGATGTGGGCTGAATGGCTGTGTAAATTGCACGGTAGCGAGACTAAGAAGGCGAAGAATCTGCAATAGTGGATCCAATATTGATTGATGTGCTGTGTATATGAAATTTGAAAATTTGAAATTTAAACTTTATTGTTTAGTTAATTAAAACCATAACAATTTGATGAATGTTACACACAGATATAAAATTTATAAATTTGTCGCTAAAAAATATTACAATGTTAAAACATTCAAAGCATTAATTGTTCATATTGTTTTTATACGTTTCTCAAATGCCTGCAAGAACTTCACCAGCTTGCAGTGTATTCTTGGAGCAGTAGTATCCAGGCTTCCAATAATGGCTGATCTACATGTTCGTAGTTTCATGGACCGATAACTTTCCTTTAGGTGTGACCGTTCCTTGGATAGCATCTTACAGTGACAAATTATGTGTATTAGGTCCTCTTTAGGGCTACCACACAGTCGACAAGAAACGTCGTCAAGCAATTTCCAGGCAGGTTCATTTGCTCGTGTGGGAAAATCACCAAGTCTTAACGCCATCAGCTTTTTCTTAATAAAAATAGAGTAAGCTGTGCTGTGTATATGGTTCTGCAATAAAAATTGTTTAAACAAAAAAAATATGGTTTCCCCCTTGCTGTCAGACCTACCGGGTACTGTTGACACCCTTATACTCTAACCTTTAGGTGAGTAACAGTACACCCAAACCCACGGTTTTGAAATGTATTTCATTTGAATGCTGCTGTAATCAGTTGTTTTTAACCTGTTATTTTAACCATGTACTAGTCACAAATTTCACTAGTATGTCACATTATCACATCATCACGGTGTGCTCACGGTCACTACAGGGTCACTTGTTGGTACTTACCTGTGGTAATGATCTCCTTTGTCTCCCCTTTAGGTAAGAGCAGTGTCAAACAGGTAGTACAACTGATGTACTGTATTTAAACTGATACTATTATAGGTCATATTTTGTAGATAGTAGTTTTTTTAATTAGGTCCTAAAGAATCGCAGTCAATGCACTAGAAGCGAGAAACATGTTGACCACACCACTTGCACTTTAGTTCTGTTGCGCCTTTGGAAACCTTAGTTCCAGCGATCACAGACTATTCTCAATTTTACTTGTGGCAAAGGACCACTATAATAAAACTGTTTTCCGGTACCTTGTGCCACATTTTATCCTCAACGACACCATCTACTCTGTCTTGGCCTCTCACCCACACTTCACCCATAGGCAGTTGGATAAAAGATCTCCGATAAAGAACCCCTCTTTGAGGAGAGCCCGTTGGGCATTGCACCGCCTGCCCAACAAGGAGCATTGCCGATGATGAAGCATGACACTCGCAAGGGTGTGTGAGGCCATTATATCCAACATATTGGATATCCAGGGGTGGTCCTCCATCGAGCACTATCCCTCCTACCTTAGTGACCTTTTCCTTCTCCCTCTTTTTAGGAACAGCTCAGTCAATTTTTGGTTGTTCGTCAACTATAAGGGCCATATAAGTTTTGGTAGAGCAAGAATTCCTCCAGAAGTTGGCTCCTATTTTACGAGCACCATTTAGAGGTGGGGAAACACCAGACTTACTTTAGGATGGGAAACCTCAGATGCCTCTATGTTAGAAACCCTTCACTCAATAGCATGTCTGCCACAGTGTCACTGCTTAGGAACAAGGGGGCATATTACCAAGCAATAGCGATAATTATCGCTATGCATGGTTAGGGGGTAAAATTATATCGCCGAGCACCGAGGATTTTTACCGCTGAGATACCTTGATATTATCAAGGTTTATCTCAAAAGCGGTAAAAATCCTGCGAAATGCATGAATATCGCTGAAAAATCAGCAATATTCATGCATTATTGTGACAATGCTCTTAGCCATGTTATCCACCTTCCATTGGATAACATGGCTAAGAACTGCTTTTTGCAGGAGTTAGCTTTTGGAGATTTTCGCGCTTAGCGCGAATATTTCCAAAAGTAGATAATAGGAGATAGCGATGTTAGCGACTGTTTCCAGTCGCTAACATCTTGGCACGCCCACTTTGCAAGTCATTAGCGATAATTATCGCTGACATGCAAAGTGGGCCCCAAGATGATCGCTATCTCCTTAAAGCTGTCGCTAACTGGTGTTAGCGAAAGCTAGGTAATAGGGCGATAAAATTATCGCTGCTTTAGCGGGAAAAATTCCCGCTAAAGCGGCGATAAGGCCCTTGGTAATATGCCCCAAGATTCTGAGACTGATTAGTCTTGCCTGTATCTCACTGAAACTGACACATGAGACACTGCGGATCCAACCAGGAGCAGGGGGGGAATAATCCCTGATGCCACAAGTGCTTCAGCAACATTTCTTTTGTAATTTTTCAGAAGCTTTCAGAAAAGTAAAAATAAAAAGAGAATACCTAGAGGTCTTAAAAACATGGCTGCCTGAATGACATTCAACTCTAGCGTAGGTTTTCTACTGGAAGGGTTACCTTCTAGTACAAAATACCACTTCTAGACAAACTTTAAACTTTTCCACTTATTATGTTTGCTGTACAGTGCAGCCCAAAAGGAAATTCGAAAAAGTTTGGACAAATAAAAGCATTTCTTCTTCTTACTCCTACCTCAAACTGGTATTATTGTTTGGTGCACAAACCTGCAGAGTAATTTGATGTTACTTTCAGGCAAATTTTCTCAGTTTAGGAGTAGTAAAGTTAGGACTCCTAACTTTAGGATTTGTAAATGCCTTCTGTGAATACCGAAAGTCTTAAATTAGGATTTTTCTCAATTTAGTAGTAGTAAAGTTAGGACTCCTAAATGCCTTCTGTGAATACCGAAAGTCCTAAAGTTTGGATTTTTCTCAGTTTAGTAGTAGTAAAGTTAGGACTCCTAACTTTAGGACTCCTAAATGCCTTCTGTGAATACCGAAAGTCTTAAAATTAGGATTTGTGTCAGTTTAGTAGTATCCTTATGTGTGAATTATATATCACCAGAAATATTGTTTGTTTTTACATATTCAATTGGTTAATATGAAGTATGTGTTTAATTATCTGCATCAGACAGTCACTGGCATTTACAATGCAGTTTGCCTAAACAGAAATATCTTGTACCATATGCCTAGGTAATTGATACACATTGATTATGTGTTATTATCGGTTGGGTTCGTGATCCTCCTAAGTATGCTAACTCTTTCCACATGAATTGAATGATGAGGTCTTTTTTCTGTGTCTTCACCCGAACTGTGTCCTTTACAATGCCTAGCTTAAAACTGCAATCCTGTAGAATTCTGCAATTAAGAGGCACCGCGCGAGATCACTATAATGAATCAATCCACCGGGATTATGTATTTCATTTTCTAAATAACATTAGGTGAAAGTTCTGTTCATAATAACTGTTTTTTTCACAATGACTGTGCTTAAACGAGTTTAGGAAATAATGCAAAGGAACTTTTCTATGTTTGTTGTTGTATACACAAAAGTGAACCAAGGTAACCATGGTAACCATACACCAATCACAGTGATGTAACTGTGTTTGTGCTGAGGTATATATATATTTTGCATTGTCATTTATGCAGATGAAGTGAACAAGGCGGAGGCTTCCGCCGAAACGCGTCTTTAAGCAGCTTTTGGAATAAACTGAAACTTGAGTTGAATTCACGGTGTCAGTGCCATCCTTGATCGGAAGGAAATGCGGCTTGGTAACCAATACGAAGGATTTTTGTTTTCCTGAGAATCCTACACTTACCCTCCTCACTCTGGCAGTGCTGTGCCTTCAGGATAACTGGTGGTGGAACCCTCGAGGAGAGAGATGCGCAGCGCCCCCCGAAACCCGTTACCGTGAGGAGACTGTGTTACTGCACACGGACTGGTAACTAGATTGCTGGATTCCTGTGAGGGCTGGAGAGCAAACACAAGCAGTCGGGTAAGACAGTGAAAGTCTGTTGTGTCAGCTAATCAGTAATAAGCGCAAGGGTTCATTGGAGAGGTAGTCCCGGATCTGAAAAACAAGAAACGGGCAGTGAATTCCCCAAGTGAACAGCAGTTTCCTGAATTAATATGGCTGCTGAGTGGGAAAAGGAGAGGTAGGAAGCTGCATTAGATATTTTTGCAGACACTGATACAGGCAAGTCTGCCAAGAACAAACAAACGGCAGCGAATAATGAATCTGAACCAGACAATAGCACAAAAAAACTATGTGGTGAATTGGAGAAACTCCGCAAAAAAGAAATAGCCAAATGGTGGGAGATCAAATCGCTACAAAGATATCTGGACGTGGGCAGAATACAGAGGGGGCTGAGAATTCTAGTAGCCCCGACATATGAAAATCCGGATCCGGCCATGCTGCAAGACTGGGCCGACAATTCTGCTCAGGCATCGTAAAATATGGTCAAAATATTAATAAAATACGCTGCAAGTGACCGTGACAAACTAATAGCCAGAATTGAAGAAATCTTAAAAGAACTTGATTCGAGAGAAGAACAGGATGAAATCACGAAATTAATGAAAGATATAAAGACACAATTGACAAAACATGAGGAGGAAATAAAAGAACGAAAAGCCATAAAATTTCAGAGAGACCGAAATGACTATGTCAACGGGCGAGTGTACACATTTGCCAGAAAATTTGATCATATCAAAAGACAACAACTCTCCGCAACTGCAATTGGAGACGAAACAGCATCAGTAATAAGTGGCACAGATCTAAGTTCCTCCTTGGGCTCAGACACAGACAGCAAAAGTTCACTTGGGGCAGAAGGCCCAATTCCCAAACCAGCGCAAGAACTAGCTTATTTTCGCTTACAGTGCCTAGCAACCCTCCGACCGCAAACTCAACGGCAGGCATGGTACAGGGGCAAAACGAAACAAGACAAAAAACAAAAAGCCAACGGAGAAAAAACAGACGTTGGAGCAAACGTGGTGGGAAAACAAACAAAGCCAAACTACAGAAAGAACAGGAAACAATAATGGCAGATAAACATTTGGAAAATATGGACAATACGGTTGTAAACCTAACAGACTTAATACTAACTGTGGAAGAGACTAAGATTTTATCTTTAGGATTGACTTACTGCACGGTCACAAATTTTGATTATGCCCAAACCCGGATAGACCTATTTCAATTCCTACGGAAACTTAAGTTACAGAAACACTTCTGGAATTGTGCTAAAAAAGACTATGAAAAAGATCCGGGCACAGAAACAGAAAAAATGCTAGCTATTTCAGATATGGCGGTTCTAAGCGACATGATTGCATTAGAATATGATGAATCACTTAGCCAGCTATCAACAGGCGAAATAGCAGCCCAATCAAACTTGCACACCAACTTGGCTGCCAAAACAAAATTTAAGCCCAAATCTGTTTTTATGCCCATGTTAATGAAAGACGGATTAGATTTGTTTTCGGAATATGTAATTAAAGAACTCAAGGAACTTTCGCTTATGAGCACCAAGAATTTCTACAGGACAGACCACGAAAAGAGGTTCAAATACAACAATCTCATGACGAAAATCAAAGACAGACCGGATATAGTGGTAAGATGGTCTGACAAAGGCGGTAATATTGTACTGTGGCCACTCAAGATGTATAATGAGGAAACGTTATCACAGCTGCAAGACCGAGAATGTTACTGCAGAATAAGTCCAACAGTGACTGTAGGAATTCAGGAACGTTTCCATGCGGAATTGTACAAATGGAAAAGGTCTAATTTGATAAGAAAAACCTGAATTTGAATTCCTTAAGAATGACTATCCTACAACGCCCCAACTTTACCTCATACCAAAGATACATAAGAACGCTTTGAAACCCAGAGGGAGGCCAATTATCTCAGCTATAGGCAGTTTGTTTGAAAACACGAGCATATATGTGGACAGTTTCTTGCAAACGTTTGTAAAAAATCTACCTGCTTATGTACAAGATAGTGGAGATTTTCTCCATAAAGTTTATGATTTTGATTAGAATGAAGAATATGTGTTCATGACCCTAGATGTACAGTCGTTGTATACCAGCATTAGACACACAGATGGGCTCAAAGCACTCCAATACTACCTTAACCTAAGACCCATTGCATTGTACGACCACACGGCCATGCTCCTGCAAATGGTAGAATGGTGCCTAACGAATAACACCTTTATTTTTGATCGGTTGCACTATAAACAGCTGCAGGGTTCGGCCATGGGTACTTGCTTCTCCCCAAGTTATGCTAATCTGCATATGGGCTGGTGGGAGGAGCAGGTATTGGCAGTCACCCAGGCATCCTGTATGGAAGAAAATGTGATAATCTATAAACGATATATAGTTGACATTTTCATTCTATGGAAAGGGTCAGAAGAGAGCGCTCAAAGATTTGCTTCGGCGATCAATGAGAATATCCTTAACCTAAAATTCACATGTTCTACCAGCACAGAGACAATACAATTTCTAGATTTAGAGCTGTACGTAGACAAAAATAAAATCCAAACCAGAACATGCCGAAAGTCTACAGCGGGAAACGTGGTGCTGCATGCACAAAGTTTCCATCCTGTCAAACTTAAGGAATCCCTTCCCTATGCAGAATGTCTACGTATGACCAGAAATTGTAGTACACAAGCAGGGGCCAAAGAGGCTAAATCCAATCTATTTGACAGACTCAGCAAAAGAGGATATAGTCCTCAAACTCTATTCCGAGCAGAACTAAAATGCCAAATTGTAACTAGAAGGGATCTTCTAACAAGAAGGAACAACAAAAGAAATCTGTCCCAGACATTCCTAGGCTGATAACGGGGTATAATGCCTACCACAGTCATGTGAGAAAAATCCTGCAGAGGCACTGGCCATTGATACAGAATGATCCAGTAATAGGACAGTGGTGTGGTAGAAGCCCTTCAATCACCTTTAGGAGGGCGAAGTCGATGCGCAACCAGCTGGTAGTCAGCGCACCGTCTGTAACAAATAGGAACAGAACAGGGTCTTGGCTCCTCTGCAGTAAGGCTAAGCCTACTTTAACCACAAAAACAAAACAACTGCCAATACTGGAAATACTCTTTTTTATTTCTCAAAGATCTGCTATGAATAAAACATGGCAGTCTATTCTTTCTTTTATTGCTGATTTATTATACTCGTTTCTTACTGTCAAAACGCTTTTTCATTTTATCATTTTTTGAAAACCTTTTTGTGCATATACAAAATGTACAAATATACAAAATATACAAATTTATACAAAATTTACAATAACAGTCTCATGATTCCTAGACAACACATCCATACCATACCTTTCACACTACAGACACTCAATTAACATTCACACACATGACAAAAGCTACCTCTGAGGTATAGGTCAATGTCAACAAGGAATTATTTATATCGCAAGAAGTTTAGACAAGTTGGGTGAATCACAATTTTTTCAAAGTTCCAACGATTCAAACAATTCAAATTCGGTTATATCTTGATCTAGTCTTTCTAAACTTTTTCATTTGTTGACAAAAAACCACAAAAGATCTACGCGTTTCGAACGCCCTGATTGTGGGGTTCTCCTCAGGATCAACACGATTTCTATGGAAAAAAGATATATGTTCCAAAGTTAGACTACCTTGTTTTTCAATGCCCAAATTACTCACTAGAGCAGCCACCTGCCGGCTTAAACCTACATACCTTATGACTCAAATTCAGGATGTCTCTCAGGACTGGTGTGGGAGTTGTGTTAAATACACTGTAACAGAGACAATACAAATAGACATTACATGCTGTTCCTGCTATAAGAGAGCAAATGCTACCGACTTTGGCTATTAATAAATGCACTAACCTCGCAAGCTACAGAAGATCGCTTGAAGTGCCTGTGGGCAAAGGAGAAAAAAGTGGTTGTTTTTTGTCAGCCTTAGGGTAAAAAGTTCAAACACTGCCGTAGCCTATTGTTTGCATGACTTACCCGGCCTTGGCGTCCGGTTCGCTTTACCGGGGATGCTTTTTTCGTGGCTTGTTATTCAAACGGCCGCCATATTTCTAGAAACATGCACTAAATGCACGAAATCCTGTAAAAAACGGCACATGATTAAAAAGGCGTCCTATTTTGTCTTGTATACTTCATGCAGCAAAGGCTGCAGATTTAAATTACCGGTTTCCTTCCAAAACGAAAAGTAAGTCCATAAACGTACTTGTCAGGCTCTGACAGTGTGGCGTCTCCATGGTGTAGGCAATCAGTCCTTCCGTACGAGTATCTCCCGGTCATGTGACCTGGATTGCTCTTAAAGGGAAAAGGTTGCTTTTTTCGATTAGAACTTTAATAAGGCTTACAAAGTACAGGCATAATTACATTATTGAGTGAAACAGCGTTCATAAGCACTATTCGTTTTTCATGTTGTTCAGAAAACATTAAATGCTATTTATTGAATACAGATATTAGAAAGGAGGCAGCCCAAAATTTCGACCATATTTAATAATGAAGTAGATCGTCACAGGTTGGACCAACAGGGTAGTATTGATCAGGTGTTACCTCTAAAGATTTCAGAAATCTCATTCAATCCCCTGGTGGCAGTGTTGAATTTCATTATAAGGAAAGCTTCCCGTTGTGCCAACCTCAAGTCCAAATTTCATCCTCTTGGATTATTTTCAATTTTTGAAATGATCGTCCACCGAAGGTCATTTTCATTATGTCCATGTGAGGTCCAATGCTGTTCCAATGGTGCATTGAGGACCTGACGTCTTATTCCAGACTTGTGCTGAGTAATTCGCTGACGTGCCTCCTGTGTCGTTTTTCCAATATACAGTTTTGGACATGGGCACCAGATCCCATATATTATATTCTTCGTCAGGCAATTACTAAAGGTAAGGTGTTTCCAGTGTACTCTGTCGAAACTGAAGACATACCCTTCTTCTGTTGAAGGACAGCAGACGCAGTTACCACATTTGTGGTGTCCAACTATTGCAGGTAGTCCGAACATACCTCTTAATGTCAATTTGGGTTCACGGGGCAAAGCTGCTCTGATAATATGGTTGGCCACACTTTTTCTTTTTTGAACGCAAAAAGGGGGGGTTCATGGAATTCGCAGTGTAGGTCTTTGACTAAGTGCCAATTTTGCCATGTTTTATTCATAGCATATCTTTGAGAAATAAAAAAAGAGTATTTCCAGTATTGGCAGTTGTTTTGTTTTTGTGGTGCCGTCTGTAACAAAGCCACCCAATTGGTTACATAACCAAAAAGGTTTCATCAAGTGCACAAAATGCAAAGCGTGCAAACAAGGTGTTAACACCAAAGAAGTCACTGTTCCTTTCAGAAATAAGCCCTATACCATCAGAGGTTATTACTCTTGTAAAACAGAGTACGCAGTGTACGTCCTTGTTTGCAAATGCGGCAAGCGCTATGTAGGCAGCACCATCCATCCGGCACATGTCCGAATCCTGCAGCACTTGCGAGCCATAAGCAATAATGATGAGACATAGCCTGTGGCCAGGCACATAAACAAAGCGCATTCCGGCAACAGCAATGACATTAAATACTTTGTCATTGACAGCATTGCCAAAAGTATCAGAGGAGGTAATCGCAGACTTGCCTTAAGGCGTCTGGAATCCAGATACATCATCTTGCTAGATTCCAAGATCCTTAACGGGCTCAATGCTGATGAAGCATTGACGGTACACCTATAAATCATCGCAGGATTACTCCCTAACCCCCCTTTTCCCACTCCTGAACATCTGCATCATCACTTATGTAAATACTTTCTTTCTTTTCTCTGGAGCACCATTATTGTCATTATAATTTCAAGTGGTTCCATGTACAGCAACCTAGAGTACTGTTTAAGCACGGGTGGAGACTGGGTGTCAAACCTTTGTATCAATCAGGAGGTGAATGGACTCGAATCTGCATGTTGGTTGACAAATGTCAATTTTTCGCCACATACTCAGTAGATACAATGTGACATACACATAAATTAACTCCACTTGGAGAAGAGGTTTGTTCGAGTATCCCTATGTGTGAATTATATATCACCAGAAATATTGTTTGTTTTTACATATTCAATTGGTTAATATGTAGTATGTGTTTAATTATCTGCATCAGACAGTCACTGGCATTTACAATGCAGTTTGCCTAAACAGAAATATCTTGTACCATATGCCTAGGTAATTGATACACATTACTTATGTGTTATTATCTGTTGGGTTTGTGATCCTCCTAAGTATGCTAACTAAGCATGGGTGAATTTTGCGAATCTGGCGTTCGCGAATTTGCGTATTTGCGAACTCGCAATCCGCAAAATCCGCAAATTCTCGCGAATTTGCGGATTTTTTTTTGTGTTCGCAAGGGTTTCTGCCAGTTCGCGAGGGTTTGGTACCACTTCGCAATTGCAAACTTACTTGTCGGCACGCAACGGTCGCGACTATGTTGTTTCTACGTCTGGTTCATCATCACAGGTTCCCAGCACCCTCTGTTTCACCACTGCCACCCTCTGTTTCACCCATGCCTCCCTCTGGTACATCAATGTCACCCTCTGGTTCATCATCACTGTAGATTATGGGGGGGAAAAGCAAGCACACCTGCCCTGCTTCAACTGACATGAATTAATTTGGGGTTGGTTTATTAATGTGTCACTCTTTTAAAATTCCAGTCTGGCACCGGCTTCCTTATCAGTAATTTGCTTTCTGTTGCAGTGCATTTTTTTTTCCAGGACCTTTGTGGCCTGGTTGTAGCTATTCTATGAGTCTGCTGTGAGGGTCAGAGCAGAGTTATACAATTGTTGCAACTAGCAACTGAACTCTGGAGGGGCCCCAGTCAGGAAGCACTACAGGGAATGGTTACTGATGATGAGTTTGAACTTTTGCACCTGCTGAGTGCTTTCACTTTTGCAAAACTCGTTTTTCTGCAATTTTGTGGGATTCGCGGGGCACGAACTTGCGAAAGATTGAATTTGGAAGCCGCGAATTCGTGCGAATATGCGATTTGTTTTTTTGCGGCGTGTTAGTTCGCAAGGTTTTGTGCGTTTTAGCGAGCCGCTTGTAGCGCAACGGCGCCAAGTTACCCTTGCGGTCGTTCACGGGCGCGGCCATCTTGTTTGCATGACGTATTTCCGTTTCCAGGCGTGATGTGTAATCTCGCAAAGTGTGCGGCTCGCTAGTACAATTTTGCGTCTGTTCGCGAGGAAAATCTCGCGCGAACTTACCCACGCGGTCGTGAAGGGGCGCGGCCATCTTGTTTCTCATTCATTGCTATGGTTCTGGGCATGCTTCTTCTATCCTCTCTGAATCTCTGCCATCCTTTGCTTGTTTGAAGTTTTTTTTGATCTGTTTTACTTATTATCTATCCCTCTATTTTTCTAGCTCTATATTTTTGTGTTTTCTGCTACTTTTGGTTAATTTTAAACTACTTTTTTAAACTCTTTTCTTTTCTTCTCTTCCCTATTCTATTTTCTTTATTATTTAGCTTCCTTTCTGCCCAGACCATGGTAAAGGGAGCCGGGAAGCATCCAGAGAAGGGGAAGGGTCACGCACCCCGTGCCCGGCTCCCGTGCGGGCGTTTGAGGGGGGAGCAGGTCGCACCCCGGGAGATCTTCAGCCCGGAGGAGGTGGCTGCACTAATTTTTTATGTTCAGCGCCGCCTCCCCAGGACCATCATGGCAGGCGGCAAGATCGGTAGCGGGTACGGGATCCGGGAGCGCCGGAAGCGGTGGGAGAAGGTGTGCCGGGCCATGTACCACCACTCTCGGGTCCGGCGCACCTACAACCAGGCCACCCACCACTGGACGGATGTCCTGGACCGGGAACACGATCTGCTTGACCTGCTCGGCCTTGAGATCCCCGGGCTTGGTGAGTAGTATTAGCTATTTCTTTACTATGTTTTCTCCTGCTCTGTGTGCTGCAAATTTTTGTTTTTTACCAAGAGCAATAATGCTGCTGATTACATTGTAGGTAAATTATATTTCAAAATCTTCTGTGCATTTCAGGTGCACTGCTCTCCTTCTTAGTAGAGCTGCTACTATGCTTATTTGTTTTCGATTTTGTGCTCATTTCATTGGCCTGTGAAATTATGCATGAGTGTAGTTTAAAGAGCTGCCTAATGCTAGACACTAAGGGTCAGATTTTTAATTACCGGCGCATCCCTGCAAAGTAGCAGAGATGCGCCAGTAATTGTGCGCCGCGCCACGCCACCACCACCCATGGTGCGCCGTTTTTACAATGCGGCCCACCATGGGCCCAAAAAGTCACCAAAGCATTACGCATCTGTGGCGTAAAGGTGGCGCATTACTGGAGTTGCGTCGCAACGATGGCGCAGCTCCAGCAATGCTCTGGGGTGCCCTATCTCCCCAATGCTGCGTCAAACCGTACGTCTGCTTCAAGCAGGCGCAGGGTTTAAGTCACGCATCATTGTCCTCAAAGTGACTGATTGAAATCTTGTAGATTTCCCTCAGCCACTTTATACAATGCGTTCCTGCGCAGGACCGCCCTCCCTTGCGCCAGAACGCCCCCTGATGGCGCAGGGTTTTACAACGTGATGCATCTCCCATATGCGTCACGTTGTTAATATACGCCGCACCATGGCGCCTCTTTTGTTCTGCCGCTGCGTCACAAAAGTCACGCAACAATGGAGCAAAAGAGCCGCAAGGGGCTTCTAAATCAGCCCCTACAGACTCAAGTCCAGTCCTTCCTTTGTACACATGGCGATAAGAAGAAATAGTGGTGGTTGATAGTTTGAGTATTTTAATGACTGGTTAATGTAGTAGGAAACTTTAGTGTTGTCGCTGATCTGCAATCATGATGGACTTTGTCTGTCACTTCGCGTGCTGCGGACTGCTGCCTGCCAGTCCTAGGCAAACCTTTTTAGTACTTTGTTTAGTGAGTTACATAAGAACTTTCCAAGTCGACGGTCCGCAAATCAAGCAATACTAATAACGTAGTAGACCACATGAGATCGGTCAATATATCCCGTGGAATAGTTGTCTATTTGCTATTTTGCCAAAATATTTTGTTATTGTTCTTTTGAAATGTTTGATTTGGTTGACAAATCTCATCCATGTTTTCTGGTCTTTCTTTCTTTCATGTTGTTCATCAGCTCCCCCCAGGGGCAAGAGGGCTTTGGAGGAGGCTGCTGCTGCTGCTGAACAGGATCGGTCAGGCGAGGGCTCCTTTGCTGGCCCCGGTAAGTTTTAATTTTAATATACAGTACCTATTTTTTCCTAGCGTTCCTCATTAGATTTTTTCTAAATCGTCTTTGATCTTCTTGTAGACTGTATCTAAATTCTTATCCTGCCTCGACTATGACTACCTGTGGTATTACTAGATTATTCTTATTAGTCTGTCTGTGTAGCTAAGTAAGACTACACATTTGGCAATTCCATTGGACTCCCATTCTAGTCAGCAATAGCTCTATGCACTTAGTGCAGTCCTCTGGGATTGTCCATAATGTCTTTTCAAGTCTTCTAAATGTTTATGCTTTGACAATTGCCAACAATAAAAAGGTGAATGACCACCAAGAATGAATACGATACTACTTTACTTTTGGTTTGGATAGGAGGACAATCCATTCTACTACTGTTGCAGGGACAAATCTGCACAAACAGAACTATGGACACTAAATAGTGCATTGTTTATCAATTATAATAGGCGCAGGTAGACTTTCCACATACCTCAGTGATATCAGACTTTGAAGAACCCCCAATCTCCTTACTGATTAGATAGTGTGGCAAAGTCATATATCTCCCTAATTCATCGATGATTGATCCCCAATGATGAATGAATATCCAACGCAGGACAAGAGTACGGAGTCAGAGTCCAGAAGTGTCAGAGGCACGGGCTCATGCTTGCAAATTGCAAAACCTTTTGCTTATTCGCTCATGACCAAAAACCACAGAGTCTATTTAAGTTTTAAATCTTTATTAAAAGTAAAAATATTTATTAAAATCAAGCTTGTCATAAAACAGAAACGATTGATTAAAAATGGAAAAGTGCTAGTGCTAGTGCTAGTGATTTATTTCACACATTTATTGTGGGCGAGCCGAGCCCTCACCTGGTTTGAACTTTAATTTTTCTTTTTGGTGATGAATCGTTGGTCCCTCTGTCCTAGTGGTGATGATGATGATTTTTTCTTAGAAGTGAAGCTTCTGTCTGTTATGAGAAAAATGGTGCGTGTTAAAAAGCAAGCATTCATCAGTTGTGCCAAAAAGTGCAGCAAGACAAAACCCTTCACTGGAAAATTTTACTTTAGAGTAGACAGTCACAAATTATTAGATTGGTTTCTGTATTCACATTTCTTCATTCCTAGGCAAAATGCTAGTGAGTGGTGTATGTCCATGGCATCTAACATTCTTAAATGTACTTTGTAGGTGGAACATCTGGTGCTGGGCCCAGTACGGAGGTGGAGGAGGGAAGCTCTGGGGAGGAGGCGGTGCAAGTGCCTGAGCCGGACCAAACTGCTGTGCGGGTTGCCATGGTAGTGGCGGGCAGTGGTAAGCTCTTATATTCCTTACTTATTGAGATTGCAGACTGCATAGTGTGCTGCTCCCATTGAGAAAACTTAAGGTTTGTCCAGATGAGAGACATGAAGAAGAATGATTGACATTTAGGGGCCTATTATGATGGCGGACGGACCTGAGTCCAACCGCCACCATACAGTAGGAGGGACCGTCTGCAGGTGGAGTGGCGGTCCCTCCGTGGTAATTAGGATGCGACTGCCACCCTGGCGGTCACATCCTGTATTTTTATCATTGCGGCGGGTGCTGCTTGAAGCAGCACCCGCCGCAATGATAAAAATGTAAGTTGTGCATTTGCATGCACAAAGCGGCAGGCACCGCGTGGTGCCTGCCGCTTTGTGCAGGCAAATGCAGGGGGTACCATAGGTACCCCCCATGTGCACCCCCACCCCCCCTTCACCTCTGGGGGCCTG
This sequence comes from Lissotriton vulgaris, assembly GCF_964263255.1. Classification (NCBI taxonomy): domain Eukaryota; kingdom Metazoa; phylum Chordata; class Amphibia; order Caudata; family Salamandridae; genus Lissotriton; species Lissotriton vulgaris. Next base: position 1,458,346,392 of record NC_141695.1, on the reverse strand, counting down.
CAACGGGCCCCCAAACAAAAATCTGTATGCCTTTGCACGTCAGAAATGCCGCCGTGTAAAGACATGTGTTCCTCCAGACATCCTAATATGGCTGGCGGTGTCTGATAGACACCGCCAGCCATGTTAGTGCTTTTCCGCCGCGGACGGGAGGCGACCGCGGCGGAAAATCTGCGGACTGAAAAACGATCCCCCAGCCATCCTAATCTGGCGGGGGGTCTTTTTCAGTCCGCTGCGGATTTCCCGCATCCTCCGGGCCGGAGGTGGATTCTGCCGGCCCGGAGGATGCGGGAAATCCGCAATCCTAATCTGCCCCATACTTTGAATGGATGGATGCCTGGATCGTGGTACTATCTGAGTCTTAGATAGCATATGTGTATCTAGAGAGAGTAGACGGTCACTGGATGAACTAAGTGTTACTTTGAAGAGCATGTAACACCGCACCCGTACGTCCATCCCAGTGTAGGAAAGGCAAGGAAAAGAAGTTGTAATTTTGTCCGAATACTACCATGCATAGTAGCAGTAGTTTGTATTGCAAGCACAGCATATATCCGGCTATTACGATGGCCACTCACTACCTCTGTTAATAAGTTTAGTAGAACTCGGTCATTCATGTGTGGATGTATCACTGTTCACTCAATAAAAAGCAAAGCACCTAAAGTCATCTCATATGTAAGTAAATACATACCATGTGCAGTGATAGATAATCAGATTATTTATCTTCTTCATTTTCCTTTTCTAGTATTCATTGGCACTGTAGGGTGAAACTAAAATTAATTAAGCAGTAGCCCTTGTAACAGTGTATTCTCAGTGCCACCCATAATAGAAAAGTAACAGCATCACCACCTGTATGTACTGGACTGGTACAGTAACGCAAGTCTGTCTCACTCATCATGGCGGGCTCTGTTTTCCTCGGGTGCAAGTTGACTGCTCTGGCATGATGCCGGCTTGCAGAAGTTAACGTACCAATTTTGCTAAACAAGAGAGAAGAAGAAGAATAAGACTGGTGTACTGTCATAGTCGACTCTAATGGAGTGAGTCCATAGTGCTCGTAGAATTGATTCCTTAAACTCCCACTAATGTTAGAGCAAGGGTGAAGAAGTGGGAGGTTAGATAGATACTGGCCACAACAGTTATGTACTGCACTTGCAAGTTGCTAGTTCTACTGTGACACAACTTTCTGCTGAATCATTTTTTGTTAATCTTAAAGAGCATTGGTTACAGACTATGTCTTTCTTTCTTCATATAGATGCTCCTTCCAAACCAAGCCGGAAGGAGCTGGCTACACGGGCCCGGCAACGGAGGCTGGAGGCCACTGTCGCTGAATATCGGTGGCTGGTGGCCCAGGAGGAGGGGGACACGCAGTCTACCACTACATCTACTGGGACTGCTGCATCCTCCTCCGTGCTTCCTGGGCCACCCAGACGGCGCAGGTCTCCAGCGGTACGGAGCCGGGGTACGGCAGCCACCCACCACCGCCGAGCGAAGAAATCAGCTGCCCCCCACAGCAGTTGGAAGAAACGTATGCACCGCCTTTCCCTGAGGGTTTCCTACCTGGAGCAGGAGCTGCTCAACACCAAAACCCTGCTTGAGACCCTCCGCAATGAGCATTCCGACCTGGCCCGGAAATTCAACAGCAGCAGCCAGCAGTAGGAGGAGACTGTCCCTTGCCCCTTTTTTAAAGACTTCTGGGGGGTGGGAATTGGGAGTTGGGTTTTTTCACTTTTTTGGACTTTTCACGGACATTCGTTGGGGTTAGGGAGTGGGGGTGGGTTGGGTCTTGTGGGAGATTATTTTTGTCAGGGATATAAATATACTTTAAACTCTATCTTAGCATACGTGTTTTTTTACTGCTTTTGAGGCTGGTGGGTGGGGGTTTAATAGTAACTTTGTTTTGGTGACACTTAAGTGGCATCTTGATTCAAGTTGTGTAATTAATTGCCCAAATGTTTTCAAAACTAAGTGCCTCTCACAGAGTAAGTGAATTCAAGAGTGCTAGGACTTTAGTACTACTACCGTCAATCTCTCGTCTCTCCTAATACTCCATTATACTACCTCCCACCAAACGCTTATCTTACCTGTAATTTGTGTTTGAAAGTAGGGCTAGGCCCAGGGCTGGCTCCACGGGAAATGGAGATTAAGGTTGGCAATCCTGGGCGGATGAAATGTCCTCATTGCGGTGGTACTAGTGGTGTGACACAGTGGCAGTTGCATGCCTATGGAAAAAAAGAAAATGAAACCTGGTTTGTCCTTACTGTAGCATTACAACGGTACGATAGAGAATATAGCAGGTGACAGTACACTAGAACAGTGCCACAATGTAGCCTAACAAATGGTAAAGTATTGAAAGTATAACTAGTACTTGCGTTGAATTTCTTTGACATTGGCTACTACTACAAGAAATAGTACTGAAGCTGAGTAAGTCTAGAATATATCCTTGGATTCCTTCACCAGCCTGTTGCTATGACCTTATCCTCCCCAGCAAGTGTGTGGAATTATTGATGTCATTTAGTCACACATCAATCAAAACCACACAGCCCGGGGGAAGAGGGTTAGGGTTTGGAAAATGGATGGGAATGGGGGTTTCTTTTTGGGTAGGTTTTGTTGAGAGAAAAAAAAAAGCACAGCATGGACAAACAATAATTGAACATAAAGAAATCTTTGGGTACAAAGCTAACCATAAATCTTTTACGTGACATAAAGGAAGTGCATGCACTACTGAATGCATTGTTACTGAAAAGTAAGTAGTACTTTCGACAACCGTGAATGACAGAATGCGACAGTACAGGGCTACATTAAATTAGGTTTAAAAAATAGCCGAAGTAAAACCTATAGAATGGCTGCAGGGATCAATTTAGAAGCAGAGAAAGATCCAAGAAATGCTGTCACACTCATAGAAGAAAACAATGGATACTGTATCTGTATGTTGTTGTAGTTGTCCTGTTGAATTTGGTAAGTAAGTTGCATGCAGCAAACCATTCCTCTTATTAGCGGCACTCCTCCATTCCAGCTGATGCTTCGTCCATCAATGTTGGTGACCAGAAGACACCCTGTCCACTGCCTGCCTGGCGGATGCTGAATTGCGGCTCGCTAATGTGAAGCCTGACTCCATCCTTTTTTCCCCATTGCACAGACTGAAACCCGGCCTGTAATTATTGAACGAAAAACAGGAAGTGATATTACAACACCACTGATAAATAAATATAAGGTATGTACGCTGTGTAGTGCAAAAAGTCACACTTTAAGTTTCCTAATAGACAGTACAATATTTTTGAAAGTGCGTTTTCTGTCTGAGTCTCCTTTTGAAGGATAAATAAGTATGGGCAAATTAATTTAGCGGATCTTTCCCCTCAAGCTAGGTGTACTGTAAACTGTGTTTTAGAACAAAATTAGACCTTCCCAGCAGTGCTCCCACCCAGACCCTTACTAAAGCCAGTCGCAAAAAAGTAGAAGACCCCCAATCAGATCTCAAAAAACGAAGCCTAGCAGAAAACTGGTGACAAAACGTACTTTGAAAGTAAAAGTAGGCCCAAATACCCCCTTCCCCACCGTGGATTGTATTCAAACCACTTGCAAGCAAGCAAAAGTATCCATAGCCAGCATCGCTCCAAGACTCGAAACACCCCCCACCCAAACACATGCAATAGAAATACTGCTAACCCTAACGAGCCCTAAGTTAAGAATAGTGGCAAAGGCTTTCTTTAACTATGCCAAATCCCCCCTTTACCACCATGGATTTTCTTCAAATGACTTTTAACCAAAATTACACACTCCCATGAGTGCTCTAAGACCCCAGAACTCAGTTGCAAAAATCTAGAACACCCCGAAACACATGCAATCCTGCTGCTAGGGCTAACCCTAACGAACCCTAAGTTACAAAAAGTGCCAAAAGGCTTTTCCTTATGGATTTTGTCCAAACCACTTCTGTCCAGTATTAGACCTTCCCAGCAATGCCCCAAGACCCGCCAACCCACCCGCAAAAAAGCACAACACCCCCAAACAGCCAAAAAGGAAAATCTCATACTTACAATATTTCTCGGCCTTCGGTCCAAATGCGCTGTGCAGCTAGGTCATAACACCCGTTTTCCACCACGGGTTTCCTGAAAAGCAAATGCAATCAAAATTAGACTGTGCCAGCAGTGCTCCCAGGCCCCAAAACTCACCCACATCACCCAGAACCCCCCCAAAGAGCACCTGATAGGCAAGCAAGTCAGCAAAAACGCAAAAAAATGTTCGCCTCCGATTTGGTCCAAACCACTTTTATCCGGTATTAGAGCTTCCCAGCAATGGCCCCAGAGCCGTCAACTCACCCGCAAAGAAGTAGAACACCCCCACAAGTGCAGAGTCTTTCTTCATTGGGCGTAATTCAGCCCTCTGCTTTGAGGGAAATAGGAGTCTGGAGGAGGAGGATAGAGGAGCATGTTCTTGTGAACTTGTGAACCTGAGGAATGCAGACTTCGGCACCTTCAAATCAATAAGCAAACAAGTGAAGACAGTTCTGCTGATGGGCTTGTTTTTGTGATTAGGTGATTAAAGTTTGAATTATATTAACTGTGCACAACAAAGAAAGACAGACACACAGGAATAAAAAGTGAATAAGGACGAAAAAGAAAGTTATTGATTCATTGTCTCATTTTCAGGGCTCGGTGTCAGTGAATAAGAATAAGGCTTTGTCATCATACTCTGCGAATTCAGGCAGGGTGAGGTCAGTGTCACCTAATAGAGAAGAAATTCCCTCATCTACGTTGCTGTCCACCTCGTCTTCATCCGGCGTGCTTTCTCGTACTTTGTAATCTGGTGGTATGAGGTGCTGATTCATCTTGATCATTGTTAACCTCTCCACATTTTTGGGCAAGAGGCGGCTCCGTTTGGAAGTTACAATGCCACCAGCAGCACTGAAAACACGTTCAGAAGACACACTTGCGAGTGGGAAAGACAAGTAGTTTATAGCCAGGTTGGAGAGCTGTGCCCACAATTCTTTTTTCCCATGCCAATACGCCAATGGATGATTTACAAAAAGGGGGGTGGTGATGAACAGAGTGTCTGAGTTAAACAGACCACTCTTACCCAGTCCAAAGATCAGGGCTTGATCCATCACCGTTATTTATCTCACTGCCCCATCCCAGCTCAGAACCTGGCTATATGCAAATCAGTCTGTCCCTGGCCCAGTGCATCATGGGAACAGGGCAGATTAAACTACCAAGCCAATTCTTCACCAGAAAGGAGACAAGCTACCGGGGACCGGTTTCTGGCATTTCAGCCTTCTTCCGCCCGGCTTGCTTGAATCCTGATGGAGCAGTGAGAAAGGGACTCATGTCTGAGTATACCCTGCCACACCTATAGTGGCCAAAAACGATTTACAAAAAGGGGGTGGTGATGAACAGAGTGTCTGAGTTAAACAGACCACTCTTACCCAGTCCAAAGATCAGGGCTTGATCCATCACCGTTATTTATCTCACTGCCCCATCCCAGCTCAGAACCTGGCTATATGCAAATCAGTCTGTCCCTGGCCCAGTGCATCATGGGAACAGGGCAGACTAAACTACCAAGCCAATTCTTCACCAGAAAGGAGACAAGCTACCGGGGACCGGTTTCTGGCATTTCAGCCTTCTTCGGCCCGGCTTGCTTGAATCCTGATGGAGCAGTGAGAAAGGGACTCATGTCTGAGTATACCCTGCCACACCTATAGTGGCCAAAAACGATTTACAAAAAGGGGGTGGTGATGAACAGAGTGTCTGAGTTAAACAGACCACTCTTACCCAGTCCAAAGATCCGGGCTTGATCCATCACCGTTATTTATCTCACTGCCCCATCCCAGCTCAGAACCTGGCTACATGCAAATCAGTCTGTCCCTGGCCCAGTGCATCATGGGAACAGGGCAGACTAAACTACCAAGCCAATTCTTCACCAGAAAGGAGACAAGCTACCGGGGACCGGTTTCTGGCATTTCAGCCTTCTTCCGCCCGGCTTGCTTGAATCCTGATGGAGCAGTGAGAAAGGGACTCATGTCTGAGTATACCCTGCCACACCTATAGTGGCCAAAAACGATTTACAAAAAGGGGGTGGTGATGAACAGAGTGTCTGAGTTAAACAGACCACTCTTACCCAGTCCAAAGATCAGGGCTTGATCCATCACCGTTATTTATCTCACTGCCCCATCCCAGCTCAGAACCTGGCTATATGCAAATCAGTCTGTCCCTGGCCCAGTGCATCATGGGAACAGGGCAGACTAAACTACCAAGCCAATTCTTCACCAGAAAGGAGACAAGCTACCGGGGACCGGTTTCTGGCATTTCAGCCTTCTTCGGCCCGGCTTGCTTGAATCCTGATGGAGCAGTGAGAAAGGGACTCATGTCTGAGTATACCCTGCCACACCTATAGTGGCCAAAAACGATTTACAAAAAGGGGGTGGTGATGAACAGAGTGTCTGAGTTAAACAGACCACTCTTACCCAGTCCAAAGATCAGGGCTTGATCCATCACCGTTATTTATCTCACTGCCCCATCCCAGCTCAGAACCTGGCTATATGCAAATCAGTCTGTCCCTGGCCCAGTGCATCATGGGAACAGGGCAGACTAAACTACCAAGCCAATTCTTCACCAGAAAGGAGACAAGCTACCGGGGACCGGTTTCTGGCATTTCAGCCTTCTTCGGCCCGGTGTTGGATCTAGCCCTGATCTCTTGACTGGGTGAGAGCTTTCTGCTTAATTCAGAGACTCTGTCCCTCACCACCCCTTGTTGTAAATATTTTTGTCCACCCTAAGCGTGGAAGGGTATTCTCAGATGTGAGACCCTTGCTCATTGCACCATCAGGATTCAAGCAAACCGGGCCGAAGACGGCTGTAATGCCAGAAACCGGTCCCCGGGAGCTTGTTTCCTTCCCAGTGTAAGAATTGGCTTTTGTAGTTTGGTTTGCCCTGTTCCCATCATGCACTGGGACAGGAACAGACTAATTTGCATACAGCCAGGTTCTGAAACTGGGATGGTGCAGTGAGCTAAAAAACGGTGTTGGATCTAGCCCTGATCTCTTGACTGGGTGAGAGCTTTCTGCTTAATTCAGAGACTCTGTCCCTCACCACCCCTTGTTGTAAATATTTTTGTCCACCCTAAGCGTGGAAGGGTATTCTCAGATGTGAGACCCTTGCTCATTGCACCATCAGGATTCAAGCAAACCGGGCCGAAGACGGCTGTAATGCCAGAAACCGGTCCCCGGGAGCTTGTTTCCTTCCCAGTGTAAGAATTGGCTTTTGTAGTTTGGTTTGCCCTGTTCCCATCATGCACTGGGACAGGAACAGACTAATTTGCATACAGCCAGGTTCTGAAACTGGGATGGTGCAGTGAGCTAAAAAACGGTGTTGGATCTAGCCCTGATCTCTTGACTGGGTGAGAGCTTTCTGCTTAATTCAGAGACTCTGTCCCTCACCACCCCTTGTTGTAAATATAATACGCCAATGGGTCAGCATTAACATAGACCTCTGTTGAGTCATTCAGATAGTCCTGCACCATCGACTCAAGGTCCTCCAAGGTTCCTCCACTTTGCTTACTTTTTGCTGTGACCTTTTGAGAACCAAACCCAAGCCGAGTTAGCCAATCCTCTTCTGCATCCAATGTTACTGTTCTGTCTGGTGCAGATGATCCGGTTGCCAGTGTCTTTAATGGCTGAGAGGTCACTTGTGCCACAGCCACAGGTGCAGAAGTGGATTCTTTTGACTTGGGATGGCCTGCTGATGCATGTACTGCCTTTTCCTTTAATTTGCTGCCGTTCTCTTTCAAACCTCTTGGCTGACAAGGCTAGCCAAAGTTTGTACTTTGTAACATCTTGATCACCAAAAGGAAAGAATGCTTGGCCTGCCAGCGCCTGTTTGTAGTGTGGATCCAGAATAGTAGCACAAATGTAATGCTGTTCTGAGTGGATCATTTTAAGACGTTCATCACCAAGTAGGCGCTCTAATAATTTCTCCGCCAAAAGAAAAGCGTCTTTCTTTTCTTCATCTTTTTCAAACATAGAAGACACCGCCTTCAGTTGGTAGAATGCGTAACAATGGGATAGCTTTTCCAAAATTACAGTCCTCCTTGCTGACTGAACGCGTGAAGACCTCAAAAGGACGAAGCATGTCTGTCAGGCTTTTAACTAGGTCCCATTGCGCCGCATCTAGCCTCAGGTCCTTCTGAGCTGTACCCACTGTTAAGAAATAGTGATCGAGTACCGTATACTGCTCATACAGACGCTCAAGCATGTAGAAGGTTGAGTTCCAACGTGTTGCCACCTCCTGGATGAGTCCTTTCACTGGCATTCGACATTCATGTAGCAGGCTCCTCAGATGCTTCCGGGCCTTAAAAGAATGGCTGAAATGGTTGCACATTCTTCGGCAGATGGCCACTAACTCGCACGCTGGACTGTCTTCATCACTCAAGAATTTTTTAACAACCAGGTTTATACAGTGCGCCAAACACGGCACTCTGAAATACTCACCCAGCTCCATAGCCTTAACTACATTGGCGCCATTATCCGTGAAAACATAACCAATCTGGCGTTTTTTTGGGGACAACCAGTGAAAGACCTTTGTGGTAAACTCATTCAAAATGATTTCTGCTGTGTGACGTTTCTCCAAGCCAAACATGGCTAGTGTTGCATGTTTCCGAGCAGCTTTAAAAACTTGGTCCGGGTCAACACCTGCGTTTAGCTTTGCTTTAACCCCTGAAAAAGAGACCCAGTGTGCAGTGATGCACATGTAATCAACGCCTGCACCACGGGTCCACATGTCTGTTGTCAGATATATAGTGTGAACAGCACTCTTCTGCAAAGCTGCCCCAATCACCTCCAGCACATCTTCATGTAGTGCTGGAACCGCAACTCTGGCAAAATAGAACCGGCTAGGAACCTTCCATTTAGGGCAGAGCGCTGCCATTAATTCTAGAAAACCAATCCCTTCTACAAAAGAAAAAGTGAGAAGGTCCAGAGCTAGCATTTTAGCCAGCTTAGTGTCAGTGGGTGGTTGCGTTCATATGGCGCTTCTATAAACAACATGGTTCTAATGTTGCCCTGGACCAAGCATTTACGGGATGATGATGATGACTTCTTCGACCCAGTTACGCTCGCTGATGAACTTTTTCGCATTGGTGTCTCACTCTCTCCCACACTCTTAGTGTGGCTCACATGGGGTGTGCTGCTGACAGGGGTACTGGGTGTAAGTGAAGTGTTTGACACGTCTTCTTCCTCCTCGTCATCATCAGATGAAACATCAACGTTTTCTTGACTTGCAATTCGGGCTTCCTTGATCTCCTTTAGGTGCGCAAACCATTGGACAGCGTGCTGTCTCTCAAGATGGCCTCTCTGGCCTCCGGTACCATAGTTGGTACCAAACTTACCACGACTAACTGCATGCTTACAAATGCTACAAATGGCGAAGTTTTCCTTTTTTGGGCAAACACTAAAGAAGTCCCAAACTGCGGACTTGAAATGTCTTAGGGGGCCGGAGGAGGCGGCGATACTGGTGGTGGTGGTCCTGCTGCGAATGCCAGATGAAGTGGAGGATGTGGATTGCCGAACTTTAGTACATTTTGCACTTTCACCACCACTAATTGAGGTCGAGGTGGATGGAGGTCCCTTCTGGCGAGGAAGAAATATGGAAGCGGTACGTGTTGGTGTATTAGTTAACTCCAATGATTGTGATGTTTCCATTGCCTCCTCATCGACAACATCATCACGCTCAGCAGCTTCTCGGGCTAGGGTCAAAATGTCTGTTTGCTGCATGCCCGCTGGGGCTGCAGTGACCTTTATGATGACTGGGTCGTCCTCGTGAGAGTCTTCATCAGCAGCAGTATCCGCCACTTCTTGTTGAGCCTCATCACACTCCATAACTATGAGACTTTGGACAAGCTTCCTTTTACGCTTAACTACCTTTGTCAGATCATGGTGTGCCTCACTCTCAGACGGCAGTGGTGCTGGTTCCCAATTTTGATCCGTATCATCAGAAGGAGGTGTGCTTGAAGAAGATGTAGACACCACCCTTGATCTTTTCCTTGCTAGGGATGAGGAAGACAATGAATGATCAGGAGGAGTGGGTTCCTCAAATGATACCTCGGCTTGATTGTCGATTTCCTGATGTGCCCCTACTTCTGGAGGAACAACTATTGTGGGCAATTGTGACCCTCCATGCACCTCTGCTTGCGTATCTCCTTGCGCTGCCTCTCCTTCCACAAGTACTTGGGCTTGTACTTGCACATGTGGTTGTTGTTGCGGCTGTGGTTGTTCAACACTCGTCAGATGAGTTACAGCAACCTGTGTTGATTGAGGGACATTGCTGCTACTTTCTTGCGATGAGCCAACATCACTGGTCGATGGTGATTGAACAACTAGACTAAGTGCGTCTGCAGCACTCAAGGGCTTGGACTTAAGTTGGCGTGGTGGTGGTGGTGGTGGCACTGAGCCCAATGGAGCGGGGGTGCTGCTCCCAGCTTGGTCCCCAGCAGATCCCGCTGCTGCTGCAGGCGTACTTTTTTTTTACTCCCAAATAATGTGGCGGGCGGCACACCAGTCTCCTTGGTAACTTGCTTCTTCTGCTCCTTACTGGCAACTTTCTTGCTAGAGGAGCTACAGGGAACTTTTTTTGGGGCCATCTTCTTCAGAGCAGGTCAGAACAGCAGGCCGCTGTTGCACGAGTTGCAGAGTTGTCTGTGGCCAGACGTGACGTCGCGTGACGTTATGCTGCACACACACACCGCTGCAGGACTTCTTCTTGGCACTGGTGGTTCTCTTGAGTCTTGTGCACCTAAAAGCAATGGAAGACAGAGGAACATCAGTTCAGCTATACACCCCAAAAAAACGAAAATCACAGAAAAATCAACACAATCCCAAGCCATCCAGGCCCTCCATGATGTTTAAATTCAAGACACCCCACAGAGAGACTAGGCCCATGCACCACTCACTACCCCTGGGCATAAAGGTTGAAAGCTAGGCAAAATGGTTGCAGACCTAAGAACATTGCCTGCATTCAAAATGCCCACCTGCCTCCCAGCACATGGCCAAGGCCTGCCTGTAGCAGCACTCAAAATGGCCCCCACCCACATGGCCTGTCCCCATGAACACCCCAAAAAATCGAAAAACACAGAAAAATCAGCACAATCACATGCCATTAATGCCCTCCATGATGTTTAAATTCAAGACACCCCACAGAAATACTAGGCCCATGCACCACTCACTACCCCTGGTGAAAAGGCCACAACAGCCCCAAAAAACTAAAACCACAGAAAAATCAGCACAACCCCAAGCCATCCAGGCCCTCCATGATGTTTAACCCTTTCGATGCTCATGATGAGCTCAGCTCGTCATGATGCACAGTTGAGCTGTGCTGATGACGAGCTGAGCTCGTCATGACACCAGCAAAATGGCAATTTCCAGCACAGGGGGGGGGGGGGGGGGGGGGAACGCCTAGCAGCCAAGGTGTTAAATTCAAGACTCCCCACAGAAAGACTAGGCCCATGCATCACTCACTACCCCTGGGCATAAAGGTTGAAAGCTAGGCAAAATGGTTGCAGACCTAAGAACACTGCCTGCATTCAAAATGGCCCCCTGCCTCCCAGCACATGGCCAGGGTCTGCCTGTAGCAGCACTCAAAATGGCCCCCACCCACATGGCCTGTCCCCATAAACACCCCAAAAAATTGAAAAACACAGAAAAATCAGCACAATCCCATGCCATCCATGCCCTCCATGATGGTTAAATTCAAGACACCCCACAGAAAGACTAGGCCCATGCACCACTCACTACCCCTGGTGAAAAGGCCACAACAACAGCACAAAAAAACGAAAATCACAGAAAAATCAGCACAATCCCAAGCCATCCAGGCCCTCCATGATGTTTAAATTCAAGACACCCCACAGAAAGACTAGGCCCATGCATCACTCACTACCCCTGGGCATAAAGCTTGAAAGCTAGGCAAAAAGGTTGCAGACCTAAGAACACTGCCTGCATTCAAAATGGCCCCCTGCCTCCCATCACATGGCCAGGGCCTGCCTGTAGCAGCACTCAAAATGGCCCCCACCCACATGGCCTGTCCCCATGAACACCCCAAAAAATCGAAAAACACAGAAAAATCAGCACAATCCCATGCCATCCATGCCCTCCATGATGTTTAAATTCAAGACACCCCACAGAAAGACTAGGCCCATGCACCACTCACTACCCCTGGTGAAAAGGTCACAACAACAGCCCAAAAAACGAAAATCACAGAAAAATCAGCACAATCCCAAGCCATCCAGGCCCTCCATGATGTTTAAACTCAAGACACCCCACAGAAAGACTAGGCCCATGCATCACTCACTACCCCTGGGCATAAAGGTTGAAAGCTAGGCAAAATGGTTGCAGACCTAAGAACACTGCCTGCATTCAAAATGGCCCCCTGCCTCCCAGCACATGGCCAGGGCCTGCCTGTAGCAGCACTCAAAATGGCCCCCACCCACATGGCCTGTCCCCATGAACACCCCAGAAAATCGAAAAACACAGATAAATCAGCACAGTCCCATGCCATCCATGCCCTCCATGATGTTTAAATTCAAGACACCCCACAGAAAGACTAGGCCCGTGCACCACTCACTACCCCTGGTGAAAAGGCCACAACAACAGCACAAAAAAACGAAAATCACAGAAAAATCAGCACAATCCCAAGCCATCCAGGCCCTCCATGATGTTTAAATTCAAGACACCCCACAGAAAGACTAGGCCCATGCATCACTCACTACCCCTGGGCATAAAGCTTGAAAGCTAGGCAAAATGGTTGCAGACCTAAGAACACTGCCTGCATTCAAAATGGCCCCCTGCCTCCCAGCACATGGCCAGGGCCTGCCTGTAGCAGCACTCAAAATGGCCCCCACCCACATGGCCTGTCCCCATGAACACCCCAAAAAATCGAAAAACACAGAAAAATCAGCACAATCCCATGCCATCCATGCCCTCCATGATGTTTAAATTCAAGACACCCCACAGAAAGACTAGGCCCATGCACCACTCACTACCCCTGGTGAAAAGGTCACAACAACAGCCCAAAAAACGAAAATCACAGAAAAATCAGCACAATCCCAAGCCATCCAGGCCCTCCATGATGTTTAAACTCAAGACACCCCACAGAAAGACTAGGCCCATGCATCACTCACTACCCCTGGGCATAAAGGTTGAAAGCTAGGCAAAATGGTTGCAGACCTAAGAACACTGCCTGCATTCAAAATGGCCCCCTGCCTCCCAGCACATGGCCAGGGCCTGCCTGTAGCAGCACTCAAAATGGCCCCCACCCACATGGCCTGTCCCCATGAACACCCCAAAAAATCGAAAAACACAGATAAATCAGCACAATCCCATGCCATCCATGCCCTCCATGATGTTTAAATTCAAGACACCCCACAGAAAGACTAGGCCCGTGCACCACTCACTACCCTTGGAGAAAAGGCCACAACAACAACCCAAAAAACAAAAATCACAGAAAAATCAGTACAATCCCAAGCCATCCAGGCCCTCCATGATGTTTAAATTCAAGACACCCCACAGAAAGACTCAGTCCACCCACCACTGAGTATCCCTGGGCAAAAGGCCCCAACAACAGCCCAAAAATCGAAAGTTCCAAAATTGTAGTTGCAGCAACTGTAATGCCCCAAACAAACTTACTTGTGACATTTCTAATCCAAAAGTGATCCAAAGAAAGTCAAAAAGGCCTCAAATCCAAATATCCAGCAGCATCCACAAAAAGTAATCCTTCTAGGTGAAGAAGCCGAATGAAAGTGACCAGCACATGAAGAAAGCACTGGGAGGAGCCTGCTCGACAGGAACAGGAAGTTAGAGACTGTGGGGCACTTCCCCCCCCCGCCAAAATGGACTCCTTGCAAAAAAAAGTGCAGGCAAATTTCAACCTGAGAAGTTATTCTGATAAAAATCATCATTTCCAGAAGGTTTATGCTGCTTGCTGGTGGATTTCTTGTGCAAAATTGCACATTTTGTATTTTCGTGAGTGCAAGATTGTTGCTGCCCGCCGCATCTACGTGTTCGCAATTGTGAAGTCCCGCGATACGTGATCACGGCGTACTCGCATTGACAAACTCTCGCTGTGCAAGGTGGCAAGCCGCAATGATGTAATCGTGGTCGCCAAACTCCCGCGGGATCCCGCAGCAAGATCCAAAATGGCGCAGCACTTGCAAAATATCGAGAAAAACAACTCGGCAAACGCTGAATGACGGTAAGTGAACGCCGTGCGCCGCAAAATTGTATCACCAAGAAAAAAAAATCCGCTGCGTGCGAATTTTCGGTAAATTCGCGAGCGTTCGCGGATTGCGAATTTACCGAAAATCCGCAAAATCCTTGAGCGGAACGGATTTTAAGCCCATGCTTAATGCTAACTCTTTCCACATGAATTGAATGATGAGGTCTTTTTTCTGTGTCTTCACCCGAACTGTGTCCCTTTACAATGCCTAGCTTAAAACTGCAATCCTGTAGAATTCTGCAATTAAGAGGCACCGCGCGAGATCACTATAATGAATCAATCCACCGGTATTATGGATTTCATTTTCTAAATAACATTGGGTGAAAGTTCTGTTCACAATAACTGTTTTTTTCACAATGACTGTGCTTAAACGAGTTTAGGAAATAATGCATAGGAACTTTTCTATGTTTGTTGTTGTATACACAAAAGTGAACCAAGGTAACCATGGTAACCATACACCAATCACAGTGATGTAACTGTGTTTGTGCTGAGGTATATATATTTTGCATTGTCATTTATGTAGATGAAGTGAGCAAGGCGGAGGCTTCCGCCGAAACGCGTCTTTAAGCAGCTTTTGGAATAAACTGAAACTTGAGTTGAATTCACGGTGTCAGTGCCATCCTTGATCATAAGGAAATGCGGCTTGGTAACCAATATATATATATATATATATATATATATATATATATTACCTACTGGCGGTCGCCAGTAGGTAGTTATAGTTAGGATTTTTTTCAATGTTAAATCTCAAAATTCTATTTGGTCGGTTGACGAATATGCATGAAAAATTCCTCAAAATGGCCTCGCGGCGCCCTGGTCCTTCCCTGAAAGTTTGGAGGGGATTTGTCAAGCGGGGCCTGAGATAAAAGGAGGGTCCCAAAACGGGTTTTCCCCATGTTAATTTCCATAGGGCGGTTGACCTCACTTTTAGCCCGAACGGCTGAATGGATTTCCAAAAAAACTTGGCAAAATTGTAGGGACTGGTAGCCCGATGTGCCTTTGCTATGTCTCAAGATATGTGCTTCAGTGGATTTTGAGTAATTTAGGTTCAAAAAAATATATATATCTGTGACAGCGCCCCGGTACGCGCTCCGGGGAGCGCTCCGGGCACGCCACGCGACTTGCGGGCAGAAAGCTGATTGGTTCTTGGGTGTCTGTAAACATTCGAAACAGTCCGGAGCGGCAGCCATCTTGTGTCTCGGTAGGATCGAGACACAAGAGGTGGCCAAAACAAAGGGGGAAATTACCATAAGGGGGCAGAGTAGACCCCCCCTGATCCCCTAGGTTTGATATGGGGGCTATAATAAGGCCTCGCAGGGGGCAAAAAAAAAATGTTTTTTTTTTTTGATTGTCGCGGAGGGAGCGCCCGGTACGTGCACCGAGGAGCGCACCGGGAAGCGCACAACAGAGAAAAAAGATTGCCAGAGTTTAAAATTTTTGCCAATATTTTAAAAATGGGAGGTAGTTCTGGAAATAACTTTTTTTAAATTCTTTTTGTTGTTTTATATTTTTTTTATTATTTTTCTGATTTTTTTTATTTTATTGTGTTTTTGAACAATTTTATATTTTTGGTTTTTTTTTTAAGGGAACAAACAAAAAACAGGGAATTGGAAATGGCTCAACAGGAGCAAAAAAAAGAAAAGAATTACTGTTTTCTTTCCTTGCTGCATTGGTGGTTGTCTACAGCATTATTTATTAAGGTGACGCTAAGTTCACCATAGCATAATGTTTTGCCACGGAAAATGCAAAGAAATTTGAGCTTGCCAAATTTTGGCTTAATATTTGGCACCATTTGGCGTTCTCCAGGACCAGAAAGTGAGTGTACAGAAGAGGAAGTGCTGGCCACAGGGGGTGGGTTGTTCCGAAGTTCCTGGACTTCAGCCTGGGCTAAATTATTGGGATGCCACCTCTCCATGTGGCGGATCATGGTAAAATTACCTAAAGAATATTTCTTTGAGGGATTGCCCCTGGAGAGAACTTTGTCACAAATAAGACAGGTGACTTTGGGGGCGTTCACCTTTTTTTGGTCATCTGGAAAAGAAAAAAATTGCCAAATGAAGTGCACTTTAACGTGCCTTTGTCTTGGTTCTTCAGGGAGGAAGCGCTTTCGTTGTTGATCCTCCTCCTCCTCTTCTTCCTTCTCTTCTTCTTGTCCTCCAAGAAACTGTGGTGGTAGACCTTCTTTTCATGGTGGTGGGGGAGGTGGTCGGGGTGCACCAGCTGCAGCAACAAGTGATGCCATTGTTTCCTCCAAAATATCTCTTGCTCTCTCAAAGAAGAAAGTAAGAATGAGGAAAAAAGGAGGGGGCTTTCATTATTTGGAGAAAAAAAATGATGAGAACCAATGAAAAGTGTTATTTTCAAGTCACATGACCCGATGCGCTTACGTTACGCGCTCCGGCGTGCTTACGTTACGCGCTCCGGGCCGCGCAGCGGAGCGCTTCTGGGTGCGTTTATGCAGCGCGTCATAAGACACATCGCGCGGCTACGTGATACGTCACGCTTACGCCACGCGTCACGATGTTGTTTTTGAATGCGACATTGGCGCTAACGGGACGCTTCCCGGTTCGCGCACCGGGGCGCTTCAAAATACTACGCTTTCCAGGGCGCTCACCGGGGCGGGCACCGGGAGCGCTCCAAGACAAAAAAAAATAAATAAAAAAAATATTTTAAAAAAAAATTTAAAAATTGTAAGGACTGGTAGCCCGATGTGCGTTTGCTATGTCTCAAGATATATGCTCCAGTTGTTTTTAAGAAAATTAACTTTTAAAAAATATATATTGGGCTACTTTGGGCTTTATATATATGTTAGAGCCTAAATGTAGCCCAAATGTAGCCCAATGTAGCCCAATGTAGCCCAATGATGGCCACCAGAGACAAAAAAATACAAATGTAGCCCAAATATCAGCCAGATGTAGCACAACTATAGCCCAATGATAGTATGTACCAGAGTGTTCTAAAGAACAACTAGAGCGCTAATAGTCTTACTTATAAAGTGAGACTTTTAGTTAGGAATTAGCATTAAAAAAACCTTTGAAATTCACTGAAACAACCATAGGTTTCACACCAGTTATAGTTAGGAATTAGCATTTAAAAAAACAATTAAATTCAATGAAAAAACCATAGGTTTCACACCAGTTATAGTTACCTGGAAATTTTACTGACATAAAACCAATGAAATTGAAGTTAGTTGGACTCACTATAACTTGCGCGCCTGCAATGCACTGCTGATGACGTCACATATTACATCACTCATGACATGGTTAGTGACATCACTCATGACATCACTGATGACACCATCCTTGTGACAAAGTGGCAGACCTCCTATCAGCATAAAATAACCTTTGACACACACATTCAAAAATAGAAACTAACATTTTATTAAAAAAGGAGAAACCAACACCAATTACAACAACTTATTAGGTAATTCCAACATCTACATACACATCCACTCATTCAAGAACAGTTCTATATAGTCATTCATATATATATTCACTCATCATATGTAGTGATAGACCTATACATCCTGTTACACACTGACAGTCATCCAAAAGTTACTCACACACATATTCATACATGCAAAAAAACTATTGAACATCCATTTATTTGCATATACAGCTATACACACACACTACAACTTTACTTCTAAGGAAACTTACACATACTTACTTTCTTAAACAATCACTTATAGAAACACATACTTATTTAAACAGGAACTCTTACAATCTCTCACTCTCACATATACTCACTTATATATATCAATACTCACATATACTAGATTAAAACATATGTCGGTACTGAAAAAGACAATAGTGAGACAGTCATTTACTCACTAACACACACATATACACACTCATCCATCCATACAGTCCTGTACATATGCTGTCTTCAAAACACATACAAACAGTGAGTCAGTCACCAACCCATACAGCCACTTATACACAAAGTGAAACACTGATACATACATTTCAATATTTAAAAGTTACTTGCTAATATATATATTCACTAAGATACACTTAATAAGGCAGTTAACCAATCAATTCTTTTAAAAACAAACATCCATTTACACACTTATTTAACCATTTATTCTTCCATCGACCTTTACATATACATATATAAAACATATTTATTTTTTAGAAAGACACACATTCACTGGATGGTGTCATCAGTGATGTCATGAGTGATGCCACTGAACATGTCATGAGTGATGTAATATGTGACGTCATCAGCAGTGCATTGCAGGCGCGCAAGTTATAGTGAGTCCAACTAACTATAACGTGGAATTTCATTGGTTTTATGTCAGTAAAATTTTCAGGTAACTATAACTGGTGTGAAACCTGTGGTTTTTTCATTGAATTTAATAGGTTTTTTTAAATGCTAATTCCTAACTATAACTGGTGTGAAACCTATGGTTTTTTCAGTGAATATATATATATATATATATATTCACTGAAAAAACCATAGGTTTCACACCAGTTATAGTTAGCTGGAAATTTTACTGACATAATACCATTGAAATTCCACGTTATAGTTAGTTGGACTCACTATAACTTGCGCGCCTGCAATGCACTGCTGATGACGTCACATATTACATCACTCATGACATGGTCAGTGACATCACTCATGACATTAAATTTCTGTGCACGGAGTGGGGAGCAGAGTGTTGAACTCATTGCCCTAAAGAAACAGCAACACCGCTGCCCTGACAGTCCCTAAATTTTCACATTTTTTTGCTCCTGTTGAGCCGTTTTGGAATCCCTGTTTTTTGTTTTTCCCTTGACAAAAATCCAAAAAAATTATAAAATTGTTTTAAAAAGTCTAAAAAAAATATAAAACAACAAAATAAAAAAAAAGTTCTTTTCAGAACTACCTCTAATTTATAAAAAAAAGCAACTTTTTTTGTGAAAAAAAATCTGTCATTTTTCATCTCCATTGTACGCTCCCCAGTAAGCTCTCCGGTACGCGTATCGGGTGCGCCCCCCGCGGAAATCGATTTTTTTTAATTTTTTTTTTTTACCCGCGGGACCCTTTTATGGCCCCCACATCAAAACTAGGGGGTCAGAGGGGGTCTACTCTTCCCCCTTATGGTCATTTGCCCCTTTTTTTTTAAACCCCTTGTGTCTCGATTTTACCGAGACACAAGATGGCGGCCGCTCCAGACTGTTTAGAATGTTTACAGACACCCAAGAGCCAATCAGCTTTCCGCGCGCAAGTCGCGTGTCGCGTGTCGCGCCTGGAGCGCTCTCCGGTGCGCGCACCGGAGAGCGCCTATAGATATATATATTTTTTTGAACCTAAATTACTCAAAATCCACTGGAGCACATATCTTGAGACATAGCAAAGGCACATCGGGCTAGCAGTCCCTACAATTTTGCCAAGTTTGCTGTATATCCATTCAGCCGTTCGAGCTAAAAGTGAAATCGACCACCCTATGGAAATTAACATGGGGAAAACGCGTTTTGGGACCCCCCTTTTATCTCGGCCCCCGCTTGACGTATCCCCCCCAAACTTTCAAGGAAGAACCGGAGCTCGACGAGGCCATTTTCAGGAAATTTTCAGGCAGGTTCGTCAACCGGTGCCAAAGTTATTCCAAATAGAATTTTGAGATTTAACATTGAAAAAAATCCTAACTATAACTACCTACTGGCGACCGCCAGTAGGTAATATATATATATATATATATATATATATATATATACATATATATATATATATTCAATGAAAAAACCATAGGTTTCACACCAGTTATAGTTACCTGGAAATTTTACTGACATAAAACCAATGAAATTCCACGTTATAGTTAGTTGGACTCACTATAACTTGCGCGCCTGCAATGCACTGCTGATGACGTCACATATTACATCACTCATGACATGTTCAGTGACATCACTCATGACATCACTGATGACACCATCCAGTGAATGTGTGTCTTTCTAAAAAATAAATATGTTTTATATATGTATATGTAAAGGTCGATGGAAGAATAAATGGTTAAATAAGTGTGCAAATGGATGTTTGTTTTTAAAAGAATTGATTGGTTAACTGCCTTATTAAGTGTATCTTAGTGAATATATATATTAGCAAGTAACTTTTAAATATTGAAATGTATGCATCAGTGTTTCACTTTGTGTATAAGTGGCTGTATGGGTTGGTGACTGACTCACTGTTTGTATGTGTTTTGAAGACAGCATATGTACAGGACTGTATGGATGGATGAGTGTGTATATGTGTGTGTTAGTGAGTAAATGACTGTCTCACTATTGTCTTTTTCAGTAACGACATATGTTTTAATCTAGTATATGTGAGTATTGATATATATAAGTAAGTATATGTGAGAGTGAGAGATTGTAAGAGTTCCTGTTTAAATAAGTATGTGTTTCTATAAGTGATTGTTTAAGAGAGTAAGTATGTGTAAGTTTCCTTAGAAGTAAAGTGGTAGTGTGTGTATAGCTGTATATGCAAATAAATGGATGTTCAATAGTTTTTTTGCATGTATGAATATGTGTGTGAGTAACTTTTGGATGACTGTCGGTGTGTAACAGGATGTATAGGTCTATCACTACATATGATGAGTGAATATATATATATGAATGACTATATAGAACTGTTGGTGAATGAGTGGATGTGTATGTAGATGTTGGAATTACCTAATAAGTTGTTGTAATTGGTGTTGGTTTCTCCTTTTTTAATAAAATGTTAGTTTCTATTTTTGAATGTGTGTGTCAAAGGTTATTTTATGCTGATAGGAGGTTTGCCACTTTGTCACAAGGATGGTGTCATCAGTGATGTCATGAGTGATGTCACTGACCATGTCATGAGTGATGTAATATGTGATGTCAAAAGCAGTGCATTGCAGGCGCGCAAGTTATAGTGAGTCCAACTAACTATAACGTGGAATTTCATTGGTTTTATGTCAGTAAAATTTCCAGGTAACTATAACTGGTGTGAAACCTATGTTTTTTTCATTGAATTTAATAGGTTTTTTAAATGCTAATTCCTAACTATAACTGGTGTGAAACCTATGGTTTTTTCAGTGAATTTCAAAGGTTTTTTAATGCTAATTCCTAACTAAAAGTCTCACTTTATAAGTAAGACTATTAGCGCTCTAGTTGTTCTTTAGAACACTCTGGTACATACTATCATTGGGCTATAGTTGTGCTACATCTGGCTGATATTTGGGCTACATTTGTATTTTTTTGTCTCTGGTGGCCATCTTTGGGCTACATTGGGCTACATTGGGCTACATTGGGCTACATTTGGGCTACATTTGGGCTCTAACATATATAAAGCCCAAAGTAGCCCAATATATATTTTTTAAAAGTTAATTTTCTTAAAAACAACTGGAGCATATATCGTGAGACATAGCAAACGCACATCGGGCTACCAGTCCTTACAATTTTTCCAATTTTTTTAAAAATATTAAAAAAAAAAAAAATTGTCTTGGAGCGCTCCCGGTGCGCGCCCCGGTGAGCGCCCCGGAAAGCGTAGTATTTTGAAGCGCCCCGGTGCGCGAACTGTACTGTTAGCGCCAATGTCGCGTTGGAAAACAACATCGTCACGCGTCGCGTAAGCGTGACGTATCGCGTAGCCGCACGATGTGTCTTATGACGCGCTGCGTAAACGCACCCGGAAGCGCTCCGCGGCGCGGCCCTGAGCGCTTAACGTAAGCACGCCGGAACGCATAACTTAAGCGCATCGGGTCATGTGACTTGAAAATAACACTTTTCATTGGCTCTCATCATTTTTTTTCTCCAAATAATGAAAGCCCCCTCCTTTTTTCCTCATTCTTACTTTCTTCATTGAGAGAGCAAGAGCTATTTTGGAGGAAACAATGGCATCACTTGTTGCTGCAGCTGGTGCACCCCCACCACCACCCCCACCACCAAGAAAAGAAGGTCCACCACCACAGTTTCTTGGAGGACAAGAAGAAGAGAAGGAAGAAGAGGAGGAGGATCAACAACGAAGGCGCTTCCTCCCTGAAGAACCAAGACAAAGGCACGTTAAAGTGCACTTCATTTGGCAATTTTTTTCTTTTCCAGATGACCAAAAAAAGGTGAACGCCCCCAAAGTCACCTGTCTTATTTGTGACAAAGTTCTCTCCAGGGGCAATCCCTCAAAGAAATATTCTTTTGGTAATTTTACCATGATCCTCCGCATGGAGAGGTGGCATCCCAATAATTTAGCCCAGGCTGAAGTCCAGGAACTTCGGAGCAACCCACCCCCTGTGGCCAGCACTTCCTCTTCTGTACCCTCACTTTCTGGTCCTGAAGAACGCCAAATGGTGCCAAATATTCAGCCAAAATTTGGCAAGCTCAAATTTCTTTGCATTTTTTGTGGCAAAACATTATGCTATGGTGAACGTAGCGTCACCTTAACCACATGGCTGCTGCGGGGATCATTCACCAGTGCTGCAAATTGCCATTTTGCTGTTTCCATGGCGAGCTCAGCTCGTCATCAGCACACGACACCCGTGGAGGATGACGAGCTGAGCTCGTCATCAGCATCGAAAGGGTTAATAAATTATGCTGTAGACAACCACCAATGCAACAAGGAAAGAAAACAGTAATTCTTTTTTTTTGCTCCCGTTGAGCCATTTCCAATTCCCTGTTTTTTGTTTGTTCCCTTAAAAAAACCAAAATATGAAATTGTTCAAAAACACAAAAAAATAAAAAAATGTTCAGAAAAATAATAAAAAAAATATAAAACAACAAAAAGAATTTAAAAAAAAGTTATTTTCAGAACTACCTCCCAATTAAAAAATATTGGCAAAAATGTTAAACTCTGGCATTCTTTTTTCTCTGTTGTGCGCTTCCCGGTGCGCGTACCGGGCGCTCCCTCCGCGACAATCAAAAAAAAAAAACTTTTTTTTTTTGCCCCGCGAGGCCTTTTTATAGCCCCCACATCAAACCTAGGGGATCAGGGTGGTCTACTCTGCCCCCTTATGGTCATATCCCCCTTTGTTTTGGCCACCTCTTGTGTCTCAATCCTACCGAGACACAAGATGGCGGCCGCTCTGGACTGTTTCGAATGTTTACAGACACCCAAGAACCAATCAGCTTTCTGCGCGCAAGTCACGTGGCGCGCCCGGAGCGCTACCCCCCGGAGCGCGTACCGGGGCGCTGCCATAGATATATATATTTTTTTGAACCTAAATTACTCAAAATCCACTGAAGCACATATCTTGAGACATAGCAAAGGCACATCGGGCTACCAGTCCCTACAATTTTGCCAAGTTTGGTGGAAATCCATTCAGCCGTTCGGGCTAAAAGTGAGGTCGACTGCCCTATGGAAATTAACATGGGGAAAACACGTTTTGGGACCCCCCTTTTATCTCAGCCCCGCTTGACAAATCCCCCCCAAACTTTCAGGGAAGGACCAGGCCGCCGCGAGGCCATTTTGAGGAAATGTTCATGCATATTCGTCAACCGGCGCCAAAGTGATTCCAAATAGAATTTTGAGATTTAACATTGAAAAAAATCCTAACTATAACTACCTACTGGCAACCGCCAGTAGGTAATATATATAGACCCGGAAGCTGAGATCGGCCCGGGACCAGGATTCAATTCCCAATGCTGCAGGGTCTTGGGTCAATGTCCGCGTACTCGATAATTCTCGCCTCAGCGCCTACTCTAACCTTGGGCTCCACTCTGCAAGTCTGGGCAATAGCTTGCTAAATCTTCACAACGGCCCCTTCAACGCCGGGGATGCCTGGTCTCACCTTGGGGGTACCCAGGAGGGACCATCTCACAGGGAAAGCCAGGATGGGTTCCCCAGTGGTATACAGCGCCGGGGCACCCCGGTGTGGGTAGCTGTGCGCTTTACAAGTATACCACATTTATTTATTTATATATTACCTACTGGCGGTCGCCAGTAGGTAGTTATAGTTAGGACCTATTTTCCATTGGAAATCTGCAACAATTTATTCCCAATAACTTTGGTGCTGATTGACAGATTTTCGCAAAATTTTCAAAACTTATGACCCGCTCTGGTCCGCTCCTATCCTGAAAGTTTCAAGGTGATTTGTCAAGCAGGGGCAGAGAAAAAAGGGGGATCCGAAAACGTGTTTTTCCCATGCGATTTCCCATAGGAACCTTTAGCTGCAGCTACAGCCCGAACAGCTGAAAGGATTTACACCAAATTTGGCAAACAGGTAGCCCTTGGTTCAGAGTCATGCCTTTTCGTTAAATGGTGTAAATCCGTTCAGTAGTTGCTGAGAAAATCAAAAGTTAAATCACATATATATCTAGGACCGGGGATCCTCCAGAGCACGAGCTTTATGCTAATTGGCTGTCAACACTCCAAACCAGGAAGTGTTGGCAGCCATCTTGTGCCTCGGTAGAACCGAGGCACAAGAAAACTGAAGAAAAAACACACAAAATGCAAAAAGGGGCAGGGTAGAAACACCCTGACCCCCTACACCTGCCCAAGGGGTCCCACAAGGACCCCCAAGGCCCAACATTTTTTTTTTTAAACTGCCAGATCCGCGCAGGGTGCATGGATCCTGCTGATAAAAAAAGACAAAGCGCGGACTCCCGCGCTTTGTTGGTAATTAGCCCCCGGGGGGGCAAGACCCGCGGGCATGCTAAAAAAAAGTGTGGGAGGGCAATCCCCCCATACTGCCCCGGGGAAACGCATGAAAAATTGCGTGGGGTACACTGCCCCCCCCTGCAGCCCCGGGGACCACCACCCTCCAGGGCTTTATAGTGGAATGTTGGGGGGTCTCTAAGGACCCCCAAGCCCCGGGGACCACCACCCACGGGGCGTAGATTAATTGTGATTGTGGGGGGCACACTGGCACCCCACAGCCCTGGGGACCGCCACCCCGTGGGGCTTTTTTTAACAAAATACCCTGTGTAAGGGGCTCAAGCCCCCCACATGCCCCGGGGACTGCCACCTCCCCTGGGTTCTAAATATTTGAATTGGGGGTCCGTGATGGACCCCCACAGTCCAGGGGACCACCGCCCCCCGGGCTTTGTAGATTGTGGGAGGGGGGATGTGCGGCCCACCTCCTGGAGCCATGTCATGGCCTTGGGGACTGCCAACCCCCAGGGCCGGCTTCTGCTGTGTCCTGGCGTGCCCAACATGGGACACTGTAGTTTGCTCTGGCAGGGCGGGAGTCTTGCGGCTCCCGTCCTGCCATAGCAAACTTGGTTTGAATTTTGAAAGAGAGAGCAGGAAAACCTGCTCTCTCTTTCAAAATTCAAACCAAATTACTTTTCCACACGGGGAGCTGCATCTTAGCAGCTACTCATGTGGAAAAGCAATGCCAGCGTCTGAAGGACGCGGGGAGCCGGAGGGGCCGTCGGGGGATTGGGGATCCCCCCCCACGGTCCCCAACGGAGAGGGCCAGCTCCAGGGGATGGAGTTCTCAGGGTTACAAGTGGCCAGGGAGGGGGGCCTTGCGGCCCTCCTCCCCATAAATTAAAAAAATATTAATAAAAAATGAAATATAAAGGGCGGCCCCGGGGGATGGGGTCGCCGGGAGGGGGTCCATGCGACCCCTTCCACATTTTTTCATTTTATTTAAAAAAAATTAGGGGGCTGGCCCTGGGGGATGGGGTCCCCAGGGCCAAAAACATGGAAAAAGAAGGGGGCTACACAAAAAAAGACCAGCATCACGCTGAAGGCCACGCCCCCTCCTTTCATCACTCTGCAAAGCGCCCTCTGGCACGTTTGCAGATGGGGAACGAATTCCCCTTGAATACTGGGGGTCCCTGGGGGCCAACTAGCCCACAAGGAACCTCCAGCATGCGCCAGGGGACTGTGTTGCAGAGAGGTGTTCTGAGGCCATGCCCCTTTTTACACCTCTCTGCAACGCAGCTCTGTGGTGCTTAGTGGAGGTAGCTCATGGGCTGGTGCACCTCAGGGACCCTTTAGATTCAAGGGGAGTAAATCTCCCAACTTACACGCCACGGAGCGCGTTTGCACAGTGGTGAAGGGAGGGGGCCGGGCCTGAGTTGACATGTGTGCAAACACACCCTGTTGCGCGGTTTAAGTTGGGGAATTAATTCCTCATCATTCCTGAGAGTCCCTGGGGGCCAACGAGACCACCAGGTACCTCCAGTAAGCGCCACTGCGCTGAGTTGCAGTGTGTTGTAAAGAGGGGCGTGGCTTCTGAACACCTCTCTGCAACGCAGCTCTATGGTGCATACTGGAGGTACTTGGTGGGCTAGTTGGCCCCAGGGACTCCCACGATTCAGGAGGAATTAATTCTCCAACTTAAAACGCTCCACAGAGCGTGTTTGCAGACATGTCACCTCAGGACACGCCCCCTTCCTTCACTATTGTGCAAACGCGCCCGTGACCAGTTGTAAGTTGGGGAATTCATTCTCTTTCAATACTGAGGATCCCTGAGGGCCAACTAGCTCAAGAGGTATCTCCAGGATGCGCCGGGGAGCTGCGTTGCAGACAGGTGTTCAGAGGCCATGCCACTTTTTACACCTCTCTGCAACGCAGTTCTGGGGCGCTTACTGGAGGTACCTAGTGAGCTAGTTTGACCCTAGGGACCCTTAGGATTTTTTTTTGTTTTTTATTTTATTTTATTTGCAAGGATAAAACAGCATGTACATGTACAAATTCAGATTAGGTATTTTGATTACAAGAAGAGAAATAGGAGAAAAATATATGATTTGACCAATGTGAAAAATCATAAGAAATCATAAGTTCCATCAGTAAAACATATCATTGTTATTTCCTAAATCCAGTCAGTAATGGGAGCCCAAATCTTTGCTCCCATAACCCTCCTCCTTATCCCCTTAGTTTTATACACTGAAAGTTCAAAGTTATACATTGACAAGAGCTTAGCACACCAGCTACAGAAGGAGGGTGGTTCAGAATTAATCTAGTCTCTTGTGATACAGGCACAAATTACAGCCATACAAATAAAAAGAAAGCACATCGTAGCTTTATGTCTTGGCTGCCCATATCTGAGCCATGTCCTATTCGGACCATTTCACCTGTTATATGAATCGAACGTCCCAAAATTACAGCCAGAAATTCTTCAATACAAGAAAAGAATTCAAAAAGTTTGGGACATAAAAAAAACATATGAACCGTATCAGCAGTTATGTTGACCACATCTGTTACATTTGGTCCCTATAGTTGAGCTCCATTTTGAGACCTTACTCGGGGTATAATATAAATCGTATACAGCCATATAATACTGTGACCTCATCATCCCAGTTATGAGAACTCGATTTGCCAACATAATAGATTCAGAAATATTAACTCCTGATATCACAAGATTAGTTTCCCATTTAGTTTGACAAGTTTCGAGATCATCGGGCAACTCTTGTAGCAGGGAATGATAGAGATGGCCAAACGATGATTTTTTCATCAGATTTTCAATAAGGGGAATTTTGAGCATCTGATATTGTGTTGTTAACCCTAATGTCTGAAAAAAGCTACGAATTTGAAGGTATTTAAAAAAATCATTTTTCGATATACCAAAAACCATTTGTAAATCTGTGAATGAAATTAAATGCCCATCTTTAAACAAATCCCCTATACAATATATTCCTTTAGTGCTCCATCTAATGGTAATTTGATCTCGAAAGATAAAGGGCAATAAATCCTGGGCGGAGAATGGTGTGTATACATTATATTTTAAGATTCCTAGATGTCGCCTAACCTTTTTCCAAACCAAATAAGCCGCTGTAAGAATCTTAAATTTAGTTTTCTTAAAATAGCTTGGTTCCACCACCCTTAATAGGCATCCCTTTATCTCCTCACCCATTGCCAATTCATATATCGATGGAGTATTACACCCAAGAATTGGTGCTTTGTCCCCTACCACGAGTGGACTAATACATTGCAAAGAAGCGGCTACATAATAAAAAAGAAAATACGGGATACTCCAGCCCCCACGCTTTGTAGGCAAAATCCTCTTTTTATGGGCTCTGCATTGACGTTTATAGCCCCACAGAAACCTTGTGGTTGCCATCTCTAATTTTTTTAAACAAACAATAGGAAATTCAATAGGAATTGTGCGGAACATATATAAGAATTTGGGCAATGTCAGCAATTTAAAAACATTGGCTCGACCATGTAACGACAGATGAAGATGATTGAGTCTTTCTGATAACAAGTTAGTTTTAGCCACTGCAGGAGTCATATTTAATTCAGGAATTTTAGAAACTGGAAGTGTGATCTTGATTCCCAGATAGGTAACCTCAGGAACTGTTATTATTGTGGACGGAGGATTATCCCCAACAAATAGGGTCTGTGTTTTTAATAGATTCAGCTTATAGCCTGAGAAGGCACCAAACTGTGCCGCAAGGTTGTCTATAACAGGAAAGGTAGTTCCTATATCCGCTGTAACAAAAACGATATCGTTTGCATAAGCTAATGCGCGATAGTCTGTATGTGCTAAATGAATAGGTTTAATATTTATATCGCAATTTAAATGATTTAAAAAAGGATCTATATAAAAGGCGAAGAGTAAAGGTTAACACGGACACCCTTGACGCGTACCACGAGTAATTGGAAATGGGTCAGATGTTTGGCCATCAAGACGAATTGAGGCACTGGGAGAATAATACATGGCTTTTAAAGCTGTTAAAATACCAGGACCAAATCCCTTTGTGGTTAGAGAATCCCACATATATACCCAATTGACCCTGTTGAATGCTTTCTCAGCATCCAACAGGGTCAATCCTATGGTGGAGTTAGTTGCCTGGGCCCAATCAATAAATGTAATTAAGCGGCGAATATGATCAGCAGTATCGCGTGATGGTATAAACCCGTGTTGAAACTTTGAAACAAGAGGTGGGATTATTCTAGACAATCGTGACGCTATACATTTTTAATACTGGACCTTACTGCGGCCTTTGACACGGTCGATCACAACATCTTGATCGACCGTGTCAATGCTATACGCATTCAAGCTAAAGCAAAAGATCTTTTGTCATCCTTTTTAGCTCACCGCACCTAGACAGTCCAGCTAGGAACCTTTCAATCTGAACAAATGACGTTACCCTGTGGTGTCCCTCAAGGCTCATCCCTCAGTCCAACCCTATTCAATATTTATGTAACTGACTTAGCTAAGGTCATTAAAGACTGGGGGATGAGCTTAACATCCTATGCAGACAACACCCAATTGGTCCTTACCATCAAAGATAACGGAAACAAAATCGCTGCCAACTTCCAACAAGGCATGCTAGCCATCAGCAACTGGATGACAACAAACTGTCTTAAACTCAACTCTAACAAAACGGAGGTCATGACATTCGGCAAGCTCACCCCTACCTGGCCTGATGCCTGGTGGCCCACCGACCTAGGCCCACCCCCCCTCCCAGTCTCTAAGGTAAAAAATCTGGGAATACTCATTGACGACAAACTCTCCTTCTCCGTACACGTTAACTCCATTGTCTCCTCATCCTTCTTCAAGTTCAAAACAATAAAAAAGATTCTTCCTTTTCTCCCCCCCAACTCTGGCAACACCCTGGTCACCGCCTTTGTAATGTCCTCTGTGGACTATTGTAATGGACTTCTGATCAACGCACAACATAAGGTCATTAAAAGGCTACAGTTCACACAAAATGCCGCGGCCAGCATGCTCTCAGGCACCTCAAAGTTCCAACCTATCGCCCACACCATCAAAGGCTACCACTGGCTAGCAGTGAAAAACAGAATAAAATTCAAAGCCCTCTGCATCGCCTATAAAGCCTCGCATAAACAGGGTCTGCGATTTCTTCTAAAACCCCTGGCATTTCACATTCCCAACCGGTCATTACGATCAGCGAATGCATTCATCATGACGGTCCCACGAGCCGGAACTGTCTCTTGGGGCGATCGCAGATTCACTGTATCTACAGCCAAACTCTGGAACTCCCTTGATCCTGACATCAGGTCAGCCCCTACCCTGACCATTTTCAGAAGAAAAATAAAAACCTGGCTTTTCAACCAATAAATCTCTCTCTCCTCATTCGTTCACACTGCTTCGTTCACAGCGCCGAGACGTTCGCGCTATACAAGTTTCTTAAATAAATAAATAAATATATTTTGCTATCCGCGTTAATCAGCGAGATGGGCCGATATGAAGAAGGTGCCTGAGGTGGTTTATATTTTTTAAGAAAAACAATATTAACTGAATTCTGCCAAGAGGGAGGTATCTTCCCTTTTTGAGCCTCTAAAAAAAGCACAGTAGTTTCTTTTTTAAGAACTTTTTGAAAAGTCCTATAAAATTCGAGGGGAATGGCATCGGGTCTGACAGCTTTACCAGACGACAGTGAAGATACAGATAGTTCAATTTCTTCCCAAGTTATTGCATTTTCCAATTGCCCTGATTCCTCTAATGATAGAATGTTATTAGATAAGGGAAGACTAAAATTTGTTGACCTTTCTTCAATATCCCCAATAATATCCTCCGTGTACACTTTACCGTAAAAATCACGGAAAATCCCTAGTATTTTTGATGGCGTATCATGGAGGTGGCCAGAGTCGTCTATAATACTATCAATTCTTGTGGAAACCTCCCTCTGTCGGAGTCTTTTCACCAAAAGTCTCCCTGAGTTCTCTCCCACCTCATACATTTCAGATCTGAAGGCTGCGATTTGTTGAGCAAGTCTTGCGGCATAGCTTTGATATATTTTGGATTTCTGTATAGCTAAGTTTTTCACAATTTCTTCAATGTTTAACCCCCTACTTCAAGCCGTCATCAATTTTATCTCAATATCACGCAGTTTAATCATCTCCATATCTTCTGACTTCCTGATGTCCCGCTATTTATTAATTGAAAAGCTTAGCGTTTCTCCCCTAACCCGAGATTTAAAGGCATCCCAAACCATCTCAGTTGAAGCTGAGCCAATATTAATTTTAAAGAATTCCAGGACCCATTTACCCATATGCTCTATATACAGAGGGTCAAATAGTAGTCTACGCTCAAATATCCAGGGCCTCGGTGAGGGTCGTATTTTGATTTCCAGATCGAGAGAAATAGGATTGTGATCAGATATTATTTTGGGGAGGATTTCAAACCTGATGTTTTGGGCGGTATTGACATTTCCAGTGGTTAAAAAAAAAAAATCTAAACGAAAATGCTTCTGGTGCGGTGCAGAATAGAATGTACTCCCTGGAGCAACCCCTCCCTTTAAAAATCCTATATTAGTTAATCCAAATTCATCCACAATCCCTTTAGTGGCCACAAATACATGTTTCTTTCTACCCGTATAAATGTAATCCCTGGAGATGTCCACTGTCCCTTCTATATGTAGATTAAAATCCCCACATAGAAGTAGAGGAGACGGCTATGATGCAAGTTCTACACTTAACTGATCCAACATATACGGATCATCTGAGTTAGAACCGTAAATCTTGCATATGGTCAATGTTAAAGCCTCAAAGCATAATTCACTGATAACCCAGCGACCAAAAGAATCCGCTTTGACCCGTCTACACTTCCCACACCCGTGTTTTTTTAATATGGCAACCCCTCTTGTCGTGGTACCCTGCGGAGTACAACCTACTAATTCAAGACCAAGAACTTTGAACCACTTCCTATTATTCCAATTGATATGAGTTTCTTGAATACACAAGAGATCTGTTTTCATATTTTTAATAATTTGAGCCGCGATACCCCGTTTCTTTTTGTCTTTAAGCCGCAGATATTCCATGAACAAATATTAAGTCTACCCATTTTCAAAACAGAAAACACCATAAAGAGCCAGAAAGATCACGTTTACCTCAATTGTTACAGAAAAATAATATATAATCACAATATCTACAAGTTCTAAATCTGCACAAATTCTCCTTTACTGTTTTTCCTTGCCCCACACACCACACCCCCATACCATCCCCCCACCCACAAAGACCCACCTCACCCACCCCATAACCCACCCATAAGAGGCAAAGGGACTGACCAGTCCCTATTGTGATGGAGAGAAAAGCTCCATAAGCCAGATCAGTGGAACTAGACTATTTCATTCAAGAAATCTTTTGCAGCAATTTCTGATGAAAAAAGGATGTTTTCTCTTTAAACACAACCTTTAGCTTATAAGGATTTAAAAGAAATGCCAGCTCTCCCTTAGCTTGAAACTGAGGGCCCGATTCACAGAACTAATTTAAGATAAAATCCTAAACGTACTACTTTTGGTATTCACAGAAGTTAGGATTTTGTCTTAAGTGTGTCTTAAAACAGACTTAAGACAGACTTAAGACAGAATCCTAACTTAAGTCTGTCTTAAGTCTGTCTTAAGCCAAAATCCTAACTTCTGTGAATACGAAAAGTAGTAAGTTTAGGATTTTGTCTTAAGTTAGTTCTGTGAATCGGGCCCTGAGGAATTAACTGCCTAAATTACCATCTTTGTTGGACTGTGGTCTGGCAATAATCAGGCCGAACAAAAATCTCTATGCCCTTCCCCCTCCTTTTGCGGTCTGGCCTTGCCAGGTCATATAGTGTTTCCCGTAACACAAAGTTGTTTAAACATATCAGGATTGCTCTCAGCTTCACATCAGAAACACTATTGCCAGGGTGTTTATGGACCCTTAGGATTCAAGGAGACTTAATCTTTCAACTTAGAACGGCCACAGGGTACGTTTACACAGTGGTGAAAGGAGGGGGCGGGGCCTGAGGTGATGTGTGCAAAAATGCCCTGTGGCACGTTTTAAGTTGGGGACATAATTCCCCTTCAATCCTGAGGGCTAACAAGCCCACCAGGTGCTTCCAGTAAGCGCCTCTGTGCTGAGTTGCAGAGAGGTGGTCCTGGCCGTGCTCCTTTTTACACCTCTCTGCAACGCAGCTCTGTGGCACTTACCCGGAGGTACCTAGTGGGCTAATTTGATCCTAGGGACCCTAAGGATTCAAGGGGACTTAATCTCCCAACTTAAAACGGCCACAGGGCGCGTTTACACAGGGGTGAAGGGAGGGGATAAGGCCTGAGGTGATGTGTGAAAACATACCCTGTGGCGCGTTTTAAGTTGGGGAAATAATTACCCTTCAATCCTGAGAGCCCCAGGGAGCAAACTAGCCCACCCTGTAAGCGCCACTGCGCTGTGTTTCAGAGAGGTGGCCCAGGCCTTGTCCCTTTTTAAACCTCTCTACAACACAGATCTGTGGTGCTTACTGGAGGTACCTAGTGGGCTTGTTTGCCAGTTGGACCCAAGGGACACTCAGGATTCAAGGGGACTTTATCTCCCAACCTAAAACTGCCACAGGGCGCGTTTACACAGTGACGGGTGACGTGTGCAAACATGCCCTCTGGTGCATTTTAAGATGGGGTAATAAATCACTTTCAATCCTGAAGGCCCCTGGGGGCCAACAAGTCCACCAGGTGCTTTCAGTAAGCACCACTGTGCTGCGTTGCAGAGAGGTGGTCCAGGCCGTGCCACTTTATACACCTCTCTGCAACACAGCTCTGTGGCGCTAACTGGAGATACCTTGTGTGGCTAGTTGGAACCAAGGGGCCCTCAGGATTCAAGGGGACTTTATACCCCAAATTAAAACGGCCACAGAGCGTGTTTGCACACGTCAGCTTAGCCCCCCCCCCTCCCTTCACCATTGTGCAAACGTGCCCTTTGGCACATTTTAAGAGGTAGTTTTAATCCCTCTTCCCTATTATATACTAGGGGCTTACAGAGAAGGTCATTCTAATCACAGGGGCAACCCAACGCATAGTGTTCCCTAGTGTATGTAGGTGTTTTAACTTACTGTATTCAAAGTGTTTTAGCATAGCACTGGCTCTAGGACTGAATAGTCAGAGTCAGTTACCACCAGTACCCTCCTAAAAATGTTTTTAAAATTGCACCAAAACCCAAGCACTTATAAATTCACCGAGGCACTTTCCTTGCAGTACTCTAATCATTTAGTCAGTACCCAAGTACTCATGCACTGAGTCAGG
The DNA here is from genome assembly GCF_964263255.1 of Lissotriton vulgaris. Taxonomy (NCBI): domain Eukaryota; kingdom Metazoa; phylum Chordata; class Amphibia; order Caudata; family Salamandridae; genus Lissotriton; species Lissotriton vulgaris. The sequence continues at coordinate 1,458,312,314 of NC_141695.1, read as the reverse complement.
CCTTAGCACATGAGCTTCTATAAATGCCTATCCACTATGCATGCAGTCCTCTAACCACCTACACACTTGTCTTTCACACCTTCAATTCCCCAGTCCGTATCCATACACTTCAGCAAACACCCTGTCACTCCCCTTGCACTCCTCCAGTGACCCATTCAGCTCCATGTACTATTCCATTCACTGCGCCAAAACCCAACCACTTATAAATTCACCCAGACACTCTCCTTGCAGTACTCTAATCATTCTGTTAGTATCCAAGTACTCATGCAGCAAGCCAGGCCTTAGAACGTGAACTGTTTCAAATGCCTACCCACTATTCATGCAGTCCTCTAACCACCTACACACTTGTCTTTCACACCTTCAATTCCCCAGTCAGTATCCATACACTTCCAGGAAACACCCTGTCACTCCTTTTGCACTCCTCTAGTGACCCATTCAGCACCATGTACTAATCCATTCACTGCGCCAAAACAATATTTCAGTTTCAATATTTTAAAAAACATTTTTATTTCCATTTATATTAAAAATATATAATGTACTTAAAAAAATAAAATATGTAAAAATAAACAGTTAAAAAACTGTAGAAAATCAGTATAAAAAATACATATAACTATTATTACATTTAAAAATTATCATTTAAAAAACCTTTGAAATTCACTGAAAAAACCATAGGTTTCAGACATGTTATAGTTAGGAATTAGCATTTAAACAACCTTAGAAATTCACTGAAAAAAACATAGGTTTCAGGGCTGTTATAATTAGCTGGACATTTCCGTCACCCTACTCACTTATGCAAACAGTGGTTAATACTTACATTTAGTCAGTTACACACTTATACAAACACCAGTTTATTTATTCATATAGATATCAACTCATACTTAGTGTGTTATAAAATCACTATTACAAGTATACAGTTATCCATACAGTCACTCATACAATCTCTGAGTCGTATGTATACTTATTTATATACAACTGTCACATACACTGCCTTTTTTTTTTTAGTTTGTTGGACATGTACCACTAAGAGATATATTTGCTCATCACCACACCCATACAGATATTCACTCACCCAAACAACTGTTATAACAGGCAGGGTTAACCTCATATACCTACTGAATCAACTATTCACACATCTTTGCGCAGTCACACACCCCCACCGAACCACACGCACATTCACTCTCCCATACAAATACTCTGTTAACTAATAAATAACTAATATAGACTTTCACGTAGCTAGTAACCAACTGGTGCAGCAGTAAACACAACAACTGACAAAGTGATACAGATATTCACACAGTTTAGTCTCTATCCAATATATTTAGTGAGACACAATGAATTAGTCAAGTAAACAGTCAATCACACTGCTATTAAATCCTCCATCCAGTTATTTATATATCCACTCATTCTTCAATGCAGATTGCTATATTTATGATACATATTAAAATAACTAACGAAACCACATTCACTGGATGATGTCATCAGTGATGTCATCAGTGACGTCACTGACCATGTCATGAATGATTTCACACAAGTTGAAGCACTCCACTTATAACAGCTTAAAAATAGCTTAAGTTCATTGAGTATTATAAAATCATCCAAGAAAGTTTCATGAAGATTTTCTTCTTTTATTCTTTGTCCACATCCAATCCAAAACCATCTCGTTTCGCCGAGGTTATTAAACACCTATCGGCTTCATCAGGGCTTGTCTTCTATATAATCCTGCCTCAAGTCTTTAGGGAGGGTGCTCGTTTATAATTATTTATTGCAGTTTTCTTCGGTCGGACTAAAAGCTTCTGTTATTTTTGTAGTTTCTGAACTTATATCTAGAGGATCATATCAATTCCACCTGCTTCCTTATAGATTTCAGATCACTCCAAACTTCACCTTTTTCTCAGATTTCCGCTCCGCTTTATATCTGCCAGCTTTCACTCCGCCGCCCACTTTGACTTGCACCTTTCCCTCCCACGCTGTCTTGGCGTCCCGTGTACAGCCGCCTGTTTCTCTTTGTGTATAAGTGGCTACATGGGTTGGTGAGTAGCTACATGTGTGTGTGTATATGGGTTATTAGATGTTTTTTAGTATCAGTATGAGTGTCTGTATGGTTTGGTGGGGGTATTACTTTGCACATAGATGCATCAATGACTGACTCATCGTTTGTATGTGTTTTGAAGACAGCATATGTGCAGGACTATATGGGTGGATGATTGTGTATATGTGTGTGTTAGTGAGTGAATGACTGTCTCACTAGTGTCTTTATCAGTAGCAACATATGTTTTAATCTAGTATATGTGACTATTGATGTTTATAAGTGAGTATATGTGAGATTGTAAGAGTTCCTGTTTAAATAAGTATGTGTTTCTATAAGTGATTGTTTAAGAGAGTAAGTATGTGTAAGTTTCCTTAGAAGTAAGGTGGTAGTGTGTGTATAGTTGTATATGCAAATAAATGGATGTTCAATAGTTTATTTGCATGTGTGAGTATGTGTGTGAGTAACTTTTGGATGACTGTCGGTGTGTAACAGGATGTATTGGTGTATCACTACATATGATGAGTGAGTATATGTATGAGTGACTATATAGAACTGTTGGTGAATGAGTGGATGTGTATTTAGATGGTGGTATTACTGAATTGGTTTTTGTAACTGGTATGGATGTCTCCATTTTTTTTAAAATGTTAATTTCTATTTTTGAATATGTGTTTCAAGGGTTACATTACACTGAAAGGAGGTCTGTCACTCTGTCACAAAGATGGTGTCATCAGTGATGTCATGAGTGATGTCACTGACCATGTCATGAGTGATGTAATATGTGACGTCATCAGCAGTGCATTACACGCGCAAGTTATAGTGAGTCCAACTAACTATAATGTGGAATTTCAATGGTTTTATGTCAGTAAAATTTGCAGCTAACTATAACTGGTGTGAAACCTATGGTTTTTTCAGTGAATTTAATAGGTTTTTTATATGTTAATTCCTAACTATAACTGGTGTGAAACCTATGGTTTTTTCAGTGAATTTCATTGGTTTTTTAAATGCTAATTCCTAACTATATATAAGGCCCCAAACCTATGTTTTTTTCTTTGAAGTTCAAAATTTGGTTAATAGCAAATGTCTATAGCTATGAAATGTAATATTTTTGAAAATGAATGAATACTATATTTTAATTGTATTTTAAACAATTATTTTTTATTATTTTTATTTTTGACCCTGGAGCGCTCCCGGGGCGCGCCCCGGAGAGCGTAGTCATTTGAAGCGCCCTGGTGCGCGAACTGGGAAGCGTCCCATTAGCGCCAATGTCGCGAACGAAAACATGATCGTGACGTATCGCGTAGCCGCGCCCGCGTGATACGCACGGCGTAAGCGCACCCGGAAGCACTCGAGCGAATACGATCGTGCAACGTAAACTTCCAACGTGCTTACACGATGCGACCCGGGGCGCGCCCGTGGGCACGTCGCGTAAGCGCGTCGGTCATGTGACCTGAATATAACACTTTTAATTGGTGCAGAACAGTTTTACTTTTATAATGATGAAATCCCTGTTCTGTGCCCTGAAAATAACACTTCTCATTGGTTTAGGCCTTTTTTTTTTCCAAATGTTGAAAGACCCCACCTTTTTTCCTTATTCTGACTTTGTCCTTTGACTGAGGAAGACCTGTTTCAGTAATAGAGAGAGAACTATTTTGTACTTTCTAATGGCTACTGTAGCTGCAACAGCTGGAGCATCTGCACCACCACCACCACCACAACCACCAAGAGGACCACCACAACAGTACATTGGTGGTCAAGAAGAGGAGGAGGAGGAAGAGGAAGAGGAGGATGGGAGAAGATGGCTGCCTGAACAAAATACCCCATACAAACCCAAGTCACACATTGTATGGGAGTTTTTTTCACTCCCAGAGGGCAAGAAAAAAGTGAATGCGGCCAAGGTAACTTGCCTAATCTGTAACAAACAACTCTCAAGGGGCAACCCAAACAAAAAGTATTCCTTTGGTAACAATACCATGATTCGACATATGATCCGTAAGCACCCTAACAACTATTCTCGTGCAGAGCTCAGGGAACTGGCCAGTAACCTCCCCCAGTCTTTAAGGACCACCTCCCAAAGAAACGAACCCACTTCATCGGGACCAGAAACATCAGAGATGATGCCTTGTATTCAGCAACGATTTGCTGATTTTAAAATCACTTGTACTGAATGTGGCAAGCTTATCGCCTATGTTGAAAAGAGCGTAAAACTCATCGTCCTTGCTGATGACAATCACAAGTGCCCCAAAAAGAAGTAATTTTTTCAGTTTTTTGTTTTTTGCTCCAGTTAAACCAGTTTCAATTCCCTTTTTTTGTTTCTCCCCCTAAAAAAATACAAAATAATATAAAACTTTTGAAAAGCCATAAAAAGTACAAAATGTTCAAAAAACATAAAAAAATATAAAACAACAAAAAGAAGAAAAAAAACAGTTCTTTTTAGAACTACCTCCAATTTATAAAAAAAAGGCTTCATTTTCAAAAAACTCTGTCATTCTTTTTTCCTCATGGTACGCTCCCCGGTCCGCTCCCCGGTGCGCGTACCGGGCGCTCCCCCAGTGCAAAACGGCCTTTTATAGCCCCCACATCAAACCTAGGGTGTCAGGGGGGGACTACCCTGCCCCCTTATGGTCATTTCCCCCTTTGTTTTGGCCACCTCTTGTGTCTCGACACAAGATGGCGGCCGCTCCGGACTGTTTCAAATGTTTACAGACACCCGAGAGCCAATCAGCTTTCCGTGCGCACCTCGCATGTCGCGACCGCTGCGCTCCCCGGTGCGCGTACCGGGGCGCTGCCATAGATATATATATTTTTTTGAACCGAAATTACTCAAAATCCACTGGAGCACATATCTTGAGACATAGCAAAGGCACATCGGGCTACCAGTCCCTACAATTTTGCCAAGTTTGGTGGAAATCCATTCAGCCGTTCGGGCTAAAAGTGAAGTCGACCGCCCTATGGAAATTAACATGGGGAAAACACGTTTTGGGACCCCCCTTTAATCTCGGCCCCCGCTTGACGAACCCCCCCCCAAACTTTCAGGGAAGGAGCGTAGCGGGCCATTTTCTTGGAGAATTTCGCGAAGATCCGTCCGCCGGCGCCAAAGTTATTCCCAATAGAATGTTGAGGATTTCCTATGGAAAGTAGATCCTAACTATAACTACCTACTGGCGACCGCCAGTAGGTAATTATTAGTATGTATTTTTTTTTGCAGCAAATTATTAGTCGCACACACCAGTTCTTCTTATTTAAAAATGCTTTATAACAGATGACGATGGTAGTGTCTCCCCACCGTGATAAAGGCCGCAAGGCTGAAACGCGTCGGTTGACAGACTGGCTCTGTTGAAATAAATACTTTGAAATAAGGAGAACTGGTGTGTGCGACTAATAATTTGCTGCAAAATTGACTTTTTGCCCTGGGTCCGGACCATAGTCTGCACCCACTGTAGATCGCTCTGGCATTCTTACCTCATTGCTAATGGAATATATATATATATATATATATATATATATATATATATATATTCACAGAAAAAACCATAGGTTATAGTGGATATATAGTTAGGAATTTGCATTTACAAAACCTTGAAAATTCAATGAAAAAACCATTGGTTTTAGGCCATATATAGTTAGGGATTTGCATTTACAAAACCTTATTTTACTCGCATAAAACCATTGAAATTCCATATATAGTTATAAGCGCTAACTATATATCGCGCACCCGCAATCCACTGCTGATGATGTCACATATTACATCATTCATGACATGGTTAGTGACATCACTGATGACATCTCAAATGACATCACTGATGACATCACTGATGACAACACCCAGTGACTGTATGTTTCTGTAAAGTTAAAATATGTCTTACATATTGAAGAATGAGTGGATGTATAAGTGTCTGGATGAAGGATTTAGTAGCTGCATGACTGACTGTATGAGTGAGTGATTAAATGTGTCTCACTGAGTGCATGGGTTAGTGACTAAACTGTCTGAATGTGTGCATTATTATGTCTGTTGTTCTGTAAACTGTTGCAAGTGTTGATAAGTAGCTATATGAGTAACTATATGGATTATTGATTGGTTGCCCAAGTATTTGTATGGGAGACTGGGTGTGTGTGTGGGTGGCTGGGAGGTGTATGACTCTGTGCATAGATGTGTGAGCAGTTGATTCACTAGATCTATGGGTTTAAAACTGCATGTGGAAACAGCTGTATGGGCGGTTGACTGTGTGCATAAGTGTATTGGTGAGTGAATGGATATCTCAGTGCTACATGTCAAAGTAAGTACATATGTAAAACACAGTACATGTGAGAGTTGACATATATAAATAACTGTGCATAAGAGCCAGTGAATGTGTGAGTGGCTGTATGGATCATTGTGAACTTGTATCAGGGATTGTATAAGAGAGTAAATATGTGTTAGTATATGTTTGAATAAGTAAAGTTTGTATAACTGTATATTTGAGGAAATGGAGGTGTGATTGATTCTCTGCATGACTGACTAGGTGTGTGAGTAACTCCATGGATGAGTGACAGTCTGTGAGTGTCTGTTTACACTGATTGTATCTAAGGTTATATTAGAGTCTGAAGAGGTTCATCGTATTATCACATGAATGATATCATCAGTGATGTTATCAGTCATGTCAAATGAGATGTTTTCAGTGATGTCATCAGTGATGTCATTTGAGATGTCATCAGTGATGTCATCAGTGATGTCACTAACCATGTCATGAATGATGTAATATGTGACATCATCAGCAGTGGATTGCGGGTGCGCGATATATAGTTAGCGCTTATAACTATATATGGAATTTCAATGGTTTTATGCGAGTAAAATAAGGTTTTGTAAATGCAAATCCCTAACTATATATGGCCTAAAACCAATGGTTTTTTCATTGAATTTTCAAGGTTTTGTAAATGCAAATTCCTAACTATATATCCACTATAACCTATGGTTTTTTCTGTGAATTTCATTGGTTTTTTAATAGCAAATATGAAAAGCTTTAAAATGTCAAGTACGTGATAGATAAAAACATTTTCGTATTTATGCACGCTGATGTGCTTTGAACGCTGCACCCCCCCCCCCTCCCCTCTTTTGTCTTAGTAGTACTCTCTCTTTGCAGATACTGAAGGGTAGTTAACGCAGGCCTTTACCCCCGTTGTAATCCGTCGTGCCTGCTTGTCTCTCCATTTGATTGATTGTTGTCCAAGCATTTACTGTTTTAGAATTGGTTCTCTTTGGATCATTCTCTATTTACAAACAAGCACAAAGTCGCAATACTCTGTTTAGTCTTTGCAGATAGTGAAAAATCGTGTAAAAAAATAAAAGTAATCGAGCAAAATCAGTAGGCCACTAATTGGATCTCTTTTTGACCTCGCTAAAATAGAAATATTAGGAACAACCCTTCATGAGAAATACGAAAATAGTGAGATGAACTGAGCTCCACACCATGAGGGCTGCAAGACAGCTCGGCTCCATCACCCATCCCGCACAAAATAACGACAAACCCTATGCAAATATTAAAAATATAGACAACACACCAGCAAAGAAACAGGGTAAAACATTTTATTAAAAAACTATTTACATAACGTTGGTTTATAAGATGATGTCAGTAGTGGACCGATGTGTGAATAGGTCGAAAGCAGCACAAGGCTCCAAGATCCGGATGGCAAGCTCCTGGATGTTGGGTGCCATAGTTCAGAGTTCTGAGTTTGAGCCTTTTTCAATGCCTGTGCTTTGTTGAATCAAAATGGCGGCTTGACACAAAGCTGACTCAAGCGTTGCTACTGATGCTATGCAGACCAAAACTGGTTTTCAGTTTGTACATTTTTCTAGATTTTTCAATCCAAGTTTGGTTGACTTTGTAGAACGATGGCTTCAAATTTTCAACATACGGTGTGGTGGCGCTGACTGGGAGGGGGCGCTTCGCTCCTGCCCCCTCCCCAAGTAAGATTTTCATACGTGAAAGTACGTTAATGGTTTTGGTCCCTGAGTTGCTTCGATGTCACTGCCATTCTCAAATGGCATAAGTTCTGGATGTTGGGTGCCATAGTTAAGAGTTCTGAGCAGCGCTTGTAACACTGTCTGAAGCTTATTTCCACCTACTGCAGCTTCACTATTCTCAAAGTAAGTGAGTGTCGTTTGTGGACCTGACTGCATTAGAAAACAATGTGATATGTTACCTTCCTAAACAGCTTGACGGAGGCCCCTGAGGGGCGGTGTGATGGCCATGGACTCGGAGAAGACGCTTGGCTCCGACACCCTCCCCAAGTCTTATAGCACTGGTGTAGCCTGAGATCGCCCCCGACATAGGCGGCCGGCTCCCGGGGTCCGGCGGAACTTTTTGCCTTTTGATGACTCTTCAATTCTGAACCTTGTCCCATCCAGCTGAGTTGCGCCCACTCTTGCGGCTACAGCGTCTTGCCCACCATCCAGCTGAATTGCGCCCACTCTTGCGGTGCAGCGATAGGCGGCTGCCACAGGACTCTCAAAATGGCGGCCGGCTCTTCGGTTTTGGGCCTGGTCCACTAAAATGGCCCTGGGACACCTTGGAACTCGGACGCTTGCCTGCTAGGGCTTGGGCTCCATTCTCGAAAAGCGTCCCCTCAGCCGTGAAGATTCTACAAAAGTCTTGGGGGCCTCCGACTCCCGCAGGCTTCTGGTGGGGAGCGGCTGCCATGATTGCTCGTGGAATGGCCACGACGGAGCTACGAGATGGTAGTGGTCTCATGCTGACGCCAACTTTAGTCTGAAACATCCAGAAACACTGTAGACTACCAATTCGATCAGTTCCGGTAGCGCCCCAACATGACCCGGAAGAGAAGAACTTGCCCTCCCCTCTTTGACTGATGGTTCTTGTTGCCTGTCCCCTCTGTTGTCATTTAACAGAACTTTTTGGACTGCTGAAAGGGGTTGTGTTCCGAACGCTGGTTGGTGGAGACATTTTGACTATATTCTTGACCTACGTTGTCGCGTAATGCGTTATATGACACGCCGCGTTACCGCACCCGGAAGTGATCCGAGGCGCGGCGCGCAGCGCGTAACGTAAGCATAACAGGTCATGTGACTTGTTAATAAAACTTTTCATTGGTTCATTTTACTTTTGTTAATTTAATGATGAAAAGCTTGGTCATATGACCTAAAAATTACGCTTTTTATTGTTTTCGAACAATATTTTTTTTTCAAACATATGTTATAATATTCCAGGCTAATGTACTTTCCCGGAAAATTTACAACTGTCTTGTAAGTAAAATATATTCCTTTTTCGAGAAAAAAGGCGTTTCTTCCTTCCATGACGGAGCCGTTGAGTAAAAGAGATTCGGCCTGCTGTCTTAATCGCCGATACGCCTGATTATCAGATTCTTATCGATCCCTTTATATTGCAGACATGAAAAACACAACTGCCCTTAAGCATTTATCTTTACTGCGTTCCTACATATTATACCTTTTATGCGTCATGTAATTGGACTGCTTTATTTCACTTGCCTTTACTGATTCGAAAACAGTGACTAAAAGTAAAAACTTTACCAATGTAAATACTACTACCGTGTTTTGTTTTAAAAACCTTTATTGTGAAAATGTCAGTATACAAATACGGGCCTATAACCACGTGGGCCGGCCACGGAGCAAACTGAAATCGTATATGATGAGGAGACATTTACACTGTAGAAGAACGTAACGAGCGGGCCATTAGGTTGCAAGAACAAAGGTGTCTAACAGTTGCGGAATCGGTGGACGTACATTTTGTAATTAAAATACGACAGGGCCACTTACAATAACATTTTCTAGATCTACATTTGCGGGCAAGGAGTTACGAGTCCCATTTATACCGGCGCCATTTTGGGCGAGGCCGGGCAGGTCCAAGATATAGTCAAAATGTCTCCACCAAACATCGGCCAGACCAGAACCCCTTTCGTCCCTTTATGCTACAAGATGGTGTCTTCCATTCAGAAAATATTGTTGGCAGCATTTTGAAAGGAAACAGAAACAGCCGTTCTCCTAGTGAGTTTCACATTGTTACATTTAGGAAGAATGTTGAAGAGTAGTATGTGGAAAATCTGAAGCCATTTTTCTACAAACTCTCAATCAGACTTGGATGGAAAAAAAAAACCTGAAGAATGTACAAACTGAAAACCAATTTTTGTCTGTATAGCATCAACAGTAACGCTTGAGTCAGCTTTGTGTCAAGCCGCCATTTTCATTCAATCAATAGCGTCCCCCTGCACACATTCAGGGACCTGGTCGTGTCTTCAGATGAAACGGATTGTAGGAAAAGAAGCAGAAAGGAAAAGGAAAAAAGTTCCGCCGGACCTCGGGAGCCGGCCGCCTATGTCATGTGCCACCTTTGGCCACACCAGGGCAATAGTGAAGCTGCAGCAGGTGCAAATAAGCTTCAGACAGTCTTACAAGCACTGCTCAGAACTCTCAACTGAGGCACTCAACATCCAGGACTTGCCATTCGGATCTTGGCGCCTTGTGCTGGTTCCGACCTATTCACACATCGGTCCACTACTGACATCACCTCATAAGCCAACGGGGCACCCCACGCCGACTTTCGGCGCAGCATTGTAGGATGGCCACACCAGTGCGGCAACTTGCTGGACACAACATCGGGGCCATCCAGATCTCGGCGCGTTCGACTCACTGTACCGCAAGAGTGACCGCAACTCAGCTGGACACGCCATCTTTCGGCGCAGCATTGTAGGATGGCCACACCAGTGCGGCAATTTGCTGGACACCACCTCGGTGCCATCCGGATCTCGGCGCGTTCGAGTCACTGTACCGCAACAGTGACCGCAACTCAGCTGGACACGCCGTCTTTCGGCGCAGCATTGTAGGATGGCCACACCAGTGCGGCAATTTGCTGGACACCACCTCGGTGCCATCTGAATCTTGGCGCGTTGTGCTGCCTTCGGCCTATTCGCACATCGGTCCGCTACTGACGCCGCCTCACGTGCCAACGGATTTTCTACGCTTTTTGTAGCCCTATGCCGCATAACAGGTCATGTGACTTGTTTATAAAACTTTTCATTGGTTCATTTTACTTTTGGTTTCCTAAAGATGGAAGGCTTGGTCATATGACCTAAAAATAACACTTTTCATTGGTTTAAAACATTTTTTTTTCCCAAACGATGAAAGCCCCACCTTGTTTCTGGATCATTCAGACTGAAGCTGGCGTCAGCATGAGAGCACCACCATCTCGTGGCTCCGTCGTGGTCATTCCGCGAGCAATCATGGCAGCCGCTCCCCACCGGAAGCCTGCGGGAGTCGGGGGCCCCCAAGACTTTTGTAGAATCTTCACGGCTGAGGGGACGCTTTTCGAGAATGGAGCCCAAGCCCTAGCAGGCAAGCGTCCGAGTTCCAAGGTGTCCCAGGGCCATTTCAGTGGACCAGGCCCAAAACCGAGGAGCCGTCCGCCATTTTAAGAGCCATGTGGCAGCCGCCTATCGCTGCACTGCAAGAGTGGGAGCAACTCAACAACATGGTGAGCGAGACGCTGTAGCCGCAAGAGCGGGCGCAACTCAGCTAGATGGCCGCCACCTGGGGAGGCCCGTTCACGCCGCCTCCCCCACGCCCCCCCCCCCCCGGGGCGCCGCACGCCAATTTTCGGAGCAGCATTGTAGGATACCAAAACCAGTGCGGCAGTTTACTGGACATCACCTGGGTGCCTGTCGTACATGTTGTGTCAGCCATGGGACACTGGACACAGTCCCATCAACATCGCAACGCGTTCTGCTGCCTTGGGACTATTCGCACAACAGACCGCTACTGACGAGGCCTCCCCCCGCACCACCCGGGACGCCCCACGCTGTTTTTCTGTGCTGCATTGTAGGATCCCAAAACCAGTGCGGCACCCAGGCGACATCACCTGGGTGCCGTCCAGAACTCTGCACGTTGTGCTGCCTTGGGACTATTCGCACAAAAGACAGCTTCTAACCATTGTTGCTTTTTGAGTTGAAAAATGTTTAAATGTTTTTAGTTTTTGTTCCGTTCATTATAGTTAAAAGTTAATAAAGTTTTATAATCTTACTTTGTCGGAGTGTTATCTATTTTTTTAAAAACGGGTGAATAGGGCCTTGAATCGGGTTATTGTCATGTGTGGGCTTTGGAAGTGTGCTGCTGCAGGATCGGACATTTCAAACTCAAATGCACGGTCTTTTTCTTACCTTTCCGAAGCATGGAGCGCAATAGCAGGCAGAGAAAGGGTGATGCACGTGTTGAACACTACCTGACCTGGCAAGTTGCTGGCAGTGCCCCCCCGCCCGCTCCTGAAAGAGGGCACACACACACCGCCGCCCCGAGTACTTCACAAATCTTTAAAAGACCATGCGCTTGTTCATGAGGCTTAAATGGTTTATCACCTCTTCTAGAACCCCTGCATCGACCCTCTGACGTTTCCTGGAAAAATTACCATGTAACACAATACCAAGCCCTGTCAGCTGAAACCCCCAAGGAATCGTGGGGCATATTATCAAGGGGGTTTATCTCCGCTTTTTTGGCTTTAAAAGCCATGAAAGCGGAGATAAAATTATCTCCCTATTACCAAGCTGTCGCTAACACCAGTTAGTGACAGCTAAAAGGAGATAGCGACCATCTTGGGCCCCGCTTTGCATGTCAGTGATACTTATCACTAATGACATGCAAAGTGGCGTGCCAAGATGTTAGCGACTGGAAACAGTCCCTAACATCGCTATCTCCTATTACCAACTTTTGGAGATATTCGCGCTAAGCGCGAATATCTCCAAAATCTAACACCTGCCCTGAGCAGTTCTTAGCCATGTTATCCAATGGGAGGTGGATAACATGGCTAAGAGCATTTGCTCGATAATACATGAATATCGCTGACTTTTCTGCGATAATAGCAAGGTTTATCTGCGATAAAAATCGCCGATGTGCGGCGATAATTTTTGTCTCTAAACAAGTTAGAGACAAAAATTATCGCTAGTTGTTCGTAATATGCCCCCGGGTTTTTGCTTGCAGAAATCGGGAGGCGGGAGACTAGCACTGAAATCAGTAGTCACACGCCTGAATCGGGAGGGTTGGCATGTCTGAATTCTCTACAGCTGGGGCCATAAACTACATCCGCAGGGGTAGGTGATAGCCTGGGACCAGCCTGGCATCTAAAATGGCTGCCGTGCACGACAAAATTGTGGCATTGGAAAAAAGGCAAGATGGCGCAGCTGCTGGAAGAGATGTATCAACATATATCAGCCTCCTCAGCCACCCTCAGGAAACATAGGGGATTAGGATACGTCTCCCGCACCCCCTTATACCTAGTAATTTAATTAACGAAGCACAAAATGGCGAATTCCCGTTTCGCTACCAGTTTGCGGCCCAGTTCGCGGCCCGTGAAGCGCTTCTACCGTGAAAAATCATTTTTTTTTTTTTTTCCCCACGGGACCCTTTAATAACCCCAACAACATTCCTAGGGGGTCAAGAGGGTGATACCTTGCCCCCTTTCATTAAATTCCCCCTTCGTTTTTCACCTCTTCTTCTCTCTCGATCCTACCGAGAGACAAGATGGCGGCCGCTCCGGACTGTCACGCAGCAAAAAAAAAAAAAGCTCACGCACAGCCGCTGGAAGAGACGTATCAACATATATCAGCCTCCTCAGCCACCCTCAGGAAACATAGGGGATTAGGATACGTCTCCCGCACCCCCTTATACCTAGTAATTTAATTAACGAAGCACAAAATGGCGAATTCCCGTTTTGCTACCAGTTTGCGGCCCAGTTCGCGGCCCGTGAAGCGCTTCTACCGTGAAAAATCATTTTTTTTTTCTTTTCCCCACGGGACCCTTTAATAACCCCAACAACATTCCTAGGGGGTCAAGAGGGGGATACCTTGCCCCCTTTCATTAAATTCCCCCTTCGTTTTTCACCTCTTCTTCTCTCTCGATCCTTCCGAGAGACAAGATGGCGGCCGCTCCGGACTGTTTAGAATGTTGACAAACACCGGAGAGCCAATCAGCTTTCTGCGCGCAAAGTTCCGAAACGCGAAAAGTAAGCGGACCGGATCGCTGCCCGTGTGATGACAAATGAGATGTCATCAGTGATGTCATTTGAGTTGTCATCAGTGATGTCATCAGTGATGTCATTTGAGATGTCATCATTGATATCATTTGAGTTGTCATCAGTGATGTCATTTGAAATGTCATCAGTGATGTCATCAGTGATGTCACTGACCATGTCATGAATGATGTAATATGTGACATCATCAGCAGTGGATTGCGGGTGCGCGATATATAGTTAGCGCTTATAGTTAGCTAACTATATATGGAATTTCAATGGTTTTATGCGAGTAAAATAAGGTTTTGTAAATGCTAATTCCTAACTATATATGGCCTATAACCTATGGTTTTTTCATTGAATTTTCAAGGTTTTGTAAATGCAAATTCCTAACTATATATCCACTATAACCTATGGTTTTTTCTGTGAATTTCATTGGTTTTTTAATAGCAAATATGAAAAGCTTTAAAATGTCAAGTACGTGATAGATAAAAACATTTTCGTATTTATGCACGCTGATGTGCTTTGAACGCTGCACCCCCCCCCCCCCTCCCCTCTTTTGCCTTAGTAGTACTCTCTCTTTGCAGATACTGAAGGGTAGTTAACGCAGGCCTTTACCCCCGTTGTAATCCGTCGTGCCTCCTTGTCTCTCCATTTGATTGATTGTTGTCCAAGCATTTACTGTTTTAGAATTGGTTCTCTTTGGATCATTCTCTATTTACAAACAAGCACAAAGTCGCAATACTCTGTTTAGTCTTTGCAGATAGTGAAAAATCGTGTAAAAAAATAAAAGTAATCGAGCAAAATCAGTAGGCCACTAATTGGATCTCTTTTTGACCTCGCTAAAATAGAAATATTAGGAACAACCCTTCTTGAGAAATACGAAAATAGTGAGATGAACTGAGCTCCACACCATGAGGGCTGCAAGACAGCTCGGCTCCATCACCCATCCCGCACAAAATAACGACAAACCCTATGCAAATATTAAAAATATAGACAACACACCAGCAAAGAAACAGGGTAAAACATTTTATTAAAAAACTATTTACATAACGTTGGTTTATAAGATGATGTCAGTAGTGGACCGATGTGTGAATAGATCGAAAACAGCACAAGGCTCCAAGATCCGGATAGCAAGCTCCTGGATGTTGGGTGCCATAGTTTAGAGTTCTGAATTTCAGCCTTTTTCAATGCCTGTGCTTTGTTGAATCAAAATGGCGGCTTGACACAAAGCTGACTCAAGCGTTGTTACTGATGCTATGCAGACCAAAACTGGTTTTCAGTTTGTACATTTTTCTAGATTTTTCAATCCAAGTTTGGTTGACTTTGTAGAACGATGGCTTCAGATTTTCAACATACGGTGTGGTGGCGCTGACTGGGAGGGGGCGCTTCGCTCCTGCCCCCTCCCCAAGTAAGATTTTCATACGTGAAAGTACGTTAATGGTTTTGGTCCCTGAGATGCTTCGATGTCACTACCATTCTCAAATAGCATAAGTTCTGGATGTTGGGTGCCATAGTTAAGAGTTCTGAGCAGTGCTTGTAACACTGTCTGAAGCTTATTTCCACCTACTGCAGCTTCACTATTCTCAAAGTAAGTGAGTGTCGTTTGTGGACCTGACTGCATTAGAAAACAATGTGATATGTTACCTTCCTAAACAGCTTGACGGAGGCCCCTGAGGGGCGGTGTGATGGCCATGGACTCGGAGAAGACGCTTGGCTCCGACACCCTCCCCAAGTCTTATAGCACTGGTGTAGCCTGAGATCGCCCCCGACATAGGCGGCCGGCTCCCGGGGTCCGGCGGAACTTTTTGCCTTTTGATGACTCTTCAATTCTGGACCTTGTCCCACAATCCGTTTGACCTGAAGACAAGCTGTAGTGGGGCGCCCCTTTATCGTTTTAGTTGCCATTCCGCCCGCTTTTGCTACACTGTGCCTCTTCCGCCATTCAGCTGTTTACCGCCCGCTCTTGCGACTACAGCGTCTCGCTCACCATGTAGTTGAGATGCGCCCGCTCTTGCGGTGCAGCGATAGGCGGCTGCCACAGGACTCTCAAAATGGCGGCCGGCTCTTCGGTTTTGGGCCTGGTCCACTAAAATGGCCCTGGGACACCTTGGAACTCGGACGCTTGTCTGCTAGGGCTTGGGTCCCATTCTCGAAAAGCGTCCCCTCAGCCGTGAAGATTCTACAAAAGTCTTGGGGGCCTCCGACTCCCGCAGGCTTCTGGTGGGGAGCGGCTGCCATGATTGCTCGTGGAATGGCCACGACGGAGCTACGAGATGGTAGTGGTCTCATGCTGACGCCAGCTTTAGTCTGAAACATCCAGAAACACTGTAGACTACCAATTCGATCAGTTCCGGTAGCGCCCCAACATGACCCGGAAGAGAAGAACTTGCCCTCCCCTCTTTGACTGATGGTTCTTGTTGCCTGTCCCCTCTGTTGTCATTTAACAGAACTTTTTGGACTGCTGAAAGGGGTTGTGTTCTGAACGCTGGTTGGTGGAGACATTTAGACTATATTCTTGACCTACGTTGTCGCGTAATGCGTTTTATGACACGCCGCGTTAGCGCACCCGGAAGTGATCCGAGGCGCGGCGCGCAGCGCGTAACGTAAGCATAACAGGTCATGTGACTTGTTAATAAAACTTTTCATTGGTTCATTTTACTTTTGTTAATTTAATGATGAAAAGCTTGGTCATATGACCTAAAAATTACGCTTTTTATTATTTTCGAACAATATTTTTTTTTCAAACATATGTTATAATATTCCAGGCTAATGTACTTTCCCGGAAAATTTACAACTGTCTTGCAAGTAAAATATATTCCTTTTTCGAGAAAAAGGGCGTTTCTTCCTTCCATGACGGAGCCGTTGAGTAAAAGAGATTCGGCCTGCTGTCTTAGTCGCCGATACGCCTGATTATCAGATTCTTATCGATCACTTTATGTTGCAGACATGAAAAACACAACTGCCCTTGACCATTTATCTTTACTGCGTTCCTACATATTATACCTTTTATCCGTCATGTAATTGGACTGCTTTATTTCACTTGCCTTTTACTGATTCGAAAACAGTCACTAAAAGTAAAAACTTTACAAATGAAAATACTACTACCGTGTTTTGTTTTAAAAACCTTTATTGTGAAAATGTCAGTATACAAATACGGGCCTATAACCACGTGGGCCGGCCACGGAGCAAACTGAAATCGTATATGATGAGGAGACATTTACACTGTAGAAGAACGTAACGAGCGGGCCATTAGGTGACAAGAACAAAGGTGTCTAACAGTTGCGGAATCGGTGGACGTACATTTTGTAATTAAAATACGACAGGGCCACTTACAATAACATTTTCTAGATATACATTTGCGGGCAAAGAGTTACGAGTCCCATTTATACCGGCGCCATTTTGGGCGAGGCCAGGCAGGTCCAAGATATAGTCAAAATGTCTCCACCAACCATCGGCCAGACCAGAACCCCTTTCGGCCCTTTATGCTACAAGATGGTGTCTTCCATTCAGAAAATATTGGTGGCAGCATTTTGAAAGGAAACAGAAACAGCCGTTCTCCTAGTGAGTTTCACATTGTTACATTTAGGAAGAATGTTGAAGAGTAGTATGTGGAAAATCTGAAGCCATTTTTCTACAAACTCTCAATCAGACTTGGATGGAAAAAAAAAACCTGAAGAATGTACAAACTGAAAACCAATTTTTGTCTGTATAGCACCAACAGTAACGCTTGAGTCAGCTTTGTGTCAAGCCGCCATTTTCATTCAATCAATAGCGTCCCCCTGCACACATTCAGGGACCTGGTCGTGTCTTCAGATGAAACGCATTGTAGGAAAAGAAGCAGAAAGGAAAAGGAAAAAAGTTCCGCCGGACCTAGTGAAGCTGCAGCAGGTGCAAATAAGCTTCAGACAGTCTTACAAGCACTGCTCAGAACTCTCAACTGAGGCACTCAACATCCAGGACTTGCCATTCGGATCTTGGCGCCTTGTATTTTTGTTTTGTTTTTGATGGAGGGGAAACAACGAAAAACAGGCATTGAAAAAGGCTCAACAGTGCAGGGCGCCTTGTGCTGGTTCCGACCTATTCACACATCGGTCCACTACTGACATCACCTCATAAACCAACGGGGCACCCCACGCCGACTTTCGGCGCAGCATTGTAGGATGGCCACACCAGTGCGGCAATTTGCTGGACACCACCTCGGTGCCATCCAGATCTCGGCGCGTTCATTCAATCAATAGCGTCCCCCTGCACACATTCAGGGACCTGGTCGTGTCTTCAGATGAAACGCATTGTAGGAAAAGAAGCAGAAAGGAAAAGGCAAAAAGTTCCGCCGGACCTAGTGAAGCTGCAGCAGGTGCAAATAAGCTTCAGACAGTCCTACAAGCACTGCTCAGAAATCTCAACTGAGGCACTCAACATCCAGGACTTGCCATTCGGATCTTGGCGCCTTGTGCTGGTTCCGACCTATTCACACATCAGTCCACTACTGACATCACCTCATAAGCCAACGGGGCACCCCACGCCGACTTTCGGTGCAGCATTGTAGGATGGCCACACCAGTGCAGCCACTTGCTGGACACCACCTCGGTGCCATCCGGATCTCAGCGCGTTCGAGTCACTGTGCCGGAAGAGTGACCGGAACTCAGCTGAACACGCCGTCTTTCGGCGCAGCATTGTAGGATGGCCACACCAGTACGGCAATTTGCTGGACACCACCTCGGCGCCATCCGGATCTCGGCGCGTTCGAGTCACTGTACCGCAACAGTGACCGCAATTCAGCTGGACACGCCGTCTTTCGGCGCAGCATTGTAGGATGGCCACACCAGTGCGGCAATTTGCTGGACACCACCTCGGTGCCATCCGGATCTCGGCGCGTTCGAGTCACTGTACCGCAACAGTGACCGCAATTCAGCTGGACACGCCGTCTTTCGGCGCAGCATTGTAGGATGGCCACACCAGTGCGGCAATTAGCTGGACACCACCTCGGTACCATCCGGATCTCGGCCCGTTGTGCTGCCTTCGGCCTATTCGCACATCGGTCCGCTACTGACGCCGCCTCACGTGCCAACGGATTTTCTACGCTTTTTGTAGCCCTATGCCGCATAACAGGTCATGTGACTTGTTTATAAAACTTTTCATTGGTTCATTTTACTTTTGGTTTCCTAAAGATGGAAGGCTTGGTCATATGACCTAAAAATAACACTTTTCATTGGTTTAGAACATTTTTTTTTCCCAAACGATGAAAGCCCCACCTTGTTTCTGGATCATTCAGACTGAAGCTGGCGTCAGCATGAGAGCACCACCATCTCGTGGCTCCGTCGTGGTCATTCCGCGAGCAATCATGGCAGCCGCTCCCCACCGGAACCCTGCGGGAGTCGGGGGCCCCCAAGACTATTATACAATCTTCACGGCTGAGGGGACGCTTTTCGAGAATGGAACCCAAGCCCTAGCAGGCAAGCGTCCGAGTTCCAAAGTGTCCCAGGACCATTTCAGTGGACCAGGCCTAAAACCGAGGAGCTGTCCGCCATTTTAAGAGCCATGTGGCAGCCGCCTATCGCTGCACTGCAAGAGTGGGAGCAACTCAACAACATGGTGAGCGAGACGCTGTGGCCGCAAGAGCGAGCGCAACTCAGCTAGATGGCCGCCACCTGGGGAGGCCCGTTCACGCCGGCTCCCCCACGCCCCCCCCCGAGCCGCCGCACGCCAATTTTCGGAGCAGCATTGTAGGATACCAAAACCAGTGCGGCAGTTTACTGGACATCACCTGGGTGCCTGTCGTACATGTTGTGTCAGCCATGTGACACTGGACACAGACCGCTACTGACGAGGCCTCCCCCCGCACCACCCGGGACGCCCCACGCTGTTTTTCTGTGCTGCATTGTAGGATCCCTAAACCAGTGCGGCACCCAGGCGACATCACCTGGGTGCCGTCCAGAACTCTGCACGTTGTGCTGCCTTGGGACTATTCGCACAACAGACCGCTACTGACGAGGCCTCCCCCCGCCCCACCCGGGACGCCCCACGCCAATTTTCGGAGCAGCATTGTAGGATCCCTAAACCAGTGCGGCACCCAGGCGACATCACCTGGGTGCCGTCCAGAACTCTGCACGTTGTGCTGCCTTGGGACTATTCGCACAAAAGACAGCTTCTAACCATTGTTGCTTTTTGTGTTGAGAAATGTTTAAATGATTTTAGTTTTTGTTCCGTTTGTTAAAGTTAGTAGTTAATAAAGTTTTATAACCTTACTTTGTTGGAGTGTTATCTATTTTTTTAAAAACGGGTGAATGGGGCCTTGAATCGGGTTATTGTCATGTGTGGGCTTTGGAAGTGTGCTGCTGCAGGATCGGACATTTCAAACTCAAATGCACGTTCTTTTTCTTACCTTTCCGAAGCATGGAGCGCAATAGCAGGCAGAGAAAGGGTGATGCACGTGTTGAACACTACCTGACCTGGCAAGTTGCTGGCAGTGCCCCCCCGCCCGCTCCTGAAAGAGGGCACACACACACCGCCGCCCCGAGTACTTCACAAATCTTTAAAAGACCATGCGCTTGTTCATGAGGCTTAAATGGTTTATCACCTCTTCTAGAACCCCTGCATCGACCCTCTGACGTTTCATGGAAAAATTACCATGTAACACAATACCAAGCCCTGTCAGCTGAAACCCCCAAGGAATCGTGGGGCATATTATCAAGGGGGTTTATCTCCGCTTTTTTGGCTTTAAAAACCATGAAAGCGGAGATAAAATTATTTCCCTATTATCAAGCTGTCGCTAACACCAGTTAGTGACAGCTAAAAGGAGATAGCGACCATCTTGGGCCCCGCTTTGCATGTCAGTGATACTTATCACTAATGACATGCAAAGTGGCGTGCCAAGATGTTAGCGACTGGAAACAGTCCCTAACATCGCTACCTTCTATTACCAACTTTTGGAGATATTCGCGCTAAGCGCGAATATCTCCAAAATCTAACACCTGCCCTGAGCAGTTCTTAGCCATGTTATCCAATGGGAGGTGGATAACATGGCTAAGAGCATTAGGTCGATAATACATGAATATCGCTGACTTTTCTGCGATAATAGCAAGGTTTATCTGCGATAAAAATCGCCGATGTGCGGCGATAATTTTTGTCTCTAAACAAGTTAGAGACAAAAATTATCGCTAGTTGTTCGTAATATGCCCCCGGGTTTTTGCTTGCAGAAATCGGGAGGCGGGAGACTAGCACTGAAATCAGTACTCACACGCCTGAATCAGGAGGATTGGCATGTCTGAATTCTCTACAGCTGGGGCCATAAACTACATCCGCAGGGTTAGGTGATAGCCTGGAACCAGCCTGGCATCTAAAATGGCTGCCGTGCACGACAAAATTGTGGCATTCGAAAAAAGGCAAGATGGCGCAGCCGCTGGAAGAGATGTATCAACATATATCAGCCTCCTCAGCCACCCTCAGGAAACATAGGGGATTAGGATATGTCTCCCGCACCCCCTTATACCTAGTACTTTAATTAACGAAGCACAAAATGGCGAATTCCCGTTTCGCTACCAGTTTGCGGCCCAGTTCGCGGCCCGTGAAGCGCTTCTACCGTGAAAAATCATTTTTTTTTATTTTCCCCACGGGACCCTTTAATAACCCCAACAACATTCCTAGGGGGTCAAGAGGGGGATACCTTGCCCCCTTTCATTAAATTCCCCCTTCGTTTTCCACCTCTTCTTCTCTCTCGATCCTACCGAGAGACAAGATGGCGTCCGCTCCGGACTGTTTAGAATGTTGACAGACACCGGAGAGCCAATCAGCTTTCTGCGCGCAAAGTTCCGATAAGCGAAAAGTAAGCGGACCGGATCGCTGCCCAGAGCGCTGTTACAGATATATATCTTGGTTTGAACGTTAATTTCTCAAAAACTACTGGAGCACATATATTGAGACCTAGCAAAGGCACATCGGGCTAACAGTCCCTACAATTTTGCCAAGTTTCGTGCAAATCCATTCAGCCGTTCGAGCTAAAAGTGAGTCCAACCGCCCTATGGAAAAATGAATGGGAAAAACGCGTTTTGGGACCCCCCTTTTTTCTCAGCCCCCCCTTGACGAAACCCCACCAAATTTTCAGGGGCTGCTCAGAAACAAAATGTGCCATTTTCCTGAAAATTTCAGCCGATTCCGTCCACAAACGCCAAAGTTATTAGACATAGAATTTTCAAAAGTCCCATAGGGAAAAAATTCTAACTATATATACCTACTGGCGATAGCCAGTAGGTAATATATATATATATATATATATATATATATATATATATATATATATATATATATATATATATATATTACCTACTGGCGGTCGCCAGTAGGTAGTTATAGATAGGATTTTTTTCAATGTTAAATCTCAAAATTCTATTTGGAATAACTTTGGCACCGGTTGACGAATCTGCCTGAAAATTTCCTGAAAATGGCCTCGTCGAGCTCCGGTTCTTCCTTGAAAGTTTGGGGGGGATACGTCAAGCGGGGGTCGAGATAAAAGGGGGGTCCCAAAACGCGTTTTCCCCATGTTAATTTCCATAGGGCGGTCGATTTCACTTTTAGCTCGAACAGCTGAATGGATATACAGCAAACTTGGCAAAATTGTAGGGACTGGTAGCCCGATGTGCCTTTGCTATGTCTCAAGATATGTGCTCCAGTGGATTTTGAGTAATTTAGGTTCAAAAAAATATATATATCTATAGGCGCTCTCCGGTGCGCGCACCGGAGAGCGCTCCAGGCGCCACACGCGACTTGCGCGCAGAAAGCTGATTGGCTCTTGGGTGTCTGTAAACATTCTAAACAGTCTGGAGCGGCCGCCATCTTGTGTCTCGGTAAAATCGAGACACAAGGGGTTTAAAAAAAAAAGGGGCAAATGACCATAAGGGGGAAGAGTAGACCCCCTCTGACCCCCTAGTTTTGATGTGGGGGCCATAAAAGGGTCCCGCGGGTAAAAAATAAAAATTAAAAAAAATCGATTTCCGCGGGGGGCGCACCCGGTACGCGTACCGGAGAGCTTACTGGGGAGCGTACCATGGAGATAAAAAATGACAGATTTTTTTTCACAAAAAAAAATGCATTTTTTTTATAAATTAGAGGTAGTTCTGAAAATAACTTTTTTTTTGATTTTGTTGTTTTATATTTTTTTTAGACTTTTTAAAACAATTTTATAATTTTTTTGGATTTTTGTCAAGGGAAAAACAAAAAACAGGGATTCCAAAATGGCTCAACAGGAGCAAAAAAATGTGAAAATTTAGGGACTGTCAGGGCAGCGGTGTTGCTGTTTCTTTAGGGCAATGAGTTCAACACTCTGCTCCCCATAGCAGAGCAGTTCGTCACACTCTGTGCACAGAAATTTGATGCCTGCAAACTCTGGCTGTATGTTAGGGACCATTCTTCTACGGGATGGTCCCGAAGGTGTTGCTCCACCAGTGGAGGTGCTGCCGCCATCTGTGGGTAATTTCCGTGCCAGGTCTCTGACACTCTCCCTCGCAAAGTTGTTTGGGTGTCTTCTTTTGACATGCCTGATTAAATTGGCATTTCCAAAACTATATTTTTTCAGAGGATTGCCTCTGGATTAAGTACTACCACATATTTTGCAGGTTACTTTTGGAGCGTTGACTTTTTTTTCTCCTTCAGGGATGTTATAAAATTTCCAGATGAAATGGATTTTTTTCTTCTGCCTAGGAGGGTCCTCATCTAAAAATGCCTCTGAATCACTGCTGGATGATTCTCTTGCAGCCATTGCTGTAGATCAGGAAAGTAGGAGATGAAGATAGTACACAGTCCAGCTCTTGCTCTCTCCAAGTACAAAGCAATAGTGAAGGAAATGGGTGGGGATTTCATTCTTTGCAAAAAAAACTGTTAGCAACCAATGAAAAGTGTTATTTTAGGGTCACATGACCCGACGCGCTTACGCTGCGCGCTCCGAAGCACTTCCGGGTGCGTTTACGCGGCGCGATCGTAGGCGCTTCCGGGGCGCAAACGTGGCGCGATCGTAGGCGCTTCTGCGTGCGTTTACGTGGCGCGAACGTAGGCGCTTCCGAGGGCACTTACGTTGCGCGCCGAAGTGACGTCATCAAACTTTTAAAGAAATGCATAATCATTTTCCTTATAAAAAAAAACTGATTTTATTTGTATGGTACGAAATGTTTTGCATTATTATTAACTTTTCATTCATATTTTTTTTCACGAACGACAGTAGCGCTCTGGGTGTGCTTTCAGGTGAGCTCACCGAAAAGCTTACTGGAGAGCTTAGCTGAAAGCTTCCCGGAGCGCGCACCCAGAGCGCAAAAGAAAAAAATTATATAAAAAAAATGAATACTAAAAAAAAAACAGCAAATTGTAAAAAAAAAAAAAAGGTTAGAAACTCGATATAGAAAGGAATTAGCATTTAAAAAACCTATGAAATTCACTGAAAAAACCATAGGTTTCACAGCAGTTATAGTTAGGAATTAGCATTTAAAAAACCTATCAAATTCACTGAAAAAACCATAGGTTTAACACCAGTTATAGTTAGCTGGAAATTTTACTGACATAAAACTATTGAAATTCCCACGTTATAGTTAGTTGGACTCACTATAACTTGCACGTGTAATGCACTGCTGATGACATCACATATTACATCACTCATGACATGGTCAGTGACATCACTCATGACATCACTGATGACAGAGAGACTGACCTACTTTCACTTGCTAATATATGTATTCACTAACATACACTTAATAAGGCAGATATCCAATTATTTTTTTTAAAAAAAACATCCATTAAGACAATAATTTAAACAAATATTCTTCCATCGACCTTAACATACATATATAAAACATATTTATTTATCTGAAAGACACACATTCACTGGATGGTGTCATCAGTGCATTACACGTGCAAGTTATAGTGAGTCCAACTAACTATAACGTGGGAATTTCAATGGTTTTATGTCAGTAAAATTTCCAGCTAACTATAACTGGTGTTAAACCTATGGTTTTTTCAGTGAATATATATATATATATATATATATATATATATATATATACATACATATATATATATATATATATATATATATATATATATATATATATATATATATATGTATGTATGTATGTATGTATATATATATATATATATATATATATATATATATATATATATATATATATATGTATATATATATATATCACTCACTATTTTGAAATGCTAATTCCTAACTATAACTGGTGTGAAACCTATGGTTTTTTCAGTGAATATATATATATATATATATATATATATATATATATATATATATATATATATATATATATATATATATATATATATATATATATATATATATATATATATATATATATGTATATATATATATATATAGCCGCTCGCTGTTCAAAGAACACACCACACTCGCGGGGGTAACAGAACAGTAGCTTTATTCTGCAGCAGCACACTGATTCGCTCAGGGTCAAGGAGGGAACCCCCGTTGCAGAGGTCAAAGAGTTCAGCTTGTAATGTCCGACGCGTTTCGAAGGGCTGGCCTTCTTCCTCAGGGAAAGATGAACTCTGAGTGGCTGTTACAGGTAACTCCTTTATATTCTATGACACGCCCGGGATCGGGCAGGGCAGATGCCGCGATGTCTTCTGGTACCTGTATGCCTTCCCGATGTAACAGCATGTGGCGTCCCTTGTCTTGAGCCTGTGTTGCTGCCAAAAACCACCGGTAGTGTACCCCCTCGCCTGCCATGCGTCATTCCGGTCAAGGAGTGAGGTCGGAATATTCCGAGGGGACAACACTCTGTATGAATGCCCATTTGCGGCTCTTTTCCCGGTTTGGCATCATGGCGGTGCTAGGCGCATGCAGGTTCACTGCCAGGCTCCGTTTTCCATCAAGGCGCCCATGCACTCCTGTGGGCGGGTGCAGTAAAACGGTGATGGATCCGTTGTGTAGATAGCCGCTCGCTGTTCGAAGAACACACCACACTCGCGGGGGTAACAGAACAGTAGCTTTATTCTGCAGCAGCACACTGATTCGCTCAGGGTCAAGGAGGGAACCCCCGTTGCAGAGGTCAAAGAGTTCAGCTTGTAATGTCCGACGCGTTTCGAAGGGCTGGCCTTCTTCCTCAGGGAAAGATGAACTCTGAGTGGCTGTTACAGGTAACTCCTTTATATTCTATGACACGCCCGGGATCGGGCAGGGCAGATGCCGCGATGTCTTCTGGTACCTGTATGCCTTCCCGATGTAACAGCATGTGGCGTCCCTTGTCTTGAGCCTGTGTTGCTGCCAAAAACCACCGGTAGTGTACCCCCTCGCCTGCCATGCATCATCCCGGTCAAGGAGTGAGGTCGGAATATTCCGAGGGGACAACACTCTGTATGAATGCCCATTTGCGGCTCTTTTCCCGGTTTGGCATCATGGCGGTGCTAGGCGCATGCAGGTTCACTGCCAGGCTCCGTTTTCCATCAAGGCGCCCATGCACTCCTGTGGGCGGGTGCAGTAAAACGGTGATGGATCCGTTGTGTAGATAGCCGCTCGCTGTTCGAAGAACACACCACACTCGCGGGGGTAACAGAACAGTAGCTTTATTCTGCAGCAGCACACTGATTCGCTCAGGGTCAAGGAGGGAACCCCCGTTGCAGAGGTCAAAGAGTTCAGCTTGTAATGTCCGACGCGTTTCGAAGGGCTGGCCTTCTTCCTCAGGGAAAGATGAACTCTGAGTGGCTGTTACAGGTAACTCCTTTATATTCTATGACACGCCCGGGATCGGGCAGGGCAGATGCCGCGATGTCTTCTGGTACCTGTATGCCTTCCCGATGTAACAGCATGTGGCGTCCCTTGTCTTGAGCCTGTGTTGCTGCCAAAAACCACCGGTAGTGTACCCCCTCGCCTGCCATGCGTCATTCCGGTCAAGGAGTGAGGTCGGAATATTCCGAGGGGACAACACTCTGTATGAATGCCCATTTGCGGCTCTTTTCCCGGTTTGGCATCATGGCGGTGCTAGGCGCATGCAGGTTCACTGCCAGGCTCCGTTTTCCATCAAGGCGCCCATGCACTCCTGTGGGCGGGTGCAGTAAAACGGTGATGGATCCGTTGTGTAGATAGCCGCTCGCTGTTCGAAGAACACACCACACTCGCGGGGGTAACAGAACAGTAGCTTTATTCTGCAGCAGCACACTGATTCGCTCAGGGTCAAGGAGGGAACCCCCGTTGCAGAGGTCAAAGAGTTCAGCTTGTAATGTCCGACGCGTTTCGAAGGGCTGGCCTTCTTCCTCAGGGAAAGATGAACTCTGAGTGGCTGTTACAGGTAACTCCTTTATATTCTATGACACGCCCGGGATCGGGCAGGGCAGATGCCGCGATGTCTTCTGGTACCTGTATGCCTTCCCGATGTAACAGCATGTGGCGTCCCTTGTCTTGAGCCTGTGTTGCTGCCAAAAACCACCGGTAGTGTACCCCCTCGCCTGCCATGCGTCATCCCGGTCAAGGAGTGAGGTCGGAATATTCCGAGGGGACAACACTCTGTATGAATGCCCATTTGCGGCTCTTTTCCCGGTTTGGCATCATGGCGGTGCTAGGCGCATGCAGGTTCACTGCCAGGCTCCGTTTTCCATCAAGGCGCCCATGCACTCCTGTGGGCGGGTGCAGTAAAACGGTGATGGATCCGTTGTGTAGATAGCCGCTCGCTGTTCGAAGAACACACCACACTCGCGGGGGTAACAGAACAGTAGCTTTATTCTGCAGCAGCACACTGATTCGCTCAGGGTCAAGGAGGGAACCCCCGTTGCAGAGGTCAAAGAGTTCAGCTTGTAATGTCCGACGCGTTTCGAAGGGCTGGCCTTCTTCCTCAGGGAAAGATGAACTCTGAGTGGCTGTTACAGGTAACTCCTTTATATTCTATGACACGCCCGGGATCGGGCAGGGCAGATGCCGCGATGTCTTCTGGTACCTGTATGCCTTCCCGATGTAACAGCATGTGGCGTCCCTTGTCTTGAGCCTGTGTTGCTGCCAAAAACCACCGGTAGTGTACCCCCTCGCCTGCCATGCGTCATTCCGGTCAAGGAGTGAGGTCGGAATATTCCGAGGGGACAACACTCTGTATGAATGCCCATTTGCGGCTCTTTTCCCGGTTTGGCATCATGGCGGTGCTAGGCGCATGCAGGTTCACTGCCAGGCTCCGTTTTCCATCAAGGCGCCCATGCACTCCTGTGGGCGGGTGCAGTAAAACGGTGATGGATCCGTTGTGTAGATAGCCGCTCGCTGTTCGAAGAACACACCACACTCGCGGGGGTAACAGAACAGTAGCTTTATTCTGCAGCAGCACACTGATTCGCTCAGGGTCAAGGAGGGAACCCCCGTTGCAGAGGTCAAAGAGTTCAGCTTGTAATGTCCGACGCGTTTCGAAGGGCTGGCCTTCTTCCTCAGGGAAAGATGAACTCTGAGTGGCTGTTACAGGTAACTCCTTTATATTCTATGACACGCCCGGGATCGGGCAGGGCAGATGCCGCGATGTCTTCTGGTACCTGTATGCCTTCCCGATGTAACAGCATGTGGCGTCCCTTGTCTTGAGCCTGTGTTGCTGCCAAAAACCACCGGTAGTGTACCCCCTCGCCTGCCATGCGTCATCCCGGTCAAGGAGTGAGGTCGGAATATTCCGAGGGGACAACACTCTGTATGAATGCCCATTTGCGGCTCTTTTCCCGGTTTGGCATCATGGCGGTGCTAGGCGCATGCAGGTTCACTGCCAGGCTCCGTTTTCCATCAAGGCGCCCATGCACTCCTGTGGGCGGGTGCAGTAAAACGGTGATGGATCCGTTGTGTAGATAGCCGCTCGCTGTTCGAAGAACACACCACACTCGCGGGGGTAACAGAACAGTAGCTTTATTCTGCAGCAGCACACTGATTCGCTCAGGGTCAAGGAGGGAACCCCCGTTGCAGAGGTCAAAGAGTTCAGCTTGTAATGTCCGACGCGTTTCGAAGGGCTGGCCTTCTTCCTCAGGGAAAGATGAACTCTGAGTGGCTGTTACAGGTAACTCCTTTATATTCTATGACACGCCCGGGATCGGGCAGGGCAGATGCCGCGATGTCTTCTGGTACCTGTATGCCTTCCCGATGTAACAGCATGTGGCGTCCCTTGTCTTGAGCCTGTGTTGCTGCCAAAAACCACCGGTAGTGTACCCCCTCGCCTGCCATGTGTCATCCCGGTCAAGGAGTGAGGTCGGAATATTCCGAGGGGACAACACTCTGTATGAATGCCCATTTGCGGCTCTTTTCCCGGTTTGGCATCATGGCGGTGCTAGGCGCATGCAGGTTCACTGCCAGGCTCCGTTTTCCATCAAGGCGCCCATGCACTCCTGTGGGCGGGTGCAGTAAAACGGTGATGGATCCGTTGTGTAGATAGCCGCTCGCTGTTCGAAGAACACACCACACTCGCGGGGGTAACAGAACAGTAGCTTTATTCTGCAGCAGCACACTGATTCGTTCAGGGTCAAGGAGGGAACCCCCGTTGCAGAGGTCAAAGAGTTCAGCTTGTAATGTCCGACGCGTTTCGAAGGGCTGGCCTTCTTCCTCAGGGAAAGATGAACTCTGAGTGGCTGTTACAGGTAACTCCTTTATATTCTATGACACGCCCGGGATCGGGCAGGGCAGATGCCGCGATGTCTTCTGGTACCTGTATGCCTTCCCGATGTAACAGCATGTGGCGTCCCTTGTCTTGAGCCTGTGTTGCTGCCAAAAACCACCGGTAGTGTACCCCCTCGCCTGCCATGCGTCATCCCGGTCAAGGAGTGAGGTCGGAATATTCCGAGGGGACAACACTCTGTATGAATGCCCATTTGCGGCTCTTTTCCCGGTTTGGCATCATGGCGGTGCTAGGCGCATGCAGGTTCACTGCCAGGCTCCGTTTTCCATCAAGGCGCCCATGCACTCCTGTGGGCGGGTGCAGTAAAACGGTGATGGATCCGTTGTGTAGATAGCCGCTCGCTGTTCGAAGAACACACCACACTCGCGGGGGTAACAGAACAGTAGCTTTATTCTGCAGCAGCACACTGATTCGCTCAGGGTCAAGGAGGGAACCCCCGTTGCAGAGGTCAAAGAGTTCAGCTTGTAATGTCCGACGCGTTTCGAAGGGCTGGCCTTCTTCCTCAGGGAAAGATGAACTCTGAGTGGCTGTTACAGGTAACTCCTTTATATTCTATGACACGCCCGGGATCGGGCAGGGCAGATGCCGCGATGTCTTCTGGTACCTGTATGCCTTCCCGATGTAACAGCATGTGGCGTCCCTTGTCTTGAGCCTGTATATATATATCACTCACTATTTCTCCTGTTTTTTTTAATTTTCTTTACATTCCCTTGTTGAGGAATGTAAAGAAAACTGCAAAAAAAAACCTGCAAAATTGACCTGTGGAGTGCGACCCGTTTTGTTTCTCCGTTCGGAGGAATAGTGAGTGAAGTGTCAGCAGCGTGGTTCAGCTGCAGGGTGCCGCACCCGACTTGAGTGCTGCATCAATCGGCAAATGGAACCAGCAATGGAGATATATATATATATATATATATATATATATATATATATATATATATATATATATATCCGCAAAAACTCCAAACACCACTTCCAGGTCAACCAGCGTCAGACCGGCGAGGGAACATAGGAGACGGACCACAGAATGCGCTGCACAGGATCTTTATTTGCAGAGAAGCCGGTAAGCCAGAGGGCACTACGCGTTTCGGGCTGGGAAAGCCCTTGTTCACATGCAAATGAGCCAGTTTTAACTTTTTTATTTTATACTGCTGTGCACACCCAATTGGCCCGCCCTGTCACATGGTATAAATCTGCATAGACATAAAAGACATTTTTCTCCTGCATTTAAGGAGAGAAGTACTGCAAAATACACTTTTTCCTTTTTCTCAAAAAAACCCCATTTCAATGCTATATATCATTTGCATACAAATTGATATGAATAAAATGAGATGTCACGTTTTTTTTAAAAAACAGGATCATAGGAAAAAATTGCAGATTTGCATAATACGGTATCACATAATTAATAACAGGATAAATCCTTATAGAAAAAAACGTTAAAATGTCTATATAAAGTATTTACAGTGACTGGGGAATTGTAGGATTGTTAAAGGTGCCAATATTTACAATTTAGACTGGTTCCAAGCCTGCGTCTAGTGGAGTATAATAAAGTGCAGAGGGAAAAGAGGTAGGTGAGAATAAAGTGCTAAATCCACATGTTGTAAAGTATCTTGTATCATCATTGCATAAATGCAAATAGTCAGAGATAGGACCTTGACCCTATATATATCTCATACAAAGTTGTTAAAACAATAGATACTTGATAAAACTACCATGTGTAAAATTCTTTGTTGCTAAAAACACCCAGTGTAAAATACAGTGATAAAAGGTGTACAAAAATTATTTTTTCGTTTTTTTGATAAAAAAGTGTATATAAATTATTATACAACAATATTTACAACATTTGAGGAAGGTAAAGAGTTACATTTATCAATAATAGATTGGCCAACAAGGAACTTGACTGGTCAACTATACAGCTAGTTATTTCAGCACCATTATAAATCGCTTGGACTAGAAGATTTGACCCACTAGATAACAGGGAACCTGACTATCTAGGGGGAAGGAAACCAAGGTTATACTTACTGAGGGGCATCTCATAGAAAATGACGAAGATCCTCAGTAATATTAAGCCCATTTGGCCATTTACTGTCGAATTCAAGGATCATTCGTGATTCTAATTTTCTGAGTTTGAGCTCACGGTTGCCTCCACGTCTTAGCTTGGGGATCGAGGCTATCACATAGTAAGATAAACAATTGATATCCTTACTATGAGAGCTCAGAAAGTGACGTGCAACCGGGTATGCTGGATCTGAGTGCAAAATAGCTCGTATATGCTGTAAAATTCTGACATGTACAGGTTGTATGGTGCTGCCTACATAATTGAGGCCGCACGTACATGTCAGAACGTATACTGCATATTCTGTTTTGCAGGTATGCTGGCCTTTAATGGGGGTCTCAGTGTCACTAAAGGGGGTTTTGTAGTGTGTCTTATTTATTCCGAACTTACACGCTCTACAAGTAGAGCATTTCCGGAATCCCTCCCTGATTAGCCAGTTTTGTTTGCATTTGAGCTCAGGACTGCCTTGATCAAGCACTGCACCCATACTAAGAGCACGTCGGAAAGTAACCATGGGTTTGTTAGGAAGCATATTTCCTAATACATTGTCCGTTAATACAATAGGCCAGTGATGATTGATGATCTGTCTTATTTTATTTTGTTGGCTACTGTAGTTGGTGATGAACCTGGGACATTCCTGTTTGGTGGTATCTATTGTCTCATCAGGTAAGTTAGTGGTTTCAGAAGGTGTGCTTAGCAGGCTAACCCGGGTTCTGTCTTGTGATTTTGCTAATGCTTGGTTAAACATTTTCTCTGTGTAACCTCGGGCTTTCATGCGACTGCGTAGGTCATTAACACTCATCTCAAAATCGTTAGTGCTGCTGCAGATTCTTTTCAGCCTAAGTATTTCCCCATAGGGAATACTTTGGATCGTGTGCCTAGGGTGTAAGCTGGAGGCATGAAGGGTGGTGTTGCCTGCAGTAGCTTTACGATGGAGAGTAGTTTGCACTCTATCGTGTTCATCAATGTATACAGTAACATCCAAAAATTCTGCTTGTTTGTTACTTATCTTGGATGTAAACCTGAAATTGTATGGATTGTCATTGATGGCATTTATGAACGCACAAGCTTCTGTTTCATCACCTTGCCACACCAAAAAGATATCATCGATATAGCGAAGGTATCGGACAATTTTTCATGTACCCACACATGATGCGTGACATTGAGGACCCGCTCCTCCCACCAGCCAACGTGCAAGCACTCATAGCTGGGGGAGAAGCAGGCCCCCATAGCCACACCCCTCAGTTGCTTCCAAATCTCTTTGCCAAATAAAAAATAGTTGTTATACAAACACCACTCTATTAAGCCCAGAATCACTTTGTTGTGCTCATAGAAATCAATTGGCCGTTGGCCTAGAAAATGAGAAACTGCATTCATACCATCTGTGTGTGCAATGCTGGTATATAATTGTTCAACATCCAAAGTTATTAGGAGCATATCATTCTGCCATTCTAGATCCTCTATTTTAGCAAGAAAGTCTCCAGTGTCGCGTACATAGCTAGGCAGTCCGCTTACCCACTTTTGTAAAAAGAAATCCACATATTGGCCAACTCTTTCACCACAGCTGTTAATTGCAGAGATTATTGGCCTCCCTGGTATAGGTGATTGTCCTTTATGCACTTTCGGGATCAAGTACATAGTAGGTAAAGTGGGATGTTCATTGAGCATAAATAAATACTCTTCCTCTGAAATTAGGCCCTCTCTTCGATGTTTCTGTAGAAGTTTGTTCAGATTTTCATTAGCCTTAATGTATTCTTTGTTTGTAGATTTCTTATAACAAACTGGATCCGATAGCTGTCTTTGGGCCTCTAGAATATATGCTGCCTTTGGCCAAATAACAATGTTTCCACCTTTATCTGCCGTTTTGACAACAATGTCTGGATTGTCTTTTAATTTTTTCATTAGTGCAGAGTATTGTACTTGTTTTACATCAAATTTCTTTCTTTTTTTGTGGATGTTGATGGTTTTATGCAGTTTCTTCATTTCAGTGATGACACAATCTTGGAAAACATCAACTGCATCACGGGTCATAATAGGTACAAAGTCAGATTTTCGCTTGAAAGGAGTAATGCCAGCTCCTGATTTAGCGATATTGATTCTCTCTAGTCGGTTTTGCGTACTTTCCATTTCATTTTCTTTGCTTATTTCAGCATTGTCGTCATTCATTAGATCGTGAATGGCAAGGAGCGCCGGGGCATCCGACACTGCAAAAGGTTGATTTGTGTCAGTAATGTTTGAATTGGCAGAATTGTTAGTGCCACCCGGAGTTTTGAGTCGTTGTAAAGCGAAGAATTTTTGAAGTTTTAATTTGCGGATGTAACAGTAAACATCCACCCTGGTGGAAGCGTAGTTGAAATTTTGATTTGGACAGTAATTTAAGCCCAGAGCCAGAAGTTGTTGCTCCGCCTTGGTGAGGACTACATTAGACAGGTTGATAATAGATCTGTCCATTACTGTTTCTTTTTCTTCCATTGCTGATTGTTTTTTTGTGGTTTCTTGGACACTTTGTTTGCTTCTTCTCCGCCTTTCCCGGCGTTTTTGGTTGCGGCGAGATCTATTGTTGTTTTTTGGCGTGGCCTTAATGTGCGTAGTCTTTCTGCCACTAAAAAACCCAGCTCCTCATCAATCTCCAGAACAGGCAAAGTTTGGTTGCTGACATTTAAATCTGTACTTGAACCACTTGATCCACTATAGCTGGACAGCGAGTCACTACTAGCGCCACCTGCAGCTTCCTCATGGGCTTCGTTTTCAACTGTTGTAGATTGAGCATTAGGTGTGGGATTAGATTCACCTCTGAATTGTTGCCTCTTAGTCGCATTGTATTTTCTAGCAAAGGTGAATATTTGTCCATTTGCATAGTCAGAAGCATCTCGGGCAAATTTGCTGATTTTTCTCGTTTTGATTTTCTCAGCATGCTTTTTTAGGCGATCATTCATGGCTTCTTTCAACTGTTTTGCCCCTTCCACTTCACCCAATGCATTTATTTGCTCTTCCAACTCGATAATTGTTTTTAGAATGGCCTCTCTGTCAATGGCGGCATATTTAATGAGAATGAGGACTAGATTCATTGAAGCCGCAAGATTGTTCTGACCCCACTCTTTTAACATGGACGGGTTGGGATTTTCGAAGCTTGGTGCTAGCATAATTCTCAGTCCTCGTGGCACCCTTTTTACTTCTGCATACTTGGAAAGGGAATAGTGCTCCCACCATTTCGTTATTTCCAGCCTTTTTTGTTTTTCCAATTCTTTGTACAATGTTTTTAGATTAGGTTTGTCCTGTGATTCTGTGTTTATCGTAGGCGCGCTGGTGTTGTTACTTGGCGCCATAACTCCACTGAACAGTAACTCCGCCTCCTCCTCCCTTGCACGGAACTCCTCCGCAGACATCACCTCTGGTTACCCGGCTAAACACAATTTGCAAATTAACACCACCGAGATGATTTCACGTTTCGAATGGTGTGTTTAATATGCGCTATTTCCCCGAAGACCGGAAAAACCTTTCCACCTCCGCTTCTTTTGACAACTTCAAACTCACCGCTTACACCGCTGTCACTCGTCTGGCAGAGCCTTCCGAATCCGCCGATGAATGCGCGGGTTGCACAGCTGGTTTAGAGTGTCTTCTTCCAGGTTGCGTGAGGGGGCTGCCACATTTAATTTCCTCCAGGAAAACTTTGAAAACGAAATGGCTTGCAGTGGCGCCTCAAACTGGAAAGGGGGTCCGAAACGAAAGCAAGCCGGCTTCCGTAATTTACATCCGCAAAAACTCCAAACACCACTTCCAGGTCAACCAGCGTCAGACCGGCGAGGGAACATAGGAGACGGACCACAGAATGCGCTGCACAGGATCTTTATTTGCAGAGAAGCCGGTAAGCCAGAGGGCACTACGCGTTTCGGGCTGGGAAAGCCCTTGTTCACATGCAAATGAGCCAGTTTCAACTTTTTAATTTTATACTGGTGTGCACACCCAATTGGCCCGCCCTGTGGAGTGCGACCCGTTTTGTTTCTCCGTTCGGAGGAATAGTGAGTGAAGTGTCAGCAGCGTGGTTCAGCTGCAGGGCGCCGCACCCGACTTGAGTGCTGCATCAATCGGCAAATGGAACCAGCAATGGAATATATATATATATATATATATATATATATATATATATATATATATATATATATATATATATATATATATATATATATATATATATATATATATATATATATATATATATATATATGTATAGATGTATATATATTACTTACTGGTGGTCTCCAGAAGGTAGTTATAGTTAGGATTTAGTTTCCACCTAGTTTCCATAGGAAATGCGTTTTTTCTTTTCCCAATAACTTTGGCGCCGGTTGACGTATCTTCGCGAAATTTCCAAAACACCAAAGCAGAGAAAAACTCACTGTGGACACAGGAGTGCAGCTATCATTTGTACAGCAGGTGCAGTGGTACAGCGGCCTTGACCTGTGAGGAGCCCTCTGCAGCTAAATAATGACTGTCTGAAACTAGCTTGCCAAGTGCATGGGGCACCCTTTTTTTCTTGCTTGTATTAAGGCCTCGGCACCCTTAACTATGCCACGGTTTGGACAAGTTCTTTCCTGTACAAAAAAATGAACACATTCTGTCATTTAGGACAAAAATATATATGTAATTTGTTATGTTCAACTTACTCACCACAAAGATTCGATGACAAATATCAAGCATAATGATGAAAAAAACAACACGCGCAAATTGCAACAACAAATCTAGACTTGACAAACAAATGCAGTCATATGATTGATTAAAGCACACTCGGGGACAGGTATTTCGAACACATGTCATCAAAACAACATTTATTCACGCAAATAGTATACTCGGCATATTTATGCCTTGCTCTGAGCTTTACAAATCAACCAGCATGGAGGTGCCAGATGAAGGGGCGGGATGTGCAAGCAATAACAGATCTGGCAGCTTCAAAATAAATCTGCATTGAAAACGTATTATAGTTCACTCAAACATACTGCTGCCTGAGAGCGGTTTTGTTAGCGTCTGTTTCATTTGGAGAATATCTCCCTGGGTTATTTGCGTGCATAGTGAGCTGATGTTTGAATTCTGAGTGTTTGACAATGTGCTGTTCAAGATGCTTTTGCTTCTGAAGTCTGTTCACAGTGTGTGATGCTAGGAATTTTAGGGTCCACAAATGACTGGATTGAACCAACTCATGAACACTGTGAGATGGATGGCCCATCTTCCGTCTGGACAGGGCTAATTAAAATTGCCCCTTGTTGCAGAACCACTTTTATCAAATTCCGCTAGTAATAGTCTATATTTCACCTTTTTGCTTTAAGTAAGCTGGGAAGCCCTATATGCGAGGGACCTCTCACGATAAAGTCACAGATGAAGCGGTTTACAAGATGCAGAACCGGTTGTATCCAATTCCGCTAGTAATTGTCTTTCTTCCACTTTGTTGCTTTAACTAAGCTGGGAAGCCATATATACAAGGGACTTCTCATGAAAAAGTAACTGATGCAGGGGCATATTTACAATAACTGGCGCATCCCTGCAAATCAGCAGGGATGCGCCAGTTATTGTGTACCACAGCTCCGCCATCATGGATGCCCCGCATTTACAATGCGGCGCACCATGGGGCAAAAACGGCACAGATGCGTCACGCATCTGTGCCGTATTGTGCCGTATAAGTGATGCATTGCTGGAGTTACGTCGCAAGCGCGACGCAGCTCCAGCAAGGCTCTGGGGGCCCTATCTAGTTAATGCTGCATCAATCATTACGCCTGCTTCAGGCAGGCGCAGTGTTTTGATGCAGCATGGGCCTAAAAGTGACTGAGTGAAATCTTGTAGATTTCACTCAGCCACATTTAGGAGTCGTTCCTGCGACGGCATGCCCCCCCCCTGCACAGGAACGTCTACATGCGGCGCAGGGCTTTACAACGTGACGCATCTCCCAGGTTGAACCTCGTGGTAATTCGCGAAAATGTTTAAATATGCACAAAAATGCATTTTTTAAAGTGTAATGTTACAGACACACGTCCTTAGGACATGTGTGTGTGAAACATGCACTTAAAAATACATTACAGGGGTGCAGTGGGGGGTCCTTTGGACCCCCCCTGCACCCATGTAATGCATGAACAAATTGCGATTCTAAAAAAGAAAATCGCAATTTGTTAAAGCCTTCCCATTGATCCCTATGGGCCTTTTGGCCCATAGGAATCAATGGAAATAGCGATTTTGCACTTTGGAAATCGCATAATATTTGCGATTCGGTAAAAATTGCGATTTTTACCGAATCACAAATATTTTGGGAAAATATACATGCATCCCATTTTGCGAATTCCAAATTGCGATTCCCTATTTTTCGCAATTTGGAATTCCCAAAAGGCCGGGATGATGCATGTGCCCCTTAAAGTTTTGGATTTCAGTCACAAATTTTTGTACAGTAATGTTTCGGTTATGTGATACCAAATTGTGATTAGGGATTTGTATAGTTAAAAATGCAATTTTGCTTTCTCAAAGGCTCAAATTTGATCTTTACGACAAAAAATCTCTTTGCACATCAGACCCCCTGTTTCTTGCAAAGTTGGTTAAAACATATATATTTGCTGAGAAGAAACTTGATAGTGTGTACAGGAGACATCATTCAGAGCAGTAGACCTGCTTGAAATTTAATATTCTCACTAAATTGACACTCATACATCAAGTATAAAACTGCCAATTACCTTGATTCCTCTTTGCGGGATTTGGATGAGAAGTTATTTTGGATGTCTGTAGGCCCCATTCCTGCTGGAGGCCTCAAAAGACCACCATTAATGAGAATCAATATTCGATGATCAATCTACAGGAGGAGGCAAGTCTAACCATGATATCTGGATTAGATATTGATTCCCAACATAAAATCATTGAATTAAAAGAAAAAACATGAATTGGGGCAATTCCTCTCCTCAATTTGTTAAAAGAATACAAGTCACAGAAGAGATCAATCACTGAAAAATTCGATTTTTCACCAAAAACATGTACAATAGAAATAAATAGGTGAATTCAGAAAAAATGCATCTAAAATGAATGCAAATAAAGGATATTTGCACTAGAGATTAGGACATTTTGGGACACATCCTACAGAAAATATTTTGTTGACTATGTAAAAACTATGTATAAAAAATTGACTACAGATTAAGAACTATGAAAAATAAAAACCAAACCAGCAGCTCTTTTGCATTTATCGGTCAGATTCATCAAGCTTAATTGCGCTTGCAAAGGGCCAGATTCAGAGAATCTGGCCCTTTGCGAGTGCAATTTTTGCATTTGGGATTCATCATCCCAAATGCAAAATCCGCTATTAAAGAATTCGCACATTTGCGAGGAATTGCATTTAAGGAATCTCTATTTGAGATTCCTTAAATGCAATTCATGAACCATTTTAAAATTGCGAAATCGCAATTTTGGGCCGCTATTTACCGCGAGGTCAAACCTTGTGGTAAATAGCGAAAACTTAGAAAAATGCATTTAAATGCATTTTTCTAAGTTGCATGTTACACACACACACGGACATGTGTGTGCGCAACACTAATGTAGATTACATTTCAGGGGTGCTACAGGGTGTCCTTTGGACACCCCTGGCACCTTTGAAATTGCATCCTTTTTTGCGATTAGCTAATTGCTAATCGCAAATAAGGAATGACTCCCCATTCATTCCTAATAGGCCCATAGGAATGAATGGGGAGTTATTCCTTATTTGCGATTAGCAATTAGCTAATCGCAAATAAGGAACCAGTGGGAATCGCAAATTCAATTGCGATTCCTACATGAATCCCGTTTTGCGAGTCCTTAATAGAGAATCCTTAAAATTCGCTATTAAGGACTCGCAATTCCTTACCTTGATGAATCTGGCCGATGGTTCCCAGGATCTGGAACAGCATCCCTGTATTCATCATGACTGCCCAATGATGCTTGCGTTTTAGAAACAGTTGAAGACTCATCTTTTCACAGAACACTTCACAATGCATTAACAGTCAACCACCCAGGTTCCCCTCCTATTAATCATTGACATTATGCTTGTCTTTGACCTTGTACAGTGCAAGGCTGTCTTTTGACTAGGGCTGTGCAATAGAAATACCATATACAAACATGCAGGGGCATCACTCTGGGGATATTTGGGATGTGACTCACCCCAAATAAATGTCTTCTTGGCTTGGAAATTAGGTCTCCGGCCCTGAGTCAGGTCTGCTAGGTCTGTGTCCGTTCTTCACATTGTGCCCCCACCAGTGAAACACAAAACAGTCAACTTTGATGTAAAACAGATAACCTGGAATCGGTAGTAGCTTGTTCAA